>NC_135306.1:90923457-91527302 GCF_048772815.1 Callospermophilus lateralis | reverse complement strand
ACTAAATCTAACCTTAGCCCTAATCCAAAACTTAAAACTAGACTTAACCCTAGCTCTAACCCACCAATTAATCTAACCCCTACAATAAATGTCATGATAACCCCTAGCCCAAACCTAAACCTACTCTAACCCTAACTGTAAACCTAACCTTAATTCTAAATATAATCCTAACCCTTGCCATAGTTCTAACTCTATTTCAAACTTAACAATTATGCTAAACTTAACACTAACCCTAGTCCTAAACCTAAATCTAACCCTAACTCAAACCCCACATCTAAACCTGTCCATTACCTTAACCCTAATTACAACCCTAAACATAACCCTAGACCTAATCCTAAACCTAACCCTATCTTTAGCACTAAACCTTGCTCAAACCCTAACACATACCCTAAACCTAACCCTAGCCTTAACCCTAACCCTAATTCTAGCCCTAATCCAAACATAACCCTAGGCCTAACCCTAGCTCTAATGAGAACAATAAACCTAATGCTAACCCTAGGCCTAACCCTAACCCTATCCATAACCTTAAATCTATCCTTAGCCCTAAACCTAAACTGAAGTCTAAACCTAACATTATCCATTAACCTAAAACTAACTCAAACCTAATGCTAATTTGAGCCATAACCCTCAACCTCAACCTATCCCAAACCCAAAACCTCACTCTGATAATTATAATACCCCTAGCTCTCAACTTGAACCTCACCCTAAACCTAACTCTGACTAGATCTAGCTATAAATCTTACCCAACAACTATCCCTAACCATAACCCTATACCTGATATTAATCCTAGCTCTAATTCTTGCCACAACCATAACATAAAGGCTAGCCCTTATTCTAGCCCTAAAGGTAGCCTTGATCCTAACCCAAACCCTAACTCTAGCCCTATCTCTAATTTTATCCCTCGCCCTAGTTCTGAACTTTGCTATAACCCCATCCCTTCCCCCAAATCTAACCCAAACTCTAACTCTAGATTTAACTCTTACACTAATCCTCTACCTGATTCTAGCCTTAATTTAGCCCTAACCCTACCACTAGAACTAAGACTAACTCGAACTCTCACCCTAGCCCTATTCCTAGGTCTAACCCAATCCCTTACCATAGCCCTAACACTTGCGCTAACCTTAGCCCTAACACTAGCCCTAGCCCTAACCCTAAAACTAACGATAACTCTAAGTTCAACCTTAACCCTAAGCCTAAACCTCACACTAACACTGCCCCTAAAAATAACACTAATTCTAAAACTAGCCCTTATCTAGTTCAAGCCCTAAAACAAAACCAAGCCATAGCCCTAACCCAACCCTTAACCTAAAGCAAAACCTAACCGCACACCTAGCTCTGACCTTCGTCCTAATCCAAACCCTAGCTCTAAACCTATTTCTTACCCTAAGCCAGACTCTCACTCTAATTCTACACTAATTCTAACCTTAATCCTTAGCTTATCCCAAACACTAACTCTATTACTAGTCCTAACACTAGCTATGTATCTCTTACCCTAACCAAAGCCTAAGCCTAACCCTTACCCTTATTCTGACCCTAACACTTACTCTAGGTCAAAGCCTGACCTTAACACTAAAACAAATTTTAACACTAGCTCTACCAGTAAACGTACACCTAAACTTAATCATAACACAAGCACTCGACCTAAACTTAATCAATAATATTGCCATAACTCTAGGCCCAGTCCTAAACAAAAACCTAGCCCTAGCCCTATAATAACTACTAATCTAATGCAAAGACTAACTCTACCCCTAGACCTAAAACTATCATTAACCTATCCCTAAACAATGAAAATTTGAGCCTTAACTCTAAACCTTTATCTAATAAAACACCTAACCCTGACTCTGACCCTTATAATACCCACAGCTTTGAACCTAACCCTAACAAGAAACCTGACCCTTACAATAGACCTAGCTATAAACGTAACCCTAAAACTTTTCCTAACTCTAACTATACCTGACATTAGCCCTAGCTCTAGTCCTAGTCCTAATCCTAACACAAAACTTTGCCCACATACTAGCCATAAACCTTGCCTTAATCATAAACCTAACCATAACCCTAATTCTAATCCTCACCCTAGACCTGAAATAGCTATAATCCCATCCCTTAAACTAAACCTAACCCTCACCATAACCCTAACACTAACTCTAGCCCTAAACCTAGGCCTAACCCTAACACTAACCCTAGTCCTAATCTCAGACATAGTTTAGTCCTATCCCTAACCCTAGCCCTTAGACTAACTCAAACTTTTGCCCTAGCCTTATACCTAGTTCTAAACCTATCCCTTACGATCACCCTATACGTAGCCCTAAACTTAGCCCTAATCCTAGCCCTATCCTTACCCCTAGTTCAAAGACTAGATATAATCCTAACTCTAAATCTAACCCTAAACCTAATCCTAGACCTCACACTAACACTATCCCTAATTCTAACATTAATCCTAAAACTAGCCCTAACTCTAACCCTAGCCCTAAAACAAAACTGAATCAGAACCCTAACTCTAACACTTAACCTAAACCAAAACCTAACCCTACAGGAAGTCCTAATCCTATCTCTAATTCAAGTTCTAACATGAACCTGAAAACTAATCCGGACCCCTGACTCTGACTCTACCATTAAACCTAGCTCTAAACATCATCATAACTGTAAACTTAACCCTAAACTAGATGTAGCCCTAAGCCTGACCCTATTGATAGCTCTAATCATAATGTTACTTTGTACATTAGCCATAGCCTTAAATACAGCCCTAACCTAACCCAAAAGTAAGCCTTAGTCCGAGTCCTAAACAATTTTTTTTAATATTTATTTTTTAGTTTTCGGTGGACACAACATCTATGTCATTGTTATGTTGTGCTGAGGATCAAACCCAGTGCCCTACGCATGCCAGGTGAACATCCTACTTCTTGAGCCACATCCCTAGTGCCTAAACCTAGATATAACCCTAAATGTAAACCTAACTCTAACCTAAATAAAAGCCCTAATTCTATACATAACCCTACCGATAATCTTAGGTCTAACCCTATCCATTACCCTAATGAAAATCCTACCCTTATGCTAACCCTAGGCCTAATGCTAATCCTATCTATTACACTAAACCACACCTAAACCCTAAACCTAACATTTTCATTACCTTAACAATAAACCTAATGATAATTTAAGCCCTAAACCTAAACCCTAACCTAACCCAAACCCTCGCTTTTATCCTGACCCTAATAATAACCCTAACTATAAAACTGACCCTCAGTATAAACTTAACTCCTATACTGGACCAAGCCATAAACCTAACACTAAATCTATCCCTAACTCTAACTGCCGAAGTCTGACTGGGCACAATTCAGGAGCCACTTGTCAAAAGAAACAAACTTTATTTTTAGAACACATATGCCACACCACAGAGCTCCTGAGGAAAACCTTCAGAGTCCAACTGCCACCACCGGCTTCCCACAAGCCTCTCAACCTCCCCCACTCCTCCTGTGCTTGAGGCCGATTGGCTGGGTCGCATGGGTGGAGCCAAAAAAAGGACCCCAATGAGCAGCTCCCTGGTCTGAAAGGGCCGGGAAACAACCCAATGAGCATCACTGCAAAGGAGCCAATCAGTTGGCAGGTAGAAGTTTGCTGGGGCTGCTGTGAGCCAATCATCAGCTGGCAGCTGGAAATTTGCTGGCAGCTGAAAGTTTGCTGGGGCCCCTTCGGCTGTGGCTCTCAACATCTCCCCCTCTCTGTTTAAACAACAAGCATGTGGCTTAGGGACCGTGCCTGCCTTAGGTTGTCAATACTACATATGGTTCTTACCCGTCGTCGGATGAGCTGAACTCAAGGTGTCAGCCTCCTGTCTTAGGTTGGTACCATTGCAATTGGATCTTACCCATCATTGACTACCGGTCCAGCATACAGCCACACCTATAGATAGGTCTTTGCACCAGCGGGGGGATGAGGTTCTTTGCCTCCCCTCTCTTGGTCCCCAAATTTTAGCTGAATGACCATCACAAGCAGAAGGGAAGAGGATACACCAAGCCAACTGACGGCTTCTTTTGGAAAATTGTTCCACCCTTATTCTAACTGATGACACCATCAGCAAAAATACCCTAACATACCACAAGTCGCTGCACCAACAGATAGTTCATAATGCATACAAGTGAGTTCACAATGCATACAAGTGATACATAGTCCAGGAAAGTTCTGCAAGCAGTTCAGTGATGGCTCCTTTTGGAAAAATTGTACCACCGATGATACCATCAGCAAAAATATCCCAACGCTACCAAAAGTCACTGCACCAACAGATAGTTCACAATGTATACAAGTGATTTCACAATGCATACAAGTGATACATAGTCCTAGGTTAGTGTTATGGTTAGAATAAGGGTGAGGATTAGGTTTAAGGTTTGAGATAGGGTTAGAGCTAGAATGAGGGCTAGGGTTAGGACTATTAATATTGTGAGAATTTTGATTAGGCTGAGGATTAGGGAAAGGTATAGGGTTACCATAAGGGTTAGGGTTTTACTTAGGGCTAGGGATAGAATTAGAGCTAGTGTTAGGGGTAGGGTTAGGGCTAAGGTTAGGACTAAAGCTAGGTGTAGGGCTCAGATTAAGGCTAATTTTTGTTCTAGTTATAGCACTAGGGTCAGGGCAGCAGGTAATGTAAGAACCAGGGTTACAATTAGGGTTAGCTTTAGGGTTAGGGTTAGGGGTAGTTCTATCATTAGTGTTAGATTTAATGTTAGGGTGATTTTTAGAGCTAGAGTTATATATAGGATAGGAGTCAATGTCAGGGTTACTTCAAGGGTTTGAGTTAGGACTCGAATTAGGGCTAGGTTTACTGTTAGGGTTCAGTTTAAGGTTAGCATTATGTTTAGAACTAGAATGAGTGTTAGGATATGAGTCAGGGTCAGGGTTAGTTTTAAGGTTAGGGTTAGGACTCGATTAGGGGGAGGATTAGTTCTTTTAGTAGTTTAGGGTTTGGTTTAAGTTAAGGTTTAGGGTTAGGTCTATTGCATGGTTTTGTATTAGTCCTAGGGTTAGGGTGAGTGTTAATTTTACAATTAGTATTTGGGTTAGGGCTAGTGTTTGTGTTAGGCTTAGAATTAGGTTTAGGGTTACATTTATAGTTAAATTTAGTTCTAGGAGTAGGCTAGGATTAAGGATAGGGCAAGCATTAGGGCCGGGGTTAGAGTTATAGTAAGGGATAGGGTTAGAACTAGGGATAGGGCTAGTGTGAGAGTTACAGTTAGTGAAAGGGCTAAAATTAGAGGTAGGTTTTGAGATAGGGCTAAATTAGGGCTTGGATTAGGGCTAGGGTTAGTGTTCAGCTTAGGCCTAGCAATAGGGATCAGGTAAGGTTTATGCATAGAATAATGAATGGTATTATAGCTAGGTTTAGATGTACGTTGAGGGTTAGAGCTAGAGTTAGGTTTAGGGTTATGATTAAGGCTAGGTTTAGGGCTAGGATGAGGGCTAGTGTTTGCTTTAGATTCAGGGCTAGGATTAGTGCTAGAGCTAATATCAGGTCTAGGGTTGTGGTTAAAGTTAATTTTAGGGTTAGGCTTATGGCTACATCTTGTGTAAGGTTAGGTTTAGGGTAAGGGTCAGGTTTAGAGCTCTAGGAATTATTAGGATTAGGATTTGGCTTAGGTAAGGATTTAGGTTTATGGCTCAAATTAGCATTAGGTTTAGGGTTAGGGTATAGTTAGAGTTTGTTTTAAGGTTCAGGTTTGGTTTAGGGTAATTGATACAGTTAGCGTTAGTGAGAAAGCCAAGGTTAGGCTTAGGTTAGCATTAGGGTAAGGGTTATGGTTAGGGTAATTGATAGGGTTAGAAATAGTGTTATGTTTAAGAATATGCCTTCAGTTAGGGTTAGAGTTAGTGTTGAAACTAGGGTAGGGTTTGGTTTAGGGTTATGTTTAGCATAAAGGTTAGGTTTTGAGCTAGGGTTAGGGCTAGGTTAAGGATTAGGTCTAGGGATAGGATTACGGTAGGTTTAATGTTAGGTTTGTGTTTAGAAATAGGATAAGTGTTAGGATATAAGTCAGGTTTAGATTAAGTTTTAAGGTTATGATTAGGACTCGAATTTGGGCTAGGGTTAGATCTAGGTGTAGTGCAACATTTAGGGCTAGGGTTATCATTAATATTGGGGTTAGGGTTAAGTTAATGGATAGGGTTAGGTTAGGTTTAGTTTTTTGTTTAGAGTAAGAATTAGTGATAGGATTAGGATTAGAACTATGATTATGTTTAGGTTTATGGTTAGATTTATGTTTTAATCTAGAGTTAGGGCTATGCTGAGTGTTAATTTTAGGGTTATGCCTATGGTTAATTTTCAGGTTAGGAACAGGGTTAACATTAGGGTTTAGTCTAGGATTATCAATAAGGTTATATTTAGGGTTAGGGTAATGGGTATGTTTTGGGCTAGGTTTAAAGGTAGGTTAAGTTTAGGATTTGGGCTAGGGTTAGGGTGACAGTTAGAGATAGGTCTAGTCTTATATTTAGGGTAAGGGTTAGGCTTTGAGCTATCTTAGGATTAAGGTGAGGGCTAGGGTTAGGTATAGGGCTAGTGTTAGGATTAGGGTTATGCTTAGAGTTAGGTTTAGGCCTAAAATCAGCTCTATGTTTAGTGTTAGGTTTTGGCCTAGGGTTAGGGATATAGGTAATGTAAGATCTATGTTTATGATTAGGGCTAGTTTTAGGGTTTGGGTTATGGCTGGGTCTAGAATAAGGTTTAGGCTTTGGTTAGTTTCAGATTTAGAGGTAGGTTTAGTGTTAAAGGCAGGGTCAGTGTTTGCGTTAGATTTAAAGTTAGGGTTAAAGCCACAAATAGGACTACATTTAGGTCTAGGGGGAGAGTTAGTGTTTGGGTTAGGTAAAGGTTTTAGTTAGGCCTAGGGCTAGGATTTTGTTTAGGTATAGAGCGAGAGTTAAGGCTAGATTTAGGATTAGGTTTAGGTCTAGAGCTAGTGGTAGGATTAGGTTTAAGTATAAATTTACAAGTAGGGCTAGTGTTAGGTTTAGGTTAAGGGTTAGGGTCAGGTTTAGACCTAGGGTTTATGTTATGGTCAGAATAAAGTCAGCATTAGTGTTAGGGTTTAGGATAGCATTAGAGATAGAATGAGATCTACCATTAGGAGTATTAATAGGGTTAGGTTTTGCTTAGCCTAAAGATTAGGGATTGGTCTAGTGTTACCATTAGGTTTAAGGTTTTGCTCAGCGTTAGCGATAAGGTTGGGGCTAGGGTTAGGTTTATGGTTAGGGATAAAGCTAGTTTAGGGCTCAAATTAGGGCTAGGTTTTGTGTGAGATTTAAGGCTAGTGTTAGGGAAATGACTAATATAAGAACAAGGGTTACAATTAGGTTTAGGGTTAGGGGAGGTCAAGTGTTAGGGTTAGGTTTAAGATTAGGGTGATATTTATAGCTAGGGTTAGTGTTAGGATATCACTCAGATCAGGGTTAGATTTAGGATTAGGGTATGGACTCGAATTAGGGCTAGGTTTACTGTTAGGGTTCACTTTAATCTTAGGGTTAGGGCTTGTTTTATCATTACCTTTAGGGTTAGGGCTAGTGTTATGGTTAGGTTTAGGATTAAAGCTATATTCTAGGCTAGGATTAGGGCTATGTTTTATGTTAGGTTTAGGGCAAGAATTAGGGTAGGACTAAGGTCAGATCTAGGTTTATAATTAGTGATATTTTTAGGGTTAAGTTTATGTCTGGATCAAATTAAATTGTTACATTTAGGGAAAGGGTCAGATTAAGAGCTGGGGTACTATTATGGTAAGGTTCAGGCTTCGGATTTGGGATAGGTTAAGATTTAGGGTTAAGGCTCAAATTAGCATTAAGGTTAGAATTAGGGTTAGGGTAATGGATAGAGTTAGGTTTAGGGTTAGGTTAGGTTTTAGTTAATGGATATGGTTAGGGTTTGTGATAGGTTTAGGGTTAGGCCTAAGGTTAGCATTAGGTTTATGTTTATCATTAGGGTAATTTATAGGGTTAGACCTAGGGATAGGGCTAAGGTTATGGTTAGGATTAAGGCTAGATTTAGGTTCAGGGTCAGGCTTAGGGCAAGGGTTACAGTAATGATTAGCTTTAGGGTACGGTTTAGGGTTTGAGGTAGGATTTTTGCTATGACTAAGATTAATTTAGGGTTTGGTCTATGGTTATGGTCATGGTTAGTGTTAAGGTTAGGGTTAGGGTTATCATTAGGGTTAGGGTAATAGGTTTAGATGTCAGGTTAAAGTTTGGAGTTTTAGGGTTAGGTTAAGGACTCAAATAAGGGCTAAGATTACTGTTAGGGTTCAGTTGAAGGAGAGGGCGATCTTAAGAGCTAGAATGACTATTAGGGTTTGAGTCAGCTTCAGGGTTAGTTTTCAGGTTAGTGTTATGATTCGAGTTAAGGCTAGGGTTAAAGTTAGGGTTCAGTTTAATTTTGGGGTGGTGTTTAGACCAAGGATGAATGTTAGGACATGATTTGGGGTGAGGGTTAGTTTCAGGTTATGGTTAGGACTTGAATTAGGGTTAGTGTTAGGTCTAGGTGTAGTGTTAGGGTTTGGTTTAATTTAAGTTTTAAGGTTAGGACTATTGCTCAGTTTTCTTTTTAGAAAAAGAGAGACAGAGAGAGAGAGAGAGAGAGAGAGAGAGAGAGAGAGAGAGAGAGAGAATTTTTTAATATTTTTATTTTTATACGTTTTGGTGGACACAATATCTTATTTTTTAATTATATTTTTATTTTTTAGCTGAGGATCAAACCCAGCACGTCGCACATGCATGGCGAATGTGCTATCACTTGAGCCACATCCTCAGCCCCTTTTGCTCAGTTTTGTTTTAGTCCTAGGTATAGGGTTAGGGCTAGTTATATTATTAGCAATAGGGTTAGGGGTAGTGTTTTTCTTAGGATTAGGCTTAGGATTAGGTTAATATTTGCAGGTAGGTTTACATCAAGGTTTAGGGCTAGGTCTAATGATAGGGGAAGTATTAGGGCTAAGTATAGGGTTATGGTAAATGATAGGGATAAAACTAGTGATCAGGATAGGTTGAGAGTTAGAGTTAGTCTTAGGGCTAAGATTAAGGTTAGTTTTCAGGATAGAGCTCAATCAGGGCAAGGATTAGAGCTAGGGGTAGTGTTCAACTCAGGCCTAGTATTAGGGCTAGGTTTAGGGTTAAGTTTATGGAAAGGGATGTGCTATAGCTAGGTTTAGAGGTAGAGTGAGGGTTAGAATTAAGATTAGGGCAAGGGTTAGGGTTAGGGTTATGATTAAAGCTAGGTTTAGGGCTAGGATGAGGGCTAGGGTTTGTTTTATGTTTAGGTCTAGAATTAGGGCTAGGGATAATGTCAGGTCTAGTGTTACAGTTAGCAGTAGATTTAGAATTAGGTCTATGTCTTAATCTAGTGCAAGTGTTAAGTTTAGGGTAAGGGTCAGTTTTAGAAATAGGGGTATTTTTGTATTCAGTATCAGGGTTACGGTTTGTATTAGGTTAAGATTTAGGGATATGGCTCAAATGAGCATTAGGGTAAGAGTTAGGTTTAGGGTAATGAATAGGGTTAGGTTTAGGGTTTAGCGTAGGTTTAGGGTAATAGAGAGATTTAGGGTTTGTGATAGGGTTAGGGTTAGGCCTAGGGTTAGAATTAGGAATAGGGTTATCATAAGGGTAATATATAGGTTTAGATTTAGGGCTAGGGTTAGGGTTATTGCTAGGGATAAAGCTAGGTTTTTGTTTATGCCAAAGTTAGGCTTTGAGCTATGGTTAGTGCTAGGTTGAGGGTTAGGGTTATGCTTACAGTAGGTTTAGGCCTTGGATTAGGGCTAAGTTTTGTGTTAGGTTTAGGTCTAGTGTTATTGCTATGGGTAATGTAAGCTCTAGGGTTCTAATTAAGGCTAGTTTTAGGTTAGTTCTAGGTAGTATTATTGTTTGGAATAGGTTAAGGGTTATTTTTAGGGCTAGGACTAAGTTTTTGTTTAGGTTTAGGGCTAGAGTTCTTGCTAGATTTAGGATTAGGATTAGGTCTAGGGGTAGTGTTAGGGTTAAGTTTACATAAAAGTTTACTGGTAGGGCTAGTTTCAGGGTTCAGTTTAGGGTTAGGGTCAGGTTTAGACCTATAATTAGTGTCATAGTCAGAATAAGGGTGAAGTTTAGGGTTAGGTTTGGGTTAAATTTAGAGGTAGAATGGGAGCTAGATTTTGGACTAGTATTAGGGTTAGTGTTTGATTTATGCTAAGGGTTATGATTTGGACTAGGGTTAGCATAATAGATAGGGTTTGGCTTAGGATAAGTGAAAGGGTTACAGCTAGGCTTAGATCTAGGGTTAGGGCTAGGTTTAGGACTAGTGTTAGGGTTAGGGTTACGGTTAAATCTAGTTTTAGGGGTCAGATTAGGGCTATTTTTGTTTTGGGGTTAGATCTAGAGTTAGGACAATGGCTAATGTAAGAACTGGGGTTATTATTAGGGTTAGTGCTTGGGCTAGCAATGGTGTTAGCATTTGCTTTATGGTTAGGGTGATGTATAGAGCTAGGATTAGTGTTTGGATATGAGTCACGATAAGAGTTAGTTTTAGTCAAAGGACTCGAATTTTAGCTGGGGTTTTGGCTAGTTTTAGGGTTAGGGTTTGGTTTAGGTTAAATTTAGGGTTAGGGTAATGACTCAGTGTTTTTTTGGGGGGGTCTAGGGGTAGTGTTAGGATTATTTTTATCATTATCAATAGTGTTCAGCTTGTATTATGGTGAGGTTTAGGCTTATGGTCAGTGTTTGATTTAGAGTTATGGTTAGATCTAGGTTTAGGTCTAAGTTTAGAGCTAGTGTTAGGTTTATGGTAACGGACAGGTTTAGAAATAGAAATAGGGCTTGAGAGTTAGATTTATTCTTAGGGCTAGAGTTAAGTGTTTGCTTAGGGATAGAATTAAATTAGAGCTCAATTAGCACTAGGTTTAATGTTAGGGATTGGCCCATGGTTAAGGCTAGAATTAGGGTTAGTTTTAGTGTTAGGATTATGGTTGGCTTTAGGGGAAGGAAGGAGGTTTTGGCTAGGTTTAGGGGTAGGGTGAGGGTTAAAATTAGGTATATGATAGGGTGAGGTTTAAAATTAGGAATATAATAGGGTGAGTGTTCAGATTAGGATTATGGCTAGGTTTAGGGCTAGGATGAGGGCTAGGGTTTGTGTTAGGTTTAGAGATAAGATTAGGGCTAGGTTTAATGTCATGTCTAGGGTTTGGTTAGGAATAGTGTTAACTTTATGTTAATGGCTAGGTCTAGTGGAAAGTTAGGTTTTGGATAAAGGTCAGGTTTAGAGCTACAAGTATTATAATGGTCAGAGTCCGGTTTAGGGTTTGGTTTAGGATAAGGTTTAGGGTTAGGGCTCAAATTAGCATTAGGGTTAGGGTTAAAGTAATGGATATTGTTAGGTTTAGGGTTCAGGTTAGGTTTAGAGTGATAGATAGGGTTAGTGTTAGTGATTGGATTAGGGTTAGGCCTAGGGTTAGCATTTGGTTTAGGTTTCTATTTAGGGTAAAGGATAGGGTTAGTGATAGTGGTAGGGCTTGTGTTAACATTATGATTTTGGCTAGGTTCAGAGCCTAGGTCAAGGGTTAGTGTTAGTGTTAGGTTTAGCAGAAGTGTTAGGATTTGAGCTAGGGTGAGGGTTAAGGTTAGAGTCAGGGCTACGGTGAGGTTTAGTGTTAGGGTTAGTGTTATAGCTTGGGTTAGCATTAGGTTTAGGGTTATGTTTAAGGTAATGGATAGAGTTTGTCCTAGGATTTTTGCTATGGTTACTGTTAGGATTAGGGTTAGGTTTAGAGTTAATTTGAGGGTTAGGGCTATTGTAACTTTTAGGGTAAGTATTAGATTTTGAGTAGGGTTAGGGCCAGGGCCAGTGTTAGGGTTCAGATTAGTGCTAGGGATAGGGTTAGAGTTATGCTTAAGTCTAGGTTTAGGGCTAGGATTAGGGCTGGCTTGTTTGTGAGGTTTGGGGCTTGTGTTAGGTGTATGGGTAATGTAAGAGCTAGGGTAATGTTTATAGGTAGATTTATGGTTTTTCTAGTGTTAGGGTTAGTTTTTCAGTTAGGATAAGGTTTAGAGTTTGGGTTTGTGTTAGGGTAAGTGTCTAGGGTTAAGTCTAGGGTTATGGTTAGGGATAGATTTATTGTTATGTTTATGGTTAGGTCTAGTGTAAGGGTTAGATTTAGGGTAAGGGTCAAGTTTAGAGCTAGATGTATTATTAAGGTCAGGTAATGCCCTATCGTTCAGTTTACATTAAGATTTAGATTTAGGGATTTAATTAGCGTTAGGGTTAGAGTCAGCATTAGGGTAATGAATAGGCTTAGGATTGTGGTATAGGTTAGTTTTAGAGTAATGTATATCTTTAGGGATTGTGATAGGTATAGGGTTAAGCCTAAAGTTAGAATTAGGGTTAAGATTATCGTTAGGGTAATGGATAGGGTTAGGGCTAGGGTTACAATTAGGATCAGGGCTAGGGTTAGAGTAGTGTATAAATTAGAGCTATGGTTAGGGCTACGGTGAAGGTTAGGATTAGGGCTAGGTTTAGGTTATGATTTGGGATAGGGCTATGGTTATGTCTAGCGTAATGGTTATGCTTTGAGCTAGGGTTAGGTCTAAGGGTAGGTTTAAGGATAGGGTTAGGGTTACTTTTAGTTTAGGGTTACACTTAGGACTAGATTTTGTGTTATTTTAGGCCTAGAGTTAGGTCCATGGGTAGATAAGAGCTAGGGTTATGATTAGGGCTCCTTTTAGGGTTAGGGTTATGGCTAGGTGTAGTGTTACGATTAAGTTTTGATTTACAGTGAGATTTGGAGCTAGGTTTCTGTTAGGGTCAGGGTCAGTTTTCAGGTTAGAGTGAGTGTTGGGGTTAGTGCCAGAATTAGGACTAGGGTTAGGTCTAGAAGTAGGGTTAGTGTTTGGGTTATGTTAAGGGTGATTGTTAGGGCTAGAGCAAGGTTGTTGTTCAGGTCTAGGGCTAGAGTTATGGCTTGATTTAGGATTAGGTTTAGGTCTAGAAGTAGTGTTAGTTTTAGGTGTAGGTATAGGATTACCAGTAGGGCTAAGGTTAGTGTTCGGATTCAGGTTAGGGTCAGGCTTAGACCTTTGGTTAGTGTTAGGGTCAGTATAAGTTTCATTGTTAGGATTAGGGTTTTGGTTATGGTTAGAGCTAGAATGAGGGCTAGGGTTAGGAACAGTAATACGGTTAGGATTTTTGTTAGGCTATGTATTAGGTTTAGGATTAGGGTTAGCATTATGTTTAGGGTTTGCCTTAAGGTAACAAATAGGATAAGAGCTAGGGTTAGGGCAAGGTTTAGGGATTGGCTTATGACTAGTATTAATGTTAGGGTTAAACCTAGGTTTAGCGCTCGGATTAGAACCAGGTTTTTGGTTAGGTTAGGGCTAGTGTTAGGGCTACAGCTAATGTGTGAACTAGCGTTATAATTAGGGCCAGTTTGGGGTTTAGTGTTATGGCTAGGTCAAGTTTTAGGGTTAGGGTTAATGTTAGCGTGATGCTTAGAGCTAGAGTTAGTGTAAGGGTCAGTGTCAGTGTTCAAGTTAGAGTTAGCTTTAGTGTTAAAGCCAGAATTATCACTAAGGTTAGGTCTAGGGATAGAGTTAGGGTTTGGGTTAGGTTAAGGTTTATTATTAGGGCTAGAGCTAGGTTTATGTTTAGTTCTAGGACTAGAGATATGGCTAGATTTAGGATTAGGTTTAGGTCTAGGGCCAGTGTTAGTATTGGGTTTAGGAATATGTTTATTTCTAGTGCTAGTGTTAGGGTTCAGTATTGGGTCAGGGTCAGGTTTAGACCTACGGTTACCATTAGGGTCAGAATAAGTGTTAGGTTTGAGTTATGGTTAGAGTTAGAATGAGGGCTAAGGTTAGGACTAGTAATAGGTTTAGTGTTAAGACTAGGATTAGCATTATGTTTAGGGTTGTCTTAAATTAAGAGATAGGGTTAGACCTAGGGTTAGGGCTACACTTTGGGTAGGGTTTTTGCTAGTGTTAGGATTAGGTTTACAGTTAAAGCTAGGGTAAGGTTTCAGATTAGGGCTAGGTTTTGGTTAAAGTTAGGGCTAGGTTAAGTTATGGCAAATGTTTGCCGTAGAGTTATGATTTGGACAAGTAATAAGATTGGGGTTCATATGAGGTCTAGTGTTAGGGTTAGGTTTAACATCAGGGTGATGTTTAGAGCTAGGGTTAGTATTAGGGTCAAAATTAAGGTCAGGCATTGTTTTAGGGTTAGGATTTGGACTTGAATTAGGGCTAGGTTTAGGGCTAAGTGTAGTGTTAGGTTTTGGTTTAGGTTAAGATTTAAAGCTAGGGCAATGGCTCGGTTTTGATTTGGGGCTAGGACTATGGTTAGGGCTAGTTTTAAGATTAGAGTTAGGTTTAGGACTGGTGTTAGGATTAGGTTTAGTCTCAGGCTTAGAGTTAGATATAGAGTTAAAATTAGATCAAGGGTTAAGTCTACTGCTAAGGATATGGCTAGCGTTAGTTCTAGGTTTATAGCTAGGATTAGGGTTATGATAAAAATAGGGTTAGAACTAGAGATAGGGCTAGGGCGAGAGTTAGAGTTAGTCTGAGGCCTAGGCTTAGGGTTTGATTAGGTATAGGGCTTAATTAGAGCAATAAATAGGGTTAGGTTTATGTTTATGTTTAGGCCTAGGTTTAGGTTTGGGCTTTGGGTTAGATTTAGTGTAAATGATGGGGTTAGAGCTAGGTTAGAGCTAGGAGGAAGGTTAGAATTAGGGTTATGGCTAGAATTTCAATAGAGTTATGATTAATGCTAGGTTAAGGGCTAGGATGAGGGCTAGAATTTGTGTTTCCGTTAGGTGTAGGATTAGTGTTAGGGTTAATGTCAGTTCTAACGTTATGGTTATGGATAGTTTTAGGGTTAGGTTTATGGTTATGTTTAGTGTAAGGGTTAGATTTAGGGTAAGGTTCAAATTTAGAGTTAGGGGTATTATTAGTGTCAGGGTCAGGTTTAGAATTTTGTTTAGGTTAGGGTTTAGGGTTAGGCCTCAAATTAGCATTAGGGTTTGGGTTAGGGTAATGATAGGGTTAGGTTTATGGTTCAGGTTAGATTTAGCATAATGGATAGGGTAACGTTTAGGCACAGGGTTAGATTTAGGCCTAGTGTTAGCCTTAGAATTAGGGCAATGTTTAGAGTAATACATAGGGTTAGAGCTAAGTTTAGGGCTAGGGTTATGGATAGGATTAGGGCTAGGGTTAGGGTTAGGGTTAGGGCTATGGTTTTTGTTAAGGGCTAGGATTTCAGCTAGGGTAAATATCAGGTCTATGGTTACATTAGGAATAGTTTTAGGATTAGGTTTATGGCTAAGTCTAGTATAAGGGTTAGGTTTAGGGGTAGGGTCAGGGTTAGAGCTAGGCATATTATTACGAGAAGGTTCAAAGTTAGGTTTTGGCTTAGATTAAGTTTAGGATTATGACTCAAATTTGCATTAGGGTTAGGATTAGAGTAATGATGGGTTTAGGTTTAGGGTTCAGATTAGGTTTAGGTTAATGAATACGGTTAGGATTCGCAAAAAAGGTTAGGGTTAGGCCAAGGGTTACCGTTAGGGTTATGATTATGATTAGGGTAATGGATAGGGTTAAAGCTACTGATAAGGCTAAGGTAATGGTTCGGATTCTGGCTAGGGTTAGGGTAAGGTTTAGGGCTAGGTTTTGGGTTAGGGTTAGGTTTAAAACTAGGGTTAAGTCTCAAATAAGGGCTAGATTTTGGGTTTGTTTAGGGCTAGGTTTAGAGCTATAGATAATGTATGAACTAGTGTTACAATTAGTGCCAGTTTTAGGTTAGGGTTAAGATGATGTTTAGAGCAAGGTTTAGATTTAGGGTCAGTGTCAGCGTCAGGGTTATCTTTAGTGTTAAGTTTAGGACTCAAATTAGGGCTAAAGTTAGTTCTAGGTTTAGGGTTAGGTTTTGCTTTATTTTAAGGGTAATGGTTAAGTTCACTTTTCTTTAGGGATTGGGCTAGGGCAAGTGTTAAGGCTAGATTTTGGATTAGCATCATGGTTAGAACTAGTGTTAGAGTGAAGTTTAGGCTTAGGGTTAGGGTTAGATTTAGAGTTAGGGTTGATCAAGTGTTAGGGCTCGAGCTAGGGTTAGGGCTAGTGGTAGTTTTAAGGTAAGAAATAAGATAAAACTGGGAATATGTTTAGGGTGATAATTGGAGTTATTCTTAGAAATAGGTTTAGGGTTAGGGTTAGGGTTATAGCTAAACTAAGGCTAGAATTTGGACTAGGGTTAGTGTTAGTGTTAAGCCTAGGGTTTGGGCTAGGTTTAGGGTTAGCACTGGGGATATGGTTACGTTTAGGGGACTGGGTGGGGTAATAACTAGGTTTAGGGCTACGGTGAGGTTATAATTAGGATTAGGACTAGGGTTATGTTTCAGTTTAGATTAAGGCTAGGATTAGGGATATGATGAAGGGTAGGTTTTCTGATAGGGTTAAGGCTAGGACTTGGGCTAGGGCTAATATCTAGTCTAGGGTTATGGTTAAGGATATATTTAGGGTTAGGTTATGGCTAGATCTAGTGTAAGGATTAGGTTTAGGTTAAAGTTCAGATTTAGAACTAGAATTATTATTAGTGTCACGGTCAGGGTCAGGGTTAGCATTTGGTTTATGTTAAGGTTAAGGGGTTAGGGCTCAAATTAGCGTTGGGGTTAGATTTAAAGTTAAGGTATTGGAAGGGTTTACTTTAGGTTTTAGTTAAGGTTCAGGGTAATGGATGGGTTAGGTTTCAGTGATGGGGTTAGGGTTAGCATTAGAGTTAGGGTTATATTTAGTTTAATGGATAGTTTTAGGGCTAGGGTTAGGGCTAGATTATGGTTTGGATAAATTCTAGGATTAGGGTTATTTGTAGGGATACGGCTAGTGTTTGGTTTATGGTGTTAGTATTAGGGTAAGTGTTAGTTTAGGTTAAGGTTATGGTTAGGTTAGAACAAGTGTTTGTGATTGAGCTACAGTACTGGCTAGTGCAAGGGTTAGGGTTAGGTTTAGTTCTAAGTTCATAATTATGGATAGAGTTAGTTTTAAAGTTAGGGATAATGTTTTAATTAGAGTTAGGGTAATGGATATGGTTAGAGCTAAAGTTTGTGCTAGGGTTAAGTTTAGAATTAGGGCTAGGGTTAGGATTAGGATTTAGGATAGGGCTAGGATTATGTTTAGTATAAGGGTTAGGTTTTTTTAAAGAGAGAGAGAGAGAGAGAGAGAGAGAGAGAGAGAGAGAGAGAGAGAGAGGAGAGGGAGAATTTTTTAATATTTATTTTTTAGTTTTCGGCGGACACAACATCTTTGTATGTGGTGCTGAGGTATGAAGTAGAACCCGGGCCACATGCATGCCAGGCGAGCACACTATGCTTGAGCCACATCCCCAGCCCAAGAGTTAGGTTTTGAGCTAGGGTTAGGTCTAAGGAGAGGGTTAGGGTTAGAGTTAGGGTTAGGGTTAAGGCTAGGCTTAGGTTTATGCTTAGAGCTAAGTTTAGGCCTAGGATTAGCTCTGGGTTTTGTGTTAGGTTTAGGGCTAGTGTTAGAACTATGGGTAATGTAAAAGCTAGGGTTGTGTTTAGGGGTAGTTTTAGGTTTAGGATTAAGGCTAGGTCTAGTGTTAGGTCTAGGTATTGAGTTAATGTCAGGTTTAAAGCTAATTTAAGTGTTAGGATCAGATCAGAATAGGGTTAGAGCCAGAATTAGAACTAAGGTTAGGTCTACAAATAGGGTAAGTGTCGTGTTTAGGTTAAGGGCTATTGTTGGGGCTAGTGCTAGGATTTTATTTAGGTCTAGGGCTAGAGTTATAGCTATATTTAGTATTAGCTTTGCGTCTAGGTGTAGTGTTAGGCTTAGGTATAAGTATAGGGTTACCAGTAGGTGTAGTGTTAGGTTTTGGTTTAGATTTTGGGTTAGGTTTAGACCTAGGGTTACTTTTAGGGTCAGATAAATGTCAGGGTTAGGTTTAGAGGTAGAATGAGGGCTAGAATTAAGACTAGTAATATGGTTAGAGTTGAAGTTAGGCTAAGAATTAGGGTTAGGACTAGGGTTAGCATTTTGGTTAGGGTTTGGCTTAGAGTAAGGGTTAGGGTTAGAGTTATGGTTATGGTTAGGGTTAGGGTTAAATTTAGGGCTAGTGTTAGGGTTAAATCTAGATTTAGGGCTTGAATACAGTGTAGGATTTGTGTTAGGGTTGATGCTATGGATAGGATAATGACTATTGTACGAACTAGGGTTATGATTAAGGCTAGTTTTCGGGTTATGGTAAAGGCTAGGTCTAGTGTTAGGGTTAATTTAAGTTACAGTTATGATTAGAGGTAGGATTAATGTTAGGGTCAGCATCAGGGTCAGAGTATTTTTAGATTTGTGGTTAGGGCTAGGTGTAAGGTTTGGGTTTGGTTTAGGTTAAGGGTTTGGGTTAGGGATAGATCTTGTTTTGCTTTATGGCTAGGTCCAGGGCTAGGGTAAGTTTTGAGATTAGCATTATGGTTAGGGGTAGTGTCAGGGTTTGGTTTGGCTTATGATTACAGTAAAATTTAGAGATAGGTTTAAATTTAGAGTTAGGTTTAGATTTAGAGTTAGCACTTGGGCTAATGATAGAACTAGGGCTAGGACAAAAGTTATAGTTAGTCTTTGGGCTAGGGTTAGGGTTAGGATAGGATTAAATTAGGGCTACGATTAGCGCTAGGTTTAGTGTTAGTATTAGGCCTAGGGTTAGACCGGGGGTTAGGGTTACATTTAGGGTTATGGTTATGTATATGGTAAGGGATTGGGTTATAGGTATTTTTAGGGCTAGAGTGGGGGTTTCAATTAGGGTCAGGGATTGGGTTATGATTCAGGTTATGATTAAGTTTAAAATTAGGGCTAGGATTATGGTTAGGGCTAATTTCAGGTCTAGGGTTACGGTTAAAGATTGTTTAAGTTTAGGTTTATGGCTACGCCTTGTGTAAACATTAAGTTTAGTGTTAGGGTCAGGTTTAGTGCTAAGGGTATTATTAGGGTCATGGTCACAATTAGTGTTTTGGATAGGTTAAGGTTTAAAGTTGGGACTTGAATTAGTATTCAGGTTAGGATCAGCATAATGATAGGGTAAGTTTTAGGTATCAGGGTAGATTTAGGGTAATGGATTGGGTCAAGATTAGTGATAGGGTTAGGGTTAGCCTAGGGTTAGCATTAGGGTTAGGATTATGGTGAGAATAATGGATAGGGTTAAAACTATGGTCACAGCTACACTTATGGCTACAATTAATTATAGGGATAGAGTTAGGTTTAGGGTTAAAGCTAGGGTTAGGGATCGGAATAGGGCTAAGATTTGGGTTAGGGGCTGGGGATGTGGCTCAAGCGGTAACCCGCTCGCCTGGCATGCGTGCGGCCCGGGTTCGATCCTCAGCACCACATACAAAGATGTTGTGTCCACCGATAACTAAGAAATGAATATTAAAAATTTTCTCTCTCTCTCTCTCTCTCTCTCTCTCTCTCTCTCTCTCTCTCTCTCCCTCCCTCTCTCACTCTCTCTTTAAAAAAAAAGAAAAAAAAAGATTTGGGTTAAGTTAGGGCTACGGTTAGGGTTGCGGCTAATGTAAGTACTAGGGTTATGATTAGGGCTAATTTTAGTATTAGGGGTTAGAGGTTATGACTAGGTCTATTGTTAGGTTTAGGTTTAGGGTTAGGGTGATGTTTAGATCTAGGTTTAGTTTTAAGTTCAGAGTCGGGTGAGGGTTAGTTTTAGGGTTTGGCTTAAGACTCGAATAATTGTTAGGGTTAGGACTAGGTATAGGATTAGGGCTTGGTTTATGTTAAGGATTAGGGTTAAGCCTATGGCTCAGTTTTCTTTTAGAGCTAGGGATAGGGTTAGGGCAAGTTATTGGATTCTCCTTAGGGTTAGGGCTAGGGTTAGGTTTAGGTTTAGGCTTCTAGTTAGGGTTAGATTTAGAGTTATGGTTAGATCTAGGGTTATAGCCAGTTGTAAGAATAGGGCTAGTGTTAGACCTATGGTTCAGACTAAGATTATTCTTCCAGTAAAGGATAGGGTTAGAACGAGAGTTAAGGCTGGGTTGGGAGTTACGGTTAGTCTTTGGGCTAGGGTTAGGTTTAGGGTTAGGGTTAGGGCTAAATTAGTGCTAAGATTAGGGCTAAGGTTAGTGTTAGGGCTAGGTCTAACATTAGGATTAGGGTTATATTTAAGGCTATGTTTAGGGCTAGGATAAGGACTAGGGTTTTTGCTAGGGTTAGGGCAAGGTTAATGGCAAGGACTAAAGTCAGGTCTAGGGTTATGGTTAGGGATAGTTTTAGGGTTACGTTGATGTCTAGATCTAGTGTAAGGTTTAGGTATAAGGAAATAGGTTTAGAGCTCAGGGAATTATTAATGTCAGGGTCAGTGTTAGGCTTTGGTTTGGATTTGAGTTTAGGGTTATGGCTCGAATTAGAATTAGGATTAGCATTAGGATAATGACAAGGTTAGGTTTAGGATTCAGGTTAGGTTTAGGGTAATTGACAGTTTGGGGGAAAGTGATAGGGTTAGGGTTAGCCCTAGGGTTACATTAGCATAAGGATAATGTTTAGGGTAATGGATACAGTTAGAGTTAAGGTTATGGCTAGGATGATGTCTAAGATTAGGTCTTGAGTTAGGGTTAGGGTGAGGGTTATAACTAGGGTTAGGTTTAGGTTTATATTTAGCATAACGGTTAGGTTCTGAGCTATGGTGAGGGCTAGGCTAAGAGTTAGCTTCCGTTTATGTCTAAGGATAGTATTACCATAGGATTTAGGTTAGAGTTAGTGTTAGACTTAGACCTAGGATTAGTGGTAAGGTTAGTATAAGGGTCAGGGTTAGGGTTAGAATTTGAGATAGGGTTAGAAATAGAATTAGAGGTTGGGTTAGGGTTATTAATAGAGTTAGGGTTTTGGTTAGCCTAAGGATTAGGGATAGGTCTATGTTTACCCTTAGGTATAGGGGTTTGCTTAGGGTAATGGATTGATTTACAGCTAGGTTTAGGACAATGGTTAAGGTTATAGTTACAGTTAAATCTAGGATTAGGGCTCAGATTAGGACTAGTGTTTATGCTAGGGTTAGGGATAGGATTAGGGCCATGGCTAATGTATGAACTAGGGTTGAATTTAGATTAGTGTTAGTGTTATGGTTAGGTTTAGTGTTAGGGTTAGGTTTAAGTTCAGGGTGATATATATATATAATATATATATATATATATATATATATATATGTGTGTGTGTGTGTGTGTGTGTGTGTGTGTGTGTGTGTGTTAGGATAACAGTCAGGTTAGGGTTCGCTTTTGGGTTAGAGGACTCGAATCATTGTTAGGGTTATTTTTATTATTCAGTTTAAGGTGGGGGTTGTGTTTAGAGCTAGGTTGAGTTAGGGTCAGTGTTAGTTATAAAGTTAGTGTTAGAACTCGAATTAGAGCTAGGGATAGGTCTAGGTTTAGTTTTAGGATTTGGTTTAATTAATGTTTAGGATTAGGGCTATTGCTTGGTTTTGGTTTAGTCCTATGGTTAGGTTAAGGGATAGTGTAAGTGTTAAGCTTACGCTTATGGTTATGGTTAGATTTGGAGTTAAGTTTAGATGTAGGGTTATTGCTGGGACTAAGGATAAGGCAAGGGTTACGGTAACGGATAGAGTTATGGTAAGGGGTAGGTTTAGAACTAGGGATCGGTAGAGGGAAAGAGTTAGAGTGAGTCTTATGCCTAGGGTTACTGTTAGGGTTAGAGGTAGGGCTAAATTGGTGCTAGGATTAGTACTAGGTTTATTGTTTGGCTTAAGCCTACAGTTAGGATTAGGGTTAGGGTTAATTTTATTTTAAGATATGGCATTATAGCTAGGTATAATGGTAGGGTGAGGGTTAAAATTTGGGTTAGAAGTAGGGTTGGTGTTAGGGTTATGATTAAAGCTAGGTTTAGGTCTAGGATGAGGGCTAGGGTTTGTTTTAGGTTTAGGACTAGTATTAGGGCTGGGGCCAATATCAGGTCCAGAATTAAGGTTAAATATAATTTTAGGGTTAGGATTATGGCTACATGTAGGGTAAGGGTTAGGTGTAGGGTTATGTTCAATTTTAGAGCTAGGGGTTTTATTAGAGTTAAGGTCAGATTTAGGGTTTGGGATAGGTTAAGGTTTAAACTCGAATTAGTATTAGGATTAGGTTAATGAAAGTGATAAGTTTAGGTTCCGGTTAGGTTCAGGATAATAGATTGGGTTAAGATTAGGGATAGGTTTAAGTTCATGCCTAGGGTTAGCATTAGGGTTATCGTTATGGTTTTGGTAATAGATAAAGTTAGAGATCAGTTTAGGTCTAGGTTTATGGTTATGAATAGGACTAGCATTAAAGATAGGATTAGAGCTAGGTTTGGGGTTAAGTTAGGGATAGTGTTAGAGTTAGGGTTAATGTAAGTACTATGGTGATGTTTAGGGCTATTTTTAGTGTTTTAGCACTAGATTTAGTGTTAGCATTAGGTTTAGGTTTAGGGTGATGTTTAGAACTAATTTTGTTTGGATCAGTGTCAGGTTCAGGGTTAGTTTAAGGGTTTGGCTTACAACTTATATTAGGGCTATGATTAGGGCTAGGTTTAAGGTTAAGGTTTGGTTTAGAATAAGGATTATGGTTATAGCAATAGTTAGGTTTTGTTTTAGGGCTAGGGCTAGGGTTAAGGCCAGTTTTAGGATTAGTGTTATGGTTTGGGCTAATGTTACGGTTTGTCTTAGTCTTCGGGTTAGGGCTCAATTTAGAGTTAGGTTTTGTCTAAGGTTAGTGCTAGGTCAAAAGATAGGGCAAGGATTATGACTAGAGTTAGTGCTAGGACTAGGTTTATGGTAAGGGATAGGGTTAGAATGAATGAAAGTTCTAATATGAGAGTTGGAGTTTGTCTTAGGACTAGGGTTAGGGATAGGGCTAAATTAGAGCTAAGATTAGTGCTAGGGTTAGTGTCCGGGTTAGGCCTAGAGTTTTGGTTAGGGTTATAATTAACTCTATGTTTAGGGCTGGAATAAGGGCAAGGGTTTGTGTTAGGGTTAGGGCTAGAATTATGGCTAATGCTAATGTCAAGTCAAGGATTAGAGTTAGGGACAGTTTTAGGGAAAGATTTATGTCTAGGTCTACTCTAAGGTTTAGGTATAGACAGGTTTAGAGCTAGTGGAATTCTTAGTGCAGTCAGTGTTAGGGCCTGGTTTAGGTTTGAATTTAGGGTTACGGCTCAAATTACAGTTAGGGTTAGCTTTAGGGTAAAGATAGGGTTAGGTTTAGGGTTCAGAATGTGTTTAGGGTAATTGATAGTTTGGGGGATAGTGATAAGGTTAGGGTTAGTCCTAGGGTTAGCATTAGATTAAGGGATATGTTTAGGATAATGGATTCAGTTAGAGTTAAGGTTAGGGCTAGGGTTATGGTTAGGATTAGGTCTTGGTATAGGGTTAGGGTGAGGGTTAGGATTAAGAATATGTTTATGGGTCAGATGAGGGTTTGTGTTAGGGCTAGGGCTAGGATTAAGGCTTGGGCTAAGGTCAGGTCTAGAATTATGGTTAAGGGGAGTTGTAGGGTTTGGTTTTGAATAGGTCTACTGTAAGTGTTAGGTTTAGGGTAAAGGTCAGTTTTAGTGCTAGGTGTATTATTACGTTCCAGGTCAGGATTAGGATTTGGTTTCTGTTAAGGTTTAGGGGTCAGCCTCAAATTAGCATTAGGTTTAGGGTTATGGATATGGTTAGATTTTGGGTTCAGGTTAGATTTATGATTTGGAATAGCCTTAGGGATAGCTATAAAGTTAGGTTTTTTCCTATTGTTAGTATTTAGGTTAGAGTTACGTTTAGGTAAAAAATAGGATTACATCAAGGGTTACGGCTACATTTATGGTAGGACTAGGGCTAGTGTTAGGGTTAGGGTTAGGGTTATGATTAGGCCTATGTTTAGGGTAAGGTTTAGGGTAAGTGGTATGGTTGGAGCTTGATTTAGGGCTAGGGCAAGGGTTAGGGTTAGAGCAGGTCGAGGGGAAATGTTAGGGTTACTGCTATGTTTAGCATTAGGGTTAGTGTTAGAGTTATGTTAATGGATAGAGTTAGAACTAGGGTTTGGGCAATGGTTACAGTTAAAATTAGGGTTAAGTTTAGGGTTAGGGACAAAGCTATGTTAATGTTTAGAGTAAGGATTAGTGCTCAATTTAGAGGTAGTGTTAGGGTTAGAGTTTTTTTTTTTTTTTCAAATTTCTTTGATACAAACCAAGGTTCGTCTTCAACTAACCTTACTCTCTTTCTCAGGTATAGGCCTTTTGTTTCAGCTATTGGGTGTCAGGAACAGCTAGTATTTTTATTTAACTTTATTTTGATCTATGTGAGTAAATGCAAATGGACCTGGAAATCAAACAGGGTTTATGATAGCTGCTTTAAACTGCACACACACCCTCAGTTCTTTGTGGGGACCCTCTGGTATGTTCCTTATAAGTCTAAGCTTAAGCTGAAGAAGGCAAAAACATCTTTATCTGAGAGTCCTTTAGGAAAAAGCAAGGGATATGCAAGCATTGAAATTCCTCCCATAATTATTATGTCAGAGTTGTTTGAAACTGAATAGGATTCATTATTTCACTTGCCCCACAAAGCTCTCCAAGTGTGGGTCTTCTAGGATCAATGGTTCTCTAATGATGTTAGGTTTAGTGTTAGGTTTAGGTTTAGGGATAGCGTTAGATGTAATGTTAGGGTAAGAGTAAGTTTTGTATAAATTTCTTTGATACTTGAAAGGAGTCATCTTTTACCTAGCCTTAATATGTTCCTCAGGTTTGGGCCTTCACATTTCAATGGTTCGCTAATAGGGACACTCTGTCTTTCAAGGTTTCACTTCATATTGACCTATATAGGTAAATTAAAATGGAGGTTGAAATCAAACCGGGTTGGTGCTAGCTGCATGAAACTTCAAACACTGAATTAGTTCTCTGTGAGAACTCTCTGATTTGTTCCTTGTAAAAGTAGCCCTAAGATGAAGATGGCAAAAACGACTTTATCTGAGAGCCCTTTAGCAGAAAACAGAGAAATATGCATGAACTGAAACACCATCTCAATTATTTGGTCATATTTCTTTGATACTGCATAGGATTTATTTGATGGCTTAGTCCACTAGGTTCCCCATGTTTGGGATTTCTAGGATAAAGAGTTTTTCAAACAGGTTAGGATTTGATTTACAGTTAGTGTTAGGGCTAGTGTTAGAACTAGTATTAGGGTTAGAATTAGTTTTGTTCAATTTCTTTTGATACGTGGCAGGATTCATTTTTCTCCTAACCTTACTATACTCCACATGTTTGGGCCCCCTAGGTTTAATGGTTCTCTGTAAGGAACAGTTTATATTTTAAAGTTTTAGTTCATTTTTTCCTATACAGATAAATGGAAATGGAGCTGTAAATCAAACAGCATTGGTGCTAGCTGCTTGAAACTTCACACTCATATCTTTGAGCAATCTCTTGTTTGTTCCTGTGACAGTAGGCCTAAGCTGAAGCATGTAAAAACAACTTTATCCAAGAGTCCTTTAGGAGTTAACAGGGAAATACGCATGTCCTGATATGCACCATCAAATTTTTTGTCATATTTCTTTGATACTGCACAGCATTCATCCCTTAGCTTGCCCCACTAGGCTGCCCAAGTTTGAAAATTCTATGGTCAAAGGTTCCATAAAAATGATAGGGTTAGGGGAAGAGCTAGGGTTAGAGTTACTGCTGAAGTTAGAGCTAGTTTTATTCAAAATTCTTTGATACTTGGCAGTATTTATCTTTTATCTAGATTTACTCTGTTCCCCAGGGTTATGCATCCTCTGGTAACAGGTTTGCTGTCAAGAATAGTTTGTATTTTAAGATTTCACTTCATTTTGACCTCTACAGGAAAGTTAATGGGGTTTGAAAACAAACAGCTTTGTTCTAGCTGCTTGAAACTTAACACACTCTATCAGTTCTCTGTAAGGACTCTAGTATGTTCCTCGTGAAAGTAGGCCTAAGCTTAAGTATGCAAAAACAACTATGTTCAAGGGCCCTTTAGGAGAAAACAGGGAAAGATGCATGTACTGAAATACCTCCCATAATTGTTTTGTCAGATTTGTTTGATGCTGTGTAAGATTCATTACTCATCTTGCCCCACAAGGCTGCCAAGGGTGGGACTTCTAGGATCAATGGTTCTCTAATGAGGTTAGGATTAGGGTTAGGTTTAGGGATAGGGATAGGGATTGGATTAGAGGCAATGTTAGGGTGAGAGTTAGTTTTCTTCAAATTCCTTTGATAATGGGCAGGAGTCATCTTTTATGTAGCCTTAGTATGCTCCCAAGGTACGTTCTTCTCAATTCAATGGTTCACTCTCATGAACACTTTGTATTTTAATATTTCAATTCATTTTGACACCTATGAGTAAGTGGAAATCAAACAGGCATCTCTTTTTCTAAACCTAACCATAAATATAGCCCTAATCCTAGGCGTAAGACTAATACTTTCCCTAGACCTATTTTTAGCCCTAATTCAGCTCTAACCCTAACCCTACCTCTATCCGTAAGACTAATTCTAACTCTTGCCATAGCCCTATTCCTAGTAATAACCTATTTTTTACCATAACCCCCAAAGCAGCCCTAATCTTAGCTCTACCAGTTGCCATAATCCTAAACTTGAATTAACCATAATTGTAAATTTATTCCTAAGCCTAAACTCATCCTATCAGTAGAAATAACACTAACACTAATCAATAAACTACCCTTAACTTTAGCCTTAGCCCTAAAACAAAACCAAGCCAAAAGAATAATTCTAATCCTTAACCTATACCAAATTCTAACCCTACATCTAGCCCTAAGTCTACCCCTAATTTGAGTCCTCTCCCTACCCATTAAATGAACCGTTACCCTGACTCTGACATTAACACTAATTCTAGTTCAAAACATCACCCTAAACCTAAACCTAATCCTAAAACTAGACTTAGTCCTAAATGTAACCTAAAAACTAGCCCTAATCGTAACCTTAGTTTTTACATTAGCCATATCCTTAAGAAGAGCCCTAATGTAACCCTAAACCTAGCCCTAATCCAAGACCCAACCCTAGCTTTAACACTAACTGGAACCCTAAACCTAGCCTTAACCCTAAACCTAAACCGAATCCTAACTTTAATCCTTGCACTAAACCTAAATCTAACCCTAACCCCAAACCTGATTCTAAGTATAACCCTAGCCCTAACCCTAAATCTAACCCTGTCCATTACCCTAATGCTAATCCTAATTATAATCCTCAGCCTGACCCTAGCACCATACCTAACACTAACCTATCCATTACCTTAAACCTAACCTGAACCCTAACCCTAACCATATCATTACCCTAACTCTAACCTTAACCCTAATGCTAACACGAGCCCTATTTCTATATTTTAAATTGAATCAAACCCTAACTCTGACCCTGACTGTGATAACACCCCTACCTTTTTATCTTATCCTAACCCTCATTCTAACATTTATACTACACCTAGTCAAAAACCTATCCCAAAAACTATCCACAAAGATAAACCTATACCTGACATTTGCCCTAGCACTAATACTAACCTAACTTTACACAATCCCTAGTCCTATTCCTAAACCTAACATTAGCTTTAATCCTAACCTTACAGTTAACCCTATCCTTAAACCTAATTTTAACCCTCACCCTAGCCCTAAATGTAGCAGTAACATCATACCTTACCCTTACCCTAACCCTACCCTTAAGACTAGCTCTAACACTATCCCTAACCGTAAGCAGAACCCTAAGCCTAATCGTAACCCTAGACCTATTCCTAATCCTTAGGCTAAACAAAACTCTAACCTTATAAATAGTCCTAACGCTAGCCTCCATTCTAGCTCTAACCCTATACCAAACCGCACCCTAACCATTACCCTTTTTCTTACCATAACACTATCCATATATCTAAACCTGACCCTAACTCAATACCAAACCCTAACACTATTCCTATCAGTAAACTTACACCTAAACCTGACCATACCACTAGCCCTAGACCTAAACCTAATCCTAAATCTAGCCTTAAATCTAGCCCTAGACCTAACTAAAAACCTAGCTCTAGCTCTAACAGTAACCCTTAACTTAACACAAAGGTTAACCCTACCCTAGACATAATGCTAGTCCTAATTCTGGCTTTAACCTTAACTCTAACTCTCTCCTGAACACTGACCCTGCATTTAACACTAAGCTATCTCTAAACCTAACCATAACTGAAAACCTAAACCTAACATTATACCTAGCCATAACCCTAACCCTACAAATAGCCCTTATCATAATCCTAACTCTTACATTACCCATAGCCCTAAATCTATTCCTTAACCTAACACAAAACCTAATGTTAATCCTAGGCCTAAACCTAGCCCTAAGCATAACCCTAAACCTAACCTTAGCTTGATCCTAACCCTAACCCTAACCTTAGTCCTAAAACTTACTCAAAGTCTAACTCTTACCTTAAATATAAACTTAGACCTATCCCTGACTCTAACCCTAACCCTAGCCCTAATCCTAAACTTAAGCCTATCACTAAAACTAGCTCTAAATCTACACATTACCCTAACCATAAAAATAACCCTATTGATAACCCTAACCCTAACCATAATCATAACTGGAAAGCTAACCCTACACCTAATTCTAAACCTACCACTTGCCATAGCCCTAACCCTAGCTCAAACTTTAACCCATAAAATAAACCTAAACACAATCATAGCCTTCACACTAACCCTAAAATAAATCTAACCCTAACCCTAAACCTAAACCTACATCTAATCATATCTATTACCCTAACCCATATCCTAACCCTAATGATGAGCCTAGCACTAACCCTAATCCTAACCCTAACCCTAAACCTACAATATTCCTATCACTAAACCAAATGCTGAACCTAACCCTTGACCTAGGATTAGCCCTAACTCTAGCTCAAACCATAACCCTTAACCTAAACATAACACTATGCCAAACCCTAACCCTCATTTTAGCCCTAATCCTAACTGTAACCATAGCCCAAACCCTAGCTCACACTCTATCCATTTCCCTAAACATAACTCTAAACATAATACTACACATAGCCATAACCCTAACCCTAACTCCGTCTGTAGCCTTGATTCTCAAACAAAGCCTCAACCAAGCCCTAAAACTTACTCAATCCCTGACTCTTACCCTTTAATGTTAACCCTAGGATAACCCTAACCCTATCTCTAACCCTAACTTTATCCATAATTCTAAACCTAACCTAAAGCCTAAACCTAACCATAAACATTACCCTAAACTTAACCCTAAAACTGACACTAATGAGAGCCCTGACCATAAACCTTAACCTAACACAAATATTAACAATGACTGTGACCCTAATAATAACCCTATCTCTAAACCTGACCCTAACATTCCACCTAACCCTTACACTAGAACTGGCCATAATCCTAAACCAAAACTAACCTTAATTATAAACCTAGACCAAAAATTACTCCTAGCACTAATCATAGCCCTAACCCTAACACAAAACTTAGCCCTAATCCTAGCCTTAAACCTTGCCCTAATACTACCCCTAAACCCAGGCTAAATCCTCATCTTAACACTAACCCTAGCCCTAACCGTATTTGGATCCTGACCCTAAACCTAGTTATAACATCATACCTTACACTAATGCTAAACCTAACCCTAGCCCTAAACCTAGGCCTAGCCCTAGGACTATCCCTAGCATTAATCCTATACCTAATTTAACCCTCACCCTAACCCTATCCCTAACTATCACACTAGCATTAACCCTAGATCTAAATCTATTCCTTACCATAACCCAAACCCTAGTCCTAAACCTAGCCCCAACACTAGCGGAAAATTTGCCCTAGCTCTAAGTCTAGACCTAACCTTTACTCTAAAGCAAACCCTAAACCTAAGCCTAAACCTCATCTTAACACTAGCCCTAATCTGAATGCTATTTGGAAAACTAGACTTAACCCTAGGCCTAGCACTCAAATTAACCGAGTCATAGGCTTAACACTAATCATGAACCTAAACCAAACCTAATACTTAGCCCAAACCTAGGCCTAATTCGATTTCTAACTCTAATTTTAGAACTTAAATTGACCCTGAATCATACCCTATCACTAACCCTAGCTCTAAACATCACCTTAACTCTAAACCTAAACTGAACTCTAGATCTAGCCCTAACTCTAACCCTAAATCTAGCCCTAATTGTAATGCCAGTTCTTACATTAGCCATAGCCCTGTAATAACAGAAAACCTAGCCCTAATCTGAGAACTAAACCTAGCATAAAATGTAACCTTAACCTTAAGCCTAGCCCTGTCCCTAACCCTAACACTAGCCCTAATCCTAGCTCTAAACTTATCCCTTACCTTAAATCAAACTATCAACCTAATGCTACCTAGTCCTAACCCTAATCCTTAGACTATCCCAAACCATAAATCTAATAATAATTCTAACTCAAGCCCTCATTCTAGCCCTAACTCTATCTCAGACCATAACCCTAACACTGTCTCTTATTCTGACCAACTATAATCCTAGGTTGAAACCTAACCCTAACCCTTAACCGAACCCTAAAACTATCCCAACGTGTAACCGTATACCTAAACCTAACATTAACACTCGACCTAGACAAAAGCCTAATCCTAAATCTAGCTATATCTCTAGCACTAGCCCAAAACAAAAACCTAGCCCTAGTGCTAACAATAACCCTTAACCTAAACCAAACACTAACCCTACCTCCATACCTAACACTAGCCCTAATTCTGACCCCAACACTAAAACTAACCCTAACACAAACAAAGAACTTTCTCCTAACAAAAACCCTAGCTCTAAAATTTATGCTAACCCAAAATCTAGCCATAACCCTAACCCTAGACCTAACCATAAACCTAACCCTAGCTGTTACATTACCCATAGCCTTAACGCTAGCCCTATAACTCACAAAAATCTTAGCCCTAATCCTAGCCCTAACCCTAGCCCTAACCTTAACTCTCATCTTAGCCCTAACCCTAGCTCAAACATTAACCCTTACGATAAACATAACCCTAGCCCTAACCCTAACACAAACCCTAATCCTAGCTCTAATCCTAACCATAGCCAAGGCCAAACCCTACCTGTAATTCTATTCATTACCATAAACATAACCCTATACCTAATACTATTCCTACTTCTCAACACTAATCCTAAACCTAGACCTGACACTAACTTTAACACTTGCCCTAGCCCTAACCAAAGCTAAAACCCTAACACTTACACTAAACCTAACCCTAACACTATCCCTAGTCCTAATGTTAACCCTAACCCTAAGCCTTCCGATAATCCTAATCATAAACCTAGCCCTACACCTATTTGTTACCCTAAATATAAGCCTAATCCAAATGCTAAACCTAGGCCTAACCCTAAACCTATTGCTATCGCTAATCCTACCCATTACCTAAACCTAACCTGAATACTAAAACTAAACCTATCAATTTCTCTAATGCTAACTTTAATGCTAATTTGAGCCCTAAACCTAAACCATAACCTAAACCAAACTCTAAACAAGACACTGACTCTAATAAGACACCTAGCTTTAAACCTGGCCATAACACTAAACCTAACCTTACACTAGACCTTGCCACAAAACTAACCCTAACAGTATCCCTAAGCATAACCCTAGACCCAAATTATCACTCTACCAAATTCTTCCTCTAAACCTAAAACAAACCCGATCCCTCATCCTAGCCCTGAAACTAGCCTTAATCCTAACCTTAAACCTAACCCTAAAACAATTCTTAATTTCAACCCTCGCCTTAGTTATGAACCTAGATATAGCCACATCCATTCCCCTTCCCCTAACCCTAACCCTAATACTATCACAAATCCTAACCGGAGCCCTTATCCTAGGCCTAAACATAACAGTAACCCTACCTCTAATCCTAGCCCTATTTTATCGCTAAATGTAACCCTAACTCTAACCCTATTCCTAAAACTAACTCTAACTCTCACCATAGACCTATTTCTACTACTAACCATATCTATTTCCATAACCCTAACACTACCCTAACCTTAGCCCTAACCCTAGCTCTGACCATATATCTAATCATAATTCTAAATCTAACCCTAACCCTAAGCCTAAACCTGTCTATACCACAAGCCCAAACACTATCGCTAATCCTAAAACTAGCCCTAATCCAAGCTCTAGACCTAAAACAAAACCGAGCCATAGCCTAACACTAATCCTATCCTAACAGTAACACTATACCTGACATTAGCCCTAGTCCTAATTCTTGCCCTACCTTAACACAAAAAATAACCATACACCTAGTCTTAACTCTATCTCTAATTCGAGTGTTATTCCTAACCCTAAAACTAACACTGACCCTGACTCTGATCCTTAAAATAATTCTATGTCAAATCATCAGCCTAAAGATTAACCTAACACTAATGCTAGACATAGCCCTAACCCTAGTCATAAAACTAGCCCTAATGGTAACCCTGGTTTTTTCACTAGCCATAGCCCTAACCCTAGCCCTAAGCTAATCTATAACTTAACCTAAATAAAAGCCCTAACCCTAGGTTTAACTCTAACCCTAACCCTAAACCCAAACATAGCCTTAATCCTAACCCTAACCCAATCCTAACTATAGCTCTAATCCTCTCCATTAGCTTACCCTAACCCTAGGATAACCTTAACTTTATCCATAACCCTAATCCTATACAATAACTTAAAACTAACCTGAAACCTATACCTAACAATATACATTTCCCTAACACTAAATCTAACCCTAAAGCTAATTTGAGCCCTAACCCTAAATCTCAACCTAAATAAACCCTGACTCTTACCCTGACTCTAATGATACCCCTAGCTCTAAAGGTGACCCTGAACCCTCAACCTAAACTTTTCACTAAACTTAACCAAAAACCTAACCCTAAAACTATCCCTAACCATAACTGTAGACCTGACATTAGCCCTAGTACTAATGCTAGACCTATCTCTAACAAAAAACATAGTTGTAAATCTGGCACTAAACTTAGCTTAAATCCTAATCCTAATTCTAACACTAGCCCTAACCAAAAATTTACCCCGTCCTCTAAGCCAAAATCTCGCTATAACATCATACCATACCCTAACCCTAATCCTAAACTTAGCCATAAACCAAGGCCTAAACTTAATACTTACCCTAACTCTAATCATAGCCCTAATTTAGCCCTAACCCTAAACTTCATCATATCGCTAGCCGTAAGACTAACTCTAACACTTGCCCTAGTCCTATCCCTAGTTTTAACCTTATTCCTTACCATAACCCAAAGCCTAGCCCTAACCCTAGCCAAAACCTAGCCCAAAACATAGCCCTAGCCCTACATCTAAATCTTACACTAACTCTAAATATAACCCTAAACCTAAACCTCACCCTAAACCTAGTCCTAATCCTATGCTAATGTGAAAAATAACACTAACCCTAGCCATTGCCTCAAACAAAACTAAGCTTTAGCCCTAATCCTAACCCTTAACATAAACCAAATCCTAATGCTACACCTAGTCCTAACCCTATCCCTACAACTAATACTGACCCTGACTCTGACCCTTAATCTGACCCTAGCACTAAATATCACCTTAACCCTAAATGTAAACCAAACAGTAGAGCTAGACCTAACGCTAACCATAAAACTAGCCTGAATTGTAAAGCCAGTTCTTACTGTAGACATAGCCCTAACCCTAACACAAAACCTAACTCTAATTCTGAGCCCTAACCCTAGATTTAACTCAAACCCTAAATATAACCCTAGTCGTAACCCTAACCAAAACCCTAAACCTAGCTCTATTCCTATAACTAACCTAAGCCAAACCCTCACCCTAATGCTACCCTACCTCTAACCCTAATCCTTAGTCTACCCCAAACCCTATACCTATTACTAGTCCTAACCTGAACCCTCATTCAATCTTTAACTTTATCCCAAAGCCTAAGCCTAACCCTGACCCTTATTCTAACCCTAACACTAACCCTAGGTCTAAGCCTGATCCTAATTCTAAACCGAACCCTAACACTAGCCCTACTGGTATACCTATACCTAACCTGTCCATAGTATTAGCAGTCCTAAACCTAATCCTAAATAAAGCAATAACTCTAGCCCTAGCCCTAAAAAGTCCTAGCCAAAGCCATAAAAATAACCATTATACTAATGCAAAGACTAACCCTACCCCTAAATTTAAGCCCAGCTCTAATTGTGGCCCTAACCCTAACTTAAATGCTATCCTGAACACTGAACCTTATTCTAACACAAACCCTAGCTCTAAACCTTATCCTAACCCAAAACCTAACCGTAAATACAGAACTATCCATAACCCTAGCTCTAAAACTAGCCATAATTATAAACCAGCCTCTTTCATTATCCATAGCCCTAACGCTAGCAATAAATCTCATACAAAACCCAGCCTAAACATAGCCATATGCATAAACCTAACAAAAACTCTAGCCCCAACCCTAAACCTAACACTTGCCCTAGCCCTAACCCTAGCTCAAACTCTAACTCTTACCCTAAACATAACTGTAGCCCTAACACTAACCCTTAACCTCACCCTAATCTTAATTGTAACCATAGCCCAAATTTTAGATCTAACTTTATCCACTATCTTAAACAGAGCCCTGAACCTAATGCTGATCCTAGCCCTAACCATTATCCTAACCCTAAACCTTTTCTTACCCTTAATCCTAGTTCAACCCCTAACACTTACCCTAAAGCTAACCTTTACTCCAACACAAAACCTATGCCTAATCATAACTCTAGCCCTAATCCTAAACTTAACCCAAGCCCTCACATAAGCACTAACCCTATCTATTATCCTAAACACAAACCTAACCCAAATGTTAAAGTTAGGCCAAACTCTAACCATATCCCTAACACTTAACCCTATAAATTGCTCTAAACATAACCTGAATACTAAACCTATCCATTAGTCTAACCCTTAAACTCACCCTAACTTTTACCATAAAACTAACCCTACTTGTAAAGCCAGTTTTTAATCCTAATGACAATTTGAGTCCTAACCCTAAATCTTATCCCAAACCAAACCCTAACCCAACTCTGAACTAAATAATATATCTAGCTCTAAATATGACCCCTAAACTAAACCTAATCCTTATACTAGAACTAGCCATAAAACTAATCCTAACACTATCCTTAACCATAACCCTAGCCCTGACATTAGGCCTAGCCCTAATCCTATCCCTAAACCTAACACAAACCCTAGCCCTATATCCTAAACATAGCCTTAATCTTATCCAAAACTTTCATCCTGCCCTATCCTAAATTTTAAAGCTCATCCTAGCCAAAAACCTAAGTATAACCCCATTGCTTCCCCTAAAAGTAACGCTAAGCCTAACACTAACACTAACCCTAACCCTATTCCTAAACATAGACCTAACCCTAACACACACCCAATAACTAATCCTAGCCCTAGTTTAGCCCTAACCCTAACCCAACCCCTAACCCTAGCCATAAGACAAACATCACCCTAGCCCAATTTCTATTGCTAACCCTATCCATTACCATAACCCTCACACTAGCCCTAAACTTAGCCCTAACGCTAGCCATAGCCCTAACACTAGATATAAACATAACTCTAAATATACCCTAACCAAAGCCTAAACCTAACCATACCACTAATCCTAACCCTATTGGTAATCGTAAAACTAGCCCTAACCATAGCCCTAGCCCTAAAAAAAAAAAAAAAAAAAAAAAAACGAGCCATTGCTCTAACCCTAAACCCTACCTCTATACCTTGCCATTACCCTAGCTCTAATTTGAGTCCTAGGCCTAAAATTAACCCTGACCCTGACTCTTATCCAAACACTAAACCGAGCTCGAAATTTCACCCTAACTCTAAAGCTAATGCTAGCACCATTCGTAGTACAAACCTTAACACTAAAACTAACTCTAATAATAACATTAGTTCTTACATTGGCCATAGCCCTAACCCTAGACCTAACCCTAACAGAAAAATAGCACCAATCGAAGCCCTAACACTAGATTTAACCCTAACCCTAACCCTAATATTAGTCCTAAGCCTTACCCTAATTGTAGACTTAACCCTATCACTAACCCTATAGATTAACCAAAGCCAAAACCTATCCATAATGATAAACTTAGTCCTAATCCTAACCCTTAGACAAAAATCAAACACTAACCTTATTACTAGTCCTAACCCTATCCCTCATTCTACCTCTAAACCTAACCCAATAGCAAACTCTAAGTTTCACCCATATTCTGACCCTATCACTAATTATAGGTATAAGTCTGAATCTAACAATAAACCGAACCCTAACAAAAGCCCTATATGTAAACTCCTATGTAAACCTAATCTTAACACTAGCCCAAGAGCTAAATGTAATCTTAAATCTTGTGATAACACTAGCCCTAGAACCCAACAAAAATTAGTTTTATCCCTAACAATAACCCTTAAACTAATTTAAACACTAAACTTACCCCTATACCTAACCTTGTTCTAATTCTGAATTTGAAAGCAAGTCCTAGCCCCAAACCTAGCTATAACCTCAGCAACTCCACTAAAACTAACTCTAAACGTAACACTAACAGTAAACCTATCCCTAGCCCTAACCATAGACATAACCCTAACACTGACCTAAATGCTAATCCTAGCCCTAATTTAGCCATAACCCTAATCCTAGCCCTAACTCTAGCCATAAGACTAACTCTCACCATAGCCCTATTTCTAATTTAACCCTAGAACTAACCATAGCCCTAACCAAAACCATATCCCTAACCCTAGATCTAAACATACATCTAAATCTAACCCTAACCTTAAGTTTAACCTTACAATACCACTAGCCCTAACACTATTGCTAATCCTAAAACTAGCCCTAATTCTGGCCCTAGCCCTAAAACGAAACTGAACCATTGCTCTAACCTTAAACCTTACCCTATAGCAAACCCTACACTAAAACTACCCATAACTCTAGCTCTAATTCGAGTCATAGGCCTAAAAATAACCCTGACTCTGACTATTATCCAAACACTAACCCTAGTTATTAATATCACTCTAACCCTAAAGCTAATGCTAATACAATTCCAAGCCCAATCCCTAACCCTAATACTAACCCTATTCGTAATCCTAGTTCTTATATTTTCCATAGCCCTAACTCTAGCCTTAACCCTAACAAAAAATTAGCACTAATCCAAGCCCTAACACTAGATTTCACCCTAATCCTACTTCTAAACCTAACCCTAAATGTAGACATAACCCTAGCTCTAACTCTATTCCTTAACCTGAGCCAAACTCTATGCATAATGATAAACTTAGTCCTAATCCTAACCCTTAGACAAAATCAAACACTAACCTTATTACTACTCCTAAACCTAGCCCTCATTCTACCTCTAAACCTAACCTAATAGCAAACTCTAAGCTTCACCAATATTCTGACCCTATCACTAATTATAGGAACCTAACAATAAACCGAACCCTAACACTAACCCTATAGGTAACCTCATACATAAACCTAATCTTAACACTAGCCCAAAAGCTAAGCATAATCCTAATTCTTTGAACAACACTAGACCTAGACCTAAACAAAAAATTAGTCTTATCCCTAAAAATAACCCTTAAGCTAATTCAAACACGAAAGCTACCTCTATACCTAACCTTGTTCTAATTCTGTCTCTCATCCTAACCCTAACGAAAACATGAACCCTGACTCTGAAACTAACACTAAATGTAGCTTTAAACATGACAATAAAACAAAATCTAAACTTTACACTAGACCTAGCCATAACCCTTACCCTACAATTAGCTGTAATTAGAACTCTTGAGCTTACATTACCCATACCACTAATCCTAGGACTAAAACTAACAAAAACCCTAGCCATAATCCGTGGCGTAAACCTACCCAAACCATAACTCTCAACTTAATCTTAACTCTAATACTCACCTTAGTAATAACCCTAGCTCACAGCCTAACCCTTAGCCTAAACATAACCCTAACCCTAGCCCTACCCATAAAACTAAACCTAACCCTAATCCTAAACTTAACACTAGCTCTAACCCTAGCTCAAACTCTATCCATTACCCTAAATTAAATGTTAAATGTTATCATAACCCTAGCCCTAACCCTAATAAAAACCCTACTATAAAACATAAACCTAACCCTAGACCAAACACTAAACCTAAAAATTTTTTAGCTCTAACCTTACTCAAAACTTAACACTTACCCTAAACCCAACAGTATACCCAGCCCTAAAATTAAACTTAATCCTAAACCTAAACTTAACCCGACATCTAATCTTAAATCTAACTCAATCTATTACTCTAAATCTAACCCTGAACCTTATGAAAACCCTAGCCCTTACCAAAAACCTAAACCTGAACAAATCTAAAATCCTAACCCTACACCTGACACTAAACTTAACCCACACACTAGGAATAACCCTAGCTCAAAAACCTAAACTTTACCCTAAATCTGACCCTAACCTACCCTAAGTTAGCATTACTAGCCCTAACCCAAACCCTAACCCTAACTCTAGTCCTAATCTTAACCATAAACTTAGCCCTAACACTACCTCTAATCCTATATATTATTATTATTATAATCCAAATCCTAATGGTAACCCTGGGCCTAACCCTTTTTTTATTGCTGTCTCAAAACCTATTCATTACCCTAAACCTACCATGAATCCTAAAGTGAATCCTATCCATTACCCTAAGACTAACCCTAATGCTCATTTGAGTGCTATCCCTAAACCTTAAACTAAAACAAACCTTAAACCAGATCCTGACCCTAAAAATACACCTAGGTCTAATCTTGACCCTTACACTAAGTCTAACACACGATAGCTAGACACAAAACTATCCCTAAATCTACCGCTAAGTATAACACTTGACCTGACATTATCCCTAGCCCTAATTCTAGACCAAACACTACAACAAACTCTATCCTTCATCTTAGCCCTAAACTTAACCTTAACCATAGCCCTTATTCTAACCCTCACCTTTGACTTAGCCCTCACCCTAGCTCAAACTCTAACACTTACCCTAAACCTAACCCTAACATGAATAGTAACCCTATGCCTAAACCTAAATCTAGCAGTAATACTAATCTTAATTCAAATCCTAACACTAGCACTAACCCAAACATTATCCTAAACACAAGCCTAACCCAAATGCCAACATTAGGCCAAATAGTAATCCTATCACTAACACTAACCCTACACATTACTCTAAACCTAAACCTATTCATTACTCTAACCCTAAATCTCACTCTAACCCTAACCATAAAACTAGCTCTAATTGTAAATCAGGTCTTAATTCTATTGCTAATTTGAGCCCTAACCTAAAACCTTAACCCAAACCAAACCCTAATCTGACTCTTAACCTAATCATACATATAACTCTTAACCTGACTCCTACACTCAACCTAACCCTCACACTATCCCTAACCATAACCATAGAACTGACATTAGCTCTAGCCATAATCCTAGCCCTAACCCTAAAACAAACACTAGCCCTCATCCTAGCCCTAAACCGAGCCTTAATCCTAACCGAAAGCTGCTTTCTAGCTCTATCCTCAATTTGAAAGCACGTCATAGACCCAAACCTAGCTATAACCTCAGCAATTCCACTAAATCTAACTCTCAACCCAACACTAACACTAACCCTATCCCTAGCCATAACCATAGATGTAACACTAAAACTGGCCCAAATGCTAATCCTATCCCTAATTGCCCTAATTAAGCCATAACCCTAATCCTAGCTCTAACTCTAGACCTAAGACTCTCACCCTAGCCCTATTTCTATTTCTAACCCTAGCCCTAACCTTAGCCTGAACCCTAATCATATTCCTAACCCTAGATCTAAACATACCTCTAAATCTAACCCTAACCTTAAGCTTAACCTCACAATACCACTAGCCCTAACACTATTGCTAATCCTAAAACTAGGCCTAATTCTAGCCCTAGCCCGAAAAAAAACGAACCATTGCTCTAACCCTAAACCTTACCCTGTAGCAAACCCTACCCTAAAACTACCCATAATTCTAGCTTTAATTTGAGTCATAGGCCTAACTCTATTATCCAAACACTAACCCTAGTTATAAATATCACTCAACCCTAAAGCTAATGCTAACACAATTCCAAGCCCAAACCCTAACCCTAAAATTAACCCTAATCGTAATCCTAGTTCTTATATTGGTCTTAGCCCTAACCCTAGCCTTAACCCTAACAAAAAATTAGCACTAATCCAAGCCCTAACACTAAATGTAACCCTAACCCTAACCCTAATCCTAGCCCTAAACCTAACCCTAAATGTAGCTCTAATCCTAGCTCTAATGCTATCCCTTAACCTAAGCCAAACCCTATCCATAATGCTAACCTTAGCCCTAATCTTAATTCTTAGTGTAAAACAAACACTATTTCATTACTAGTTCTGACCCTAGCCTTTATTCTAGCTCTAACCCTAATCCAAAACCCAACTCTAAACTTTACCCTTATTATTATCTAACATTAATTATAGGTCTAATCCTAACACTAACCTATACAGAACCCTGAAACTAGCCCTCCCAGTAACTTTAAACCTAAACCTAACACTAACACTAGCCCTAATCCTAAACCTAATCTTAAATCTAGCAACAACTCTAGCCCTCAACCTAAACAAAACCTGAGTCCTATCACTAACAGTAACCCCTAACCTAATCCAAACACTAACACTACCCCTATACCTAAACTTGTCCAAATTCTGGCTTTCACCCTAATCCTAACTCTTACATGAACACTGACCCTGACAGTATGACTAAACCAAGCTCCAAACCTGACAATAAACCAAAATCTAAACTTAACATTACATCTAGCCATAACTTTTACCCTACAACTAGCTGTAATTAGAACCCTAAATCTTACATTACCCAATAGTACTAACCCTAGGCCTAAAACTAACATAAAACCTAGCCCTAATTTGAGGCCTAAACCTACATTAAGTATAACCCTCACCCTAACCATATCTCTAAACCTAACACTAATTCTCACCTTAGTCTTAAACCTAGCTCACAGACTAACCCTTATCCTAAACATAACCCTAGCCCTATCCATAACCCTAACCCTAGCTCTAATCTTAACCTTAACACTAGCTCTATCCCTAGCTCTAACCCTAATCATTTTCCTAACTCTAACACTAAATGAAAGCACAAACCTAGCCCAAACCCTAACCAAAACCCTAACGCAAAACAAACTTAACGCTAGACCTAACGCTAAATCTAACCCTTGTTTTAGCCCTAACCCTAACTCAAAACCTAACCCTTACCATAAACTCAATAGTAAACCCAGCCTTAAAACCAAACTTAAGACTAAACCTAAGCTTAACTCTGAAGTCAACCTTATATCTAAAACAATCTATTACTCTAAACAGTACCCTAAACCTAATGAAAACCCTAAAGTTAACCCTAAACCTAACTCTGAAAATAATCATAACGCTAATCTTAGAACTAATACTAAACTTAACCCTCGCCTTATGACTAACCAAGCTCTAAATCAAACTTTTACACTAAACCTAACCCTAAGATACCCTAAGGTAAGATTATTAGCCCTAACCAAAACCCTAACCCCATCTCTAGCTTTAATCTTAACCATAAACTTAGCCCTAACCCTAGCTCTAGCCCTATACATTATTCTTATGATAATCTTAATCCTAATGCTAACCCTATGCCTAAGCCTATCTCTACTGCTATTCTGAAACATTTACATTACCCTAAACCCACCCTGAACCCTAAATCTAACCCAATTCATTACCCTAAACCTAACCCAAATGCTCATTTGAGCACTATCCCTAAACCTTAACCTCAAACAATTCTTAAACTTGATCCTGACCCTAAAAGTACACCTAGGTCAAAACCTGACCCTTACCCTAAGCCTAACACTTGTACTAGAACTAGACACAAAGCTAACCCTAAATCTACACCTTACTTTAACATTAGACCTGACATTATCCCTGACCCTAATTCTAGACCTAACCCTTCAACAAACACTAGCCCTCATCCGAGCCCTAAACCAAGCCTTAATCATAACTTTAACCCTTACCTTAGCCCTAACTCTAATTCTAACCCTCACCCTACTTCTAAACATAGCTACAACAACATCACTTACCCTAAACATAATCATAACCCTAGTCCCAACACTAGACTTAAGCTGAACATAACCTGGCCCTAATCCTAGCCTTATTTTAGCTCTATCCCTAAAACTAACCATAACCCTAGCCATAAGACTAAATCTAAACCTTGCCCTAGACCTATCCCTATTTCTAAATGTTTCTGTTACCATAACCCTAACCCTAGCCCTAAACCTTGCCTTATCCTTAGACCTAGCCCTAACCCTAGATCTAATGCTAACCCTAAATCTAAACCTGACCCTAAGCCTAAGCCTAACACTAATACTAGCATTAACCTTATGCTAATCATATAACTAGCACTAACGCTAAACTTAGGGCTAGATGAGGTCTATGTGTACTGTTAGTGTTTGGTTTAAGTTAACGTTTAGTGTTAGGGTATTGCTCAGTTTCACTTTAGTCCTAATCTGAGTCCTAAATCTAACATTACAACTTACTCTGATCTAGAATCATATCTTAACACTCACCCTAGCTCTAAACACCACCCTAAATTTACAAAAAAAAATCATAACTGTAACCGTAGCCCTTATTTGAGTCCTAACTCTAAACTTAAACAAATCCTGACCCTGACTCTGACCATTACCCTACCCTTAGCACTAACTTAACCAAAAACCTAACCCTAACCTGAGCCATAACCCGAGTTATAAACCTAATCCTAGCCCTAACCCTAGCCCTAGCTCTAATCATAACCAACACCCTAGACCTAACCCTAGTTCTAACCCTATCCATTGCCATAACCATAACCATAACCCTAATCCTGACCCTAGGCCTAAACCTAACCATAGCCCTAACAATACCTTTAGCCTAAGCCAAACACTAACCCATCCCATAGACCTAATCCTAGACCTAATTCTGGCTTTAAACCTAACCATATACCTAACCTGAACACTAACCCTGACACTAACACTAACCCTAGCAGAAATATCATCCTAACACTAAACCAGCCTTAAAACTATACCTAGCCCTTATATCAAACCTAAAACTAGCCCGAGTCATAACAAGTTCTTACATTAGCTGTAGCCCTAACCTATCACAAAACCTAGCCCTAAACCAAGCCCTACCCTTGCTTTTACCCTAAAGCAAATTCTAACCCTAACCATAGTCTTAAACCTAATCCTAAACCTAACACTAGACTTAAACCTTAGCATAACCCTAGCCCTAACCTAGTTCTAACTTATCCATTACCCTAATGATAGCACTAACCCTTATGCTAACCCTAGGCCAAACCCTAATCCTATCTCTAACCCTAACCCTATCCATTACCCTAAACTTATCCTGAACCCTAAACCTATAACTATCATCACCCTATCCTTACAATTAATGCTAATTTGAGCCCTAAACCTAAGCCTTAACCTAACCAAAACCCCAAACCTGACCCTAACCCTAATAATACCCCTACCTTTCAACCTAACCCTGACCATAAACATAACCCTTGTAAGAGACCTAGCTATAAACATAACCCTAAAACTATCCCTTACTCTAACCCTAGACCTGACATTAGCCCTAACTCTAATCCTAGTCCTGACACTAACACAAATCTTAGCCCACATCCTAGCCATAAACCTCACCTTAATCGTAAACTTAACCGTAACCTTTACCCTAATTCTTACCCTCACCTTAGCCCTAAAACTAGCTAAAACTTCATCCCTTACCCTAAACCTAAATGTAACAGTAACCCTAGCCCTAAACCTAAAACTAAAGCTCACACTAAACTTAGCCCTAATCCCAGGCCTAATTTAGCCCTATCCATAACCCTAACCCTAACCCTTGACAAAAGACTAAGTCTAACTCTCGACCTAGCCCTATACCAAGTTCTAACCCTATCCCTTACCATCACCCTAAACCTAGCACTAAACTCAGCCCTAATGCTACCACTGTCCTTAGCCATAGCTCAAACCCTAGATCTAAACCGAACTCTAAATCTAACCTTATATCTAAGCCTAAACCTCACACTAACAGTAGCCCTAACCATAAAACTAATTCTAAAACTAGCCCTAACCGTAACCCTGCCCCTAAAATTAAACCAAGTCATGGCCATAACCCTAATATTTAACATAAACCAAACCTAACCTTACACCTAGCCCTAACTCTATCTCTAATTCTAGTCCTAACCCTAACCTGAAAACTAATCCGGACCCTGACTCTGACCCTAACACTAACCCTAGCGCTAAACATCATTGTAAACATAATCCTAACCCTAACACTAGACCTATCCCTTAACCTAACACCATAACTTGCGCTAATCATAACCCTACTTAATACATTACCTGTAGCCTTAACCCCAACATTACCCTAACCCAAAACCTAGCCTTAATCCGAGTCCTAAACCTAGCTTTAACCCTAAACTTAAATGTAACCCTAACTCAAACAAAAGCCCTAATTCTATACATATCCCTAACCCTAATCTTAGATCTATCCCTATCCATTAACCTAATGATAACTCTAACCCTTATGCTAACCCTGTGCCTAAACCTAACCCTATCCATTACACTAAACCACATCTAAACCCTAAACCTAACCCTGTCATTACCCTAACGCTAAACCTAATGCTAATTCGAGTCCTATACCTAAATCTGAACCTAACCTAAACCCTAACCTTGAACCTGACCCTAATAATAACACTAGCTCTAAACCTGACCCTTACCCTAAACCTAACCCTTACACTGGACCAAGCCATAAACCTAACAGGAAATCTATCCCTAACTGTAACCCTATAAGTGGCATTACCCTAACCCTAACACAAACACTAGATTTTATTGTAGGACTAAGCCTATCCTTAATCATAACTCTAACTCTAACCCTAGCCCTAAACCTAATACTAATCCTCGCACTAGCCCTCAACTTAGCTTTAACGAATTCCCTTACCTACATGTAACCATAACTCCAAACTTAACCTGAGGTCTAAACCTAAAACTAACCCTAGTCCTAATTTAGCCCTATCCCTAAACATAACCCTATCCCTATCCCTACGACTAAATCTAACTCTCACATTAGCCTATCACTAGTTCTAACCCTATCTCTTACCATAACCCTAACCCTTGCCCTGTCCTTAGTCCTAGCCCTAACCATAGATCAAATATTAACTCTAAATCTAACCCTAACCCAAAGCCTAAGCCTAATCATTATAAATACATTTATATTTAAGTTCTATGTCTACAGATGCTGGCTTCAATTATTTAGAATATAGTCAATAGTTTCATAAAAGGCATACGATTTCTGGTGGTATATAGATAACTGATGGTCAGGGGTAGGATGCTCTGTTAAGGGGGAAAGGTGGGAGGGTAAGAGATTAATCTACCTTAGCAAATTGGGGGAGAACTGTAATGAATAGAAAGGGGTAATTTATGGATTAATGTATAAATTCAAATTTCTTATTTTTATACATAAAATTACCCTATGAATAAATACTAAAATTTAAGAGGTTGAAAGTGGGATACAGTGAGAAAGAAAATAGAAGAAAAAAATAACAAGGAAAAAAAGAAAGAGAAGGAGAATAAAAATAAAAGAAATTAAAGGGGGTTCAGATGGGCCTATGCAATTCCTCTATATTATACTATTCTGGTGATTCAGTTCTTAAAGTCCAATTTAATGCAGAGTTCTTGGTTTTACGTATGTTGCGATTGTGAGGGCCAGAGGGCGAAGGGTAGAGGAGAATAGATGTTTTCTTCTAGTAGGTGGAGTTGTCTATTCATAGCTTGAGTCTCTATGCTAAGAGTGGTGAAGGTAGCCAGTTTGAGAGGACTCTTCTACCTTGATCCTCCCTATTTTTAGTATCTGAGTTGGAAACCAGGTACCTGTACAGTTGCTGTTCTGCATTGATAGCTACGCACCCCCAAAACTTGTGAGTAAAATCTTGGTTTATCACAGCTGAAGGTAGCGAAGTTGGAAACCGGGTACCTGAGCAGCCACAGAACTGAGCTGGTAGCAACCAATAGATGGTGAGTAAGGTTTTCCAAGATGGATTCTCTCTGTTACCTGTGTAGCGTTTGGTGAGGTGGGTGGGTCTGGGGTGACTTTTGGCCATGTCCAGAACTTGGTCTGGTGACCCGCAAGCAAAGCCTCTGTGTTCTATGCTACCTATCCTCTGCGCCGAGAGTGCCTGCATGAGCGAACTCTCGTCTGAGCCAAGAGCGAACCCATGGCAAAGACTTCCATCTGCACCAAGAGCTCATTAGTGCCTGATACTTCTGTCTGAGCTGAGAGCACATGCACCGCGCTGAGACTTCCGACTTTCAACTGAGCCGAGAGCAACCACACAGCTGAGGCTTTCATCTGCACAGAGAGCTCCACTGTGGCCCAAGTTGTTTTTTTTTTCAAATTTCTATGATATTGGGCAAGATTCATCTTTTACTTAGCCTTACTATGGTCCACAGGTTTGGGCCTTCTCGGTTCAATGGTTCGGTGTTAGGAACAGTTTGTATTTTAAGATTTTCTTTCATTATGGCTTATTGATGTGAATGAAAATTGAGCTGGAAATTAAACAGGGTTGATAGGATGTGCTTGAAACTTCACAAATCAGTTCTCAGTGGGCACTTTCTGGTTTCTTTCTTTTGAAGGTAGGCCAAAGCTCAAGCATGCAAAAGCAATTGTATCCCAGAGCCATTAAGGAGAAAACAGAGAAATGTGTATGTACTTTTGAATTAAGTCTCCCAATGATTTGATCAGATTTCTTTTATACTGTGCAGTATTCATTTTTTACTTTCCCCACTAGGCTCCCCAAGTTTGGAACATCTAGGATCAATGGTTTTCTATAGAGGTAAAGGTAAGGGTTATGGTTAGGTTTAGAATTAGATTTAGAGCTAGAGTTAGAGTTACAGATATTTTTGTCCAAATTTCTTTGATACTGGGTTGGATTCATCTTTTCCCTAGCCTTACTATTCTCCCCAGGTTTGGGACTTCTGGGTTCAGATGTTGCTGTCAGGAAAAGTTTGCATTTTAAGTTTTCACTTCATTTTGATCTATATGGGTAAATGGAAATAGAGCTTGAAATCAAACAGATTTGGTTTGAAAGTTTTCTTGAAACTTCACACACTCAATAAGTTCTCAGTATGCATTCTCTGATTTGTTTCTTGAGGAAGTAGCCCTAAGCTGACATAGGAAAAAATAGCTTTATCTGTGAGTGCTTTAGAAGTAATCTTCAACATTTTGGTCAAATTACTTTGATATTGTACAGTATTCATCCTTTAACTAGCATTAGTACTATCTCTAAGAAGAAGCATGTAAATACAACTTTATCCAAGAGCACTATAGGGGACAACAGGAAAATACGCATGTAATGAATTACCTCCCACAATTATTTGTTCAGATTTCTTGATACTGTGCATGATTCATCTCTTAGCTTGCCCCAATAGGCTTCACAACTTTGAGACTTCTATGATCAAAAGTTATCTAAACAGGTTATGGTTAAGGTTACAGTTAGGGTTAGGGGTATGTTTAGAATAGTGTTAGATTTAGAGTTCAAATTTCTTAGATACTGGGCAGGATTAATATTTTACCAAGCCTTACTATGTTACCCAGGTTTGGGCCTTCTCAGTTCAATGGTTCTCTGACAGTAATAATTTGTATTTTGAGGTTTCACTTAATTTTGACCTACCTGGTAAACGGAAATGTATCTCAAAAATCAAATAGGGTTAGTGCTAGCTGCTTCAAACTTCACAAACTCAATCAGGTCTCTCTGTGCTTCTTCTGATTTTTTCCTTGTGAAAGCAGCCTAAGCTGAAGCATGCAAAAACAACTTTAGCCAAAAGCATTTTAGAATAAAACAGAAAAATATGCATGGACTGAATTACCTCAACCAATTATTTGATTAAACTTTTTTGATCCTGCACTGTAATAATCTGTTACTTTTCCCCACTAGGCTCCTTAAGTTTGGGCTTCATATGACCAAAGGCTCTCTAAACAGGATAGGGTAAGTGTTAGGATTAGGATTAGAGAAAATGTTATGATTAGAGTTACTTTTGTTCTAATATTTTTGATACTGGGCAGGATTCATCTTTGACCTAGCCTTACTTTGTTACCCAGGTTTGGGCCTTCTTGGTTCAGCAGATCACTGTCAGGAACAGTTTGTATTTTAAGGTTTCACTCTATGTTGACCTATATGGGTAAATGGAAATGGAGCTGGAAATAAAACAGGTTTAATGTTAGGGGCTTAAAACTTCACAAACTAAATCAGTAATCTGTGGGAACTCTCTGGTTTCTTCCTTGTGAAAGTTTCCCCAAGCTGAAGCATGCAAAGAAACTTTATCAGACTGCACTTTAGGAGGAAACAGGGCAATATAAATGTACGTAAATACCTCCCCCAATTACTTATTCAAATATTTTGGATACTGGGCAGTATTTATATGTTAGTTGCCCTACTAGAAGCCCCACATTTGGGACTTTTTTGACAAAGGTTGTGTAAACAGGTTAGTTTAGATTAGGGTTAGAGTCAGAGATAGGTTTAGAGCTAGTCTTAGGGTAAGAGTTAGTTGTTCAAATTTCATTGATACTAGGCAAGTTTGATCTTTTTTGTAGCCTTACTATTCTCCACAGATTTGAGTTTCAATTCTATGGTTCACTGTAAAGAATAGTTTGTATTTTAAGGTTTCACTACCATTTGACCTATATGTGTAAATAGAAATGGAGCTGGAAATCAAACAGGTTTTGGGCTAGCTTCTTGAAACTTTACACACTCAATCAGTTCTCAGTGAGAATTCTCAGGTTTGTTTCCTGTGGAAGTAACCCTCAGCTAAAGTAGAAAAAAACATATTTTTCTTCGAGCACTTCAGGAGCAAGCAGAATTCCCATGTACTGAAATAGCTTTGAATTTTTTTGGTTGGATTACTTTGATATTGTACAGGATTCATCCTTTACCTAGCCTTAGTAAGCTCCCCAAGTTTGGGCCTTCAAGTTTCATTGGTTCACTTTCAGAAACAATTGGAATTATTAGGTTTCACTTCATTATGGCCTATAGGTGTGAATGGAAATGGAGCTGGAAATAAAACACGGTTAGTGCTAGTTGCTTGAAATTTCACACAATCTTTTCTTTGTGGGCATTCTCTGGTTTCTTCCTAGTGATAGTTTTCCAAAACTGAGACATGCAAAAGACATTATCCAAGAGCACTTTATGAGAAAACAGGGAAATATTCAAATACTGAACTACAACCCTCAATTTTTTGGTAAGATTTTTTTTTTATACTGGCAGGAATTATCTGTTAGCTGGCCCTACTAGGCTCCCCCAAGCTGGGAATTCTATGATCAAATGTTCTCTATACAGGTTAGGCTTAGGGTTAGGGTTAGGGCTATGGTTAGAGAAAGTGTTAGGATTAGAGTTAGTTTCATTCAAATTTCTTTGATACTTGGAAGGGTTCATCTTTAACTAGACTTACTATGTTCAGTTCAATGGTTTGCTGTCAGGAACCGTTTTTATTTTAAGGTTTCACTTCATTTTGACCTATATGGGTAAACGGAATTGGAGCTAGAAATCAAACAGGGCTAATGCTAGATGCTTCAAATTCACATACTCAAACAGTTCTCTGTGGGCACTCTCTGATTTGTTCCTTTTGAATGTAGCCCTAAGCTTAAACATGTAAAGCAAGTTTATCTGAGAGCAATTTAGGAGAAAAGAGGGAAATATGAATATCCTGAAATACCTCCCCCAATTATTTGGTCATATTTCTTTGATACTGTGAAGGATTCATCTGTTAGCTTGCACCACTAGGATCCCCAATTATGGAAAGTCTATGATTATAGGTTCTCAAAACAGCTTAGGGTTAGGGTTAGGGATACAGTCAGATCTAGCGTTAGAGATACAGTTAGATTTGTTCAAATTTATTTGATACTGAGCAGTATTCATCTTTTTTTTACCCTTCTTATGTTTACCAGTTTTTGGCCTTCTTGGTTCAAGGTTCACTCTCAGAAACAGTTTGTGTTTTAAGGATTCACTTCATTTGAACCTATTCGGTAAATAAAAATGGAGCTGGAAATTAAACAGGGTTTGTGCTAGCTGCATGAAATTTCACACACTCAATCTGTTCTCTGTGGGCACTCTCTGGTTTCTTCCTAGTAAAGTTTCCAAAGGTATGGGATGAAAAAGAACATTATCGAAGAGAACGTTAGGGAAAAACAGGGGAAATAGGCATATACTGAAACACCTCCCCCAATTCTTTTGTCCGTTCTTTTTTTTTTTTTTTTTGATACTGGCAGGATTCATCTGTTACCTTTCCCTACTAGGCACCCCAAGTTTGGGACTTCTATGATCAAAGGTTCTCTAAACAGCATAAGGTTAGTGTTAGGTTTAGGGCTAGGTTTAGAAATAGTGTTCGTGTTATAGTTAGTTTTGTTCAAATTTCATTGATACCAGGCAGGATTCATTTTTACCTAGCCTTACTATGTTACCCAGGTTTGAGACTTTTTGGTTTTAGGTTTGCTGTAAGGAACAGATTGTGATTTAAGATTTCATTTTATCTTGACTTATACGGGTAATTGGAAATAAAGCAGTATAACAAACAGAGTTGGTGTTAGCAGCTTGAAACTTCACACACTCAATCAATTCTCTGTGGGAACTCAGTTCTTTGTACTTTGTGATGTTTAGAGCTAGACTTAGGGTTAGGGTCAGAGTCAGGGTCAGGGTTAGTTTTAGGGTTAGAGTTAGGACTTGAATTAGGGCTTAAGTAAGGCCTAGGTGTAGGGTGTGGGTTTGGTTTAAGCTAAGGGTTAGGGTTAGGGCTCTGGCTCAGATTTTTTTTTATGGCTAGGGCTAGTGTTAGGGCTGGATTTTGAATTAGTTTTAGGTTTAGGGCTAGTATTAGGTTGAGGTTTAGAATTAGGGATAGGGTTAGATTTAGAGTCAGGGTTAGATATAGGGCTAGGATTAGGGCTAGGGCTAAGTTTACGATAAGGGTTAGGGTTAGAACTAGGGATCCAGCTAGGACAAGACTTAGAGTTAGACTTAGGACTAGGCTTAGTGTTAGGGTTCGGGTTACAGCTAAATTTGGGCTAGGATTAGGGTTAGGGTTAGTGTTAGGTTTATGCCTAGGGGTAGGGCTAGGGTTAGATTTAGCATTGGGATTAGGGTTAATTTTAGGGGAATGGGTGGCACATAGCTAGCTTTAGGGCTAGAGTGAAGGTTAGAATTAAAAATAGAGCTAGGGTTCGTGTTTGGGTTAGGATTAAGGCTATGTTTAGGCCTAGGGTTTCTGTTAGGGTTAGGGCAAGGGCTAGGACTATGGTTAATGTCAGGTCTGGGGTTATGGTTAGGGATAGATTTAGGGTTAGGTTATGATAGGTTTAGTGTAAGTTTTACGTTTATGGTAAGGGTAAGGTTTAGAGCTGGGGTTATTATTAGGGTTAGGGTCAGGGTTAGCGTTTGTTTTAAGTTAAAGTTTAAGGTTATGTCTTGAATTAGTGTTAGGTTTAGGCTTAGGGTTAGGGTAATGGTTTCAGTTAACTTTTAGTGCAATGGATAAACTATGTTTACTGACAGGGTTAGGGTTAGCATAGGGTTAGCATTATATATAGTGTAATGGATAGATTTAGAGCTAGACATAGGGCTGGGTTAGGGTTTGGATTAAGTATAGGATTAGGGTTAGTTTTATTGATAGGGCTAGAGTCTGGTTTAGGGTAAGTTTTAGGTTTAGGGCTAGGGTTTTGGTTAGTTTATGGTAAGTGTTAGTGTTTGAACTAGGGTTAGGGCTAGAGTGAGGGTTAGGTTTAAGTTTAAGTGTAGGGTTATGTTTATGGGTAGGCTTTGGTTTAGGGTTAGGCTAGAGTTTTAACTAGGTTTAGTGTTAGGTTTAGGGTAGTGGATAATGTTAGATTTAGGGTTAGGATTAGGGTTATGGTATGGGTTAGGGCTAGTTTTAGGATTAGGTTAATGTTTCAGCTAGAGTTAGGGCTATGGTGATGTTTAGCAGTAAGGTTAGGTCTAGGTTAACATTTCTGTTTAGGGTTAGGTTTTGTGTTAGGGATATGGTTATAATTAGGGCTAGGCTTAGGGTTGGGGTAATTGATAGGATTAGAGCTAAAGTTCATGCTAGGATTAAGGTTAGAATTAGAACTAGAGTTAGGGTTACAGTTTAGGTTAGGTCTAGGTTTATGTTTAGTGTAAGGGTTTGTCTTTGAGCTAGGGATAGTTCTAAGGCTAGGGTTAGTGTTAGAACTAGGGCTAGGGTTAGGATTATGCTTAGGACTAAGTTAAAGCCTAGGATTAGGGCTAGGTTTTGTGATAGTTTGAGTGCTAATGTTAGGACTATGAGTAATTTAAGAGCTAGGGTTATGCTTAGGGCTTGTTTTAGGGTTAGGTTTATGGCTAGTTCTAGTGTTAGAACTAGGTTTCAGGTAAGGGTCAGGTTTAGAGCTAGGTTTAGTATGAGGGTAAGGGTCAGTTTTAAGGATAGGGTTAGGGTTAAAATTAGAGCCAGAATTAGTAATTAGTGTTATATCTAGGGGTAGGATAAGTTTTTGGTTTAGGTTAAGGGTTATTGTTAGTGTTAGAGCTTGGTTTTTGTTTAAGTCTAGGGCTAGACATATATCTAAATTTAGGATTAACTTTTTTGTCTATGCCTAGTGTTAGGGATACCTATAGGTATAGGGTTACCATTAGGGCTAATATTAAGGTTTGGTTTAGGGTTTAGGTCAAGTTTAGACCTAGGGTTACTCTTAGGGTCAGAATAAGATTCAGGGTAAGATTTAGAGCTAGAATGAGGGCTAGGTTTAGGACTAGTAAAACGGTTAGAGTTTAAGTTAGACTAAGGGTTAGGATTAGGACAAGGGTTAGCATTTGTGTTAGGATTTGGCTTAGGGTAAGGAGAAGGGTAGGAGCTAGGGTAGGGCTAGGCTTAGGGTTAGGGTTAGGGCTAGTGTTCGGGTAAAGATTAGGATTAAAGCTAGGGTTAGGCCTCAGATTAAGGGTAGGATCTATGTTAGTGTTAGGGCTAGTGTTATGAAAATGACTAATGTATGAACTAGGGTTATGATAATGGCTAGTTTTAGGGTTAGAGTTAAAGCTAGGTATCTAGTTAGGGTTAATTTAGAGTTAGGATGATGTTTAGAGCTAGGATTAATGGTAGGGTCAGTGTAAGGGTCAGGTTAGTTTTAGAGTTAGGATTAGGGCTATGTGTAGGGTTAAGTTTTGGTTTAGGTTATGGATCAGGGTCAGGGATATGGCTTAGTTTTCTTTCATGGATAGGGCTAGGGGTAGGGCAAGTTTAGGATTAGCATTAATGTTAGGGCTAGTGTTAGGGTTTGGTTTAGGATTATGGTAATGGTTAAATTTAGAGTTAGGTTTAGATTTAGAGTTAGGTTTAGATCTAGAGTTAGGGGTAGGGCTAAGAATAAAACTAGGGATAGGGCTAGGGAAAGAGTTAGATTTAGTCTTAGGGCTAGGTTTAGAGTCACAGTAAGACTAAATTAGGGCTAAGATTAGCGTTAAGCTTAGTGTTAGTGTTAGGCCTAGTTTTAGGGCTAGAGTTAGGTTTAGGTTTAGGGTTATGGTTAGGTTTAGGGTTATTGTTAGTTTTAGGGTAAGGGATGGGGTTTTAGCTAGGTTTAGGTCTAGAGCGAGGGTTAGCATTTCGATTGAAGGTCAGGCTTTGGTTTGGGTTAGGATTAAGGCTAGAATTAGGGCTAGGATGAAGTCTAGGGCTAATTTCAGGTTCAACATTACAGTTAAAGGCAGTTATGCGTTAGGTTTATGGCTATGTCCAGTGTATGGGTTAGGGTTAGGGTTAGATTCAGGTTTAGAGCTAAGGGTATCATTAGGGTCAGCATTGCGATTAGTTTTTGGGATAGTTTGTTTTAATTGAGGGCTTGAATTAGCATAAGTTTAGGATTAGAGTAATGATAGGGTTATTTTTAGGTTTCAGGTTAGATTTAGGTAATGGATAGGGTTAGGATTAGGAAAAAATTTAAGTTTAGACATAGGGTTAGCATTAGGTTAGGGTTATAGTTAGAGTAATGGATAGGGTTAGATCTAGGGTTAGAGCTAAGGTTATGGTTATTATTATTGCTAGGGTTAGGGTTAAGGTTAGGTTTAAGGTTAAAGCTTGGGTTAGGGCTCAATTAATGGCTAGGGTTAGGGATAAATTTAGGTTTAGGGTTAAAACTCAGGTTAGATCTCAGATTAGGACTAGGTTTTGGGTTAAGTTAGGGCTAGGTTAGGGTTATGGCTAATGTAAGTACTAAGGTTAGAATTAGGGCTAGTTTTAGGGTTAGGGTTAGAGCTAGGTCTAGTGTTAGGTTTATGTTTAGGGTTAGGGTGATGTGTAAATCTAGGGTTAGTTTTAGGGTCAGAGTCAATGTCAGAATTCATATTAGTGTTAGGATTAAAACTCAAATTAGGGCTAGGTTTATGGCTAGGTTTAGGTTTAGGGTAAGGTTTAGGGATAGGGCTATGGCTCTGTTTTTTATTAGGGCTAGGGCTAGAGTTAGGGCTAGTTTTAGGAGTAGCATTAGGGTTAACATAACGGCTAGTGTAAGGCTTAGGTTTAGGGCTAGCATTAGGGTTAAATTTAGAGTTAGGATAAGATGTAGGGTTAGGGCTAGGGCTAAGGAAAGGGCTAGGGTTAGGCCTAGGTTTAGGATTCTGGTAAGGGATAGGGTTAGAACTTGTTTTATGGATAGGGTGAGAGTTAGACCTAGTCTTATTGCTAGGGTTAGTTTTGGAGTTAGGATAGTGCTAAGTTAGATTTAAGATTAGGGCTAGGGTTAGGGTCATGACTAAGAATATGTTAAGATCTAGGATAAGGGCTAGGATTTGTGTTAGGGTTAGGGCTAGGATTTTGTCTAGGAATAATGTCAGGTGTAGGGTTATGGTTAGGGATAGTTTTAGGGTTAGTTTATTGTCTAGGTCTAGTGTAAGAGTGAGGTTAAGAGTAGGGTCAGGTTTAGAGCTAGGGGAGTTATTAGGGTCAGGGTCATGGTTAGGTTTTGGTTTAGATTTGAGTTTACGGTTAGAGTTGAAATTAGCATAAAGGTTAGGGTTAAAGTAATGATAGGATTAGATTTAGGGTTCAGGTTAGATTTAGTCTAATTGATAGGGTTGGGATTAGTAATTGGGTTAGTGTTAGGCCTAGGGTTAGCATTAGGGTAAAGTTTAAGTTTAGAGTAATGGATACAGTTAGATTTCTTTTTATGGCTAGGGTTATGGTTAGGATTAGGTCTTGAGTTAGGTTTAGGCCTAGGATTAGCATTAGGGTAAGGTTTATTTTGAGGGTAATGAATACAGTTAGAGCTAAGATTAGAGATAGTGTTATGCTTAGGATTAGGTTTTGAGTTAGGGTTAAGGTGAGAGTTAGAACTAGAGTTATGTTTAGGATTATGTTTAGCTTAAGGGTTATGTTCTGAGCTGTGGTTAGGGATAGGCAAGGGTTAGGTTCAGGGTTAGGTCCTGGGATAGGACTGCAGTAGTTTTAGAGTTAGGGTTAGGGTTAGGGCTAGGGTTATCATTTTGGTTAGCATTAGGGTTAGGGTAATTAATACTGTTAGATATTGGTTTTGGGTTAGGGACAGGGTTATAGTTAAGTTTAGGTTTAGGATTAGGGCTATGGTTATGTTTAGGTTTATAGTAAGGGTTAGGGTTTGAGCTATGGATAGATTATCGTGAGTGTTAGGTTTAGGATTTGTTCTAGGGTTATTTTTCTGTTTAGGTTAAGGGTTATGGTTAGGTTGAAGGCTTGGGTTACCTATAGGTTTAGGTTTAGGGTTAGGGTAATGAGTATTTTTAGAGCTAGGGTTCGGGCTAGGGTTATGTTTAAGATTAGGTTTAGAGTTAGGGATAGTTCTAGGTTTATTTTTATGGTAGGGGTTAGGCTTTCAGCTAAGTTTTGAACTAAGATGAGAGTTAAATTGGGTTAGAGATAGGGTTAAGGGTAAGGTTACACTTATGGCTAGGTTAAGGCCAAGAATTATCTCCAGGTTTTGTGTTAGGTTTAGGCCTAGGGTTAGGGCTGTGGGTAATGTAAGAGGTAGGATTATGATTAGGGCTAGCTTTAGGGTTAGTGTTATGGCTAAGTCTAGTGTTAGTTTTGGATTTTTGGTTAGGGTCAGGTTTAGAGGTAGGTTTACCCTTAAATGCAGGGTCAGTGTTTGGATTAGAATTAGAGTTAGGGTTACAATCATAATTAGGACTAGGATTAGACCTGGGGTAGGGTTAGTATTTGGTTTAGAGTAAGGATTTTTGTTAGGGCTAGGACTAGGTTTTTTTTTAGGTCTAGGGGAAGAGTTAAAGCAAGATTTAGGATTAGGTTTAGGTCCAGAACTAATTTTAGGGTTAGGTTTAGGTTTTAGGTTACCAGTAGGGCAAGTGTTAGAATTTGGTCTAGGGTGAGGGGTTGTTTTACATTTAGTTTCATTGTTAGGGTCAAAATAAGGGTCATGTTTGCTTTAGGGTTTGGGATAGGATTAGAGTTAGAATGAGGGCTAGGGTCAGGACTATTAATGGGATTAGGATTTTGGTTAGCCTAAGGATTAGGGATAGGTCTATGGTTACCATTAGTGTTAGGGTTTAGCTTACAATAAGTGATAGGCTTAGAGCTAGGTTTAGGGATAGAGTTATGATTAAGATTATGATTATATCTAGGTTTAGGTCTCGGATTAGGGCTAGTTTTTGTGTTAGGGTTAGGACTAGTGTTAGGGCACTGGCTAATATAAGAACTAAGGTTACAATTAGAGTTAGGTTTAGTGGTAGGTCTAGTGTTATGGTTAGGTTAAGGTGATATTTATAGCTAGGGATAGTGTTAGGGTATGAGTTAGGGACAGTGTTTGTTTTAAGGTTAGGGTTAGGACTCAAATAAGGGCTAGGATTACTGTCAGTGTTTGGTTTAAGTTGAGGGCAGAGTTTAGAGGTAGGGTGACTATTAGAATATGGTTTGGGTCAATGTTAGTTTTAAAGTTGGCGTTAGGACTCAAACTAAGGCTAGGGTAACTATTAAGATTCTGTTTAAGTTTAAGTTTAAGGTGGTGTTTAGAACTAGGGTGAATGTTAGGATATGAGTCAGGTTTAGGGTTTAAACTAAGCTTAACCCTAACCCCAACCCTAACACTAAACCTAAACTAACCCTAATGCTAAAACTAACTGTAACCCTAAAATGTACACTAAACCTAAATCTGAACTTAACACTAACCCTAACCCTAACAATAATCCTTATCCTAAACTTGACACTAACTTATCAGTAAACCTAACCCTAACCCTAAACAAAAACTAATGCAAACCCTAACCCTAAACCTAACCCTAATCCTAAAAAACCCAAATCCTAAACGTAACCCAAACCTTTATTTAAACCAAATGCTAATCCTAATCTTAACAATAACTCTTACCCTAACCCAAACCCTAACCCTAACTCTCACCCTAAACCTATACCTAAACCAAAAGCTAACCCTAAACCTAACCGTAACACGAACCCTAATGCTAACCTTAACCCTAACCTAACCCTATCCCTAACCGTAACACAAAAGCTAACCTTTACATCAAACCTAACCCTAACACTAAACCTAACTGTAACCCTAACACTACCCTATAACTAACCGTAACCCTAAGCCTAACCCTAATTTTTACCGTAACCGTACCCCTAACCATAATCCTAACCCTAACACTAAAGTTCAAACTCACTCTTACCCTAACCCTAACACAAACCCTAACACTAACACTAACCCTAAAAGTAACACTCCAACATTTACCAAACACTATTCCTATTCCTAACACTAAACCTGACGGTAATTCTCACGCTAACACTAACTTAACCATAAACATAACCCTATCACAAATCCTAACCCAAAACAACACGAATCCTAACCCTAACACTAACAATAACACTAAACCTAAACTTAACGTTGAAACTAACCTTAACCCTTTCTCCAAAACTAACTCTAACCCTTACCCTAACCTTAACACTAACCGTAAACCTAACCTTAACCCTGACACTAAACCTTACCCAAACCTTAACACTAACCCTAACCCTAACAATAACAATAACACTAACCCTACCCCTAAAACTAAACCTATCCCTAACACTACCACTAACCCTAAACTAACACTGACCCTAACACTTCCATAAATCTAAACCTAACCCTAATCCTAATCCTAACACTAATTTTAACCATAACACTAACCCTAACCCTAAGCCTAACACTATTACTAACCATAAGCCTTTACATTAGCCTAAATCAAACACTAACCCTAACACTAACAATAACACTAACACTAAACTTAAACCTAACCCTAACTCTAACCTAACCCTAAACCTAACACTAATGGTAACCCTAATACTAACCATAAAGCTAAATCAGACCCTAAACTTAACCCTAACACAAACCCTAACACTAACCCTAATATAAACCATAAACGGAACCCTTACCCTAATCCTAACACTAAACCAAACCCTAACCCTTAACCTAACACTAACCCTTACATTAAAACTAAACCTAACACTAAATCTAACCATAACACTCACCCTAAGCTTTACCCTAAATCTAACACTAACGCTAACGGTAACCCTAAACCTAACACTAACTCTAAACCTATCCCTAATCCTAAAACTATTCCAAACCCTAATCCCAACCCTAATGCTAACACTAACAGTAAGCCTAAACCTAAACCTAACTCTAACTCTTACACTAACCCTAATAATAATCCTAACTGGAGCCCTAATTCTAACCCTAATACTAACTATAACCCTAACCCAAATGCTAACCTAAAGCTAACCCTAAACCTAAACGTAACTCTAAACCTAATCCTAAATTTAACCCTTACCATAGCACTATCCCTAACCCTCCTATATCCTTAACCCTAATGCTAACTCTAAATCTAACACTCACCCAACCCAAATCCTAACAGTAATACTAACTCTAATCAAAACACTAATCCTAACCCTAAATCTTACCTTAAACATAATAAAACACAAACACTAAACCTAACCCTAAACCTAACACTTACCCTAACCCTTACGCTAACCCTAACACTAACCCTAACACTAACACTAAGCCTAACCCTAAACCTTAACCTAAACATAAATCTAACACTCACCCTAACCCTAACCCTAACATGAACAATAACCCTAACCCTAACCCAAGTAAACCTAACCCTATCATTATCTGTAACATAAGACCTAACCCCAACCCTACTCTAACCCTAATACTAACCCTAACACTACACCTAACCCGAACTTAACCCTAACCTAAACCTAACCCTAACCCTAATCCAAATATTAACACTAACCCTAACCATAACTCTAACCCTAAATGTAACACTAAACTTAACTATAACCGTAACCCTAACCCTTACACTCACCATAACCCTAACACTAATTATAACCCTAAACCTAAATTTAAACTTTAACCTAATGCTGATTCTAATCCTAACACTAACCCTAACCCTGACCTTAACAATATCCCTAACCCTAAATTTAACCCTAATCATAGCCACAACCCTAACCCTAATTCTAACCCTAACACTAACCGTAACATAAACCCTATCCTTAATCATAACCCTAACCCTAAACTAACCCTAATCCTAACCATAATTTTTTTCCTGACACTAACCTTAACCCTAAACATAACTCAAACACTAACACTAAACCAAACACTAACCCTAACACTAAACCTAAATTTAAACCTAACCCTAAAACTTACACTAAACCTAAACCAAACCCTAACATGAACTTTAACCCTTCCCTGACAGTAACCCTAAACCTTACCCTACACCTAACCTAACCCTAAACTTATCCCTAACAGTAACCCTAAACCTATCCCTAAACCGAAACCTAACACTAACCATAATCCTAACTTTATATCTTACCCTAATACTATCTATAACACTAAGTCTAACCTTTACCCTAACCCTTACCTTAACCTAACAGTAAACCTAACCCTAACAATAAAAATAATTTTAAAACTAACCCTTACCCGAAACTTAACCTGAACCGTAACCCTAACCCTAACACTAACTCAAACCCTAACCGTAACCCTAAACCTAATTCTTACATTAAAACTAAATTTAACTATAAATCTGATAGTAACCCTAATCCTAACCCTAACAGTAACCATAAACCTAATTATAATGCTAAACCAAACACTAACGCTAATGCTAACCGTAACCCTATAACTAATCCTAACACTAACTCTAACCCTAACACTAACATGAATCATAAGCCAAACACTAACCCTATCCTAAACCTAAACCTAACCCTATACTTAACACGGACCCTAAACCAAAACCTAATCGCAACACTAACACTAAGGCTAAAACTAACCCAAACCCTAACACTAACCCTAAACTAACCCAAACCCTAACACTAACCTTAACCCTAACCCTAACACTCACCCTAACCCTAATCCTAACACTAACACTAACACTAACTCTAATAATAACCCTAAACCTTAACCTAAACCTTACCCTAATGCTGACCCTAACCCTTAAATTAATTCTAACCCTAAACCTAGCATTATCCCTAACCCTAAAAGTAACCTTAATCCTAACTACAACCCTAACCTTAATCCAAACCCTAATACTAACTGTAACATAACCTCTAACTGTAACCATAACACTAAACCTAACCTAATCTTAAACTTGAACATTAACTAATTCTAACCCTAAATTTACCCTAACACTAACCCTAAACCTAAACCTAATCTTAAACTTGAACATTAACACTAACCCTAACACTAAACCAAACTCTAACCCTAACCCTAAAACTAACCCTAACTTTAACCCTAACCCTAATACAAACTCTAACCCTAATCCTAAAACTCACCCTAACCCTAACCCTAACCCTAATTCTAACCCTATCAGTAACAATAACCCTAAACCTAACACTAACGCTAACATTAACAGTAAACCTAAACCGGATCCTAACACTAAAAACAACCCTAACAATAAAACTAACATTTACACTTATCTTACCCTTAACTCTAACATTAACCCTAATCCTAACCCTAACCCTAACTCTAACCATAATTCAACCGTAACCCTAAAACAAACCCTAACACAAATTGTAACCCTAAACCTTACCCTACAACAAAACATAACCCTAATCTTAACACTAAACCTATCACTATCCGTAAATTTAACCCTAACCCATATCTGACAATAAACCTAACCCTAACCCTAACACTAACACTAACCCAAATCCTAACACTAACCATAACTCTGACATTAAACCTTACACTAATACTAACACTAACCCTAATCTTAAACCTAACACTAACCCTAACACTAACCCTAAACCTAGCCCTAACACTAAAACTAACACTAAAACTATTCCTAATCCTAAACCTAACACTAACACTAACACTAATCCTAACCCTAACCCTAACACTAATCCTAACTCTAACCGTAACACGAACTCTTACTCTAACATTAACCTAAAACTAAACAAAACCAAAATCAAAAGACTAACACTGATCCTAACCCTGACGCTAAAAGTAACACTAACTCTAACCATAAACGTAACCCTAACACTAACACTAACCCTAACCTTTACTCTAAAATAAACCTTAAAACTTACAAGAACCCTAACCATTACACTAACCCATAACCATACATTAACCCTAACCATAACCCTGACTCTAACACCAAAAATAAACCTAACCTTTACTCACACTCTAACCCTAACTCTAAAACTAACACTAACACTAAAACTAAATCTGACCCTAACCCTAAACCTAACACTAACCCCACCATAAACCTAAACCTGACCCTAATGCTAACTGACCCTAATCCTAACCCTAATCCTTTCACAAAACCTAACCCTAACCTTAACACTAAACCTAACTTTAACGCTAACTTCAACACTAAACAAAACTGCAATCATAACCCTCACCCTAACCCTAACCCTATCCCTAACACTATCTCTAACCCAAAACCTAAAACTAACTCAAACCCTAAGTGAAACACTAATCCTAAACCTAAAACTAACCCTTACCATAAAACGAACCCTAACCCTAACCAAAAATTTTCACCTAGCCATAACAATAAACCTAGCCCTAAATCAAACATGAACCCTAACACTAACAGTAACACTAACATAAACCCACAACCTAACCTTAAACCTAACACAAAACTTAACACTAACCCTAAACTAAACACAAACCCTAACCAAAACCAAAAAACTAACACTAACCTAACCCTAATCCTAACCCTTACCTAACCCTAATACTTATCCAAAATCTAACACTAACCCTAACCCTAAACCTAACACTAAACATAACCCTAATCCTAACCATAACTATAACTCTAACCCTAATTCTAACCCTAACACTAACACTAAACCTAAAACTAACCCTAAAACTATCCCTAACCCTAAACTTAACACTAAAACTCTTTCTAATCCCAACCCTAACACTAACCCCAACCTTAAACATAACATGAACGCTACCCCTAACACTAACCCTAACCCTTGGCCTAACCCTAATTCTAAATCTAACACTAAACCTAACCCTAAATATAACTCAACACTAATACTAACCTTAACCCTAACCCTAAATCTAACATTAACCCTAATCAAAAGTAAAATACTAACCCTAACATAAACCCTAACCCTCATCCTACAATGAACCCTAAATATCACAGGAATCCTAACCCTATAACTAACACTAAACCTAAGCATAACCCAAAGCCTAACACTAAAACTAACCCTAAACCTAAACCTAACCTTCAACCTATCACAAACCCTAATCCTAACATTACTCCTAACCATTAACCTAACCCTAATCCTTACAAAAAACTAACTCTAACCCTAACCCTAACACTTACCCTAACACTATTCTTAATATTAACAGTAAGCCTAACTCTAACCCTAATCCAACCCTAACCCTAACCCTAACACAAACTCAAACCTAACCCTAAACGTAACACAAATCATAACCATAATACTAATACTAACCCAAACACTAACAACCCTAACCTTAATCTTAACTCTTAAACTAAACCTAACCTGATCACTTACCCTGATCCTAACCCCTAATTCTAATACTACCCTTAACCCTAACCCTTAGTTTTACCCTCACACTAACCCTTACCCTTACCTATTCCTAACCCTAACCCAAACTCTAACCCTATCACTAACCCTAACTGTAACCCAAACCCTAAACCTAACACTAACCCTAACTCTAACACTAACCCTAACCCTAACACTGACACTAACACTTACCGTAACCCTAACCCTAACCCTAACACTAACAGTAAATCTAACCATACAATTAACCCTGACACTAACCCTAACCATAACCCTAATGCTAAATCTAACCATAATCCAACCTTATCCTAAACCTAACCCTACCACAAATCCTAACCCAAACCATTCCCTAACCCTAAATATAACACTAACCCTAACTCTAAACATAACCCTAACGCTAACACTAACTCTAACCCCTTCCCTAAAACAAACATTAACCCTAACAGAAATCCTAACCCTAACACAAACTCTAACCTTAACCCAAACCTATCCCTACACCAAACTAAACCTAATTCTTACCCTACCACTAGCCCTAACTCTAAACCTATTCCTATCTCTAACACTAATCTTAACCATAACCCTATCACTAATGCTAATCCTAACCATAAACCTAAAACTAAACCTATCAAAAACACTAAACCTAACCATAATTTTAAAGGAAACGCTAACCCTAACACAAACCGAAACTCTAAATTTAACACTAAACCTAACCCTAACCCTAACCCTAACCCTTATCACTTAATTAAACTGCCAACCTAACCCTCACCCTAACACAAACTATTATCCTATCCCTAACACTAACCCTAACACTAGTCCTAACCCTATTCCTAAACCTAAATCTTAAACTAACATTAACCCTAACTGATCCCTAACTCTAAACCTCACCCTAATTCTAAAACTAACCCTAATTTTAACCCTAATCCTTATCCTAACACTAACCTTAAACCTAACACTAACCAAAACCCTAAGACTAACCCTCACTGTAACACTATCACTAACCCTATACATAAAACTAACCCTGATCTTATTCCAATCCCTAACACTATTTCTAACCCTATCCCTAACCCTAAACCTAACACTAACACTAACCCTAAACCTAACCCTAACCCTTACACGAACCATAACCCTAACCCTAACATTAACCATAACCCTAACTGTAAGCCCAAACATAACATTAACTGTATACCTAATCCTAACCAAAACACTAACCCTAACCCTAACCCTAATTCTTAGCCTAATACTAACCCTAATCCGAAACTTAACCCTAACACTGAAACTAACCTTAACCCTAACCCTAAATCTAACAATAACCCTAACCCTAACCATAAACCTAACCCTAACAGTAACGCTAAATTTAACCCTACAGTGAACCCTAAAACTAACACGATGCCTAACCCTGAAACTCACCCTAAATCTAACCCTAACCCTAACACTAACACTCCACCTAAAAGTATCCCTATCCCTAAACCTAACCCAAACCCTTACACTATTACTAAACCTAACCCTAAACCTACCTTAACCCTAAGCCTAATCCTACCTTACCCTAACACTAACCATATCCCTAAACATGAAACTAACCCTAACTCTACATTTAACCCTAACACTAACCCTCACCCTAACTGTAACCCAAATTTAACCATAAACCTAAGCCTAACAAATACCCTAACTCTATCTCTAACCCTACCACATACCATAATCCTATGTCTAACACTAACCCTAACACCTACCCTAACCCTAAACCTAAATTTAAATCTTAAACTAACCCTAAACCTAAACTGATCCCTAACCCTAAACCCCACCCTAATTCTAAAACTAACTGTATTTCTAACACTAACCCTTAACCTATCACTAACCCTATCCCTAACCATAAACATAACACTAACCCAAACCCTAAGCCTAACCCTAGGTGTAAAACTAACACTAACCCTAACCCTAACAGTAACCATAACATGAGCCCTAACCCTAACACTAACACTAACCCTAACTTTAACTCTAACCCTAACATAACATTAACACTATAACTAACCCTAACCAAAATACTAACACTAACCCTAACCCTTACCCTAAATATAACACAAACCCTAACCCCAAACATAACCCTAACACTAACACTAACCCTAACCTTAACCGTACAATGAACCTTAATCCTAACACTAACCAAATTTTAACACTAACCTAACCCTAACACTGAAACTATCCCTGACCCTGACCAAAACAATAAAACTAACCCCTACCTTAATTCAAACCACAACCCTATCCCTAACCTAATCTTAACTCTTACCCTTACCAAACCCCATCTCTAAATCCCTAACCCTAACACTAACACTAACACTAACCCTAACCTTAACACTAACCCTAAACCTAACCCTAAACATAAATCTTACATTAACACTAAACCCAACCCTAACACTAACTCTAACCGTAACCCTAACTCTAAAACTAACACTAAACTTAAACTGATATCTAAACCAAATTTTATGCCTAACAAAAACACTAACCATTATCCTAACATTAACCCTAAAACTAACACTAAACCTAACCCTAACCATAACCCTAAACTTAAACGTAAACATAAACCTTACCCAAACTCTAACACTAACTCTAACTCTAACACTAAACCTAAACCTAATCCTAAAACTAAACCTAACACTAAAGCTAACACTAACCTCAACACGAACCCTAACTCTAATCCTAACCCTAACCTAACCCTAACACTAAACCTAAACCTAATTATAAACCTAAACCAAACCCAAATGCCAACCCAAACCCTAACCCTAACACTAACCCTAACCCTAACCATAACCTAATTCTAACCCTAACCATAACTTTATCCCTAATACTAGTCGTAACCATAATCCTAAACTTAATCCTAACCATAATCCTATCACAAATCCTTACACAACACTAACACTAACCCTAATGCTAACCCTAACCCTAACACTAACCCCAACCGTAATCCTAACTGGAATTATCACCCTAACCATAAACCTTACCATAACACTAACCCTGACCCTAACACTAACCCTAAACTTAACTGTAACCCTAACCCTAACCAAAATACTAACCCTAACACAAAATCTAATGCTAACCATAACATTAACCCTAATCCTAACACTAACCCTAACCCTAACCCTAACAATAAACCTACCCTAATCGTAACAATAACATTAACCCTGATCTAAACCTTACCCTAAACCTGACACTAATACGACTACTAATCCTAACCATAAAGCTAAACCTAACCGTATCCATAATCCTAACCATAACTCTAATTCTAAACATAACCCTAACCAAAACAAAACCCGAACCTAACGGTAAACCTAACCCTATTCCTAATTATATTCCTAAACCTATCCGTAACACTAACCCCAACACTGAGCCTAACCCTAACCCTATCACTCACCTATCCTAACCCTAAACCTAACACTAACACTAACCCTGATTCTAACATTAACCCTAAACCTAACTATAACCCTAACAAAAACACTAATGCTAACCATAACCCTACTCTAACTCTAACCCTAACCCTAACCCAAACCCTAAACATAAAACATACCCTAACACTAACACTAAGACTATGCCTATCCCTAACCCTAACTCTAAAACTATACCAAACACTATTCCTTTGCCTAACCCTAACACAAACAATAACCCTACCCCTAACCCTATCTCTAAAGCTAACCCTAAACCTAACCCTAATTTCAACCCTAAATCTAACCCTAAATCTATCCCTAACCCTAAAACTAACCCTAAACCGTACTCTAACCCTAAAATTAACCCTAACTCTTACCCTCATCCTAACCCTAACACTAACTCTAACACTAACCCTAACCATAACAGTTACCCTAACCCTAAACTTAACCCTTATTTTAACCCTAACAAAAACCTAACCATAACCATAACCATAACACTAACCTAACCCTAACCATAACACTAACCTATCTTTAATTCTAACCGTAACCTTAATCTTAACCTAATAATAACTCTAACCCTAATTTTAACCCTATCCCTAATTCTTACAGTTACCCTAAGCCTAACACTAACCCTAAACAAACCCTAACCATAAACCTAACACTAACCCTAACTGTAACACTAATTTTAACACTAACCCTACCCCTAACTGTAAATTTGTCACTAACCCTAACCATAAACCTAACCCTAACCCTAAGCCTAACACTAACACTAACCCTAACCCTAAACCTAACCCTAATCATATGACCAACCATAACCCTAACCCTAACTCTCACTCTAATTCTTAAATATAGCCCTAACACTAACTCTAACACTCAACCTAACCCTAACACTAACACTAATCCTAACCCAAACTCTAACCCTAACCCTAACACTTAACATAACCCTAACCCTAACCTTAACACTAACCGTAACCATAACCCTAACCCTAACACTAAACTTTTAATCTTAACCTGCCGCTAACACTAACCCTATCTCTAACTCTTATCATACCATAACCCTAACCCTAACACTACCCCAACAGTAACACTAAACCTATCAATTACCTTAGCACTAACCCTAACACTAAACCTTACCATAACCATAATCGTGTCCCTAACAGTGACTTTAACCCTAACCTTTCTGTAACACTATCCCTAGCATTAAACCTAACCTTAAACCTAACCCTAAAATTTACCCCAATTCTATTTCTAACCTTAACACTATCCCTAACTATAACCCTAACACTAACCCTAACCTTAAGAGTAACCCTAAGTGTAAACATAATCTTAAATCTAAAACTAAACCTAATTCTATTTCTAACATTAATACTAAACCTAATACTAACTTTACCCTGTACTCTAACCCTAAACCTAATACTAACTCTAATGCTAACCGTAACATCTACCCTAAAATAATCCTAACCCTAAACACAACACAAACCCTAACCCTATCTCTAACCCGATCCCTAAACCTAACACAAACCCTAACCCTAACCACACCCCTAACTCTAACTCTGACCCTAAACCTAACTCTAACACTAATCCTATCCCTACCACTAATCCTAACACTTACCCTAACACTAACCCTAACCCTTACTCTATCCCTAAACCTATCACTAACCCTAATCCTCACCCTAACCCTAACCCTTACCTTAACACTAACCCTAACCCTAAGCCTAACTTTAGCCCTTAACATAACCATAACCCTAACCCTATCTCAAACCATATCACTTTCCCTAAGTCAAACCCTCACCCTAATGCTACCCATGTCCTAATCTTAATCCTTAGCCTATCCCAAACCCTAACTCTATTACTAGGCCTCTCCTAGCCCTCATTGTACCTCTAACCCTAATCTTAACCCTGACCCTTATTCTGACTCTAACACTAAGCCTATGTCTTAACCTGACACTAATACTAAAGTGAACCCTAACACTCACCCTACCGGGAAACCCTTACCTAAACCTAACAGTAACACTAGCACTAGACAAAACCTAATCCTAAATATAGTCATAAATCTATCCCTAGCCCTAAACAAAAACTTAGTAGTAGCCCTAAAAATAACAATAAACCTATGTAAAAAACAACCCTATTCCTAGACCCAACACTATCTTAATTCTAGAAATCACCCTAAACCTAACACTATCCCAAACAATGACCCTTAACATAACACAAACCCAATCTCTAAACCTTATCCTAACTAAAATCCTAACCCTAATACTAGACTTATCCATAACCCTGACCTAAAACTTGCCATAAGCATTTCTGTAGCTCTTATATTTCTCTATTAACCCTAATCCTAAACCTAATTCTATTCCTAGCCCTAAAACTAACTCTAACTCTCGCCCTAGCCTTATCCCTAGTTCAATATCTATCCCTTACCATAACTCAAACCCTAGCACTATTTCTAGCCCCAACCCTAACTCTAACCATCACCCTACCCCTAAACCTGATTGTAAACCCTAACCTTAAGGCCAAACCTAACCCTAACACTAGCCCTAAACCTAATGATAATTGGAAAACTAACCCTAACCCTACCCTAGTCCTAAAACAAAACCGAGCCATAATCCTAACCTAATCCTTAACCAAAACAAAAAATTAATCTTACACCTATTCCTAAACTTAGCCCTAATTTGAGTCCTAACCCTAACCATAGAAATAATCCTGACCCTGAGTTACACCCTAACAATACTCCTAGCTCTAAACATTGCCCTAACGCTAACCTTAGAACTAGCCCTAATCGGAATCCTAATTCTTTCATTTGCCATAGCCCTAATGCTAACACAAATCCTAGCCTAATCCGAGCCCTGACTCTAACACTAACCCTAACCATACCTCTAACCCTATATCTTACCCTAATCCAAACCCTCTCTAGTCCTAAAAATAATCCTTACCCTAGCCCAAACCCTAACTCTATTACTAGTCCCAATCCTAGCACTCAATTTAGCTTAAACCTGTATCTAAAACCATAATTAATATAAACCTCACCCTAACACAGCTTTAACCCTAATACTAATTGGAACACTAGCCTTAAATCTACCCTAACCCAATAAAAAAGCCTAGCCATAACCATAAACCTTAACCTAGACTTATCCATAACTCTGACCATAAAACTTGCTATAACCATTTCTCTAGCTCTTATAGTTCCTTATTAACCCAAATCCTAAACCTATTCTTATCCCTAGCCCTAAGGCTAACTCTAGTTAGTCTTTTTAGCCCTAAACAAAAACCTAGCAGTAGCCCTAAAAAAAACCATAAACCTAACGTAAAGACCAACCCTATCCCTAGACCCAACAATAACCAAACCCTAAAGCTACACCTAGCCCTAAACCTATCCCTAATTTCAGACCTAACCTAAACCTAGAAATAACCCTGACCCTAATTTGGCTCCTAACACTAACCCTAGCTCTAAAACTTACCCAAACGCTAACCTCAGAACTAACCCTAAACAGAAACCTTGTTCTTTCATTAGCCGTAGACCTAATGATAACACAAATTCTAGCTCGAATCTAAGACCTATACCTATTTTTTAACTCTAAACCTAACCCTAATGCTAGCCCTAAACCTGACCCTACCTTAAACCCTATCCCTTTCCCTAAGCCAAACCCTCTCCCTAATGCTACCTTAGTCCGAAACTTAATCTTTAGCCTACCCCAAACTCAAACTCTATTACTAGTCCTATCCTAGCCCTCGTTCAAACTCTAAAATTAAACCTAACCCTATCCCATATTCTGACCCTAACACTAACCTAGGTCTAAACCTGATCCTAACACTAAACTGAACCCTAACACTTCCCATACTGATAAACCTATACTTAAACCTAACAATAACACTAGCACTAGACAAAACCTAATCCTAAATATAGTCATAAAACTAGCCCTAGCCCTAAACAAAAACCCAGAACTAGCCCTAACAATAACCATTAACCTATCTTAAAGACTAACCCTATCCCTAGACCCAATGCTAGTCATAATTCTGGCACTCACCCTGAACCTAACCCTATCCTGAACAATGACACTTAACCCTAAACAACTCTAGCTCTAAACCGTATCCTAACACAAAACCTAACCCTAACACTAGACATATCCATAACCCTGACCCTAAAACTAGCCATAAACATATTCCTAGCTCTTATTTTTTCAATAGCCCTAATGTTAGCCCTAAACCTCACACAAAACCTAGCCCTTATCCTAGCCCTAAACCAAGCCCTAATTGTAACTCTAACCGTAAACAAGACCCAACCCTAGCTTAAATGCTAATATTTACCCCAAAACTATCTCTGACACTAACCCTAGTCCTAACCTTAACCCTATCCCTAATCGTAATCTTATCTCTAGCCCTAAGCTTAGCTCTAACATTATGCATTACCCTAAATATGAGCCTACCTCATATGCTAACCCTAGGCGTAACGCTAACCCTTTCACTAACACTAACCCTTTTCATTACTCTAAATCTAATCTGAAACCTAAACCTAATCCTATCCATTACCCTATCCATAACCCTAACCCTAAAGCTAATTCAATCCTTAACCCTAAAACTCTACCTAAACCAATCCCTACCTGGACCCTGACCTTAATAATACACCTAGCTTTAAACCTGACCCTTAAATATACCTAACCCTTACATTAGACCTAGCCATAACCTAACCCTATAACTAACACTAAACATAAATCTAGACCTGACATTTGACTTATACCTAATCCTAGCCCTAGCCCTAACACAAATCCTCATTCTAGCACTAAACATACCTTTAATCCTAACCCTAGCCCTAACACTAATTATATCCCTCACCATAGCCCTAAACCTAGCTATAACCCATCGCTTCCCCTGTCCCTAAACCTAACCCTACACCTAATTCTAACACTAAACCTATCCGTAAACCTAGCGCTAATTTAGCCCTAAACCTAAATATAACCCTAACCCTAGCCCTAAGACTAATTCTAACTCTCGCCCTAGCCCTATTTCTAGTTCCATCTCTATCTGTTATTAATCCTAACAATATCCCTAAACTTAGGCCTAAACCTAGCCTTAGCCCTAAATTTAGATGAAACCATAACAATAAATCTAAGCCTAAACCTCACCATACCACTAGCACTAACACTATCGCTAATCCTAAAAGCAGCCCTAGCAGTAAAACAAAACTGTTACAAAGCCTTAACCCTAACCCTATCCAAACCATAATCCTAGACTTGGCACTAGACCTATCTCTAATTCTTACCCGAACCCTTACACAAACTCTAACCCTACATCTAGCCTTAACCCTTGCCCTAATTTGAATCTATACCTAACTCTGGTCAGTAACACTGATCCTGACTCTGATGGTAAGACTAACCCAATCTCTAATCATCAACCTAAATCTAAACCTAATCTAAACACTAGATTTGGACATAATGCTAAACTTAACACTAGTCCTAATCATAACCCTAGTTCTAACACTAACCCTATCCATTACTCTATATCTAACCCTAACCTAACTCAAAATCTAGACCTAATCAGAGCTCTAATCCTAGCTCTAACACTAGCCCTAACCCTAACCCTAGCCCTAACACTTAACCTAAACCTAACCATAAATCTAAACCTTGTCCTAACCCAAAATTTAACCCAAATCATAGCCCTAATCCTAACCATAATCATATCCCTATCCCTAGCTCTAATCTTATCCAGTACCCTAACAATAACACTAACCAAATTCTAAACCCCGGTCTAAACCTAACTATAGCTCTAAACTAACCATAACCAGAGTCCTAACTGAGCTCTAATACAAAGTATTAACCTAACAATAACCCTAACCGAATTCAATCCCTAGACCTAAACCTAACCCTATAAATACCCGTAAACCTGCCCATTAGTCTAATTCTAACCTTAACCCTAAATTTAACCGTATCCATTACCCTAACCCTAACACTAACCTTAATGCTAATTTGAGCCCTATGTCTAAACCTTAACCTAACCCATACCCTAACCCTGACTCTGACCCTAATAATACCCCTAGCTGTAAGCATGAACCTAAATATCAACCTATCACTTACAATAGACCTGGCCATAATTCTTTACGCTAATATGATCCCTAACCATAACCCTAGAGCTCACATTAGCCCTATCCCTAATCCTAGCCATAACCTTAACACAAATCCTAGCTCTAAAACTATCACTAAGCCTAGCCTGAATCCTAATTCTAACATTAACCCTAGCCCTAACCCTAATTTTATGCTTTGCATGAGCCCTAAATGTAGCTGTAACATCATACCTTACCCTAACCCTAATGCTAACCCTAATCCTATCCCTAAACCTAGGTCTAAACCTACCACTAACCATAGCTCTAATCTAGCCCTAATTTTGCCCTAACCCTAAATCTAACACTATCCCTAGCCCTAAGACTAACTCTAACTCTCACCCTAGCCCTATCCCTAGTTCTTAACCTATTCCATACTATAACCCAAACCCTTTCTTTATCCCTAGCCCCAACTCTAGCCCTAAAATTCACCCTAGCCCTAAACCTGGATGTAACGCTAACCTTAAGCCTAAAGCTCACTCTAACACTAGCCCTAACCCTAATGTTAAATGGAAATCTAGCCCTAACAGTACCCTAGCCCTAAAATAAAATTGAGCCATAACCCTAACCCTAACCCTTAACCTAAACCAAACCCTAACTATTCACCTAGCCCTAAACATAGCCCCAATTTGAGTGCTAACCCTAACTCTAGAAAGAACCTTGACCCTTACTCAGACCCTAACAGTAACCCTTGCTCTAAACATTGACCTAACGCTAACCCTAGGAATTGCCCTAATCAGAATCCTCGTTCTTTCATTAGCTGAAGCCCTAATGCTAACACAAATCAAAGCCCTATTCTGAGTCCTAAACCTAGGTTTAACCCTAAACCTAACCCTGAACCTAACCCTAACCCTAACCCTAACTCTACCTCTAACCCTATCCCTTACCCTAAGCCAAACCCTCACCCTAATGCTACCCTTGTCCTAACCATAATCCTTAGCCTTCCTCAAACCCTATTACTAGTCCTAACCCTAGCCCTCATTCTAGCTCTAACCCTAACTCTAACCCTGACCCTAACACTAACCCTAGGTCTAAACCTAACACTAACCCTAAAGCGAACCCTAACCCTTCCCCCACCGGTAAACCTATACCTAAACCTAAGAGTAATATTAGCACTAGATCAAAGCTAATCCTAAATAGAGTCATAAATCTAGACTTATCCATAAACATAAACCTAGCAGTAGCCCTAATAATAAACATTAACCTAACATAAAGATTAACTCTATCCCTAGAACCAACACTAGTCCTGAATATGGCCCTCACCTAAATCTAACCCTAACCTGAACAATGAGCATTCCCCTATAACAAAACCTCGGTCTAAATCTTTTTCTAACCCCAAACCTAACTAGAACACTAGATTTATCCATAACCATAACCCTAAACTAGCCATAAACACATCCCTAGCTCTTACATCACCCATATCCCTAATGCTAGCCATAAACCTCACACAACACATAGCCCTTATCCTAGCCCTAAACCTAGCCCTTATTGTAACCCTAACCATAAGCCTAGACCTAACCCTAAACCTAACCCTCACCCTAACCCTAATTCTAGCTCAAACTCTAACCTTAATCTAAACATAACTCTAACCCTAAACCTAACATTAGCCCTGACTCTAACCCAAACCCTCATGCTAGCCCTAATCCTATCTCAAATGCTAAAACTTACCCCAAACCTAACCCTGACACTAACCCTAGGTGTATCTCTAACCCTAGTCCTAATTCTAATCTTAACCCTAGCCCTAACCTTAGCTCAAACCCTATCTATTACCCTAAAGATAAGCCTAACCCAACTGCTAACCCTAGGCCTAAGGCTAACACTATTGCTAACACTAACCCTAATCATTATTCCAAATGTAAACTGAGCCCTAAACCTTACCCTATCAATTATCTTAAACTGGATGCTAAATTTAACCCTAAAGTTAATTCAAGCATTAACCCTAAATCTTAAGCTAAACCAAACACTACTGGAACCCTGACCCTTAAAATACAATTACAGATTTAGACCTGACCCTTAACCTAAACCAAACCATTACACTAGACTTAGCCATTACCTAACCCTAAAACTAACAATAGCCATAAACCCAGACCTGACATTAACCCCAGCCCTAATTCTAGCCCTAACCCTAACACAACAAGAGTGCTCATCTTAGGTCTATACTTAGCCTTAATCCTAACCCAAACCTTAACTCTAGCGCTTTCTCTAATTTTTACCCTCTCCCTAGACCTGAATTTAGGTATAATCCCATCTTTTCCCTAACCCTATCACTAACCCTAACCCTAACACTAATCATATCTCTAGCCCTAACCTTATGCCTAACCCTAAAACTTACGCTAGCATTAATCCTAGCCCTAATTTAGCCCTTACCCTAACTCTACAACTAAACTTAGCATAAGACTAACTATCTCTCTTCTAGCCCTATTTCTAGTTCTATCTCTATCCCTTGCAATTAGCCTAACACAAGACCTATCCTTAGCCCTAACCATAGCCTTAGACCCTACCTTAGATCTAAAAATAACTCTACATTTGACCCTAACCCTAAGCCTAATCTTCAACCTACCACTAGACCTACCACTATCGCTAATCCTAAAACTTAAACAAAACCGAGCCATTTTCCTAACACTAAATGTTAACCTAAAACAAACCCTAATCCTAAACCTAGCCATAACCTTCTAGCTCTAATTCATGTCCTACTCCTAAAATTAACCCTGACTCTGAGTTATATTTTAACACTAACTTTAGTTCTAAATATCACACTAACCCAAAAGATAAGGCTAACATTAGATCTAGATGAAATACAAACTCTAATCATAACCTTAGTTATTATATTAGCCATAACCCTAACCTTAGCCCTAAACCTAACAGAAAAACTAGCCCTTCTGAGCCCTAACACTAGAAGTAAATCTAAACCTAAACCTAGCCCTAGCCCTAACCCTAACACTAACCCTAGCCCTAACCCTAACACTAGCTCTAACTCTATCACTTACCCTAAGCCAAACCCTATCCATAATGCTAACCTTAGTCCTAATCCTAACTGATAGCCTAATCCAAACCCTAACCCTATTACTAGTCCTAACCCAAGCCCCCATTCTAGCTCTAACCCTAACTAAAATACTTAGCCTAGCATAAACCCTCAGTCTAAATCTGACCAAACCCTAAAACTAGCCCTACAAGTAAACTTATACCAAAACCTAACCCTAACACTAGTCCTAGACCTAAGCCTAATCCTAAATATAGCCATAACTCTAGACCTTGACCTAAAAAAAAAGCCTGGGCCCTAGCCCTAACATAATCCTTAACTTAAAACAAAACCTAACCCTATTCCAAGTCCTAACTCTAGTACTAATTCTGGTTTTCATGTTAAACATAACTCTAACCTGAACACTGACCCTAACACTAACACTAAACCTAGCTGTATACCTGAACCTAACCCAAAACCTAAACATAACACTAGACATAGCCATAATTCTAATTCTAAAACTAGCTCTAATCAGAACCCTAGATCTTACATTACACATAGCCTTAACACTGGGCCTAAATCTAACACAAACCCTAGTCATAATCCGAGGCCTAACCCTACCCTAAGCATAACATAATCCTACATGTAGCCTTACCCTTACCCTCAGTTTTGACATAACCCTAGATTAAAGCCTAACCCTTAACCTAAACATAACCCTAACCCTATCCCTAAACATAAACGTAACCTTAGCCCTAATCCTAAACTTAACCATAGTACTAACACTAGCTGTAACCCTAACATTACCCTACCCCAAACCTTAACCCTAATAATAACCCTAGCCCTAAACCTAACCCTATTCCTAACCCTAATGATAAACCTAACCCTCGACCAAATCCCAAACCTAAACTTTGCCATAAACTTTACTCTATTCCTTACAATAAATCACAACTAAACTTCTTCCTAAACCTAAATTTAACCATAACCTAAACTTAACACTAAACCTAATCTTACATCTAATCCAACATTACTCTAAAACTTACTCTAAACCTAATGAAAACACTAGCTCTAAACCCAACCCTAACCCTAACCATAACCCTTACCCAGACCTAACACTAAACCTAACACTCCTCCTAGCACTAACCATAGCTTAAACCCTAACACTTACCCTAACCCTAACACTAGCCCTAGCCCTAACCATAACGCTCACTCTAGCCCTAACCCTAACACTAAACTTAGCCTTAATCCTAGCCTTAATTTAGCCCTATTCCTAACCCTAACCCTAACCCTAGAATTAAGACTAACTATAATTCTCACACAGAACCTATTTACTTCTAACCCTATCCCTTACAATAACCTTAACCCAAGCCCTAAGCCTAGTTGTAACCCTTGAACTATCTGTAGCCCTAGCACTAATTCTAGATCAAAAGCTATCTCTAAAAATAACCCTGACTGATGCCTTAGCCAAACCCTGAAAGTAGCTCAATCCCTAATGCTAAATTTAAAATTAGCTCTAACCCTAGCCCTAGCCCTAAAACAAAACCGAGCCATACCAACACTAACCCTTACCCTAGACCAAATCCTAATCCTACACCAGCCCTAACCCTAGCCCTAATTTGAAACCTAAATCTTACCCTAAATATAATCATGACCCTGACTAATATGCAAACACTAAACCTAGCTCTAAAGATCAACCTAATCTTAAACATAACCCTAACACTAGACCTAGCCCTAAACCTAACGCTAAATCTAACCCTAATTGTAACAGTAGTTCTTATAATAGCCATACCCATAACACTAGCCCTAACCCTAATACAAAACTAGCCCTAATCCAAAAACTAACATGAGCTTTAACCCTAAACCTAACCCTAACCCTGGCCCTAACTGTATCTCTAACCTTATCCCTCACCCTGAGCCAATCCCTCACCTTAATGATAACCATATTCTTAGCACTAATTCTTAGAATAACCCAAAACCTAACTCTTTAACTAGATTTAACCCTAGCCTCCATTCTAGATCTAACCATAACCCAAACCCTAACCCTATCCCTGACAATTATTCTGACCCTAACACTAATCTTAGGTCTAAATCAAAACTTAACACTAAACTGAAACCTAACACTAGCCCTTCTGGTAACTTTTTACCTAAACCTAACCGTAATAATAGCCCTAGACCTAATACTAATCCTAAATAAAAAAAAAAAAAAAAAAAAAAAAAAAACTAGACCGATCTTTAACAATGACCTTAATGTAACCCAAACTCTAACCCTACCTGTAGACTTAATGCTAGTCCTATTTCTGGATTTAACCCTAACCATTACCCTACCTGAACACTGTCCCTGACACTAACACTAACCCTAGCTCTAAACTTTACCCTAACCCTAAAACTAACCCTAAAACTACACCTATCCCTAGCATTAACAATAAAACTTTTCCTAATTATTACACTAGTTTTTACATTAGCCATAGCCCAAACCTATTGCAAAACCTAGCCCAAATCCAAGCCCTACATTAGTTTGACCCTAAAGATAACCCTAACAATAACCCTAGCCCTAACCATAACCATAACTCTATCCCTAGACCTAATTCTAACCATAACCCTAGCCGTAACCCTAGCTCTATTACCTATTCATTACCCTAAGATAACTATAATTCTGATGCTAACCCTAGGCAGAACCCTAATCCTATCACTAGCCTTAACCCTATCCATTAACCTACACCTAACCTGAACCCTAAAACTAACTGTGTCATTACCCGATTCCTAAACAAAAGACTAATATGAGCCCTAAACCTAAACCTTAACCTAAATCTAACACTAACCTTGACACTGACTCTAATAATACCCATAGCTCTAAACCTGACCCTAACATTAAACATAACGTTTACAATAGACCTAGCCATAAACCTAACCCTAAAATAATACCTAACCATATCCTAGACCTGACTTTAGTTTAGCGCTTATCCCAGCCCTAACCCTAATACAAAACTTAGCCCACATTCTAGCCATGAACCTCCATTTAATCATAACCCTAACATTAACCCCAAACCTAACCCTAATTCTCACCCTAAAACTAGCTATATTTCAATATCTTACCCTAAACCTAAACCTAACCCTAAACCTTACACTAACCATAGCTCTTTCCCTAGGCCTAACCCTAACACTAACCCTACCCTAATCCAATCCCTAATTTATGCCTATCCCTAATCCTAACCTTAGCCCTAAGACTAACTGTCTCACACTAGCCCTATACCTAGTTCTAACCCTATCAATTACTATCACCATACATATAATTCTAAACGTAGCCCTACCCTGGCTCTATACTTAGCCTTATCTTAAAACCTAGATCTAAACCTTACTCTAAATCTAACCCTAACCCTAAGAATAAATCTAATGATAACTCTACTCCTATCCCTAAAACTTAACCTAAACCTAAATCTCACACTTACTCCAGCCCTAAACCTAAGACGAATTTTAAAACTAGACTTAATCCTAACCCTAGCCTTAAAAAAAAAAAAAAACGAGTCATAGCCCTAACTTTAACCCTTAATCTAAACCAAAACCTAACACTACACGTACCCCTTACCCGATCACTAATTATAGTCTAACCATAACCGGAAAACTAACCCTGACCCTGACTCTGACCCTAATACTAACACTGGTTCTAAACATCATCATCACCATAAACCTAACCTTAAAACTAGAACTAGGCCTAACTTTAACCCTGTAACTAGCTGTAATCATAAACCTACTTCTTACATTAGTTGTAGCCTTAACCCTAGCCCTAACCTAACACAAAACCTAGCCTTAATCCGAGACCTACACGTAGCTTTAACTCTAAACATACATGTAACCCTAACCAAAACACTAGCATTAATCCTATACATTAACCTAGCCCTAAACTTAAGGCTAACCTTATCCATTACTCTAACAAAACCCCTAACCCTTCTGATAACCCTAGGCCTAACGCTAATCCTATACATTTCACTAAACCAAACCTAAACCCTAAATCTAAACCTGTCATTACTCTAACACTAAATCTAACACTAATTCAAGCCCTGCACCTAAACACTAACTTAATCCAAACCCTAATTCTGACCCTGATTCTAAAATGATCCTAGATATAAACCTTACCTAACCAAAACCCTAACCTTTACACTGGATCAAGCAATAAACCTAACACTAAATGTATCCCAAACTGTAACCCTAACCTCACATTAGCCATGGCCCTAATATTATCCCTAACCCTACAAAAAATTCTACTCCTCGTAGTAGCCCTAAATATAGCCTTAATAATAACCCTAATCCTAACCCTAATACTAACCCTCACCCTTGACCTAAACCTACCTATAATGATATCCTTATCCTGAACTAAACCTTAACTCTAACCCTAACCCTAATGGTAACTGTTGCCTTATCCTTAGCCCTAGAAATAACCCTAGATCGACACCTAATCCTAAATCTAACACTAACTTGATGCCTGAGGCTAGTCCTATTAATAGCTGTAACACTAGCCCTTACATAACCAGAGCCATAATTTAGGCTTATCCCTAAAACTAACCCTAACCCTAGCCCTAGGCCTAACTCTAACTCTCACACGAGCCTTATCACTCACTCTAACCCTATCCATTACTGTAAACCAAACCCTAGCCCTAACCCTAGTGCTAACCCTGGCCCTATACTTATCCCTAGCACTAACCTTAGGCAAAACATAACTTTAAATCTAGCCCTAACGCAAAGTCAAAGCCTAACCCTAACACTAGCTCAAACCATAACACTCATCTTAAATTGAGCCCTAACCCTAACCCTAGCCCTATAACAAAACGAAGCCATACCTCTAACCCTAACCATTAACCTAAATCAAACCCTAACCTTACACCTAAACCTAACCCTAGCCCTAATTTGAGTTGGAAGCCAAACCCTAAATCTAACCCTGAACCTGACACTGACCCTAACACTTCTAGCTGTAAACATCACCCTAACCCTAAACCTAACCCAAACACTAAACCTAGCACCAAACCCCTAAAACTAGCCCTTATTTTAAACCTAGTATATACCATAGTTGTAACCCTAATCCTATCCCTAACATAACTCAAAACCTAGCCCTAATTAGAGCCCTAACCCTAGCTTTAAACCTAACATAACCCTAACACTAGCCTAATTGTAACAATAACTCTAGCCCTAAGCTGATCTCCAACTCTATCCATTACCATAACCATAATCCTAACCATAATGATAACCCTGGGAATAAACCTAAACTTACATCAAATAATAACCCTTCCATTACCCTAAATTTAACCTGAATCCTAAACCTAACCCTATCATTACCCTAAACCCTAATCCTAAAACTAATTCAAGCCCAAACTTTAAACCTTAACCTATCCCAAACTCTAACCCAGACCTTGACCCTATTAATACCCCTAGCTCTAAAATTGACCATAACACAACATCTAACCCTTTGCCTAGATGTAGCTATAAACCTAATCCTAAAACTATCTTTAACCATAATTCTAGACCTGAAATTAGCCCTAGCCCTAACCCTAAAAACACATCTAGCCCTCATCCTAGCCCTAAACGTAGCCTTAATCATAACCCTAACTCTATCCCTACAACAAACCCTAATTCTAACCCTCACTCTACCTCTAAATAAGGTATAATGTCAAAACTTACCCTAAATTTAAACTTAACTCTAACACTAACCCTAGGCTTAAGCTAAACACAAAATTAGCCCTAATTCTAGCCCTAATTTAGCTCTATTTCTAACCCTATCCTAACCCTAGCCCTTAGACTAACTCTAAATCTTGCCCTAGTCCTATCCCTAGTTCTAGCCCTATTTGCTACCATAAACCTAACACTAGTACTAACACTTGCCATAAAGTTAGTCCCAGCTCTGACCCTAACTCTAATAATAACCTTAAACCTAAGTCTCAGCCTAAGAGTAACACTAGCCCTAACCCCAATGATAGTTGAAAAACTAGCCCTAACCCTAATCCTAGAAGAAAACTAAAACTGAGCAATAGCCCTAACCCTAAAACTTAACATAAACCAAACACTAACACTACACCTAGATCTAAACCTAGCCCTAATTCCAGTCCTAAGCCTCACCTTAAAACTAATCCTGTCGCTGACTCATATCATAACACTCACCCTAGCTCTAAACACCGCCCTAAACTCAAACCAAACACTAACATTAACAATAGCATTAATTCGAGTCTTAACACTAACCCTAAAACTAACCCTGACTCTGACTCCTATCCTCACAATAACCGTAGCTATAAATATTAGCCTAAATTTAAATTGAACCCTAGTACTCAACCTACCCCTATCCCTAACCCTAAAACTAAACATAAGGGAAACCCTAGTTCTTACATTAGCCATTGCCATAATCCTAGCCCTAACCCTAACACAAAAACTAGTTCTAAACTGAGCTCTACCCTAGCTTTAACTCTAACTCTAACCCTAACCATAGTCCTAATTCTAGATCTAAATCAATCTCTTACACTAAGCAAAACCCTAAACCTAAGAGTAACCCTAGACCTATCCCTAGGTCTTAGACTATCCAAACCCCTAACCCTATTAATAGTCATAACCTTAGCCTTCATTTTAGCTCTAACACTATCACAAATCCTAACCCTAACCCTGACCCTTATTCTGACCCTAACACTAAACCTGGGTCTAACCGTAACCCAACCCTAACCCAAAATTTACCATAATCTTATCCTTAGACCTAACTCTGAATCTAACTCTCAACCTAGAGCTAACCATAGCTCATAACTTAACCCTTAGGTTAAAAATAATCCTAAACCTAATGCTAGTTCTAACCCTCACATTAACCCTAACACAAGAACTAATCTTAATCATACTCAAGCCCTAAACTTTACTCTAACTCTATCCATTACCCTAAACATTACCCTTACCATAATGCTAACCCTAGGCTTAACTCTAATCCTATTGCTTTCCCCAAACCTACCAATTACCCTAAACCTACCCTGATTCCTAAACCTAACCCAATCATTATGATAATACTATCTCTAATGATAATTCGAGCCCTACCCTAACCTCAAACCTAAACCAAACCCTAACACTGACTATGACCCTAATAATTCCCCTAGCTCTTAACCTGACTCTTACCCTACCTAATCCTTACCCTAAACCTTACCATAATCCTAACCCTAAAACTATTAGTAACCTTAATCCTAGACCTGATATTAACTTTAACCATAATCCTAGAACTAACCCTAACCAAAACCCTAGACCTTATCCTAATCCTAAATATAGCCTTAATTTTATCCCTAACCCCAAACTTAGGCCTAACCCTAACACTAACCCTAGCACTAATCTTAGCCCTAAACCTAACCCTAAACCTCTCTCTAGCACAAAGACTAACTCTAACTCTCTCCTTAACTTAACTTAACCCTAATCCTAGTTCTAACTCTATCCCTTACTAGAACCCTTATCCTAGCCCTAACGCTTGGTGAACCCTTTTCCTATTTATAGCCCTGGCCACAACTTTAGATCTAACCCTTAATCTAAATCTAACCCTAAAGCTAAGTCTAAATCTATACCTAACACTAGCCCTAATGTTAATGCTCATCCTAAAATTAGCCCTAACCCAAGCCCTAGTCATAAAACAAAACTGAACCATAGCCATAACCTTAAACCTTAAACTAAACCAAACCCTAACCCTATAACTAGCGGTAACCATTTCCCTAATTCTAGTCCTAATCTTAACTCGAAACTAACCCTTTCCCTCACTCTAACCCTAACACTAACCCTGGATCTAAAGTTCATCATCACCGTTAACCTAAAACTAACACTAGACGTAGTGCTAAATCTAACCCTATAACTAGCGCTAAACATAACCCTACTTTATTGAATAGCCATAGCCTTAACCTTAGCCCTAACTTAACCCAAAACCTAGCCTTAATCCGAGTCCTAACCCTAGCTTTAACCCTAAACTTAAACCTAAACTAACCCAAATCCTATACATAACCCTAGTTCTAACCTTTGGTCTAAACATATCTATTATGCTAACAATAACCCTAAACCTTAAGCTAACCCTAGGCCTAACCCTAATCCTATTCATTACACTAAACCAAACCTAAACCCTAAAACTAACACTGGCATTACTCTAAACCTAAACCCTAACCTAACCCATACCCTAACCCTAACCCTGACCCTGTAAATAACCCTAGATATTATTCTAAATCTTACCCTAAACCTAATCCTTACACTGAAACAAGATAATAAGCCTAACACTAAATCTAGCCCTAACTATAACCCTAGACCTGAGATTAGCCCTAGCCCTAATACTATCCCTAAACCTAACACAAACCCTAAACCAATCCTAGGCATAAACCTAGACTTAATCATAACTCTAACCCTATTTATAGCCCTAACCCTAATACTAACCCTTGCCCTAGCCCTAAACCTAGCCAAAACCACATCCCTTACCCTAACACTAAAACTAACCTTCATGGTAAGCCTAGTTTTTTCATTAGCAATTGCTCAAATCCTAGCCCTCACCCAAACACAAAACCTAGGCCTAATCCGAGCCCTACACCTAGCTTTAACCCTAACTCTAACAATAACCGTGGCCCTAACCATAGCTCTAAACCAATCCCTTACCTAAGCAAAACCCTAAACCTAAGGGTAACCCTATACTTATCCCCAATCATTATGCTAACCAAAACACTAACCCTATTAATAACCCTTACCCTTGCCCTCATTCTAGTTCTAACCCTATTCAAAACCCTAACACTATCCCTGACCCTTCTACTGACCCTATCACTAATCCTAGGACTAATCCTAACCCTAACCCTAACCCAAAACCTATCGTGTTCCTATCCTTAGACCAAATCCTGAACCAAACTCTCAGCCTAACCCTAACCATACCTCAGAAACTAACCCTTACAATAAACATAACCCTAACCTAACCCTCGTTTTTACTCTCACTCTAACCCTAAATCAAGAACTAATCCTAACCATAACCGTAGCCCTAACCTTAAGTCTAACTGTATGATTAGCCTAAACATAACCATTACCCTAATGCTAACTCATACTTAACCCTAAACATATCACTATCCCCAACTTATTAATTACCTGAAAACTTACTCTGAAGCCTAGACTTAATCCAATCATTACCCTAATCCTAACCCTAATGCTAATTCGAGCCCTATCACCAAACTCAATCCTAAACCAACCCTAACACTGACACTGACCCTAATAATTCCCTAGCGCTCAACCTCACTTTTACCCTATGCCTAAAACTTACTCTAGACCTAGCCATAAAACTAACCCCAAAACTATCCCTAAGCATAACCCTAGACCTGATATTAGCCCTAGCCTTGATACTAGCCCTAACTCAAACATAAACCCTATCCCTTATCCTAGCCCTAAACATAGCCTTAATTATAACCCTAACCATAACCCTAGGCATAACTCTAAAACTAACCCTAACTCTTATCTTAGATTTAATATGGCCCATATCCCTATCCTTAACTCTAAACCTTGTCCAAAAACTAACTCTAACTATCACCTTAGTCCTAAAACTAGTTCTAACCCTATAGTTTACTGGAACCCTAATCCTAGCCCAAATCATAGGTCTAACACTAGCCCCATTCATAGCCCTAGCAGCAACCCTAGATTTAAACCAAACTCTAAATCTAACCCTAACCCTTAGCCTAAGCCTAAACCTAACACTAGCCCTAACCCTAAGGCTAATTCTAAAATTAGCACTAACCCTAGCCCTAAAACAAAAACAAGCCATAGAACTAACCCTAACCCTAAATATAAACTAAGCCCTAACCCTACACTTAGCCATAACTCTCGAACTAATTCGAGTTTTAATCCAAGCCCTAAAATTAACCCTGACCCTGACTCTGACCTTAACACTAACCCTAGCTCTAAACATCACCCTAACCCAATACCAAAACCTAACAATATACCTAGCCCTAACCCTATCACTAATTGTAACTATAACACTAGCTGTAATGCTAGATTTAACCCTAACCCTAACCCTAAGCCTAACCCTATTAATAATCATTACAATAACCCTAGCCATACCACTATCTCTAACCCTATCCATTTACCTATTCATAACCCTAACCCTAATGCTAAACCTGGGCCTAAACCTAACCAAATCTCTAATCCTAACCCTAACCATTACCCTAAACCTGACCTGAAACCTAAACCTAAATCTATCTTTACCCTAATGCAAACTCTAATGCTAATTCGAGCCCTAACATTAAACATTAACCTATCCAAAAAACTAATTGTGACCCTGACTCTAAGAGTACCCTTAGCTCTAAACCTGACGATAACCCTAAACCTAACCCTTACACTAGACATAGCCATAAACCTAAATCTAAAACTATTTTTAAACGTAACACCAAACCAGAAATTATCCCTAGCTATAATCCAAGCCCTAAACCTAGGCTTAATCCTAACCCAAACCATAACCCGAGCCATAACCCTAATTCTATTCTTCACCCTAGCTCTAAATCTATGTATACCCTCATCCTGTACCCAAAAACTAACCATAACCCTAAACCTAACCTTAACCCTTGCCCTAAACCTAGGCCTAACACAAAGCCTAGTGCTAATCCTGGCCTTTATTTAATCCTATCCTAACCCTAAACCTAGCCATAAGACTCACTTTAACTCTTACTCTAGCCCTAGCCCTAGCCCTAGTTCTATCCTTAACCTTAATCCTAAACATAGATCTAAGCCAAAGTCTAAATCTACACCTAATTCTAAATTTAACTGTAACAATAAGTTTAAACGAAACCCTAACACTACCACTAACCTTAATGCTAATCATAAAACTTGCCCTAGCCCTAGCCCTAGCCATAAACCAAAACTAAGCCACAGCCCTAATCCTAACCCTTAACCTAAATAAAACTCTAACTGTACAACTAGCCCTAAAACTAACTCCAAAACTAACCCTGACCCTGACACTGACCCTAACACTATTCCTAGCTCTAAAAATCATCCTAACATTAAATTAACCCTAACACTTTGTCTAGCCTTTACCTAATCCAAAAATTAGCCTTAATCATAACCCTGGTTTGTACATTAGTCATTGTCCTAACCGTAGCCCTAACCCTAACACAAATTCTACCCGTAATCTTAGCACTAACCCTACTTTAACCCTAATACAAGCCCTAGCCCTAACCCTAATCCTAACAGTAGCCCAAACCCTAACTCTAACCCTATTCCTTACCCTAAGCCAAACCCTAACCCAAGTGCTAACCCTAGTTCTAATTCTAATCTTATCCTAACTTGAACTCTAACCAAATTACTAGTATTAACCCTAGCCCTCATTCTACCTTTAAATCTAACCATGACCCTCATCTCATCCTTCCAGTAACCCGAGGTCTGTACATGTCCCTAACCCTAAACAAAATCCTAACACTAGCCCTACTGGTAAACCTATACCTATACCTAAGCCTAACACTAGACCAAGACCCAAAGCTAATTCTCTATAGAGGTACTACTCTAGCCCTAGACCCCCCCCAAAAAAAAACCTAGCACTAGCCCTAACAAAACCCCTTAATCTAAACCGAACAGTTATTCTACACCTAGAAATAAATAGTGGTAATTATGACTCTAACCCTAACCCTAAACCTATCCCCCAAACTGACCCTGATTCTAACTCTGAACCTAGCTTAAAACTTGACACTAACCCAAAACCAAGACCTAACACTCGACCTAGCCATAACCCTAACCCAAAACCTAGCCCTAATCATAACCCTAGCTGTTACATTGCCGATAGTACTAACACTTGCCCTAAACCTAACACAAAACCTAGCTCCAAACCTAGGCCTAAACTTAGCCCTAAGCATAACCCTCAGCTTAACCCTAGACCTAAACCTAGCCCTAACCTAAGCCTCACCTTAAAACTAACCCTAGCTTAAAGACTAACCTTTACACTAAACATAACCCTAGCTCTATTCTAAACCATAACCCTAACCCTAGCCCTAATCCTAAGGTTAAATCTAGATTGAACTTTACCTCTAACCATATTCATTACCCAAACCCTAACCCAAACCTAATTAAAACCCTATCCCTAACACTAAACCTATCTCTAACCATAAATGTAACCCTAGACCTAAACCTAAACCTAACCCTTGCCCTAGCCCTAAACCTAGCTCAAACACTAACCCTTACCCTAACCTAAGCATAATTCTAGCCCTAAACCTAACAATTACCGTAACCCTAAATCTTATCCCAAATTACAACCTAGCCCTATCCCTAAAACTAGCCCCAATCTTAGAATTAATGCAAACCATAACCTAGCCCTAAACCTAGTTCTAAAAATATCTATTACACTAACCCTAACCCTAACTCTCATGCTAACCCTAAGCTGATTGCTAAACCTAACCCATCCATTAACCTAAACCTTAACTGAAACCTAAACTAAATCTTATAAATTACCCTAACCCTAAACCTAAACATAATGCTAATTTGAGCCCTAACCCTAAACCTTTAGCTAAACCAAATGATAATCCTAACCCTTACCCTGACACTAATAATAATCCTAGCCCTAAAGCTGACCTTTAAACCTAATTCTTACAGTAGACCTAACCATAACCTACCCTAAAACAATCCTTAACATTAGCCCTAGACCTGATATTAGCCATAGACCTGGTCCTAGCCATAATACTAACAAAAATCCTAGCTGTTTACCTAGCCCTAAATCTAACCTAATCTTAAACTGAAGCATAACCCTAGGCATAATCTGAATTCTAACACTCACCCTAGACCTAAAGCTAGCTATAACCCCACCCATTGCTTTAAACATAACCTTAACACCAATGCTAACCCTAATTCTAGCCCAACCTCTTGGTCTAAACCCAACACTAACCCTAGCCTTAATACTAACATTTATTTACCCCTAACACAAACACTAACACTAGCCTTAATCCTAGCCCTAATTTAGCCCTAAACCTAACCCTAACACTAGCTCTAATCCTAGCTGTAATTTAGCCCTAACCGTATCACTAACCCTAGCCCCAATCTCACTCCTAATGTTGCCCTAACTCTAGCCCTAACTGTAACCCTAATACAAGTCCTGATTTGGCTCTAACCCAAACCCTAACCCTAAGACTACTCCTAAGACTAACTCTAATTCTACCCTAGCCGTATCCCTAGTTCTAATCATATTTGATACCATAACCCTAACCCTCACCCTAAACCTAGCCCTAGACCTAGCACTAACACTAGATCTAAACCTAACTCTAAATATAAACCTAAATCTAAGCCTAAACCTCAATCTAACACTAGCCCTAACCCTGATGCTAATCCATAATCTAACCGTAACCGTAGCCCTAGCCCTAAAATTAAACAAACCTATACCCTTTAACCTTAACCTAAACCAATCCCTAACCATACACCTAGTACTACCTTTAGCCTCAATTCGAGTTCTAGCCCTAAGCCTAGAACTAACCCTGACTCTGACACTGAACCTAACAATAACTCTTGCTCTAAACATCACTCTAACCATAAAACTAATCATAACACTAGACCTAGCTCTAACCATAACCCTAAAAATAGAATTAATATTAACACTAGTTCATACATTAGCCATAGCCTTAATCCTAGTCCTAACCAAATCCAAAACCAAGCGCTAATCTGAGCCTTAACCTTTGCTTTCACCCTTACCATAAACCCAAACGTAACCTAGAACCTAGCCCTAAAACGTACCATAACACTAGCCAGAATTCTAACCATAACTCTAGCCCTATCACTAGCTCTAGCCCTAACCATAACCATAACTCTAATGGTAAACCTAGCTCTGACCCTAAACTTATCCCTAACCCTAACCTATTTCATTAACCTAAATCTAACTTGAACGCTAAACCTAATCCTATCGTTACCCTAAACCTAACCCTAATGCTAATTCAATCTCTAACCCTAATACATAACCTAACCCAAATCCTAACTCTGACCCTTCCCGTGATAATATACCTAGCTCTAACCTTGACTCAACCCCTAAACCTATCCTTTATACTAGACCAAGTCATAAACCTAACCCTAAAACTATTCCTAACCATAACCTTATACCTGATATTTTCCCTATCCATAATTCTAACCCTAAACTTCACAAAAAACAAAACCATAACCCAAACATAAGCCTAGCCCTAATCCTATCCATAACCCTGACCCTAAATTTAGCTCTAACTCTATCAATTACCCTAAACATAACCTTAATTATAATGCTAACCCTAGTCCTAAATCTAAACCTATTCCTAAATGTAACCCTATCCATTATGCTAAATCTAACCTGAACCATAATCCAAACCCTATCATTTACCCTAACCCAAACCCTAATGCTAATTCGAGCCCCAACCCTAAATCCTAACCTGAACAAAACCCTAAACCTGAACCTGACCCTAAATATACACCTAGCTCTAAATTTGACCCTTACCCTAAACCTAACACTTACACTAAACATAGCCATAAACCTAACCCTAAACTATCCCGAATCGTAACTCTAGGATTGACATTCGCCCTAACACTAAACCTATCCCTAACCCTAACACAAAACCTAGACCTCATCTTAGCCCTTAACCTAGTCTTAATCATAACTCTAATAAAACCCTAGCACAAATCCTAATTCTAACATTCACCCTAGCCATATCCATAGCTCTAACCCAATCGCTTACACTAAACCTAACCCTAAGCCTAAAACTAACCCTAGACCTAAACATAACCATAAACCTAGCCATATTTCTAGCCCTAATTAAACCTTATACCTGACCAAACTCTAAGCTAAGCTGTAAGACTAACTCTCACTCTCACCCTAGACCTATTCCTAGTTCTAACCCTACCCCTTACCATAATCCTAATCCTAGCCATAAACTAAGACCTATCAGTATCCCTAACCTTAGCCCTAGAACTAACCATAGATTTAAACCTAAATCAAAATCTAACTTTAAACCTAAGCCTAAAACTAAGCCTAAGCCTAAAACCAAGCCTAACCATAGCCCTAGCCCTAAAACAAAACAAGGCCATAGCCCTAACTTTAAAACTTTACCTGAACCAAAACATACCCTACACGTAGCCCTAACCCTATCCCTAATTCGAGTCCAAACCCTAATCCTATGACTGCTCTGAACTTGAATTTGACCCTAACACTAACCCTAGCTCTAAACATCACCCTAATATTATACCTAACACTACCACTACACCTAGTCCTATCCCTAATCATGTAACTGGCCCAAATTGTAACCTTAGTCCATACAATGGCCATGACTGTAAAACTAGTCCTAACTCTAACCAAAACCTAACCTAACGCAAGACCTAACGCTAGCTTTAACCCTAAAACTAAACCAAAAACTAGCTCTAGTCCTAACCCTAATCATAGCCCTAAACCTAGCTGTAATCCTACCCCTTACCGAAGGTAACCCTAAATTTAATGCTAACACTAAGCCTAACCCTAATCCTTAGCCTTACCCAAAACCTCACCCTATTACTAGTCCTAACCCTAGCCCTCATTATAGCTCTAAACAAAACCCAATCCCTAACCCAAACACTAACACTTAATCTGAACCTAAGGTAACCATAGGACTAAACCTGACCTTAACCATAAAATGAACCCTAACACTACCACTATCAATAAAACAATACCTAAACCTAACCTTAACACTAGCTCTAGACCTGAACCTAATCCTAAATCTAGCCATATCTGTATTCCTAATGTTAAACACAAACCTAGTTTTAGCCCTAATGATAACACTCAACCTAACAAAAACAAAAATCCTACCCCTAGACCTAACTCTAGTGATAATTCTGGTTTTAACTCTAACCATAACTATAACCCGAACACTGACACAGACGCTAACACAAACCCTAGCTCTAAACATCACACTAACACTAACCCTAAACCTAACACTTGACTTAGCCGTGACACTTACCCAAAAAGTAGCCTTAATCATAACCCTGGTTCATACATTAGTTGTAGGCCTAACACTATCCCCAATCTAACCCAAAACCTGGCCCTAATCTGAGTGCTAACCCTAATTTTAACCCTAACCCTAAAACTAGCCCAAAACACATACCCTAACCCTAGCTCTAACCCTAGCTTTTACCCTATCCATTACCTTAAGCTAAACCCTAAACATAATGCTAACCCAAGTACTAACCGTAAGCTGTAGCCTAACCCAATGCTAACCCTATTACTAGTCCTAACCCTAAACTTCATTCTAGCTCTAACACTAACCCAAGTCCAAACCCTAACCCTGACACTTATTCTGACCCTAACACTAACTGCAGTTCTAAACCTGACCCTAACCCAAAACCAAACCCAAATATTAGCCCTACTGGTAATCCTATACCTAAACCTAAACCTAACTCTAGCTCTAGACTTAAACCTAATCCTAAATCTAGCCGTATCTCTAGCCCTAGACCTGAACAACAACCTAGCCTTAGCCCTAAAAATAACCCTAACCTAACCAAAACAATAACCCTACCACTAGATTTAAACTTAGTCCTAATTCTCGTACTAACCCCAACATTAACTCTAACCTTAACACTGGCCCTGACCCTAATAAAAACCTAGCTCCATAGCTCACCCTAACCCAAAACCTAACCCTAACACTAGACCTAGCCATAACCCTAACCCCAAACTAGCCCTAATCATAAACCTAGCTCTTACATTACCCATGGGCCTAACCCTAGGCCTAAGCTAACACAAAACCTAGCCATAATCATAGGCCTGAAAATAGCCCGAATTGTAACCCTAAACCTAATCCTAGCCCTAACCCTTACCCTAAGCATCGCTTTACACCTAACCTTAGCTCAAAGCCTAAATTTTACCCCTAGCATAACCCTAACCCTATCCCAAACCTTAACCTAACACTAGCCCTAATCCTAACCTTAACCATAGCGCTAACCATAGCTCTAATTATGTCCACTACCCTAACCCTAGCCCTAATACTAAGAATAACCCTAGCCCTAACCCTAGCTCTAATTCTAATTTTAATTCCATTACCCTAACCATAATTCTAACCCTAATGCTAACTGCAGGATTAACCCTAACCCTATTGCAATACCTAAACCTATTAATTACCCTAAAACTAAATTGAACCCTAATCCTAAGCCTGTTCATAACCCTAACCCTAACTCTAACCCTAATGCTAATTTAAGCCCTAAACCTAAACCTTAACCTAAACCAAATCTTAAGCCATACACTGACCCTAATAATACACATAACTGTAAACTTGACCCTTACCCTAAATCAAACCCTTACATTGGACCTAACGATAAACATAACCTGAAACCTATCCCTAAGTGTAACCATAGACCTGACATTAGTCCTAGCTATAATCCTAGCTCTAACCCTAACACAAACACTAGCTCTAAATCTAGCCCAAAACCTAGCTTTAATCATAACCCTAATCCTAATTCTAACCATTTACCTAGCCCTAAACACAGTTATAACCCCATCACTTACCCTAACCCGAAACCTTACGCTAACAGTAACACTAACCCTCACCCTAACCTTAACCCTAGAACTAAACCTAAAACTAACCCTATCTCTAATCTTAAATCTAACCCCAACCCTAGTTATAAGACTAACTATAACTCTTTTCCAAGTCCTAGCCCTGATTCTAATTCTATCAATATGATTACCTTATTCCTAGACATAGCCTAGAATAACCCTAGCCCTAAACTTACACCTTGGCCTAACCCTACTTCAAAACCTAACTCTAAATATAACCCTAATTCTACAGCAAAACCTAACCCTAACACTAGCCCTAACCCCAATGCTAATCCTATAACTAGCCCTAATAGGCTTAGCCCTAAACAAAACTGAGCCATAACACTAACCCTAAACTTTTACCTAAATCAAACCCTAACCTTACATCTAGTCCTAATCCTAGCCCTAATTTGAGTCCTAATCTTAACCCTAAAACTACCACAGGACATGTCTCTATAATTAACATTAATAAACATCCTAAACCTAAACCTTACCTTAACATTAGATCTAGTCCTAACCCTAATTCTAAAACAAGTTCTAATCATAATCCTAGATCATACATTACCTGTAACCTTAAACCTAATTCTAACCAATACCTAGCCCAAATATGAGACCTAAGCCTAGCTTTCACGCTAACCCTAACCCTAACAGTAGCCCTAACCCTAACCCAAACCCTAGCTCTAATCCTAGCTCTAACCTTATTCTTTAACCTAGCCAAACCCCAACACTAATGCTAACCCTAGTCTTAAAACTAATCCTTAGTCTAACCCAAACCCTAACCCTATTACTAGTCCTAACCCTAGCTTTCATTCTTGTTATTACCATTACCTTAATCCTAACCCTAACTCTGACACTTATTCTGACCCTGAACCTAAACAAAACCCTTACAAGCCCTAATCATTACCCTATATCTAAACCTATCCCAAACATTACCTCTAGATTAAACACAATCCAAAATATAGCCATATCTTTAACAAAGACCTAAACAAAAACCTAGCCCTAGCTCTAATGATAACCCTTAACCTAAGCCGAAAACTAACCTTACCACTACATCTAACAAATCCTAATTGTAGCTCTAGCCCTAACCCTAACCCTAACCCTAATACAAATACAGACCCTTACACTAAAATTAACCCTAGCTATAAAATTGACCCAACCAAAATCTAAACCTAACACTAGACCTGGTGTTAACCATAAATATAACCTTATATTACCATAGCACTAGAACAATCTCTAAACCTAAACCAAAATCTAGCACTAAACCTATGCCTAAATCTAGCCCAAAGCATAACCCTAACCTTAACCTAACCTTATCCCTTACCCTAAGCCTAACGCTTAGGCTAACCCTAACCCTCACCTTAGACCTAACCATAGATAAAATCCAAAACCGAACCCTAAACATAACCATAGCCCTATCCCTAATCCTAATCCTAATCCTAGCTCTAATCATAATGTTAACATTAACCCTAATCGTATCTCTAAAATTATCCATTACCCTAAACCAAACCTTAACCCTAATCATAACCCTATCTCTAATCCAAATTGTAAACCTAATCCTAGACCTAACCCTAAACGTAACCCTCAACATAGCCTTGACCCTAGATAAAACCCTAACCCTTACTCGAACACTAACCCTACCCCAAACCCTAACACTAACACTAAACGTAAAACTACATCTAACTCTAACCTGGCATCTAACCCTATTACCCTAACTCTAATGATAAGCTTAGCCCTAACCCTAACACTAACCCTAAACCTAAAATTACCCCTAACCCTAACCCGAAATCTAACCCTATCCATTAACCTAAATCTAAATATAACCTTAGCCCTAACCCTAACCCTAAACCTAACCTTAACCATAAATCTAACCCTAGACAATCCTAAACCTAACCCTCATCCTAGCACTAACTCTAGCTCAAAACCTAAACTGTACCCTAAACCTAAGCCATAACCTAACCCTAGCCCTAGCCCTAACCCTAACCATAACTCTAGCCCTTATCCTATCCAAAACCCTAGCGCTAACCCCAGGTCTAATGCTATTCATTATTCTAAAAATAACGCTAACCCAAATGAAAACTATAAGCCTAACCCTAACCCTATCACTAACCCTAACCCTACAAATTACCCTAAACGTAACCTGAATCCTAAACCTAAACCTGTCCATTGACCTAACACTAATTCTAACCCTAACGCAAATTTGAGCCCTAACCCTAATAATTAACCTAACACAAACCCAAAACCTGACCCTGACTCTAAAAATACACTTTACTCTTAACCTGGCCCCTACCCTAAACCAAATATTAGATCTAGCCATGAAACTAACCCTATAACTATCCCGAGCCATAACCCTAAACCTGACATTATCCCTATCCCTAAAACTTTTCCCAATACTAAACAAAACCTAGCCCTCATCCTAACCCCAAATTTATCCTTAATCCTAACACAAACATAACCCTAGGCCTAAACCTAATTCTAATCATTGCCCTAGCCCTAAACCTAGCTATATCTCCATTTTTTCCACTAAACCTAACCCTAAATTTAATCCTAAACACAGCCCTAACCCTAGGCCTAACCTTAACACCAATCTAAGACATTTTTCTAGGCCTAATTTGGCCCTAAACTAAACCCTAACCATAGCCTTAAGATTAGCTCTAACTATCACCCTAACTCATTTCCTATGTCTAACCCTATCCCTTACTGTAAACCAAACACTAGACCTAACCTTAGCCCTAAATCTAACCATAGCTCTAAGCCTAGAATTAACCAGAACTCTAAATGTACTCCTAAGCCTAAACTAACCCTATCACTAGCAGTAACACTAACATTAATAGTAAAACTAACCTTAAATTTAGCCTTAGCCATAAAACATAATGAGTCATAAGCACTAACCATAACCCTTAACCTGAGGCAAATCCTAACCTTACATCTAGCACTAAGCTTAACCATAATTCGAGTCCTATCCCCCACCCTAAAACTAACCCTGACGCTGACTCTGAACCTAACACAAATCCTAGCTCAAAACATCACTCTGAACTTAAACCTAACCATAAAACTTGACTAAGCCCTATCCGTAAACCTAAACCTAAACCAAGTCCCTACCCTTACCCTGAACCTAAACCTAACTTTAATCCTTGCACTAACCCTTAACCTGACACTAACCCTAACCCTAACACTAACCATTACTCTATCCCTAACCCTAGATCTACCCCTATCCATTAGCCTAACCTTAACCCTAATCCTAACCCTAATTCTAACCCTTGGGCTACCCCTAACACATTCACTAACCCTAATCTATCCATTACCGTAAAAATAATCCTAGCCTTATACCTACCCAAACACTAAACCGAGATGTAATACTAACCCTAAAACTAGCCCTAATTGTAACACTAGTTCTTACATTAGCCATAGCCGTAAAGCTAACCCAAAACCTAGCCTAGCCCTAATCCAAGCTCTAACCCTAGCTTTAACCCTAAACCTAAACCTAACCCTAGCCCTAACTCTAACACTAGCCCTAGCCATAACATTAGTGCTAACCTTATCCTTTATCCTATGTCAAACTCCAACCCTAAAGCTACCCTAGTCTTAAATCTAGTTCTTAGACTAACACAAATCCTAACACTATTACTAGTCCTAACCCTAACCTTCAATCTAGCTATATCAATATCCCAAGCCCTAACCGTAACCCTGACCCTTATTCTGACCCTTACACTAACCATAGGGCTAAATCTGACCCTAACCCTAAACCAACAACTAACTTTGGCACTACCTCTAACCCTATACATAAACCTAACTCTAACACTAAACATAGACCTACACTTAATCTTTCATCTAGTGATAACTCTAGGCCTAGCCCTAAAGAAAAACTTAGTTCTAGCCAAAATAATACCCTTAACCTAACCTAAATTAGCTCAATCACTAACCCTTAAACTTAACCTAACCTTAACATTAAACCATGGCCTAAACCCAAACCTAAAATTAACCCTAGCCCTAATCTTAACCTTAACCCTAGCCCAAACCCTAGCTCTAAACCTACATATTACCCTAACTCTAATGCTAACCTTAATGATAACCCTACCCCTGACCCTAGCTCTAACACTACCCATTATCCTAACCCTAATCCTTACCCTGATGATAATCCTAGCCCTTACTCTAAATTTACCCTAAATCTACCCTAGACATAAACATAACCCAAACACTTGCCATAGAGCTAACCCTTGCTCAAAGCCTAACCATCACTCTAAACCTAATCCTAAACCTATCCCTAACCCTAACCTTAAGCTAAAACCTAACCCTAATAATAATACAACATCAAACCCTATCGAATAACCTAAAACTAATGGTAACTCTAGCCCTAACCTTAACATTAACCTTGACTCTAACCCTACACCAAACCCTTGCCCTAGCGCTAACCCTAGTTCAAATGCTAAACCATACCCTATACCTAAACCTAACCCTAACCCTGGGTCTTACCCTAACTCTAGCCCTAATACTAACCATAACCCTAGCCCTAACCTTATTCATTACGCTAAGAACAACCATAACCCTTAGGCTAACCCTAAGCCTAACCCTAAACCGTTTGCTAACTCTAACTCTATCAATTACCCTACACCTAACATGAACCCCGACCTAAACCTATCATTACCGTAACCAAACCCTAATGCTAATTCAAGCTCTAAACCTAAACCTTAACGTAAACCAAACCCAAAACCTTTTTCAAACACTAATAATACTCCTAGCTCTAAAACTGACCCCTACCCTATACCTAAATCTTACACTAGACCTAGCCACAAATCTAACCCTCAACTATCCCTAAAGTAAGCCTAGACCTGACACTAGTCCTAGCCCTAATTTTTGCCATAACCCTAACACAAACCCTAGCCCTCATTGTATCCCTAAACCTAGCCTCATTACTAAACAAAACCATAACCATAGCCCTAATCAAAATTGTAATCTTCAACCTAGCCCTAAAACTAGCTCTAACCCCATCTCTTGCCCTAAACCTAACCCTATCCCTAAACATAAACCTAAGCCTAAATATAGGCCTAACCCTAACCACAAATGCTACATCTAATCCTAGCCCTAATTTAGCCCTAATCCTAACATAACCCTAGTCCTAAAACTAACTCTAACTCTAGCCCTAGTTTCATTCCTAGGTCTAACCCTATTCCTTACCATAATACTATCACTTGCCTTTATATTAGCCCTAACCCTAGCCCTAGCCCTAATCTTACAACTAACCCTAGCTCTAAATCTAACCCTAACCCTAAGATAAACCTTTCACTAACACAAGTCATAACACTAATGCTAATTCTAAAACTATTTTTTACTGAGCCCTAGCCCTACAAAACAACCGAATTATAGCCCTAACCCTAACCTTTAACATAAACCAAACCATAAGCCTATGCCTAGCCCTATACCTACCTCTAACTCGAGTCCTATACTTAACCCTATAACAAATCCTGATCCTGACTCTGACTCTAACACTAACCCTAGCTCTAAACATCACTCAAAACCTAAACATAAACCTAACCCTAGACCTAACCCTAACCCTAACTGTAAAACTAGTTCTAATCATAACCCTAGTTCTTACATAAGCTTTATCCCTAAACCTAGCCCTAACCTAACCCAAAACCTATCCCTAATCAGAGACCTAACACTACCTTTAGCCCTAATTATAACCCTAATTTTAGCCCTAATGCTGAACCTAAAACAACCCTAACCCTATCCCTTGCCATAACCCAAAAATAAACCCTAAACCTAGCCTTAATCCTTACCATAAGCCTAGCCCTAACCCCAGCTCTAACCCTATCCATTACCCTAATCCTCAACCTAACCCTTATGCTAACCCTAGGATAACCCTAAATCTGTTCCTAACCCTAAACCTACTCATTACACTAAACCTAACCTAAACCCTAAAACTAACCTTATCCATCAACTGAATCCTAACCTCAATATTCATAACCCTAAAACTATCTCAAACCATAACCCTAGACCTGACATTAGCCCTAGCCCTAATGAAGGACTAACCCTAAAATACTCTAGCCCTAATCCTAGCCCTAATATTAGCTTTAATCCTAACTCTAACCCCAACCATAGACCAAACCCTAATTTTAACCCTCACCCTAGTTCTAAAGCTAGCTATAACATCATACCTAACAATAACCATAACCATAACTATAGCCATAAACCTAGGCTCAGCCTTAATACTAACCCTAGCTCTAATCCTACCCCTAATTAAGCCCTAATTCTAACCCTAAATCTAATCCTAACACTAAGACTAACTCTAATTCTCGCCCTAGATCTATCCCTAATTCTATCACTATCCCTTATGATAACTGAAACCCTAGCCCTAACCCTATCCCTAACCTTCACTCTAGCCCTAAACCTACATCTAACCCTAAAACTAAATCTAACCATAACCCTAAGCCTAAAACACAACCTAACACTACTCTAACCCTAATGCTAATTTGAAAATTAGGCTTAACCCTAGCCCTAGCCCTCCTGCAAAACTGAGACATACCACTAACCCTAAACCTTAACCTAAACCAAAACCTAACACTACACCTAGGCCCAACCCTAGCCCTAATTCGAGTCCTAACCCTAACCCTAGAACTAATGCTAACCCTGACTCTGACCTTAACACTAATCCTAGCTTTACACATCATTGTATCCCTAAACCTAATCCTAATACTAGACCTTGCCCTAAACCTAACCCTAAAATTAGCCATAATCGTAATGCCAGTTCTTAAATTAGCCATAGACCTAAACAACACAAAACCTAGCCCTAATCCAAGGCCTAACCCTAGTCCAAACCCTAACCCTATCCCTAGTCCTAATCCTAGCTCTAACCCTATTTCTTACACTTATTCAAACACTCACCCTACTGCTACCAGTGTCCTATCCCTAATTCTATGATTACATCAAAACCTAACTCTATCACTAGTCCTATCCCTAGCCCTCCTTCTAGCACTAAACTTAACACAAACCATGAACCTTACACCTGAAGCTTATTCTGACCCTAACACTAAAACCTAGGTTTAAACCCGACCCTAACCCTTTTCCAAAACCTAACACTAGCCTTAGCAGTAACCCTAATCCTAAACCTAACACTAACACTAACTCTAGACCTAAACCTAATCTTAAATATAGCCATTACCCTAGTCTTAGCCCTAACCATAACCCTTAACCTATACCAAACACTAACTCTACCCCTAGACCTAACCTTAGTCCACATTCTGGACCTAACCCTAAAACTAATCCTAACCTGAACTCTGACACTTACCCTAACAAAAACCCTAGCTCTAATCCTTATCTTAACCCCAAAACTAACACTAACACTGGACAAACTCTAAATCTAGCTATAACCATAACTCTAGCTCGTACATTACCCATGTACCTGACCCTAGCCGTAAACCTCACACAAAATCTAGCCCTAATTACACACCTAAACCTAACCTTAATAATAACTCTAACCCTAAACCTAGCCCTAACCCTAACCCTAACATGCATACTAGCCATAACCTTAGCTCAAACCGTAAACCCTACCCTAAATATAACCCTAGCCCAAACCATAAATCTAACCGTAACTCTAGCCCTAATCCTAACTGTAACCATAGCCCAAACCCTATCTCTAACTCTATCTATTACACTAACCATAACCTTAAAACTAATGCTGACCTTAGCCCGAAACCTAACCCTAACATTATCCTAGCTTGGACTGTAACCCTAACCCTTGCCTTACACCTAAACCTAGCTCAATCCCTAACCCTTACACTTAAACAAAGCCTAACAGTAACCCAAAGCCTAACCCTAATTTTAAGCCCAGCCCTAATCCTAACCTTAACCCTAGCCCTAATCCTAGTTCTAATCCTACCCAATACCCTAACCCTAAACTCAACACTAATGATAACACTAGACCTAATGCTAAACCTACTCTAACCTTAAATATAAACCTAACCCTAAAACTAACAGTGAATCTAACCCTAACCCTAAATCTAAGCGAGCTCAAACCATAACCATCATCTTAAAAATAAACCTAACACTAACTTAAACCTAAACCGATCTTTCGCCTGACATCTAAACTTATAACCCTCACCATAATAATAACTCTAGCCCTAAACATAACACTAACCATGACCATATCCCTAGACCAAACATTAAATTAATCTTAGCCATAGCAATATTCCTAGCAAAACCATAAACTGTTCCCAAAACCTAATCCTAACTGTAACCCTTGCCCTAACCCTGACCCTAATCCCAGCTCTAGTCCTAATCCTAACCATAACCTGAGCCCTAAAACTAGGTATAACCCTATAAATTACCCTAATGATAACCATAACACTAATGCTAACTCAAGGCCTAACCAAATTTATCACAAACCCTAACCATATCCATTACTTTAAACCTAACCTAACTCAAAACCTAACACTATCCATTACCCTAATCTTAATTCTAAACTTAATGCTAATTTGAGCCTTAACTCTAAACCTTAATCTAACCCAAACCCGAAGCCTGACTCTGACCCTAATAATACCACAGCTGTGAATCTGACCCTTTCCCTAAATGTAATACTTTAATTTGACCTAGCCATAAACCTAACCCTAAAAATATAACTAACTATAAACCTAGACTTGACATCAGTCGTAGCCCTAATTCTTGTTGTAATCCTAACACAAAACCTAGCCCTAATCCTAGCCTTAAATGTAGCTTTTATACTAAACCTAACCCTAACCCTAGCCCTAACTCTAAAGGTAATGAGAAAACAAGCCCTAACCCTATAACAGCAATAAAACAAATGATCAACAGGCCTAACACTAACCTTAACTTACACCAAACCCTAGCACTACAACTAGAACTAACCCTAGCCCTAATACAAATCCTAATCATAATTTTAAAAATAACCCTGAACCTGACTTATATCATAACACTCATCCTAGCTCTAAACACCACCCTAAACTTAAACTGAATTCTAACAGTAACCCTAGCCCTAATTCAAGTCCATACCCTAACCCTAAAACTAGCCCTGACCTGACTGATATCCTAACACTTACTTTAGCTATAAAAATAACCCTAATCTTAAACCTAACCCTAACACTTGACCTATCCCTAACCCTAACCCTAATTGTAACCCTAGATCTTATATTAGCCATTGCCCTAACCCTAGCTTTAAATCTCACACAAAAACTAGCCCTAATCTGAGCCCTAAACTAGCTTTAACACCCCCCCCCTTTTTTTTGGAAGAAGAATAATTTATTTATTGAATTCTTTTTTAAATTTATTTAATTTTTTTCATCTTTCATACATTTGATTCAAGTGAGTTATGAACTTCCATTTTTACCCCAAATACAAATTACAGAATCACATCAGTTACACATTAACAATGTTTACATAATGCCATATTAGTGACTGTTGTATTCTGCTGCCTTTCCTATCCACTACTATTCCCCCTCCCCTCCCCTCTCATCCTCCCTCTCTACCTCATCTGTTGTTGTTCACTTCTCTCCCTTTCCCCCCGCCTTTCTCCTCACAACCTCTTATAGGTGATTTCGTATAACGATGAGGGTTTCCTTCCGTTTCCATGCAATTTCCCTTCTCTCTCCCTTTTCCTACCACCACTCATCTCAGATTAATGTTAATCTTTTCCTCATGCTCTCCCCCCCTGCTCAGTTCTTAGTTGCTCTCGTTAAATCAAAGGAGACATTTAGCATTTGTTTTTTAAGGATTGGCTAGCTTCACTTAGCATAATCTGCTGTAATGCCATCCATTTCCCTGCAAATTCAATGATTTTGTCATTTTTTAGTGCTGCATAACACTCCATTGTGTATAGATGCCAATTTTTTTTATACATTCATCTATTGAAGGGCATCTAGGTTGGTTCCACAGTCTAGCTATTGTGAATTGTGCGGCTATGATCATTTATGTGGCAGTATCCCTATAGTATGCTCTTTTAAGGTCCTCAGGGAATAGTCCGAGGGGGGCGATAGCTGGGTCAAATGGTGGTTCCATTCCCAGCTTTCCCAGGAATCTCCATACTGCTTTCCATATTGGCTGCACCAATTTGCAGTCCCACCAGCAATGTACAAGTGTACCCTTTTCCCCACATCCTCGCCAGCACTACTTGTTGTTTGACTTCATAATGGCTGTCAATCTTACTGGAGTGAGATGGTATCTTAGGGTGGTTTTGATTTGCATTTCTCTGACTGTTAGAGATAGTGAGCATTTTTTCATGTACTTATTGATTGATTGTATGTCCTCCTCTGAGAAGTGTCTGTTCAGGTCCTTGGCCCATTTGTTGTTTGGGTTATTTGTTATCTTATTGTTTAATTTTTTGAGTTCTTTGTATATTCTGGAAATTAGGGCTCTATCTGAAGTGTGAGGAGTAAAGATTTGTTCCCAGGATGTAGGCTCCCTCTTTACTTCTCTTATTGTTTCTCTTGCTGAGAAAAAAAAAACTTTTTAGTTAAAGTAAGTCCCATTTGTTTATTCTTGTTATTAACTCTTGGGCTATGGGCGTCATATTAAGGAATGTGGAGCCCGACCCCAAAATATGTAGATTGGAGCCAACTTTTTCTTCTATCAGGTGCAGGGTCTCTGATTTGATATCAAGCTCTTTGATCCATTTTGCGTTAACTTTTGTGCGTGGTGAGAGAAAGGGATTCAGTTTCATTTTGTTGCATATAGATTTCCAATTTTCCCAGCACCATTTGTTGAAGATGCTATCCTTCCTCCATTCCATGTTTTTATCACCTTTATCAAATATAAGAAAGTTGTAACTTTGTGGATTGGTTTCTGTGTCCTCTAATATGTACCATTGATCCACCTGCCTGTTTTGCTACCAGTACCACGCTGTTTTTGTTACTAATGCTTTGAAGTACAGTTTGAACTCTGGTATCACTATACCTCCAGATTCACACTTCCTGCTTAGAATTGCTTTTGCTATTCTGGGTCTTTTGTTTTTCCATATGAATTTCATGATTGCTTTCTCTATTTCTACAAGAAATGCCATTGGGATTTTGATTGGCATCGCATTAAACCTGTAGAGAACTTTCGGTAATATCGCCATTTTGATGATGTTAGTTCTGCCTATTCATGTACAGTGTACGTTTTTCCATCTTCTAAGATCTTCTTCTATCTCTCTCTTTAGGGTTCTGTAGTTTTTATTATATAAATCTTTCCCCTCTTTTGTTAGGTTGATTCCCAAGGATCTTATTTTCTTTGAGGATATTGTGAATAGAGTGGTTTTCCTCATTTCTATTTCAGAAGTTTTGTTGCTGATATACAGGAATGCCTTTGATTTATGCGTGTTGATTTTATATCCTGCCACTTTGCTGAATTCATTTATTAACTCTAGCAGTTTCTTTTTAGATCCTTTGGGGTCTGTTAAATATATTATTATGTCATCTGCAAATAGTAATAATTTAAGTTCTTCTTTTCCTATTTTTATGCCTTTAATTTCTTTTGTCTGTCTAATTGCTCTGGCTAGTATTTCAAGAACTAAATTGAATTGAAGTGGTGAGAGAGGGCATCCCTGTCTAGTTCCAGATTTTAGAGGAAATGCCTTCAGTTTTTCTCCACTTAGAATGACGCTAGCCTGAGGCTTAGCATATATAGCTTTTACAATGTTGAGGTAAGTTCCTGTTATCCCTAGTTTTTCTAGTGTTTTGAACATAAAGGGATGCTGTACTTTGTAGAATGCTTTTTCTGCATCTATCGAGATGATCATATGGTTCTTATCTTTAAGTCTATTGATGTGGTGAATAACATTTATTGATTTCCGTATATTGAACCAGCCTTATATCCCAGGGATGAATCCTACTTGATCATGGTGCACAATTTCTTTGATATGCTTTTGTATTCGATTCACCAGGATTTTATTGAGAATTTTTGCATCTAAGTTCATTAGAGATGTTGGTCTGTAGTTTTCTTTCTTTGAAGTGTCTTTGTCTGGTTTCGGGATCAGGGTGATGTTGGCCTCATAGAATAAATTTGGAAGAGCTCCTTCATTTTCTATTTCTTGAAAAAGCTTGAAAAGTATTGGTATTAATTCTTCTTTGAAGGTTTTGTAAAACTCTGCTGTATACCCATCTGGTCCAGGGCTTTTCTTGGTTGCTATTCTTTTGATGGCCTCTTCTATTTCTTCCTTTGTTATCGGTCTCTTTAAATTGTGTGTCTCTTCCTGACTCAATCTGGGCAGATCATATGACTTAAGAAATTTATCGATATCTTCACTATCTTTTATTTTATTGAAATATAGGGTTTCAAAATACTTTCTAAATATCTTCTGTATTTCTGTAGTGTCTGTTGTGATATTGCCTTTTTCATCCGGTATGTTATTATTTGAGTTATCTCTCTTCTTCTCTTCGTTAGCATGGCTAAGGGTCTGTCGATCTTATTTATTTTTTCAAAGAACCAACTTTTAGTTTTATCAATTTTTTCAATGTTTTTTTTGTTTCAATTTTGTTGATTTCTGCTCTGATTTTAATTATTTCTTGACTTCTACTACATTTGCTGTTGTTTTGCTCTTCCTTTTCTAAGGTTTTAAGATGTAGTGTGAGTTCATTTATTTGTTGGTTTTTTCTTTTTTTGAGGAATGAACTCCAGGAAATGAATTTCCCTCTTAAAACTGCTTTCATTGTGTCCCATATATTCTGGTATGTTGTGTCTGTATTGTCATTTATCTCTAAGAATTTTTTTATTTCCTCCTTTATATCTTCTGTAACCCACTGATCATTTAGTGACATATTGTTCATTTTCCAGGTGATGCAGGATTTTTCCTTCCTTCTTTTATCATTGATTTCCAGTTTCATTCCATTATGGTAAGATATGGTGCATGGTATTATCTCCACACCTTTATATTTACTGAGAGTCACCCTATGACATAATATCTGATCTACCTTTGAGTAGGATCCATGTGCTGCTGAGAAGAATGTCTATCCACTTGATGATGGTTGATATATTCTATATATGTCAGTTAAGTCTAGGTTATTGATTGCATTATTGAGTTTTATAGTTTCTCTGTTCAGCTTTTGTCTAGAGGATCTGTCCAATGGTGAGAGCAGTGTGTTGAAGTCCCGCATAATTATTGTGTTGTGGTCTATTTGACTCTTGAACTTGAGGAGAGTTTGTTTTATGAACATTGCAGCACCATTGTTTGGTGCATACAAATTGATAATTGTTGTGTCTTGATGGTGGATGGTTCCTTTTAAGAGTATATAGTGTCCTTTTTTTATCCCTTTTGATTAACTTAGGTTTGAAGTTGATTTTATTCTATATGAGTATGGCCACTCCTGCAAATACTAAAAAAATAAATATTAAAATTCTCTCCCTCTCTCTCATTCTGTCTTAAAAAAAGAAATCTAGCTTTAACCCTTAACATTAACCTAATCCTAGCCCTAACTCTATCCCTTACCCTGAGCAAACCCTTAACCCTAATGGTAACCCTAGACCTATCTCTAAACCTTAGGCAAACCAAATCCTAACCCTATCAATAGTCCTAACACTAGATTTCATCCTATCTCTAAAGCTATTCCAAACCCTGAGGCTAACCCTGAATTTATACTGACTGTAACATAAACCCCAGGTCTAAATCTGACCCTAACACTTAACCAAACTCTAACACTAGACCTACTTGTAACCTTATACCTAAACCTAACCCTACTACTAGCTCTAGACTTAAACCTAATTCTAAATCTAGCCTGAACTCTAGCTCTAGACATAAACAAAATCCTAGCTCTAGCCCTAACCAAAACCTTTACCTAACCCAAACACTAACTCTACCCCTAGACCTAAAACTAGTCCTAATTGTGGCTTTACCCATAACTTTAACACTAACCCAAATACTGATGCTGTGTTTAACACTAAACCTACCTCTAAACTGGGAACTAACCAAAACCTAAACCTAATTCTATACACAGCTATAACCCTAACCCTAAAACTAGCCCTAATCATAACCCTAGATCTTAGATTACCCATAGCCCTAACCCTAGACCTAAACCTAACACTAAACATAGAGCTAATTTTAGCCCTAAACCTTGCCCTAAGCATAACCCTAATCTAACACTAGCCCTATACATAACCCTAGCCCTCTCCTTAATCCTAAAATAGCGAAAAGCCTAACCCTTACCCTTAACATAAGCCTAGACCTAACTTTCACCCTAAACCTAGCCCAAATCCTAAACTTAACCTAGCTCTAACCCAAGCTCTAAACCTACCCATTAACCCAACCATAAATCTAACCTTATTAATAATCCTTATTAATAAACCTTATTAATAATCTGAACCCTAATGTTAACCCTGACACTAACCAGAAAACTAACCATAGGCATAACCCTAAAATTAGCATTCAGCCTAGCCCTAACTCTAGATCAAACCATAAACCTAAACATAACCATAGCTCTAATCCTAAAACTATCACTAATTCTAACTCTAAACAAATATTTAATCCTAACCTAACCCTATCCATTACCTTAACCCTAACCCTAATGTTAATGATTACCCTAGCCCTAACTCTAGCACTACACCTAGATCTAACCCTAGCATTAATTCGAGTCCTAATCATTACCTTAAAATTACCGTGAACCTGACTTATATTTTAATACTTATCCTAGGTCTAAACACCACACTAACCTTAAACCTACTGTAATCCTATCACTAGACCTAACCCTAAACCTAGCCCTAACCCTAGCCACAAACCTAACCATTATGCTAAACATAACCCTAAACCAAACCCTAACCGTAGTTCTAACACTAACTCTAACCCTAACTCAATGCATATCCCTAACCATAACTCTAGTTCTAACTCTACCAATTACCCTAAACATAACACTTACCCTAATGCTAACCCTAAGCCTAACCCTAGCTCTATCACGCTAACCATATCAATTGCGCTAAACCAAACCTGAACCTTAAAACAAACTCTAACTATACCCTAAAACGAACCCTAATGCTAATTTGAGTCATAAACTTAAATCCTTACCTAATCCTCATAATTTCTCGAGCTCTAAACCCGATCCTTACTCTAATCCTAATCCTTACACTAGATGTAACCATAAGCCTAACCCTAAAACTATCTTTAACCATGACCCTAGACCTGATATTAGCCCTAGGACTAATTGTAGCCCTGAATCTAAAACAAACACTAGCTCTCATCCTAGATGTAAATCTATCCTTAAGCATAATCCTAAAACCAACCCAAGCCCTAACCCTAACTTTAACCCTCACCCTACGTCTAAACCTAGCTATAATACCATTCCTTATCCTAAACTTAAACCTAACCCTATCCCTATAGCTAGGCCTAAGCTGAACACTAACCCTAGCCCCAATCCTAGCCCTAATTTAACCCTATCGCAAACCCTACCTTTTATTTTAGCCCCATCACTAACTCTAACTCTCACAGTAGCCCTATCCCTAGTTCAAACCCTATCCCTTACCATAACTCTAAACCTGGCCCTAACCCTTGCCCTATCCTTAATCCTAGCCTAATTCTAGATATAAACCTGACTATAAATATAACCCTAACCGTACGTCTAAGCCTAGCCCTAACACTAGCCCTAAATCTAATACTAATTTTGAAATCAGCACTAACTCTAACCCTACAACTAACACAAAACTGAATGATAGACCTAACCCTAAACCAAAACTTAAACCAAACCCTAAACTACTGCAAAAACTAATCCTCCCCCTAATCGAGTCCTAACCCTAACCTTAAAACTAACCCTGACCCTGACTCATATCCTAACACTCATACTTGCTCTAAACATAATGCTAACCTTAAACGAAGCCTAACAGTAAACCTAGCTGTAATTCGAGTTCTCAATCAAAAACTAAAACTAACCCTGACCCTGAGTCCTATCCTAAAAATAACTCTAGCTCTATATATCACCCTAACCTTAAATCTAACACTAAAAATGGAACTACGCCTAACCCTAACCCTAAATCTAATCCAAAGTGTAAACCTGGTTTTTACATTACCTGCTTTCCTAACACTAGTGCTAAAATAACACAAAAACTAGCCCTAATCCGAGCCCTACTTCTAGCTTTAGCCTAACCCTAACCCTACCCCTATCACTAGCTCTAACACTATTCTGAATCCAAAGTAAAACCCTAACACTAATTGTAACCCTAGACCTTTCGCTAAACCTCAGGCTAATCAAAACTCTCACCATATTAATAGTCCTAACTCTAGCCCTCATTCTAGCTCTAACCCTATCCCAAACCTTAACGCTAACCCCCATCCTTATTCTGACCATAACACTAACCTAGGTTTAAACCTGACCCGAATGCTGGACCAAACCATAACACTAGCATTACCAGTAGACTTATACGTAAACCAGACTCTATCACTAGCCCTAGACCTAAACCTAACCCTAAATCTAGCCTTAACTCTAGCTCTAAACCTAAACAAAAACCTAGCCTTAGCCCTATCAATAACCCTTAAATTAACACAAAGACTACCCCTACCACTAGACATAAACCTAGTCCAAAATCTGATTTAACCTTAACTCTAACTGTAACCTTAACACTGACCCTGCCTTTAGCACTAAACCTATCTCTTAATGTGACCCTAACTGTAAAACTAAACCTAACACTAGACATAGCCATAACCCTAACCCTACTACTAGCCCTAATAATAATCCTAGCTCTTACATTATCTATAGGCCTAAATCTTTGTCTTAACCTAACACAAAACCTAGAGCAAATTCTATGCCTAAATATAGCCCTAAGTGTAAACACAACCCTAACCCTAGCCCTAATCCTAATACTAAGCCTAACCCAAGCCTTAGTCTTAAACCTTTCTCAAAGCCTAAACATTACTATAAATATAAATTAGATGTATACCTTACTCTAAACCCTTACCCTAGCCCTAACCCTAAACTTAACCCTATCCCTAAACCTAGCTCTAAAATATACCTTAATCAAACTTATACCTAATTGTATTGATAACCCTAGACTTAACCCTAACCAAAACCCTAACCCTAACATGAAAACTAATAATAGACATAACCCTAAAACTAAAACTAGCCATAGCCCTTACCCTATCTCTAAACCTAAACCGTACCATAAACATAAACATAACAGTAGCCTTACGATTAACCCAAAAACTAAATCTAACCCTAAACTTAAACTAAATCTACATCTAGCCATATCCATTACCCTAACCCTTATCCTAACCCTAATGATAACTCTAGCCCTAAGCTTAATGCTAACCCTAAACCTACCATAATCCTCTCCCTAGACCTAAGGCTGAACTTAATCCTCCACCTAGCCCTAGCACTAAAACTAGCTCAATCCCTAGCCCTTATCCTAAACATAAACCTAGCTCAAACTCTAACCCCAACCTAGCCCTAATCCTAAACATAACCATAGCCCAAACCCTAGTTCTAACTCTATGAATTACCCTAACCATAACCCTAAAACTAAGGCTAAACTTAGCCCTAACCCTAACCCTGACCCTAACTCTATCCCTAGCCCTGATTCTAACCTGAAGCCTCAAGCTATTTCTAACACTTACTCAATACCTGACCCTTAATCTTAACCTAACCTTAAAAAAAAAATGATAAGCCTAACCCTAAACCTAACTCTAGCCCTAATCCTAAACTTAAAACTAGACTTAACCTTAGCACTAACCATACCAATTACCCTAACCCCTATCATAAACATCATGATAACCCTAGCCCTAAACCTAAACGTACTCTAACCCTAACTGTAAACCTAACCCTAGACCTAACCATAAACCTAACCCTTGCCATACTCCTAATTCTAGATCAAACTCTAACAATTATGCTAAACTTAACACTAATCCTAGTCCTAAAGCTAAACCTAACCCTAACCCTAACCTGACATCTAAACCTCTCCATTATCTTAACCCTAATGATAACCCTAATCCTAACTCTAGACTTAATCCTAAACTAACCCTATCTTTAGCACTAACCCTAGCCTAAATCCTAAAACATACCCTTAATCTAACCCTAGCCCTAACCCTAACCCTAACCCTAACTCTAGCCCTAATCCTAAACATAACCCTAGCCCTAACACTATCTCTAACCCTATCCATTACCCTAATGATAACCATAAACCTAATGCTAACCCTAGGTCTAACCCTAACCCTATCCATCACCCTAAATCTAACCTTGGCCTTAAAACTAAGCTGAAGCCTAAACCTAACCTTATCCATTACCCTAAACCTAACTCAAAACTAATGCTAATTTGAGCTATAACCCTAAACATCAACCTAACCAAAACCCAAAACCTGACTCTGACTATTATAATACACCTAGCTCTCAACTTGACCCTCACCCTAAACCTAACTCTGACAGTAGACCTAGCTATAAAACTTACCCTAAAACTATCCCTAACCATAACTCTATACCTGACATTAGCAATAGTCCTAATTCTTGCCATAACTTTAACATAAATGCTAGCACTCATTCTAGCCCTAAACCTAGCCTAGATCCTAACCCAAACCCTAACTCTAGCCCTATGTCTAATTTTATCTCTCGCCCTAGTTCTGAACCTTGCTATACCCCATTTCTTCCTCCAAATCTAACCCTAACTCCAACAATAGACTTAACTCTTACACTAATCCTAGACCTGATCCTACCCCTTATATAGCTGTAACCCTACCACTAGCACTAAGACTAACTGTAACTCTCACCCTAGACCTATTCCTAGATCTAACACTACCCCTTACCATAACCCTAACACTTTCTCTAACCTTAGCCCTAACACTAGACCTAGCCCTAACTCTAGAACTATCCATAACTCTAAGTCCAAAACTAACCCTAAGCCTAAACCTCACATAAACACTAGCCCTAACAATAACACTAATCCTAAAACTAGCCCTAATCTAGTTCAAGCCCTAAGACAAAACTGAGCCATAGCCCTTACCCTAACCTTTAACCAAAACAAAAACCTAACCCTACACCTAGCCCTAATCTTAGCCTTAATTCCAGTACTAACCTAACCCTAAAACTGACCTTCTGCCTGACTCTGACTTTACACTAACCCTAGCTCTAACATTAGTCTAAAAGTATACCTAAAACTAGAACTAGTTCTAATCATAACCATAAAAGTAGCCCTAATCATAACTCTAGTTTTTACATTAGCTGTAGCCCTAATCCTAAACCTAACCTAACCCAAAACCTAGCCCTAAACTGAGGCCTACACCTCGTTTTAACTCTAACCCTAACCCTAGCCATAACCATTACCCTAACATAAACCTAACCCTAAAACTAGCCCTAACCCTAAACCTAACACTAGACTTAATCCTAACCATAATCCTAGCCTTAACTCTACCTCTAACCCTATCCATTACCCTAAATATTACCATAGCTCGAATGCCAACCCTAGCCCTAAACTTAACCCTAATTCTAAACCTTGACATGACACTTACCCTAACCACAGCTCAAACCCTAACACTTACCTAAACCTAATTCTAACACTAACCCTAGGCCTAATCCTAACCCTTTCCCTAATCATAACCATAAACCTAGCCCTAAACCTATCTATTACCCTAAACATAGGCCTAACCCAAACATACCTCTAAACATAGCTCTAACCTCACCCATTACCCTAACTCTAACTATAAACGTCATGATAACACTAGCCCTAACACTAAACCTACTCTAACCCTAATTGTGAACCTAACCCTAGAACTAACGACAAATCTATCCCTTCCCTAAGTCCTAATCCTAGCTCAAACCCTAAGAGTTATTCAGAACCTAACACTAACCCTAGTTCTAAACCTAAATCTAACCCTATTTAGTTAGGCCTAACCCTAAACCTATCCCCAACACTAACCTTATTCTTATCTAAACCTAACCTGAACACTAAACCTAACCCTATCAATTACACTAACCCTAAACCTAACCCTAACCCTAATGCTAATTTGAGTCCTAAAACTAAAACAAAACCTAATTCAAACTCTGAAAGAGACACTGAATCTAATAACACACCTTGCTCTAAACTTAAACCTTTCCCTAAACAGAACCCTAACACTAACACTAATCCTTTCCCTGAACATAACCCTTAAACTACACCTAGCCATAATAAACCTAAAAGTATCCCTAACTTTAACCCTAGACCTGACATTAGCACTCTACATAAGTCTTGCCTTAAACCTAACATAAACCTGAGCACTCACCCTAGCCCTAAACATAGCCTTAATCCTAACCCAAAACCTAACCCTCACCCAAACCATAATTTCAACCTTTGCACTAGTTCTGAACCTAGGTATAACAAGATCCTTTCCTCTAATCCTAACCCTAACCATAACACTATCACTAACACAAAGCCTAGCCCTGACCCTAGGCCTAATACTAACAATAAACATATCTCTAACCCTAACCCTAATTTATTGCTAACTGTAACCCTAACTTTAACCCTAGCCCTAAGACTAACCCTAAATCTAGCCTTAGACCTATTTCTAGTACCAACCTTATCTATTGCCTAACCCTAACAATAGCCCTAAACTTAGTCCTAACCCTGCCATAGTCCTTAATGGACGACTAATTCTAACTCTAAATCTAACCTTAACTCTAAACCTAAACCTCACTCTAACAATAACCGTAGCCCTTATTCAAATTTGAAAACAAGCCTTCACCTTAGCCATAGCCCACAAATAAAACTGAGCTCTAGCACTAAGCCTAACCCTTAACCTAAACCAAATCCTAATGCTACACCTAGTCTTAACCCTATCCCTACAACTAATACTGACCATGACTCTAACAATAAAACTAACCCTACCTCTAAACATCACCCTAACAGTAAACCTAACCCAAACACTACACCTAGCCCTAATCCTAAGCCTAAAACTATCTGTAAACATAAAGCTAGTTCGTTATTTAGCCATAGCTCTAACCCTAACACAAAACCTAGTACTAATCTGAGCCTCAACCCTAGGTTTAACCTAACCCTATCCCAAACCCTAACACTAATCCAAAGCCTAGCTCTAAATATATACCTTACCCTAAGCCAAACTCTCACCCTAATTCTACACTAGTTCTAACACTAATCCTTACCTTATCCCAAACACTAAGTCTGTTACTAGTCCTAACACTAGCTATCTATCTCTAACCCTAATCTGAAGCCTAAGCCTAACCCTTACCCTTATTCTGACCCAAGCACTAACCCTTGGTAAAAGCCTGACTTTAACACTAAACTGAACCCTAACCCTAGCCCTACCAGTAAACCTATACCTAAACTTAACTGTAACACTAGCAGTAGACCTAAAATTAATCTTAAATATAGCCATATCTCTAGCCCTAAACAAAAACCTAGCCCTAGTCCTAAAATGACCATTAACCTAATGCAAAGACTAACCCTACCCCTAGACCAAACCCTACTTCTAATCCTGGCCCTAACCATAAACCCAATGCTAACCTGAACACTGACACTTACATTAACACAAACACGAGCTCTAAACCTTATCCTAACCCAAAATATAAACCTAACACTAGTCATATCTATAACCCTAACCCAAAAAACTAGCCATAACCATAACACTAGCTCTTACTTTACCCATAGCCCTAAAACTAGCAAAAAACCTCACACAAAACCTAGCCCTAATATAAGACTTAAGCCTAGACCTAAGCATAACCTTAGCTCTAACCCAAGCACAAACCCTAAACCTAATGCTTGCCCTAGCCCTAACCCTAGCTCAAACTCTAACCCTTAGCCTAAACATAACCCTAGCTCTACCCCTAACCCTAACACTATTCCTAATCCTAACTGTAACCATAGCCCAAATCCTAGTTCTAACTTTATCCACTACCTTTAACATAACCCTAACCCTAATGCTAACCCTCACCCTAAACCTAACTCTAACCCTCACCCTAATCATAGCCGTGATTCTAAACCTAACCTTTGCCCTACCCCTAACCCTAGCTCAAATCCTAACACTTACACTAACCCTAACCCTAAACCTAACCCTAGGAGTAACACAAACCCTAGCCCTAATCCAAACCTTAACCTAAGCTCTAACACTAACACTAAACCTATCTATTACTCTAAACATAAGGCTAAATCAAAGGCTAACCCTAGGCCTAACACTAACCCTATCCCTAACAGAACCATATAATTACTCTAAACCTAAATTGAACTGTAAGCCTAACAATATCCATTACTTTAATCCTACCCCTAAACCTAATGCTAATTTGAGCCCTAACCTTAAACCTTAACCAAGAGATCAGGCCAAGCGACCCGCGGAGCAGCAGAGCCACCCCCCACGCCTGCAAGGTAGGCGCAGCTGCCACCCACCGGCAGGTCAGGCCCAGCAACCCTCGGAGGGGCAAAGCTGCTCCACGCACCTGCAAGGTAGGCGGAACCGTGACCACCGACAAAACAGGCCCAGTGGCCCGCCAGACACATCGCCCCGGTTGGGGGAAGGGCAGAGCCGCTGGGCGCCTGCAAGGTAAGCGTACCCGCGACCCACCAGCAGAACAGGCACAGTAATCCGCAGAGCGGCAGAGCCACCCCCCGCGCCTACAAGGTAGGTGGACCTGCGACCCACCGGCAGGTCAGGCCCAGCAAACTGCTGACGGGCACAGCTGCCCCACGCACCTGCAAGGTAGGCCAAACCGTGACCACCAACAGAACAGGCCCAGCGGCCCGCCAGACACATCTTCCCGGTTAGGGGAGGGGCAGAGCCACCGCGCGCCTGCAAGGTAGGCGCACCTGCACCCACCGGCAAGTCAGGCCCAGCAACCGTCGGAGGGGAACAGCTGCTCCACGTGCCTGCAAGGTAGGCGGAACCGTGACCACCAACAAAACAGGCCGAGTGGCCCGCCAGACACATGGCCCCGGTTGGGGCAGGGGCAGAGACGCTGGGCGCCCGCAAGGTAGGCGGACCCGCAACCCACCAGCAGAACAGGCCTAGCGGCCAGCAGAGGGGCAGAGCTGCTGCTCACGCCTGCAAGGTAGGCGGACCTACGACCACCGAAAGAACAGGCCCACCGAAAGTACAGGCCCAGCGGCCTGCCTGCATGGTAGGCACATTGCCCCAATTGGAGGAGGGGCAGAACCAATGCCAAAGCCTGTGAGGGAGGCTTTGCAACTAGACAAGAGCAATATAAATATATAGGGGGAAAAATCAATAACACAACAGTTTCACCAAGCAGAAAGAAATGCGATCAGTATGAAAAGACAAGGAAAGAAAGGACCACAAGCAATGCAGGTCAACTCAACTTTAGAAGAGGTAATATCTGCAGCAGATGGAATGTCAGATAAAGAATTCAGGATATACATGCTTCAGATGATCTGGAGTCTCAAGGAAGACATTTGACAGCAAAATCAGACAATAAAAAACCACTTCGACCACTTCGACAATGAATTACATAAACAAATCAAAGAAGCAAAAGATCAATTATACAGGGAGATAGAGGTTATTAAAAACAAAGAAACAGAAATCCTAGAAATGCAGGAAGCAATAAATCAACTTAAAAACTCAATGAGAATACTACCAGCAGAGTAGAACATTTAGAAGATAGAATACCAGACAATGAAGACAAAGTATTTCAACTGGAGAAGAACATAGACAGCTCAGCAAAACTGTTAAGAAACCATGAGCAGAACATTCAAGAAATATGGGATAACATAAAGAGACCAAACTTAAGAGTCATTGGGATACAGGAAGGTATAGAGGTCCAAACCAAAGGAATGAGCAATCTATTCAATGAAATAATACGAGAAAACTTCCCAGATTTGAAGAATGAGACAGAATCCCAAATCCTAGAAGCCTACAGTATGCCGAATGTGCAAAATCATAAGAGATCCACACCTAGACACATTATAATGAAGATGCCCAACATACAGAATAAGGAGAGAATTTTAAAAGCTACAAGAGAAAGGAAGCAGATTACATTTAGGAGTAAACCAATCAGGATAAAAGCTGATCTTTCAACACAGACTCTGAAAGCTAGAAGATCCTTGAATAACATTATTCAAACACTGAAAGAAAATGGGTTCCAACCAAGAATTTTGTATCCAGCGAAATTAAGCTTCAGGATGGAAAATGAAATTAAAACCTTCCACGATAAACAAAAGTTAAAAGAATTTGCAGCTAGAAAACCATCTCTTCAAAATATCCTCGGCAAAATATTAAAGGAAGAGGAAATGGAAAATATCAATGAAAACCAACAGCGGGAGGTAGTACAGTAAGGGGAGGGGGGGAATAATCAAAGAGGAAAACAAACCATGTTTAGTTACATAAATAAACAAATATGGCTGGAAGAACAACCCATATCTCAATAATAACCCTAAATATTAATGGCTTAAACTCACCGATTAAGAGACACAGGCTAGTAGAATGGATCACAAAACAAGACCCAACAATATGCTGCCTTCAGGAGACGCATTTGATAGGAAAAGACATACATAGACTAAAGGTGAAAGGTTGGGAAAAATGATATCACTCATATGGACTTCGGAAACAAGCAGGAGTGTCCATACTCATATCAAATAAAATAGATTTCAAGCCAAAGTTAATCAAAAGGGATAAAAAGGGACACTACATACTGCTCAAGGGAACCATACACAAACAAGACATAACAATCATAAATATATATGCCCCAAACAATGGTGCAGCTATATTCATCAAACAAACTCTTCTCAAGTTCAAGAGTCTAATAGACCACCATACAATAATCATGGGAGACTTAAACACACCTCTCTCACCACTAGACAGATCTTCCAAACAAAAGTTGAATAAGGAAACTATAGAACTCAATAACATAATTAATAACCTAGACTTAATTGACATATATAGAATATACCACCCAAGATAAAGCAGTTACAATTTTTTCTCAGCAGCACATGGATCCTTCTAAAAAATAGACCATATATTATGTCACAGGGAAACTCTTAGACAATATAAAGGAGCAGAGATAATACCATGCATCTTATCTTATCATAATGAAATGAAATTGAAAATCAACGATTAAAGAAGTAAGAAAAAATCATGCATCACTTGGAGAATGAACAATAGGTTACAGAATGATCAATGGGTTATAGAGGACATAAAGGAGGAAATTAAAAAATTCTTAGAGATAAATGAAAACACAGACACAACATATCGGAATCTATGGGACACATTGAAAGCAGTTCTAAGAGGAAAATTTATTGCTTGGAGTTCATTCCTTAAAAAAAAAAAAAAAAAAAACAACAAATAAATGATCTAATACTTCATTTCAAAATCCTAGAAAAAGAAGAGCAAAACAACAGCAAAAGAAGTAGAAGGCAAGAAATAATTAAAATCAGAGCTGAAATTAATGAAATCGAAACAAAAGAAACAATTGAAAAAATTGACAAAACTAAAAGTTGGTTCTTTGAAAAAACAAATAAAATCGACAGACCCTTAGCCACGCTAACGAAGAGAAGAAGACAGAGAACTCAAATTACTAGCATACGGGATGAAAAAGGCAATATCACAACAGACACTTCAGAAATACAGAGGATTTTCAGAAATAATTTTGAATCTTTATACTCCAATTAAATAGAAGATAGTGAAGGCATCAATAAATTTCTTAAGTCAAATGATCTGCCCAGATTGAGTCAGGAGGATATTGACAACCTAAACAGACCAATGTCAATTGAGGGAATAGAAGAAACCATCAAAAGACTACCAACTAAGAAAAGCCCAGGACCGGATGGGTATACAGCAGAGTTTTACAAAACCTTTAAAGAGGAACTAATAACAATAATTTTCAAGCTATTTCAGGAAATAGAAAAAGAGGGAGAACTTCCAAATTCATTCTACGAGGCCAACATCACCCTGATTCCTAAACCAGACAAAGACACTTCAAAGAAAGAAAACTACAGACCAATATCTCTAATGAACCTAGATGCAAAACTCCTCAATAAAATTCTGGCGAACTAGATACAAAAACATATCAAAAAAAATTGTGCTCCATGATCAGGTAGGATTTATCCCGGGGATGCAAGGTTGGTTCAATATACGGTAATCAATAAATGTTATTCACCACATCAATAGGCTTAAAAATAAGAACCACATGATCATCTCGATAGATGCGGAAAAAGAATTCGGCAAAGTACAGCATCCCTTTATGTTAAAAACTCTAGAAAAACTAGGGATAACAGAAACATACTTCAATATTGTAAAAGCAATCTGTGCTAAGCCTCAGGCTAGCATCATTCTGAATGGAGAAAAACTGAAGACATTTCCTCTAAAATCTGGAACATGACAGGGATGCCCTCTCTCACCACTTCTGTTCAACATAGTTCTCGAATCACTGGCCAGAGCAATTAGACAGACGAAAGAAATTAAAGGCATAAAAATAGGAAAAGAAGAACTCAAATTATCACTATTTACAGCTGACAAGATTCTATACCTAGCAGATCCAAAAGGGTCTACAAAGAAACTATTAGAGCTAATAAATAAATTCAGCAAAGTGGCAGGATATAAAATCAATACGCATAAATCAAAGGCATTCCTGTATATCAGTGAGAAATCCTCTGAAATGGAAATGAGGACAACGACTACATTCACAATATCCTCAAAAAAAATAAAATACTTGGGAATCAACCTAACAAATGAGGTGAAAGAATTATACAATGAAAACTACAGAACCCTAAAGAGAGAAATAGAAGAAGATCTTAGAAGATGGAAAAATATACTGTGGTGAGCCGCTTCTGCAGATTATGGTCGCCATTGCAGGATGACGCTGGCTCCACTGTGGTCTGTAACAAACAACTCCTTGTTTGGGAGAGTTGGTGCATGGTTTTTCAGCACCCTGTGAGAAAGTTCCACGTGGCAGCTTCGCATTGGGGCTTGGGATGCTTTATTAAGGCTGGGAGGGGCATCCGACCAGGAATTAGAAGAAATATCAAGGGCCTGAATAAACTGCTGAAAGAAGATTCCTGAGTTGCATCTTCCTTGCGGACAAGGGGTCGCGACAAGTGGTGCTGAAAACCCGGGAACCAGAACTTTCAGCAGTCAGGGGTGGTGCACCGGTTAGTCCCAGGTAAGTGGGATCCGCTATCAAAGCGGGGATTAGTCCCAGGTAAGTGGGACCCGCAATCAAAGCGGCAGCTCCTCTGTAAAGCCAGAGAGAGCATTACATCTTATTGCAGCTGCACTGTGTACTTTCGCTCTTACTTTCACTTTTGTTTTTTGTGCGTCTTTTGTTGTGTCATGGGTGCCGTATCTTCAAGTCCGCTTCTCCTGGCCCTAGATGACCTGTTACATTCCAAGGGCCTAGAAGTGAAACGTAGTACTTTACAGAGATTTTTACAGAAGACAGATATTGCTGCACCGTGGTTTGCGTTCTCGGGCAGCCTTACTATACCTAGCTGGGATAAGTTAGGCACAGATCTTGACTTTGCTTCTGAGCAGGGCATATTAGAGGGTGGGGTGATACCCCTTTGGAAGATGATCCGTAGTTGCCTCGCAGATGGCAGATGTCAGGAAGCACTTACTAAAGGACAAGAAGTTTTAGAGCAATTACATGAGGAAAGATCAGAAACGGCAGGCAGTGAGGTATTTCAGGAGGATGGGGTGTGCGGAGCGAGAAACAGGGGAGGAGGCGATTATCTCCGGCACGAAGTGACGTATTTCAGGAGGATGGGAGTGTGCGGAGTGAGAAACAGGGGAGGAGGCGATTGTCTCTGGCACGAAGTGAGGTATTTCAGGAGGAAGGGAGTGTGCGGAGCGAGAAACGGGGGAGGAAACGCTTGTATCCAGATCTCAGTACACTGCGCACACTCCCATGCAAAAGTGGGTCAGAAGAGAAGGAGGATGAGGAGGAGGAGCTCGGGAGACTGTCTTGTCAGCTAGGGAGTCTAACTATAGGAGAAGGGAACAAAAATAAACAGGAGCTCAAGAAAAATGATCCTCCGGATCCGCCGCCGTACAGTGGGGGTGTTTCGAGGAGAGCTTTCCATGCCCAAACATGGAGGGCTGTTAACGCTGAGATGGGTCTTGCTTATCCAGTTTTCCAGGATGACAATAGGGGAAGATTCTATGAGCCCTTAGATTTCAAAATTGTGAAAACCCTGGCGGAGTCTGTGCACACTTATGGGGTGGATGCCGCCTTCACACTAACTCAGGTGGAGAGTCTGTCTAGATACTCTATGACTCCCTCTGATTGGGCTAGCCTTGTTCGGGCTTGTGTTTCTCCAGGCAAATATTTGGACTGGAGAGCCTTTGTGCTAGAGGGCGCTGTAGAGCAGGCTGCCCAAAACTATGCAGCGGGACACCCCCATTGGGACAAGGATATGCTTTTGGGACAAGGCAGATTTGCTAATCAACAGACAGGATTCCCTCCTGAGGCATATGATCAAATTAACAACATTTGCATTCGGGCATGGAAGTCACTTCCAAATAGAGGAGAGGTGTCTGGTAACTTGACTAAGATTCTGCAGGGCCCCACAGAACCCTTTTCAGATTTTGTAGGAAGGATGGTGGATGCCGCTGGAAAGATTTTTGGGGACCCTAATAGGCACCTACAGGGGCGTAAGCATCCTGTGCAAGGTCATCAAAAGCTTAACAGGTTTGGTCTGGGTTTTTCCTAGGGGCCACTGGGGCTCAAATACCCATAACATGGCTCACCGAGGAGCCTGTTTGGGTGCCTCAGTGGCCTCTTCCCTCGGCTAAACTGGCAGCAGCCCATGATCTAGTCAAAGAACAACTTGATTTGGGTCACATCCAACCTTCTACTTCTCCATGGAATACTCCCATATTTGTCATTAAGAAAAAATCAGGGAAGTGGCGCCTACTGCATGATCTACAAGCAGTTAATGCTCAGATGCAACTTATGGGGCCCATTCAAAGAGGGCTGCCTCTGCTCTCCTCTGTTCCTCAAGGCTGGCATATAATTGTTATTGACATTAAAGACTGTTTCTTTTCCATTCCTTTGCATCCTAAAGATTCACAACGTTTTGCTTTCACCCTTCCCTCGTGTAATCACGAGGAACCAGATCAAAGGTTTGAGTGGGTGGTGTTGCATCAGGGGATGGCTAATAGTCCCACGATGTGCCAGATGTATGTGGGGAAGGCACTCGCACCTCTCAGACATAAGTATTCCTCCACCAAGATCATTCATTATATGGATGATGTGTTATTGGCCGCAAAATTAGAACAGACAGTTAATGAGGCTTATAAAGAACTCGTGATGCTGTTGGCTCAACATGGACTGCACATCGCACCTGAAAAGGTTCAAACGGGGGATTCTATCAGGTATTTGGGAGCGACAATTGGGTATGACAAATTAAAACCGCAAAAAATTACCATCAGGACTCAAGATTTCCAAACTCTAAATGATTTTCAAAAATTGCTGGGAGATATTAATTGGATAAGAGGATATTTACATATTCCTAATATTGTACTCCAGCCTTTGTATGCTACTCTCAAGGGTGATCCAGATCTTGTTTCCCCTCGTAGCATCACTACTGAGGCTAGAGCGGCCCTTATAAAAGTAGAACAAGCTATACAGCATGCCACTCTATGCAGGCTCCAGAGTGATAAACCTTTCCAGTTATGTGTGCTTGCCACTATGCGGCAGCCTACTGGGGTACTGTGGCAAGATGGGCCTTTACTATGGATCCACCCACATGTATCCCCAGGAAAGTCCTTAGAATATTATCCTGATGCTGTTGCAGCATTGGCACTTAAAGGGATTCAACAAAGCATTCAATTTTTCGGCCAATCACCTTCTTCTCTTATCATACACTACACTAAAGCTCAACTTAATGTTTTATGTGCTACTCTAGACAACTGGGCTATTCTGTGTTGCTCGTTTCAAGGGGGTATTGATAATCACTACCCTTCTCATCCATTACTCCATTTTGTTAAAGAACATCCCATCATTTTCCCTAAGGTAACTTCATCCAGTCCAATTCCGGGGGCTGTTAACATTTTTACTGATGGTTCCAGGTCTGGAATGGGAGCCTATGTAATTAATGACTCTCCCCCTATCCAGCATCAATTTGCTCCTGGAAATCCACAATGGGTAGAACTACAAATTGTTATTGAAGTTTTTAAACAGTGTTCTTTTCCTTTTAATCTTATTTCGGACTCCAGCAATGTGGTACAAGCACTAAAAGTCCTGGAGGCCGTGGGAGCTATTAGTGATGCCCACAATGTGTCTGCTTACTTTACTCAGCTTCAACAGCTTATCTCTAACCGCACTGCTTCTTTTTATCCAATGCACATCTGGGCTCACACCTCTCTTCCTTGTCCGTTATCCCAGGGTAATGCCTGTGCGGACTTAGCCACTAGAGGTCAATTGATATGCTTGGCTTCCTCCTTAGAGGCTGCTAAGTTGTTTCACCAAAACTTCCATGTTAATGCATTAACGCTGCGCAGGCGTTTTTCCATTTCAAGAGCGGATGCTCGGCAGATAGTATTGCAATGTCCCCATTGTGTCACATTTCTTCATCCCCCTAATTATGGAGTAAACCCACGGGGATTAAAGCCATTGGTTGTTTGGCAAATGGATGTGACCCATATACCTGACTTTGGTAACCTCAAGTATGTACATGTTTCCGTTGATACGTGCTCTGGAATTATCCATGCTTGTGCTTTATCGGGAGAAAAGGCACCTAATGTCATTACTCACTGTTTAGAGGCATGGGCAGCATGGGGTGCACCTGCATCCCTTAAGACTGATAATGGACCTGCTTATACTGGCAGACAATTTACAGCTTTTTGTTCTACTATGGGAGTGCAACTTACTCATGGTTTGCCTTATAATCCTCAAGGACAAGGCATTGTTGAGCGTGCTCATCGCACCTTAAAGGAAACTTTACAAAAACAAAAAGGGGGAGTAGGAGCTGAACACACTCCTAAAGAACGCCTGTCCTTAGCTCTCTTTACCATTAATTTTTTGAATTTGGATATTCATGGTCGCTCTGCGGCCGATAGACATGTGTCCCCTCAGCCCTCTGTGATTGGCTATGTTAAGTGGAAGGATGTTCTTACGGGCCAATGGAACGGCCCTGACCCCGTGCTGACATGGGCACGAGGATCTGTATGTGTTTTTCCCCAGGATCGTACGGAACCGTTGTGGGTCCCTGAACGCTTGACAAGAAGAGTCTCGACATCAACTGACCAGCAACAAGAGATACCACAACAATCCTGTAATGAGGATCTTCATTCTGCTAAGTGCTCTGGCTCTGGTGCTGGTGCCGATGGCACAGGTGACACCAATGCGGTGGTAAGCAGTGGCACGGGCATGGCCAATGCTGATGCCGGTTCATGGTAATTCTAGTGTCCTCCCCACTCTTTTTTCTACCTCATGTGAGATGTCTGCTCCCTGTGCCTCTCCTAGAGGGGACATGGAGAGCATTTTTAATCAATCTCAAGTTAATCTCACAGGAGTTTTTTGTTTCAGCCTTAGAAACGCTAATTGCATTAGCCTTTAGACCAAAAATTTGACTAACTGGGAGGACCCATTGCGGTCCAATTAGGTCTCAGGGAGCATTATCAGTGCTGTATTGAGCAAGGGAGTTTCGGGGAAGCAATCAGGCTCAGAGACCCCCGCAAACAGCAGCTCTGCTCTTAACATAACTACCTTGGCTATTATCTCCGAGGTACTAATCCCAGTGCCTCCTTCTTCTAGTAGTATTCATGATGCCACTCATTTCAAGGCCTCTCCTTACTGTTCCCCTAATCTTGGTTTCCCCCCAACATTTACGCCTTGTCAGGATCATTCTTGGGAGAAACATCAAGTTGCTAAAGGTTTCTCCCTTTCCCCCTCTCTTAATAGGTATGTTTATAACTTTAACAATAGTGCCAGCTCCTCTACAGGAGTAGGTTGGTCCTGGTTTCAATGGCTGATTTCCAATGAAAATGGGGCTTCAGCCGATATTTCTGCACTGGCTCAGTTGGTAGGAGCCAAAAGTTGGCTGGTTAATATTTCTGGTACTGTTAGGGAAAGTGAACAAGGTAATAGACTTACATCTGTTTCATTCAACTCTCTGTTGTATAATGCCACATTGCCCCCTGCAATGGTCTGTGTCCAATCCCCCTTCTTATTCCTTTTGGCTAAGGCCACCTCATCGGGGATGCTGGATTGTTCTCATACTACCTGTCTCTTATCTGAGTGTTGGAATGGTTCCTGGACTGTGGCAGTGATTATGAAAATTCCAACTTTCGTCCCAATCCCGGTCACTGCGGATCCTGATAAATTCCCTATTGTTGAGCTACTTAGAGTCCGCAGAGATTTTGGAATCACAGCGGCTATAGTGACAGCCGTGGCGGTATCTGCTGCTACAGCGGTTACAGCCGGAGTGGCTATGGCCAATCAAGTACAAACTGCTGCCACCATTAATCAAGTTGTCCAACAAACTTCCACCATACTTGAATCCCAAAATACAATTAATCAACATATTTTGTCAGGGATTTTAGCTGCCAACCAAAAAAATAGATTTACTCCAAGCTCAGGTAGAAGAATTGGCTGACTTGGTGCTTTTGGGTTGTGTTGACCAACGTGCACATTTATGCATAACCTCTGTCAGATTTAATGATTCCAGGAATGCTTCCCGCATCATTGGCGAATATTTGGCTGGAAATTGGTCCATGGAAGCGGAAGACATGATCCAGTCTCAACTAACCCAGATAGCTGTCTTGAATAACACCCGTGTTGATCCCGTGACTTTGGGTCAATTCACCGATTGGATATCTTCTGCTTTTTCCTTTTTTAAAGAGTGGGTGGGGGTAGGCATTTTTGGTGCAATGTGTTGCTTCGGTATGTTTCTCTGTTTGTGGTTTCTCTGTCGCCTCAAGGCCCGCAATGCTCACGATAAGGCTATGATCATCCAAGCTCTTGCAGCTTTAGAAAATGGCAATTCACCTCAAGTCTGGCTTGCGCATCTTAAACAGTAAATCTTTGACATGGTCGTTGCACCCCAAGTTATTATAACATTGCACTGGGATCGGCATGTCTTTCCTCGTTATTCTCTTAGTGTTGGAAAGCCCTTGCACTCTGCCGGTCTTGCTGCCATTGCACGCAGGTGGGTTTCCACACTAATGCTTCTCTATCGCCTTAAAGTCCGTGCCTTTCTTTCAGGGTGCTGTCAACTCGTTTGTCGTTGTAAGCAGCCACAGTTCAGCCTCAGCTGTCCCCCTTCGTCCACCTTCGTCACGATACAGAATGTGAGGCAAGGCACTGCACTTGAGTGATCCTTGAAGTGGACCTCAAGGAGAGCATGTCCTATTGCATGCGGGTTTGATGTCCATGCCCCGCCCCACGAAAAAAGGCGTTGGCTGATATGGCTTCAGATCTGGGGAAGGGCCCTCCTTAGGACTGAGCCATACTATGCAGCCACTTCTGCACAGTGGGATAGGACCTCTACTCTCGCCTGTATTGTTTTCAGAAAACAGAAGAGGGGAACTGTGGTGAGCCGCTTCTGCAGATTATGGTCGCCATTGCAGGATGGCGCTGGCTCCACTGTGGTCTGTAACAAACAACTCCTTGTTTGGGAGAGTTGGTGCATGGTTTTTCAGCACCCTGTGAGAAAGTTCCACGTGGCAGCTTCGCATTGGGGATGCGAGGCTGGGAGGGGCATCCGACCAGGAATTAGAAGAAATATCAAGGGCCTGAATAAACTGCTGAAAAAAGATTCCTGAGTTGTGTCTTCCTTGCGGGCAAGGGGTCGCGACAATATAACCTGTTCATGGATAGGTAGAACTAACATCATCAAAATGGCGATATTACCAAAAGTTCTCTATAGTTTAAATGCAATACCAATCAAAATCCCAACGGCATTTTTTGTAGAAATAGAGAAAGCAATCATGAAATTCATATGGAAAAATAAAAGACCCAGAATAGCAAAAACAATGTTAAGCAGGAAGTGTGAATCAGGTGGTATAACTATACCAGACTTCCAACTATACTACAGAGCAATTGTAACAAAAACAGCATGGTACTGGTACCAAACAGGCAGGTGGACCAATGGTACAGAATAGAGGACACAGAAACCAATCCACAAAATTACAACTATCTTATATTTGATAAAGGGGCTAAAAATATGCAATGGAGGAAGGATAGCATCTTCAACAAATGGTGCTGGGAAAACTGGAAATCCATATGCAACAAAATGAAACTGAATCCCTTTCTCTCGCCATGCACAAAAGTTAACTGAAAGTGGATCAAGGAACTTGATATCAAATCAGAGACATGGCGTCTGATAGAAGAAAAAGTTGGCTATGATCTACATACTGTGGGGTCATGCTCCAAATTCCTCAATAGGACACCCATAGCACAAGAGTTAATAACTAGAATCAACAAATGTGACTTACTCAAACTAAAAAGTGTTTTCTCAGCAAAAGAAACAATAAGAGAGGTAAATAGGGAGCCTACATCCTGGGAACAAATCTTTACTCCTCACACTTCAGACAGAGCCATAATATCCAGAATATACAAAGAACTAAAAAAATTAGACAATAAGATAACAAATAACCCAATCAACAAATGGGCCAACGACCTGAACAGACATTTCTCAGAGGAGGACATACAATCAATCAACAAGTACATGAAAAAATGCTCACCATCTCTAGCAGTCAGAGAAATGCATATCAAAACCACCCTAAGATACCATCTCACTTCAGTAAGATTGGCAGTCATTCTGAAGTCAAACAACAAGAAGTGCTGGTGAGGGTGTGGGGAAAGGGTTCACTTGTACATTGCTGGTGGGACTGCAAATTGTTGCGGCCAATTTGGAAAGCACTATGGAGATTTCTTGGAAAGCTCGGAATGGAACCACCATTTGACCCAGCTATTCCCCTACTCTGTCTATTCCCTAAAGACCTAAAAAGAGCTCACTATAGGGACACTGCTACATCCATGTTCATAGCAGCACAATTCACAATAGCAAGACTGTGGAACCAACCTAGATGCCATTCAATAGATGAATGGATAAAAAAAATGTGGCATTTATACACAATGGAGTATTACTCTGCATTAAAAATTGACAAAATCATAGAATTTGGAGGGAAATGGATGGCATTAGAGCAGGTTATGCTAAGTGAAGCTAGCCAATCCCTTAAAAACAAATGCCAAATGTCTTTTTTGATATAAAAAGAGTAACTAACAACAGAGTAGGGACAAAGAGCATGAGAAGAAAATTAACATTAAACAGGGATGAGAGGTGGGAGGGAAAGGAAGAGAGAAGGGAAATTGCATGTAAATGGAAGGAGACCCTCAGGGGTATACAAAATTACATAAAAGAGGAAGTGAGGGGAAAGGGGGAAAAATATAAGGGGGAGAAATGAATTATACTAGAGGGGGTAGAGAGAGAAGAGGGGAGGTGACGGGTGGAGGGGGATAGTAGAGGATAGAAAAGGAAGCAGAATACAACAGACACTAGTATGGCAATATGTAAATCAATGGATGTGAAACTGATGTGATTCTGCAATCTGCATACGGGGTAAAAATTGGAGTTATATCCCACTTGAATCAAAGTGTGAAATATAATATATCAAGAACTATGTAATGTTTTGAACAACCAACAATAAAAATTAATTAAAAAAAAAAACCTTAAGCAAACCAAACCCTAACCCAGACTCTTACCCTAATAATAACCTAGCTCTATACCTGACTGCTACCCTAAACCTAACCCTCATACTAGACCTAGACATAAACCTATTCCTAATACTATTCCTAACCTAACCATACACCTGACATTATGCTTAGCCCTAATCCTAGCCCTAACTTTAACACAAAGCCTAGCCCTCATCCTAGCACTAAACCTAGACTTAATGCTAACTCAAACTCTCACCCTAGCCCTATCCTTAAATATAACCCTCGCCTTAGCACTGAAACTAGCTATATAACCCCATTCTTTCCCCTAAAACTAACCCTAACCCTAGCCCTAACCATAGGCTTAACCCTAACACTAATCATAGCACTAATCCTAGCCCAATTTGAACCCTAACCTTAACCCTACCCCTAACTGTAACCCTGAGACTTACTCTAACTCACACCCTAGCCCTATTTCTATGTATAACCCTTTTTTTTACCTTAAACCTCACAATAGCCCTAACCTTAGCCTAAACCTTAGCCATAGCCCTAACCCAAGATCTAAACATAACTCTGAATTTAACATTAATATTAAGACTAAACCTCATTCTACTACTAGCTCTAACACTATTGCTAATCTTAAAACTAGCCATAATCCAAGACCCAGCCCTAAAACAAAACCTAGCCATTTTTCTATCCTAAACCTTAACCTAAACCAAACCCCAACCCCAAACTAGCCATATCCCAAGCTCTAATTCAAATGCTAGACCTAAATTTAACCCTCACCCTGACTCAAATCCAAACACAAACCTAGATCTAAAATCACCCTAACCCTAAAACTAATGGTAAAACAACACCTAGCCTAAACCTTATCACTAAAACTAACCCTAATAATAACCCGAATTATTACATTGGCCTTAGCCAAACCCTAGCCCTAACTTTAACAAAAAAATAGACCTAATTCGACCTCTAAACCTTGATTTAACCCTAAACCTTACCTTAAAACTAGCCCTAAACCTAACCGTAATCCTAGACCTAACCCTAGCAATAATCCTATTTATTCCCCTAAGCCAAACCCTATTCATAATGCTAACACTAGTCTAAATGCTAATTTTTAGCCAAACCAAAACAATAACCCTATTACTAGTCCTAACACTAGCCCTAATTCTAGATTTAACCCTAACCCAAAACCTCACCCTAACCATCACCCTTATTCTGACCCTAACATTAATTATACGTCTAAACCTGACCCTGAACCAAAATTGAAACCTGAAATTAGCCCTACCAGTAACCTTATACCCAAACCTAACCCTAACACTAGCCCTAGACCTAAACCTACTCCTAAATCTAGCTATAACTCTAGCTCTTGACTTAAACAAAACTTAGTCCTAGCTATAACAATTAACTGCAGCCTAAAACAAACACTAATCCTACTAGTAGACCTAACCCTAGTTCTGTTCTGGCTTTCACCCTAAACCTAACTTTAACCTGAACACTGGCGCTGACACTGACATTAAACCTAGCTCTAAACCTGACCCTTACCCTAAACCTAAACCAACACTAGACCTAGCTGTAACCCTAACTCTAAAATTAGCTCTAATCAGAACTCTAGATCTTACATTACACTTAACACTAAACCTAAGGTTAAACCTCACACAACACTTTAACCATAATGGAGATCTAAACCTTCCCTAAGCATAACCCTCACACTAACCCTATCCTTAAGCCTGGTCCTAACGCTAATCTTAACCCTCACCTTAATCCTAACCCTATCTCAAAGCCTAACCCTTAGGCTAAACATAACCCTAGAACTATTCCTAATCATATCTCTACCCATAGCCCTAATCCTAACCTTAACCCTAGACCTAACACTAGCTCTAACACAGTCAATACCCTAACTCTAACCCTAAACCTAATGATAACCCTATACCTAACCCTAACCAAAACCCTAACCAAAATCATAAACCTAACTCTAGGCCTAATTCTAAACATAAACCTTGCCATAGCCTTAACCCTAACTCAAACAATAAGTCTTACCCTAAAACCAAGAGTAATCCTAGGCATAAAACTAAACTTAAACCTGAACCTAATCTTAACCATCTAACCAAATCTATTACCCTAACCCTAATGAAAACCCAAGCCCTAACCCTAAAACTAACCCTGACAATAACACTAAACTTAACCCTCGTATTAGTCCTAATCCTAGCTCAAAACCAAATTTTTAACCAAAATATAACCATAACCAGACCCTAAGCTAGAGTTACTATCCCTAACCCAAAACCTACTCTAACTGTAGCTCTAATCCAAACCTAACCCTAGCCCTTACAATAGCTCTAACCCAATATATTATCCTTGTGATAACCCTAATCCTAAAGCTAATCCTAGGCAAAACCCTAACCTTTTGCTAACCCTAAATCTCTCCATTGCCCTGAACCTACAGTGAAACCTAAACCTAACCCAATCAATTACCCTAACCCTAACCATAACCCTAATACTCATTGTACCCTATCCCAAAACCTTAACCTAAAACAAATCTTAACCCTGATCCTGACCCTTAACATACACCTAGCTCTAAACCTGACCCTCACCATAAGCCTAACACTTACAATAGACCTAGACAGAAACCTAACCTTAAATCTACACCCAAACTGTAACACTAGAGCTGACATTAGCCCTAGACCTAATTTTAGACCTAACCCTAAAACAAACCCTAACCCTCACCCTAGCCATAAACCTATCCTTAATCATAACCCTAACCCTAAACCTAGACCTTACCCTAATTCTAACCCTCACCCTACCTCTAAAACTAGCTATAAACCATACCTTACCCTAAAATTAACTATAAACCTAGCCCTAACACTAGGACTAAGTTGAACACTAACACTATCCCTATTTCTAGCCCTAACTTAGCTCTATCCTAAATCTAACCAAAACCATGGTCCCAAGATTAACTCTAACTCTCACCCTGTCCCTAGCCCTAGTTCTAACCCTATTTATTACTGTAACTGTAACCCTAGCCCTAACACTTGCCCTATAGTTAGACCTAGCCCTAATCGTAGATCTAACACTAAATCCAAATCTACACCTAACCCAAAGCCTAAGCCAAACACTAACACTAGCCTTAACCCTAATGATAATCTTATAACTAGCCCAAACCCTAAACCTAGGACTAAAACAAAACTGAGCAGCAGCCCTAATCCTAAACCTTAACTTAAACCAAACCCTAACACTACACCTTGACATAACCCTAGCCCTAATTCGAGTCCTAACCCTAAACTTAATACTAACCCTGACCCTGACTCATATTCTAACACTGACGCTAGTTCTAAAGACCACCGTAAACTTAAACGAAACACTAAAAGTAACCCTATTCCTAATTAAAGTCATAACACTAACATTAAAGCTAACCCTGACCCTGACTGATATTCTAACACTCACCCTAGCTCTAAACACAGCCCTCACCTTTAACCGAACAGTAACAGTAACTCTAGCCCTTATTTGAGTCCTAACCCTAACCCTAAAACTAATCCTGATGCTTACTCATATCCTAACAATAACCCTAGCTCTAAATATAACCCTAACCTTAAACCAAAACCTAACACTAGACCTACCCCTAATCATAACCCTAAAACTAACCCTAAATATAACACTAGCTCTTACATTAGCCAATTCCCAAGTCTAGCTCTAAATTCAACACAAAAACTAGAGCTAATCTGAGCTCTTAGTCTATATTTAACCCTAACCCTAACCTAACTATAGTATTAACCCTAATAGCTCTAAGGCTATCCCTTAACCATAAAAACCCCTAACCCTTATGGTAACCCTAGACGTATCTCTAATGCTTAGGCAAACAAAAACCCTCACCTTATTAATAGTCCTAACCCTAGCCTTAATTCTAGCTCTAACCCTATCCCAAACCCTGACACAAACCCTAACCCTTATTCTGAACCTAACACTAACCCTAGGTCTAAAACTGACCCTAACACTAGACCAAACCCTAACACTAGCCGTAGACCTAAACCAAATCCTAAATCTAGCCTTAAATCTAGCCCTAAACCTAAACGTAAACCTAGCCCTAGCAATAATCCTTAACCTAACTCAAACACTAACAGTACCACTAAGCCTAAACCTAGTCCTAATTCTGGCTGTAACCCTAACACTAACTCTAACCCAAACACTGACCCTGTCATTAGAGTAAACTTATCTCTAAATCTTACCCTACCCGAAAATCTAAACCTAACTTTAGACCTAGCCATAACCTAAAACTTACAATTAGCCCTCAACATAACCTTAGCTCTTACGTTATCCATAGCCCTAACTCAGGGCCTAAACCTAACAGAAAACCTAGAGCTAAACCTAGGCCTAAATTCAGCAAAACCTTAACCCTAACCCTAGCCCTAACCCTAGCCTAACACTCGCCTTAATTCTAATCCTAGCTCAAAGCCTAAAAATTACTCTAAACCTAAAACCTACACCTATCCCTCAATCTAACCCTAATACTATCCCTAATCCCTACATTAACCCTAGCCCTAAACCTAGGTCTAAAAGTACCCAATACTCTCAACCTAAACCTAACCTTATTGATAATCCTAGGCTTAATGCTAAACCTAAATCTAACTGGAAATCTAACCCTAGACCTAACCTTAAAACTCACACTTGACATAGACCTAACCCTAACTCAAACCCTAACCCTACTATGAAACTAAACATAACCATAGCCCTAACCCTAAGCATAAACCTCAATCTAATGTTAAACATAGCCCTAAATCTACATCTAATCATATACATTATCCTGAACCTAACCCTATCCTTAATGATGTCACTAGCCCTATTCCTAACCCTAACCCTAGGAGTACTATAATCTTATCCCTAGAAGTAACCATAAACCTAACCCTCTCCCTAGCCCTAACCATAGCTCAAAACCTAATACTTACACTAAACATAAATCTAAGCCTAACACTAGTTTTAACCCTAATCCTAAACCTAATTCAAGACCTATACCTAAACATAAAGTGAGCCCTAAATTAGCTCTAATCCTTATCATTATACTAACCATAACACTTACCCAAATATGAACCCTAGGCCTAATCTTAACCCTACCGCTAATCCTAACCTTATCAATGTAAACCTAATGTAAACTCTAAACAGAAACCTATCATTACCCTAAACCACACCCTAATGCAAATTCAAGCCCTATCCCTAAACCTTAACCTCAACCAAACACTAACACTGACCCTGACCCTAATAAATTTCATAGATCTAAAGCTGACTTTTACAATAAACCTAACCCTTAAACTAGACCTAGCCATAAAACCAATACTAAACTATCCCCAACAATAAGCTTAGACCAGATATTAGCCATAGCCCTAATACTAGCCCTAAACCTAACAAAAACCCTAGCCCTTATCCTAGCCCTGAACCTAGCCTTAATCCTAATTCTAAATCTAACTTTAAACCTAACCCAAAAACTAAACCTAGCCCTAATCTTAGCCCTAATTTAGTCCTACTCCTGACCCCAGCCCTAACCCTAGCCCAATGAATAACTCTAACTTTCACCCTAGCCCGTTCCCTAGGTCTATCCCTATCCCTTACTGGAATCCTAATCCTAGCCCCAACTATAGCCCTAATCTTAGGCCTATCATTAGCTCTAGCAGTAACCTAGATCTAATTTTAATTCTTAATCAAACCCTACCCCTAAGCCTAATGCTAACCCTAACCCTAACTCTAAATCTAAATTTAACCCTAGCCCTAAAACAAAATCAAGCCATAGCCCTAACCCTAACCCTTAACATAAACAAAACCCTAACCCTAACCTTAGCTCTAATTCTAGTTTTAAGCTGTGAACTAGAACTAACATTGACCCTGACACTGACCATAATACTGACCATAGTCTAAACATTACCCTAACCCTAACCCTAATCCTAAACCTAACACTAGACCTACCTCTAAACCTCAACTTAAATTTAACCCTAATTGTAACCCTGGTACTTACATTAACCTTACCCCTAACCCTAGAACTAACTTAACCACAAACCAAGACATAATCCAAGCCCTAAACCGAGTTTTAACCCTAACCATAATCCTAAACCTACCCCTAATCAAAACCATAACCCTAGCTCTAACCCTAGCTCTAATCCTATACATTTCCGTATCCATTACCCTAAGCCTAACCCTAACCCTATCCCTAATCCTAAACTTATGCATTAATATAAAACAAACCTAAATCCTAAACTTCACCCTATCATTAAATAACACTAAACATAACACTAATTCAAGCACTATCTTTAAACCCTAACCTATCCCAAACTTCTAACCCAGACCTTGAACCTAGCTCTAAACCTGAACCTAAACCTAACTCTTATATTACATGTAGCCATGAACTTAACCTTAAAATTATCTTTAAGCATAACCTTAGATTTGATGTCAGCCCTAGCTCTAATTCAATCCCAAACCCTAAAATAAATTGTAGCCCTCATCCTAGCCCCAAACCTAGCCTTAATCATAACCCTAATCCTAACTATAGCCCTAACCGGAATTTTAACCCTTACCCTATCTCTAAACCTAGCTATAACGCCATCTCTTACCCTAAACTTAAAACTACCCCTAGCCTTAACACTAGGCCTAAGGAGAACACTAACCCTAGACCTAATTCTAGCCCAAATTTAAACCTATACTTAATTCTAACCCTAACCCTATTTCTACAATTAACTCTAACTCTCACAGTAGCCCTATTCCTACTTCTAACCCTATCCATTATCATTATCCTAACCGTAGCACTAACCCTGGCCTTAAACCTAGCCATAAACATTGCCTAATCCTTATTCCTAGTCTTACACCTAGATCTAAACCTAAATCTAAATCTAACCCTAAGCCTAAGCCTAACATTAACACTAGCCCTAGCCCTAATACTAATCATAAACCTAGCCCTAACCCTATCCTTGCAGTAAAACAAAACTGAACCATAGCCCTAACCCTAAACCTTAACTTAAAACAAACCTTAACAGTAAACCTAGACCTAAGTCTAGCCCTTATTCAAGTTCTAATTTTAACCTTAATACTAACCCTAAATCTGACTCATATCCTAACACTCAACCTATTGCTAAGCACCACCGTAACCTTAAACAGAATACTTACAGTTATCCTAACCTTAATTTGAGTCCTAACCATAACCCTAAAACTAACCTGACACTGACTATGAACCAAACACTAACACTAGCTCTAAATTTCACCCTAACATTAAACCTAATCCTAAGACTAGAGGATTAACCCCTACCCATAACACTAAAACTAACCCTAAAAACTCTAGTTCTTACATTAGCCATTGATCTAACCATAGCCATAACCCTCACCAAAAAACTAGCCCTAATCCGAGATCTAAACCTAGGTTTAACTCTAAAACTATCTCTAACCTTATCACTTACCCTATGCCAAACCCTAAACCTAAAGCTAATCCTAATTCTAATCTTATTCCTTAACATAACCCAAAACATAACCCTATTAGTCCTAACCCTAGTCCTCATTCTACCTCTAACCATAACCAAAACCCTAACTCTAAACCTGATACTTATTCTGACCCTAACACTAATCATATGTCTAAACCTAAACCTAACACTAAACAAAACCCTAACACTAGCCCTACGTTTAAACTTTATACCTAAACCTAACCCTAACACTAGCCCTAGATCTAAACCTAATCCTAATCTATTTATAACTCTAGCCCTAGACCTAAGAAAAAAACTAGCCCTACCCCTATTAATAACTCTAAGCCTAAATCCAAACACTAACCCTTACTATAGACTTAACACTAGTCTTAATTCTGGCTTACACATTAACAATAACCCTAAACTGATCACTGACCTTTACAATAACACTAACCCTAGCTCTAAACATCAGCCCAACCCTAAAAACTAACCCTAAAACTATACTTAGCTCTAACATTAACCCTAAAACTAGCCCTAATCATAACAAAGTTCTTACATTTGCCATAGTCCTAACCTATTGTAAAACTTAGACTTAACCTAAGCCCTACCCAAACTTTAACCCTAAAGCTAACCATAACCAGAACCTTAGCCCTAACCCTAAACCTAAGCCTAACCCTAGACCTAATCCTAAACATAACACTAGTCCTATAACTAGATTTAACGTTATCAATTACCCTAATCATAACATTAAGGATTCTGCTAACCCTAGGCTGAATCCTAATCCTATCCCTAACCCTAAACCTATCCATTAACCTACACCCAACCTGAACTCTAAACCTAAATCTATCATTAACCTATCCCTAATCATAAGGATAATTCAAGCCTTAACCCTAAACCTTAATCTAATAAAAACCCTAACACTGACCCCGACCCTAATAATACCCATAGCTCTGAACCTGACCCTAACAAGAAACCTGACACTTACAATAGACCTAGCTAAAAACCTAACCCTAAAACTCTCCCTAACTGTAACCCTAGACCTGACATTAGTCCTAGCTCTAATCTTAGTCCTAATACTCACACAAACTGTGGCCCACATCCTAGCCATAAACCTTGCCTTAATCATAAAACTAACCCTAACCATAACCGTAATTCTAATCCTCACCCTAGTCCTAAAAGTAGCTACAATCCCATCCCTTAACCTAAACCTAACACTAACTATAACCTTAACACTAACTCTAGCCCTAAACCTAGGCCTAACCCTAATAATAACCCTAATCCTAATCCCAGCCCTAATTTAGTCCTATCCCTAACCCAATCCTAACACTAGCCCTGAGACTAACTCAAACTCTCGCACTAGCCTTATACCTAGTTTAAACCCTATCCCTTACCATCACCGTATACCTATCCCTAAACTTAGCACTGAACCTAGCCCTATTTTTACACCTAGCTCAAAGCCTAGATCTACACCTAACTCTAAATCTAACCCTAAACCTAAGCCTAGACCTCACACTAACACTAACCCTAATCCTAACATTAATTCCAAAACTAGCCCTAACTCGACCCCTAGCTGTAAAACAAAACTGAATCATAACCCTAACACTTAACCTAAACCAAAATCTAACCCTACATCTAGCCCTAATTCTATCTCTAATTCTAGTTTTAACCCTAACCTGAAAACTAATCCGGACCCTGACTCTGACCCTACCATTAAAACTATCTCTAAACATCATCTAATCAAAAACTTAAACCTAACACTAAATGTAGCCCTAACCCTGACCTTATTGCTAGCCCTAATCATAACACTACTTTGTACATTAACCATAGTCTTAAACCAACCCTTACCTAACCCGAAACCTAGCCTTAATCCAAGTCCAAAACCTACTGTTTTTTTTTTAATTTTTAATTTTTAAGTTTCTGGTGGACACAAAATTTTTATTTCATTGCAATGTGGAGCTGAGGATCAAACCCAGTGCCCCACGCATGCCACGTGAGCACACTACTGTTTGAGCCACATCCCTAGTCCCTAAAACTAGCTTTAACCTAAAATGTAAACCTAACCCTAACCCAAATAGAAGCCCTAATCATACACATAACCCTAACTTTAATCTTAGGTCTAACCCTATCCATAACCCTAATTATAACCCAACACTTATGCTAAACTAGACCTAATCCTAACCCTATCTATTATACTAAACCACACCTAAACCCTACACCTAACACTTTTATTACCTTAACTCTAAATCTAATGATAATTTAAGCCCTAAACCTAAACCCTAACCTAACCCAAACCCTCACTTTGATCCTGACACTAATAAAATCCTAGCTCTAAAACTGACCCTTAGTATAAACCTAACCCCTACACTGGACCAAGCCATAAACCTAACACTAAAGATATTCCTAACTCTAACATTAGCCCTTGCCCTAATACTAGCCCTAATCCTAACACAAGCATTAGCCCTCATCTTAGCCCTGAACCTAACCCTAGAACTAACCCTAATACAAACCCTTGGCCTAGCCCTCAACCTAGCTATAACCCAATACCTTACTCTAAATGTAACCCTAACTCTAACCCTAACCCAAGACCTAAACCTAACACTATCACTAGCCCTAATTCAGCCCTATCAATAATGCTAAGCCTAGCCCTAAGACTAACTCTAACTCTAATACTAGCCCTATCACTAGTTCTAACCCTATCCCTTACCATAATCCAAAACCTAACACAAACCCTAGTGCTAATCCTTTCCCTATCCTTAGCCCTAGCCCTAGTCATAGATCACAACCTAACTCTAAATCTAAACCTAACCCGAAGCCTAAACCTAACCATTATAAATACATTTATATTTAGACTCTATGTCTACAGATGTTGGCTTCAATTATTATTTAAAATATAGTCATTAGTTTCATAAAAGGCACACCATTTTTGTGGTGTATAGAGAACTGAGGGTCAGGGGTAGGATGCTTTGTTAAGGGGAAAAGGAGTGAGGGTATGTGATGATTCTAACTTAGTAACTTTGGAGGAGAACTCTAATGAATAGACAGGGGGAATTTATGGAAGAAGGCATAAATTCAAGCTCCTTATCTGTATTCATAAAATTACACTATGTATACATAATAAAAATATGAGGCTGAAAGTGGGATAGAAGGAGAAAGAAAAAAAAAGAAAAAAATAACAAGGAAAGAAAGAAAGAGAGGGAGAAAGAAAATAAGAGCAAATAAAGAGGTGGTGAGGTGGGGCCTATGCAATTCCTCTTTATTATACTATTCTAGTGATTCAGTTCTTAAAGTCCAATTTCATGAAAAGTCCTTTGTTTCACATATTTTGAGGTTGTGAGTACTGGAGGTGGAAGGGTAGAGGAGAATTGATGAGAAGAGCAAGAAAAGAAAAGTAAGGAAGAAAAAAGTCTCTAAGAATTATGTTTTCTTTTCTTGCAGTAGGTGGAGTTGTCTATTCCTAGCTTGAGTCTCTGTGCTCAGGGTGGTGGAGGTAGCCAGGGTGAGAGGGCTTGAGCTTCTACCTGGAACCTTTCTACTCTTAGTCTCTGAATTGGACACCAGATGCCTGTACAGTTGCTGTTCTGCATTAATAGCTACACCCCCCAAAAGCTTGTGAGAAAAATCTTGAGTTTTCACAGCTGGAGGTAGGGGAGTTGGAAACCAGGTAACTGATAAGCTGCATAACCAAGCTGGTAGCCATGCCCACCAATGGATGGCGAGTAAGGTTTTGCAAGATGGAATTCATCTATTACCCATATATGGTGTTTGGAGAGGTGAGTGGTTCTGGAGTGACCTTGTGCTGGCCGATAGCTTTTTCTGGTGACCCACAAGCACAGCCTCTGTGTTCTGTGCTGCCTTCCATCTGTGCAGAGAGCACCTGTGTGGCTGAGACTGTTGGCTCTGCCTAGAGAAACTGCACAGCCGAGACTTCCATCTGCGTTGAGAGCAGCCATGTGGCCTTCGTTTTCTTGAAATTTCTATGATGCTGGGAAGGATTTATTTTTTACTTGGCCTTACTATGTTTCGCAGGTTTGGGCCTTCTCGGTTCAATGGTTCGCTGTCAGAAACATTTTGTATTTTAAGGATTGCCTTCACTATGGCTTATTGATGTGAATAAAAATTGAGCTGGTAATCAAACAGGGTTGGCAGGAGGTGCTTGAATCTTGACACAATCAGTTCTCAGTGGGCACACTATGGTTTCTGTCTTTTGAAGATAAGCCAAAGATGAAGCATGCAAAAGCAACTGTATTCGAGAGCGCCTAAGAAGAAAACAGAGGAATATGTATGTACTGAAATAAGTCTACCAACAATTTGATCAGATTTCTTTGATACTGCACAGTATTCATCTTTTGGCATGCTCCTCTAGGCTCCCCAAGGTTAGCACTTCTAGGATTAATGGTTCTCTAAACAGGTAAGGATTAGTGTTACGGTTAGGTTTAGGGTTAGATTTAGATCAAGTGTTAAGGTTAGAGTTTGTTTTGTCTAAATTTCTTTGATACTGGAAAGGATTTACCTTTTACCTAGCCTTAATATGTGCCCCAGTTTTGGGCCTTCTCTGTTTCAATGATTCAGTGTTGGGAATAGTTTGTTTTTAATGTCTCACTTCATTTTGACCTATATGGGTAAATGCAAATGGAGCTAGATATCAGAGGATTGGCTCTAGCTTGTTGAAACTTCACATACTCAATCAGTTGTCTCTGGGAACTCTCTAGTTTCTTCCTTGTAAAAGTAGCCACAAGCTGAAGCATGGAAAACAAATTTATCCAAGATCCAAGGAGGAAATGGGGCAATATGCATGTACTGAAATATCGTCCCCAATTATTTGGTCAGATTTCTTTGATACTGTGCAGGATTAATCTCTAAGCTTGCCCCACTCGTCTTACCAAGTTTAAAACTTTTATGACCAAAGGTTCTCTTAACAGGTTAGGCTTAGGGTTATGGTTAGAGTTAGGGCAAGTGATAGAACTAATTTAGGTTTGGATTAGTTTTTTTCAACTTTTTGGAGACTCGGCAGAATTTATCGTTTTCCTATTCTTAGTATACTCCCCGTGTTTGGGCCTCCTAGGGAAAAGGGTTTGCTCTCAGGAGCAGTTTTAATTTTCATCTTTCACTTCATTTTGTTCCATAGGCTGAATGTAAATGGAGCTGGACTCAAATAGGGTTTGTGCTAGCTGCTTGCAACTTCACCCACTCAATAAAATCTTAGGGCAAATTTTCTCATTTGTTTCTTATGGTAGTAGCCCAAAGCTGAATTAGAAAAAAAAAACAGCTTTATCTGTGAGCACTTTAGAAGCAAGCTTCAATTTTTTTTGCATGAATTATTTTGATATTGTACAGGATTCATCCTTTTCCTATTCTTAGTATTATCCCCAAGTTTTGGTTTTCAAGGTTTTTCAGTTCACTGTCAGGAACAGTTTGAATTTTTAGGTTCACTTTATTAGGGTCTATAGATGTGAATGAATATAAAGCTGGAAATCAAAGAGAGTTAGTACTAGCTTCTTGAAACTTTACACACTCAATCAGTTCTCTGTGGACACTCTCTGGTTATTCCTTGTAAAAGTACCTTAAACTAAAGCATGAAAAAATACTTTATCCAAGAGCACATTAGGAGAAAACAGGCAAATATAAATGTACTGAAATAACTCCCTAATTACTTGGTCATATTTCTTTGATACTACAAAGGATTCATCTGTTAGCTTGCCCACTGGGCTCCCTTATTTGGGGACTACTATGATCAATGGTTTTCTAAACAGGTTAGTTTAGATTTAGTATTAGGTTAGGGCTAGGGTTACAGCTAGTGTTTTGTTCAATTTTTTTGATACTGGGTATGATTCAACTTTTACCTAACCTTACTGTATTCTCTAGGTTAAGTCCTCTTGGGTAAAGGGTTTGCTCTCCTGAACAGTTTGTATTTTAAATTTTCATTTTATTTTGACCTATGCATGTAAATGGAAATTGGGCTGGGCATCCAACAGAGTTTGAGCTAGCTACTTCAAACCTCACACACTCAATCAGTTTTCTATGAGCATTTTCTGGTTTATTTATTGTAAAAGTAGCCCTAAGATGATGCATGCAAAGCAACTTTATGTGAGAGCAATTTAGAATAAAATAGGGAAATATGCATCTACTGAACTATCTCTCCAATTATTTGGTCAGATTTCTTTGATATTGTGAAAGATTCATCTGTTAGCCTACCCAACTTGGCCATCCAAGAGTGGGACTTCTAAGATCAAAGCGACTCTAAACAGGCTAAGGTTAGTGTTAGGTTTAGTGTTAGGACTAGGATTAGGCCTGGTTTTAAGGTAAGAGTTAGTTTTGTTTTCAAATTTCTATGATAGTGTGGAGGATTCATCTTTTTCCTATTTTGACTATTCTCCAAATATTTGCACCTCCTACATAAAGAGTTTGCCTTCAGAAACAGTTTCAATTTTCATGTTTGTCTTCTTTTTGCACTATAGTGGTGAATGGAAATGAAGTTGGAAAACATATATGGTTTTTGCTAGCTGCGTGAAACTTCACACACTCCATCACTTTTCAGTGAGCATTATCTGGTGTTTGCCATGGAAGTAGCCCTAAGATGAAGTAGAAAATAACAGATTTATCTCTGAGTGCTTTAGGAGCCAGAAGAATACACATGTACTGAAAGAGCTTCCATTTTTTTTTCGGTTAGATTAATTTGTTACAGGAAAGGATTCATCCTTCACCTAGCCTTATAGGTGTGAATGCAATGGAGCTAGAAATCAAACAGGGTTGATATAAGCTGCATGGAACTTCACACACTCAGTCAGCTCTCTGTGGGCACTCTTTAATTTTTCTTTGTGAAAGTACCTTAAGCTGAATCATGAAAACAATTTATCTATGATCACTTTAAGAAAAAAACAGGGAAATATGAATACCTCCCTCAATTTTTCATCAAATTTTTTGATACTGCACAAGATTCATCTGTTAAGTTGCACTGCTAAGCTCCCCAATTTTGGGATTTATATGTTCATAGGTACTCTAAACAGGTTAGGGTTGGGTTAGATCTACTGTTAGAGTTACAGTGAATTTTGTTCAAATTAATTTGATAATTGGCATAATTCATCTTTTACCTAGCCTTACTATTTTCCCCAGGTTTGGGCCTTATCCCTTCAATGGTTTGGTTTCAGGAACAGTTTGTATTTTAATGTTTCCTTCATATTGACCTATATGGGTAAATGGAAATGGAACTTGAAATCAAACAGTGCTGGTGCTAGCTGCTTAAACCTGCACACACTCAATCAGTTCCATGTGGGCACTCTTGTTTCCTCCTTGTGCAATTTTACCAAATCTGAAGCATGCAAAAACATCTTTATCTGAAAGTACTGTTGAAGACAACAGGGAAATATACATGTAGTACCTCCCCAAATTATTTTGTCAGATTTCTTTGATACTGCACAAGATTCATCTATTAGCTTCCACCACTAGGCTCCCTTAATTTGGGATTTCTATGAAAAAAGGTTCTCTAAACAGATTAGAGTTAGTTTTATGGTTAGGGAAAGGGCTAGGTTTAAACCTAGTGTTAGCGTTAGAGTCAGTTTTGTTCATGTATCTTTGATGCTGTGCAGGATTCATCTTTTACCTAGCCTCACAATGTTCCCTGATTTGAGCCTTCTCGTTCAATGGTTTCCTGTCAGGAACAGTTTGTATTTTAAGGTTTTCCTTTATTTTGAAGTATTTTGTGGAAGAGAAATGGAGCACAAAATCCAACAGGGTTGGTGCTAGCTGCTTGAAACTGCACACACTCAATCAGTTCTCTGTGGGCATGCACTGGTTTGTTCCTTGTGAATGTTGCCCTCAGCTGAAACATGCAAAGCAACTTTTTCCCACTATTGGAGAAATCAAGGAAATATGCATGTACTGAAACACTTCCCCCAATTATTTGCTCAGATTTCTTTGATATTGTGCAGTATTCATCTGTTAGATTGCCCCACTAGGCTCCCTTAGTTTGGGAGTTCTATGATCAAAGGTTCTCAAAACAGGCTAGGGTGAGCTGTAGGCTTAAGATTAAGTATAGATCCAGTGTTAGGTTTAAGTAGTTTTGTTTAAATTTATTTGATTATAGGCAGGATTTATCTTTTACCTAGCCTTACTATGTTCCCCAGGTTTGGGCCTTCTAAGTTCACTGGTTTGCTGTCAGTATTTCAGTTTTTATTTTAAGGTTTCACTTCCTTTTGACCTATATGGGTAAATGGAAATGGAGCTGGAAATCATACAGGGTTTTTTCTAGCTGCTTGAAACTTCACACACTCAATCTGTTCTCTGTGAGGACACTCTGGTTTTATCCTTCTGAACGTATCCCAAAGATGAAGCATGCCAAAACAACACTATGTGAGAGCATTTTAGGAGACAACAGGAACATATTAAAATACTGAACTACCTTCCCCAATCATTTGGTCAGATTTCTTTGATAATGGGCAGGATTCATCTGTTAGCTTGCCCCACTAGGCTCCTAAACTTTGAGACTTGTATAATCAAAGGTTTTCTTAACAGGTTAGGGTTAGGCCTATGGTTAGAGTTAGGTCTAGTGTTAGGCTTAGAGTTTGTCTTTTTTAAATTTATTTGTTACTGGGTAGGATAAATTTTTCCTAGCCTTACCAGATTCCCCAGGTTTTGGCCTTCTGAGTTGAATTCTTTGCTGACAGGAACAATTTGTATTTTATGGATTCACTTCATTTTGACCTACATGGGTTAATGGACATGGAGTTGGAAATCAAACAAGGTTGGTGCTAACTGCTTGAAACTTCACACACTCAATCAGTCCTCTTTCTGCACTCTCTGGTTTGTTCCTTGTGAAATTCATAATAAGCTGAAGTATGCAATACAAATTTATCTGAAAACACTTTAGGAGAAAACAGGAAAATATGCATGAACTGAAATAGCTCCCACAAGTATTTTGTTAGATTTCTTTGAAACCATCCATGTTTCATCCATAAGCTTGCTAGACTCCCCAATTTCGAAACTTCTATGATCAAAGTTCTCTAAACAGAGTAGATTTAGGGTTAGACTTAGTGTTAGGACTAGTTTTAGACCTAGTGTTAGGATTAGAGTTATTTTTTATTTAATTTTTATGATACTGGGTAGGATTCACCTTTTTCCTATTTTTGTGATAGTAGGAGTAGATGTGACTCCATTTTGTTTTATGACATCATCCTGTAAAAAAAACCATGCCAAGTAGAAGAGTCATAACTGGGGCAAATGCTCTTCTCCTTTTCCTATAGAAACCTTTAAGAACACAAAACTATCTAATGGGGTATTGTTTCTGTAACTAGGGTAACGGGGCTCTGTTTCTGTAATGGGGCGAATGGGATAACTGTGATTGTTTAGGCTTTCCTCCACTTGAACTCACTGTCCCCTTTCTGTAACCTGGCTTGCTTACATTGGCTAGACCCCCCCTAAAATATCCCTTTTTCGGTTTTCAGGCTCATAAGGAGGGCCCTTGCAATGGTTCAGGGTTGATCAAAAGAACAGCTTTATGTTCTGGTAAGCCGCCACCTGTATGCTTCAATAAAGGCTTGATTCGGTTTCATGTGAGTGGTCTGGAAGTCAGTTTATGAAACCCTGGGATGAAGCTTTAACTATAACATCTGGGAGCTTGTCTAGGATCCATTATTCCCCAACCCTCACATCAAATTTGCCTCCAATAACGGACCTTTGTAACTTGGCCCCGGAGTAGAAGGGAGCTCATGAGACATGCTCCTCAGCCTCACTTTCAGGATGACTCCAATCCATTCTAGGATGCTCTGAAAAGCCTCCTGCTGGCCTGTCAGTTCTGGTGAGTCTACTGTTCTCTGGGGGAAAAGGTCAGACTGGATGCAGTCGCTTACACCTTCCCTGGGACAGGAGGAGACATTGTCACTGTCTCCCTGGAGGTCTCCCTGTGTGACCTCATTTGTCTGTATCTGTGACCCACTGGAGGCCTCGCTGGGAGGCCTCATCTGCCTGGGGGCAAGATTAAATGTTGTCTCTCACTGGAGGCCTCCCTGCTGGGCCTTATCTGTCTGGGGGCGGGACAAACGTGGTCTCTGCCCATTAGAAGCCTCTCTGGTGACCTCAGCTATTGTTGCTTGTCCTGTGTCTGTTCTGCTCTTTGTCTTTTCTCCAGTGTCTTCTGCTGTTGATCATTTGTCCAGTGTCAGTTCACTGGCTGTTTGTTTTGTTTACATGGTCTCTGCCCATTAGAGGTCTACCTGTGTGATCTCAGCGATTGTTTCTTGTCCTTTGTCTGTTCTGCTGTTTATCCTTTCTCCAGCATCTTCTTGCTGTTCGTCATTTGTCCCATGTCTGTTCGCTGGCCATTTGTCTTGTTTTTATCTGTCTGATTGTTGCCCTTTCCTTGTTCTCATAACCGCTATTCTTTCATCAGGACTCCTTCACTCCACCAAAATCATGGGACAAGGAAGCACTACAGAGACCTCTACCTGTACCCCTTTAACTTGTTTTCTTAATAATATTCAAGACGTTTTCTGTTTTTGTTGTTGTTGTTGTTGTTGTTGTTTGTTTGTTCCCTTTCTATCCTGTGTTAATTTCTACCTCAGTTTGTTTGTAATGAAAAATAATGGTTAAAACAGTTTTAACTGTGCTCATTACAGCTTGCATTAAAATGTAAAGTGCTGGCAACAGGACTAAAAGAATTATCAGAAGTAAAAGCTAAAGGTAAAAAGAAAAAGGCATTCTAGAGATTGTCTTCATTTAGGAACTGGGCCAGGTGGCCAACTGGGTAAATCATGTCATTTTCTATAGAGGACAAATTAAAACTAAAGTGTTTTATAAAATTATTATCCCTAAATTAAAAAACAAAAAGCATAATTTTGTCTAGAAAAATTTGGCTTTTGTCTCTTGGTATTTACAAGCATGAATAACTCCCAACTATTAAAAAATGGTCTAAAGATATTTCAATTTCAGGCTAATAGTTGGTGGCTGCTATCCAAGAAACCAGAAAAAAAAAAAACAGTTTAAATTGGGACTCCAACCTGGGGGACTCTCCCAGGGAGACCAATGGAGTTGCATCTTTGGGAAGTTCCTCCAGGGAAAAATAAGTTCCCTTCATTTGTCTATGTTCCCTCAACTCTTTTTAGCTTTCATGAACAAGACCACATGAGGAAAATGGTAAGAAAACTTTTAAATTTGAATTAATGTTAAACTCATAATTTTGATCAAATATGCCTTAGTTAATATAATTTCTGATTATGATCTGCTTTATTCTAAAGCCAATTTACAAGGGTTAACTCTCAAACTAGTAGGTTTTAAAAAATAAGCTATAAGGCTTTTTTGTCTGTTTGCTTTGTATGGGGGCAACGGTGTACTGTCTGTCTAGATGTATTGCCATGTCTACATACATTTGGTACAAAAAATTGACATATAAGCTCATTAAATAATATTTTAAAATATGGATCCAAATTTTTTTGTTAATGTGATTTAAAAGGTTCAATTCAAATTGGGAAAATAGATAAAAGTATAAATGTCTTTTAAGTTACTAATGCATAATTTTGTTTCTACATGTGTAAACAGGTGTTAAAATGTTAATGTCTATGAAGTATCTGACACCCATTGTCCCTAGGATGTTTATTTAATAACACACAAAAAAGATTACAAATACTACCCAAAGCACTTGTCTAATACCTTGTTTTAAAAAAAACCAGATATGTAAATTTTATCTAAACATATATGAAATTAATCATGCATGTGTTTGTTACAGACATTGAATTGTTTTACATATTTAAAATGCTGTTAAATATAATATCATGTACTCTTAACTCCTTAAATTCCAGAAGGTAAAATATTTTAAAAATATTTTGTTTTCATAAACAAAATTGGTGTAAATTTGTAAATTACAAATTCCCAACATGCATAATTCTACATACAAGGAATTAAGAGGTTTCAACTGTATTTCAATTAACATACTATAAATAACAAATATTTCATCTTATTAAAATAGATTAATTTATCTAAATTCAAAAATTTATAAAGGTAATTTCAAAGTAAAAAAATGATCAATAGGTTAAAAATTATTAAAAAGTTTTAAATATAAAAATATATTTGATGAAAAGCGTTTCCAGGTAAAAAGTCTTTATGTAATTATAATACATTTAAGTAAACAACAAAAGGGTCTAACTAAGTAATATAAAGGTCTATAAATGAAAGAGAAATAATAAAAGGTTTATATGTAACTTAGTTGGTTATATATGTAACACAAATAGGTAAAACTATTCAAGGTTGTTTTCTAAAAAAAATAATGTACTGATATATTTATAGGTTAAAATGACAAAAACTTCTAAAAATATTAGTTACATTGTGTCTATTAAGTTTTATCTTCTAGTACAAGTAATCTTGAAAAAAAATTAGGTTTGTACATCGGTGGCTAAACAGCAACTGTTATTTTAATGTATTGTCTTACATTACAATTCTAGATTTTCCTTTAAAAGCTAACCTTGGTTAATACAATAACATCAATAAAAGTGTGGTAATTGTGTTCATGTCTTTCAGATATACAAGTCTTTAAAGTAAAAGGTTTAAAGAAACATTTTATCAAACTGGTATTCTACAAACTAAAATGGTCTGTAAAGATAACAGATTTTATTGGGGATTTATTTATATATATAAAGATAACAGATTTTATTGGGGATTTATTTATATTGTTTGATGTTTTATATATTTATTTATATATATTTATATATTTATATATATAAAGATAACAGATTTTATTGGGGATTTATTTATATTGTTTGATGTTTTTTAACCAAATCTTATGTTACCTTTAACACTAAAATAAAAAAAAAAATTTAAAGATATTTTAAAATGTAATGAGTGCCTAACCTATTTAAAGATTAACATTATAAAACATTTTGCCACTTAACACATAAAAATATATTAAAGGCTCTGAGCCTTTCCTTAATTAATGTTCCTGATTATGTCATATTGTGCTACTATCATTCATACACAGCCAGGAAACAATATATGTAAACTTTATAAAATGATATCTAAATAGAGAGACAAAGATCAACTTTAAAACTAAAACACTTTAACTAGGATTTGTAAAAAGCCTTGCCTTACGTGAGATAAGGCTCTGCCTCACACCTTTGAGCATGTCAAAATAACTTCAAAGTAGGCCAGATTTCAGTTATTTTAAAGTTATATTCAAAGATTAAATTTATTAAAAAGATTACTGTGGTCTCAAATAAAAAGTATAATGTATAACTCAGACAAGGTTCAAGATTTATACAAGCTAAATATGTTTTTACTATTGTTAATTTCACCTTGTATCTTAATTATAACTAAAAAAGTGACCACTATACTCAGAGCAACCAGGAGACCTTTACTCTGACAATGTCTTATTTACACAAGAGAGAGAAAGAGAAAAAGAGAGAGAGAGACAGAGAGAGAGACAGAGAGACAGACAGACAGAGAAATGCAAGAGAGAAAGAGAGAGAGAGAGAGAGAGAGAGAGAGAGAGAAAGTGCAAGAGAGAGAGCGAAAAAAATGCAAGAGAGAGAAAGAGGGAAATTCAAGATTGACAGAGAGAGAGAGAAGTACAAGAGAGAGAGAAGAAAAGAGCATAAAAGTGAGAGGGAGAACGAGAGAAAGGAAAAGTAAGAGAAAAAGGAGAGAACAAGAGAGGAAGACCTGAAACGAGAGACTTTTTATAGCCAAAATCTAATGGGGTCTCTGGGTCTGCAAGCTACCTTGTTGGCATACAGTGATTGAATCATACAGTAGATCTTCTGCCTTCAGGCAGATCTTCAGCATTACATAAATTAATAAATAAAATAATGACATTGTGTTATGTAAAAATTAACTGTAAAGTTATAAACATTAAAGTTAAAGCCCAGCATTCTTACTGTAAAACTGGTAAAACTGACTTGTTGGATGTTTAAGTCCAAATTTAAATATTAAGTTTAAAGTAAAGTGGCCAAAGAAACCAATATTTGGCTCTTGCCCTCTGAGTCAGGCTGAACCCAGGACAGGGGTAAAGCTTTGCACCTCTGGGCCACATAACCTCCTGATAAGGGAGATTAATGAGACCAATGGAGAACAAAAAGCCAATGAGTATACATGCGGAAAAAGAGGAGGATCATCAAACAGCGGAGACATGCCTGAATCTTCCAAGGAAAGATTTAAAGTCAGCAAGACCTTGACCCATCCTAATGCAGATGACACTAACAGAGCTAAAATGATACTCACACGTTCCCCAAGAATGTCCTCCAAGGAAACTCCGCTGACTCTTACCAATAAATAGAAACAAGGTAAGTTTGTCCAACTTGGTCTTAACACCTAGCAAAAACAGTTAAAATCAAAGCACAGCTATTCCTGGATATTTAAAAAGAAACAACATTTATTTTAGTGTAACTTAAAATGTACACTAGTGTAAGCATCCCCAAAATAACTAAGACTGGAGGCAAAAAAAGAAAAATTCTTAAGCAAAAATGCCTGATAACTATCAATTAAAAAAACTACCAGAAGTTTTTAGTCAATTTAAGGCCTACAGATCTTCCTAACTTCCTACACAGATAGATGTAATCAATGTTTATTAATATAATTATCTAGCCTTAAGTAACAAAAGGATCTTTACTGACGCAGAGGTCATGCCAGAAGGATAATTTTACAAAAACCAGATGACATTAACTAATTTAACTAAATGCTGTTTCTACATTTTTGATAATTCTGACAATGTGAAAGATCTGTGTTACCTTAAAAAAATGCCTTATTAGGCTTTGATCGGCCTTGTTATGGGAACATTTTCTCAGGTCTTCCACCTCCTAGTAAACAATCATTAATTTCAATCATTTTCATGATATTCGTGTACAGGTTCCAGATGCTACAACTGCTATTTTTTATTAATCTTCCTTCAGAACTCATGTTTTTTTGTTTCTCTCATAGAAGTGCCCACCCCAGGTGAATTTACATCCTGTTCTTCCTAAGCCAGATTTTTACCTTTACCCACTCAGTTTCTAAAAAGAGACTCCAAACTGCTTGCCCACTGCACACCACCCCGTTTCATCTGGAAGTAGCAAGAATGATCATCGATGTTTTCCCTTATGGCAGTTGGAGGTCCCTAAGATTAGAGGAAAAATTATGGTAAACATAGGTGTTCGCCAATATGTCTATCTCAGGAAAATGTACCTGGGAAACTACTCCCAAGATGACCTGGGTGATCTCCCATAAAGAGACATTTGCTTCCACAACCCAACTTATAAATGGGACTACTCCCCATTCACCAAAAATTGTGCTTCCAGGGTCCCACTTCAAACTCCTTTCCTATATCTCCAAACTGTCAATTACTCTGAACTATGTAAACTACTATATTGATGGAGCAAAAGGAAAATAATACCTGGACTTATTAAAAGTCCAGGGCCCACTGATTTATCAACATAGACTGTCTGCCCCCATTTTAGTTCCCCTCCTGTCTGGTTTGGGAAGTCCCTCAGCCATCAAATAGATATAGATTTAGGAAAACTAGAAAGGTCAATCTCCAAACTAAAGGTTTCACTAGACTCTCTGACAGAAATAGTCTTATAAAACAGATGAGGTCTAGACGGTCTCTTTCGAAACAAGGTGGACTTTGTATGGCTCCAGGAGAAAAATGATTGTATGCAAACCATTCTCGGATAATAAAGAACAGTTTGATGCTTGTGATAAAAAAGGTTAAAGGAAAGAGATGAAACACTAGAAACTTCAGGCGATTGGTTCCAAAAGCTATTCTCATGATCCCCTTGGTTGACTACCATCATTTCAGCAGGAGTTGGGCCCTTAGTCCTTCTCCTTATTGGTATTACTGTAGGACCCTGATTTTTAAAAACCCTCCCAAACATATACACAAGAATATAGGTGATATCAGAGTTATGGTCTTGAAAGCCCAGTATATTCCCTTAGACACAGAAGGAGGAAAAAAAAAACCCAAGGCCTAATTATGTGCAAGATTGGCATTAAAACTACTAAAACCAGTGGGGAATGTGATAGTAGGAGCAATTGTGACTCCATTTGTTTATGACTTCATCCTGTAAAACAACCGTGCAAAGTAGAAGAGTCATAACTGGGGCAAAATGTTTTTTTTTTTCCTTTTGCTATAGAAACATTTAAGAACACAAAATTACCTAATGGTGTATTGTTTCTGTACCTAGGGTAATGGGTCTCTGTTTCTGTAAGTGGGTGACTGGGCTAACTGTAATTGGTTAGGCTTTCCTCAGCTTGACTGCACATCTTGCTTCTGTAACCTGTCTTGATTGCATTGGCTAGACCCCCCGAACATTCCTTTTATGATTTTCAGGCTTATAAGGAGTGCCCTTGCAATGGTTCGGGGCTGATTGTGGGAACGGCTTTATGTTATGGTCAGCCACTACCTGTGTGCTTTAATAAAGGCTTGATTCAAATACACATGAGTGGTCTGGAAGTCAATTTATGAAACCCTGGGATGAAGATTTAAGTATAACATTTTGACTATACTCCAAATGTTTGGGCCTCCTATGTAAAAGGGTTTTCTTTCAGGAACAGTTTAAATTTTCATGTTTCTCTTCTTTTTGCCCTATAGGTTTGAACGGAAATGAAGCTGTAAATCAAACAGGGTTTGTGCTAGCTGCTTGAAACTTCACACACTCAATCAGTTCTAAGTGAGCATTTTCTGGTTTGTTTCCTGTGAAATATCCTTAAGCTGAAGTAGAAAGAAACAGCTTTATCTCTGAGTGCTTTGGGAGCAACCAAAGTAAACATGTACTGAAAGAGCTTCAAATTTTTTGTTGGATTATTTTGATACCTACAGGATTCATCTTTGACCAACCTTAATAGGCTTCCCATATTTGGGCCTTCAAGGTTTAATGGTTCAGTGTCAGGAACAGTTTGAATTTTTAGTTTTTACTACATTAAGGCCTATAGGTGTGAATGGAAATGGAGCTGGAAATCAAACAGAGTTAGTGCTAGCTACATGAAATATCACACACTCTATCACTTTGCTGTGGACATGCTCTGGTTTGTTCCTTGTAAAAGTACCTGAAGCATGAAAAAAACAATTTATTCAAGAGCACTTTAGGAGAAAACAGGAGAAATAGGCATGTACTGAAATACCTTCCCCAATTATTGGTCAGAATTTTTGATACTGGGCAGAATTCATCTGTCACATTGCCCTACTAGGCACCCCACGTTTTTGACTTTTATGATCAAGCTCTATAAACAGGAAAGGCTTAGTTTTAGGAATAGGGTTAGGGCTAGGGTTAAAACTAATGTTTGCTTTAGGATGAGTTTTGTTCAAATTTCTTTAATACCAGTCAAAATTCATTTTTTACCAAGCATTACTATATTTCCCAGGTTGGGCCATTGCAGTTCAAGGTTCACTAAAAGGAACAGTTTGTGTTTTAAGGTTCATTTCATCTTGACATCAGTGGGTTAGGATTAGGGTTAGGGCTATGGCTCAGTTTTGTTTTAGGTACAGGGTTAGGGTTAGGGCTAGATTTTGAATTAGTGTTAGAGTTAGGGATAGTGTTAGGGTGAGGTTTAGACTTAGGATTATGGTTAGATTTATTGTTAATTACGGTTAGATCTAGGGTTAGTGTTACGGCTAGGGTTAGTGTTATGATACGAGATAGGGTTAGAACTAGGGAAACAGCTAGAACGGGAGTTAGATTTAGATTTAGGACTAGGCTTAGGGTTAGGGTTAGGGTTAAAACTAAATTAGGGCTAGTATTAGGACTAGGGTTAGTGTTAGGTTTAGGCCTAGGGATAGTGATAGGTTTAGAATTAGCATTGGGGTTAGGATTAAGTTTAGGGAAATGGGTGATGTTATAGATAGCTTTATGGCTAGGGTGAGGGTTAGAATTAAAATTAGGGCTAGAGTTAGTGTTTAGGTTAGAATTAAGGCTAGGTTTATGGCTAGGGTTTCTGTTAGATTCAGGTCTAGAACTAGGGCTATGGCTAATGTCATGTATAGGGTTATAATTAAGGATAGTTTAAGGATTAGATTATGGCTAGGTCTAGTCTCAGAGCTATGTTTAGAGTAAGGGTCAGGTTTAGAGTTAGGAGAATTATTAGGGTTATGGTTAGGGTTGGTATTTGGTTTAGGTCAATGTTTAGGGTTAAGGCTTTAATTAGTTTTAGGTTTTAGCTTTAGGTTAGTGTAATGGATAGGGTTAGGCTTAGGTTTCAGTTAAGGTTGAGGGTAATGGATATTTTAGGTTAAGAAATAAGTTTAATGTTAGCATAAGATTAGGGTTATGTTGAGTTTAATGGATAAATTTAGAGCTAGGGGTATGGCTAGATTATGTTTTGGATTGAGTCTAAAATTAGAGTTAGGTTTAGGGATAGGGCTAATATTTGGTTTTCGGTAAGTTTTAGGTTTAGGGAAGGGTTATGGTTAGGTTAGTGTAAGGGTTAGTGTTTGAGCAGGGGTTAGGGATAGAGTGAGGTTTAGGTTTAAGTTTAGGTCTAGGGATATATTTAGGGTTACGGTTTGGTTTAGGGTTTGGGTTATGGCTAGAGTTTTCATTACACTTAGGGTTTGGTTTAGGGTAATGCATAATGCTGGATTTAGGGCTAGGGATTGGGTATGGATTAGGGATAGTCTTAGGATTAGGTATAGTGTAAGGCTTAATGTTTCAACTAGGATTAGAGCTATGGTGAGGTTTAGGTTTTTGATGAGGTCTTGCAATACGTTTATTGTTTGGATTAGGTTTAGTGTTAGGGATAGTGTTGTAATTAGGTTTAGAATTAGGTTCAGGGTAATTGACAGGATTAGAACTAAAGTTTGAGCTAGGATTAAGGTTAGGATAAAAGCTAGGGTTAGGGTTAGGGTTTAGGACAGGGCTAGGGTAATGTTTAGTGTAAGGGTTTGACTGTGAGCTAGATTTAGGTCTAAGGCAAGTATTAGTGTTTTGGTTTGTGTTAGGGCTAGTGTTAGGGTTAGGGTTATGCTTAGGGCTAAGTTTAGGCCTAGAATTATGGCTAGGTTTTGTGTTAGAATTTAGCACTAGGGTTAGGAGTATGATTGGGGTTAGGGCTACTATTATGTTTAAGATTAGTTTTAAAATAGGGTTAGTGCTAGGGTTATGTTTAGGGCTATTATTAGGGTTAGGGTAATGGCTAGGTCTAGTGTTAGAAATATGTTTTGGGTTAGGGTCAGGTTTAGAATTAGGTTAATATTAGAGTCAGGGTCAGTGTTTAAGTTTTATGCTTATGAATGGGTTAGATTTAGCAATAGGGTTAAGTTTAGCATTTGGTTAGTATTATGTTTAGTATAATGGATATATTTAGAGCTAGGGTTGGGGCTAGGTTATTATTTGGATTAAGCCTAGGAATAGAGTTAGGTTTAGGGCTAGGGCTAGGGTTTGGTTTATGATAAGTGTTAGGATTAGGGCTAGTGTTATGTTTAGTTTAGGGTAAGTGTTAGTGTTTTAGCTAGGGTTAGGGCTAGGGCGAGGGTTAGATTTATGTTTAGGTCTAGGGATAAGTTTATGTTTAGGTTTTGGTTTAGGTTATGTGTTTTTTTAGTTTTTATTACAGTAAACGTTAGGTTTAGGGTAATGTATAATGTTAGATTTAGGATTAGGTTTAGGGTATTGATTAGGGCTTGTTTTAGGGTTAGGTTTAGAGTAAGGCTTAATGTTTCTGCTATGGTTAGGGCTATGTTGAGGTTTAGGTTTATGGTTAGGTCTTGGGATACTTTTATGTTTAGGTTTAGGTTTAGTGTTGGGGATAGGGTTATAATTAGAGTTAGGGTTAGAGCCAGAATTAGGACTAGTGTTAGGTCTAGGGGTAGGGTAAATGTTTAGTTTAGGTTAAGGGTTATTTAGGGCTAGAGCTAGGATTGTGTTCAGGTCTAGGGCTAGAATTATACCTACATTTAGGATTCGTTTTGGGTCTAGATCTAGTGTTAAGGTTAGGCATAGGTATTGGCTTAGTGGTAGGGCTAGTTTTATGGTTTGATTTAGGGTTAGGGTCAGGTTTAGACCTAGGGTTATTATTAGGATCAGAATAAGGGTCAGGGTTAGGGTTAAAACTAGAATGAAGGCTAGGGTTAGGACTGGTAATACTGTTAGTGTTTAAATGAGGCTTAGGATTAGGGTTAGGACTAAGGTTAGCATTTGGTGTAGGGTTTGGCTTAAAGTAAGTGATGGGGTTAGAGCTAGGGTTAGGGCTAGGTTTACGGTTAGGGTTAGGACTAGTGATAGGGTTAAAATTAAAATTTATGTTAGGGTTCGAACCAGAATTAGGGGTAGGATTTGTGTTAGGGTTAGCGCTAGGGTTATGACAATGACTAATGTATAAACTAGGGTTATGATTAGGGCTAGTTTTAGAGTTAGGGTTAAGGCTAGTTCTTGTGTTAGTGTTAATTTAAGGTTAGGGTGATGTTTAGAGCGAAGATCAGTGTTAGGATCAATGTCGGTTTCAGGGTTATATTTAGAGTTAGAGTTAGGGATAGGTGTAGGTTAATGCTTTGGTTTAGATTAAGGGTTAGGTTAAAGGTTATGGTTTGGTTTTGTTTTAAAGCCAGGGGTAGCGGTAAGGCAAATTTAAGGATTAGCATTATGGTCAGGGCTAATGTTAGGGTTTGGTTTATGATTATGATTATGGATAAATTTAGAGTTAGGTTTAAATTTAGAGTTAGGTTTAGATCCAGGGCTGGGCTAGGGCTAAAAATAGAATTAGGCATGGGCCTAGGGCAAGAGTTAGAGTTAGTCTTAAGGCTAGGTTTAGGGTTAGGAAAGGACTAAATTAGCGTTAGTGCTGCACTTAGTGTTAGTGTTAGGCCTAGAGTTAGGGCAAGGGTTATGGTTAGGTTTAACATTATGGTTAGGTTTTGGGTTACGGTTAGGTTTTGGGTAAGTGATGGGGTTAAGTTTTGGCTAGGTCTTATGTAAAGATTAGGTTTAGGGTAAGGATTAGGTTAGAGCTAGGGGAATTATTAGGGTCAGGGTCATGGGGTTATAGATACATTTACGGCTAGGATAAGGGCTAGGGCTAATTTCAGGTGTAGCTTTACAGTTAAAGATAGTTTTAGGTTAGGCTAGATGTAGTGTAAGTGTTAGATTTAGGGTTAGGGTCATGTTTATAGCTAAGGGTTTTGTTTGGGTCAGGGTCATGATTAATGTTTGGGATAGGTTAAGGTTTGAAATTTAGGTCTCGAATTAGCATAGGGTTAGAATTAGGGTAATGATATAGTTAGGTTTAGGGTAAAGGATAGGGTTAGGATTAGGGATATGGTAAGGTTTAGGGCTAGGGTTTGCATTAGGGTTAGGATTATGGTTAGGGTAATGGATAGGCTTAGAGCTAGGGTTAGAGCTAAGGTTATGGTTATTAGTGGTAGGTTTAGGGTTAAGGTTAAGGTTAGAGTTAAAGCTTGGTTTAGAGCTCAGACTAGGTTAGGTTTTGGGTTAACATAGGGATAGGTGTAGGTTAATTGCTAATGTAAGTACTAGGGTTACAATTAGGGCTATTTTTAGGGTTAGGTCTAGGTTTAGTGTTATGTTTAGCATTATGTTTAGAGTGATTTAAAAGCTAGGGTTAAAGACAGCATCAGAATCTGGGTTAGGGTTATTTTTAGTGTTCTGCTTAAAACTCGAATTAGGGTTTGTGTTAGGACTATGTATCGGGTTAGGGTTTCGTTTAGGTTAAGGTTTAGGGTTACAGCTATGGCTCAGTTTTGCATTAGGGCTATGGCTGGAGTTTGGGCTAGTTTTAGGAGTAGCGATATTGTTAGGTTTAGGGTAAGTGTCAGGTTTAGGCTTAGGCTTTGCATTAGGGTTAGATTTTGAGTTACGTTTAGATCTAGGGTTAGGGCTAGGGCTAAGGAAATGGCTAGGGTTAGGCCTAGGTTTAAGGCTATTTTTAGAGTTTCAATAAGGGATAGGGTTAGAAGTAGTTTTAGGGCTGGAGAGAGATTTAGACTTGGTTTTAGGGCTAGGGTTAGGATTAGGGTTAGGGTTAGGGATAGGGCTAAGGTAGGTCTAAGATTAGGGATCGGGTTGGCTTTAAGTTAGGCCTAGGTTTATAATCAGGGTTATGATTAAGGCTATGTTTAGTAATAATATGGGCTTGGGTTTGTGTTTGTGTTTGGGCTAGGATTATATCTAGGGCTAATTTGAGGTCTAGGGTTATGGTTTTGGATAGTTTTAGGGTTAGGTTTTTACTAGTTCTAATGTAAGGATTAGGTTTAGGGTAAGGGTTAGGTTAGAGCTAGGAGAATTATTAGGGTCAGGGTCATGGTTAGAGTTTCTTTTAGGTTTTAGTTTAGAGTTAGAGCTCAAATTAACATTAGGGTAATGGTTAGGGTAATGATAGGGTTAGATTTAGGGTTCAGGGTTGGTTAGGGTAATTGATAGGTTTGGGGTTAGTGATAGGTTTAGTGTTAGGCCTACGGTTAGCATTAGAGAAATTGGTATGTTTAGGATAATAGATATAGTTAGAATTAAGGTTAGGGCTATGGTTATGGTTAGGATTAGGTCTTAAGACAGGGTTAGGCCTAGAATTAGCATTAGTATATGGGTTATGATTAGGTTAATGGATACAGTTAGAGCTAAGTTTATAGCTAGACTTATCGTTAGGATTAGGTCTTTAGTTAGTGTTAGGGTATGGGTTAGAATTAGGGTAAGTGTTAGTGTTATGTTTAGTTTAAGAGTTAGGTTCTGAGCTATGATTAGGGTTAGAGCAAGGGTTAGGTTCAAGTTTATGTTTAGTCATAGGAATACAGTAGGTTTAGGGTTAGGGTTAGGGTTAGGGAAATGTTTTTAATTAAGTTTAGTGTTATGGTTAGGGTAATAAATACGGGTAGATGTAGGTTTAGGGTTAGGGGCAGGGTTAAATTTAAGTTCAGGGTTAGGTCTATGGTTATATTTAGGTTTATGGTAAGGATTAGGGTTTGATCTATGGTTAGGGATATATCGAGTATTAGTTTAGGGTTAGGTCTAGAGTTAGTTTTCTATTTAGGGTTAGGATTATGGTTAGGGTTAAGCCTAAGGTTACAATTAGGGTTAGGGTAGCATTAGGGTAATGCATAGGTTTAGAGCTAGGGTTAGGGGTAGTTTTAAGGTTAGGATGAGGATTATGTTTAGGATGAGATTCAGGGATTATTCTAGGTTTATGTTTATAGTAAGGGTTAGGTTTTGAGCTAGGGTTAAGACTAAGGCGAGGGTTAGGTTTGGCTTAGGGCTAAGGTAAGTGTTTGTGTTATGCTTAGGGCTAGCTTAAGGCCTATGATTATCTCTAGGTTTTGTTTTAGGTTTACACCTAGGGTTAAAGCTGGGGGTTATGTAAGAGCTAGGGTTATGATTAGGGCTTTTTTTAGGTTTTGGGTTATGCCAAAATCCAGTGTAAGTTTTAGATTATCAGTTAGGGTCAGGTTTAGAAGTAGATTTACTGTTGAAGGCAGAGTCAGTGATTGGGTTAGAGTTCAAGTTAGGTTAACAGCCAGAATTAGGACCAGGTTTAGGTCTAGGTGTAGGGTTAGTGTTTATGTTAGTGTTTATGTTAGTGTTTATGTTAGGGTTATTGTTAGGCCTTGCACTAGGTTTTTGTTTATGTCTAGGGCTAGAATAAAGGCTAGATTTAGCATTAAGTTTAGGTCCAGGGCTAGTGTTAGGTTTTAATCTAGTGTTAGGTTTAGGTTTAGAACTAGGGTTTGTGTTAGAGTCAGCATAAGTGTCAGGGTTAATGTTCGGGTTTGGGATAGGATTAGAGCTAGAATGAGGGCTAGAGTCATGACTATGAATAAGGTTAGGATTTTGGTTTGCCTAAGGATAAGGCATAGGTCTAGGACTATCTCTAGTGTTAGGGTTCTTAATAGGGTAAAGGATAGCCTTAGAGCTAGGGTTAGCGCTAGAGTTACGGTTATGGTTAAATCTAGTTTTAGGGCTCATATTAGGGCTAGTTTTGTGGAAGTGTTAGGGCTAATGTTAGGGCAATGGCTAATGTAAGAACTAGGGTTACAATGAGGGTTAGTTTTAGGGTTAGTGTTAGGGCAAGTTCTAGTGTTAGGATTAGGTTTAAGGTTAGGATGATATTTAGAACTATGGTTAGTGTTAGGATATGAGTCAGTGTCAGAGTTAGTGTTGGGACTCGAATTAGGAGTAGGTTTACTTGTAGGATTTAGTTTAAAGTTAGGAGGGTGTTTAGAGCTAGGGTGAGTATTATGATATGAGTAAGGGTCAGGGTTAGATTTAAGGTTAGGTTTATGATTCGAATTAAGGCTATGGTGAGGTCTAGGTGTAGTGTTAGGGTTTGGTTTAAGTTAATGTTTAGGGTTAGGGCTTCTGCTCAGTTTGTTTTACTGCTAGGGTTGTAGTTAGGGCTAGTTTTACATTTAGCATTAGGGTTATGGCTGGTTTTACTGTTTGGTTTAGGCTTACGATTAGGGTTAGATTTCAAGTTAGGGTTTGATCTAGGGTTAGGACTAGGACAAAGAAAATGGCAAAGGTTAGGGCTAGGGTTAGGGTTATTGTAATGTATAGGCTTAGAACTAGGTAAAGGGATAGTGTGAGAGTAGTGGTAGTCCTAGGCCTAGGGTTAGGAGTAAGCATAGGCAAGAGTTAGGGCTAGGGATAGGGTTATGGTAATGGATAGGCTTAGAACTAGGGAAAGGAATAGTGTGAGAGTTAGAGTTAGTCTTAGGGCTAGGGTTAGGATTAGATTTAGATATAAGTTAGCGATATGAACAGTGTTAGGGTTTGCTCTAGGTTTAGGGTAAGTTTTAGACCTAGGGTTTATGTTAGGGTCAGAATAAGGGTCAGGCTTATAATAAGTGTTTGGGATACGATTAGAGATAGAATGAGGGCTAGGGTCAGGACTATTAATAGTGTTAGGATTTTGGTTAGCCTAAGTTTTAAGGATAGGTTTAGGTTTACCATTAGGGTTAGGGTTTCACTTAATGTAAGGGAGAGAGTTAGAGCTAGGTTAAGGGCTAGAGTTAGGGTAGGGTTAGGGTTCAATTTAGATTTAGGATTTGGATTAGGGCTAGTTTTGTGGTAGGGTTAGGACTAGAGTTAGGGCAATTGTTAATACAAGAACTAGGGTTACAATGAGGGTTAGTTTTAGGGTAAAGGTTAGGGGTAGGGGTTGTTTTAGTGTTAGTGTTAAGTTTAAGTTTAGGGTGATATTTAGAGCTAGGGTTAGTTTTAGGATATAAGTCAAGGGCAGGCTTATTGTTAGTACTCAAATAAGGGTTAGGGTTACTATTATGTTTTGGTTTAAGTTTAGGATGGTGTTTCGAGCTAGGGTGAGTTTAGCATATGAGTCAGTGTCAGGTATACTTTTAAGATTAGGGTTAGGACTCGAAATAAGGCTATGCTTAGGTCTAGGTGTAGTGTTAGGGTTTGGTTTAAGTAACATTTAGGGTTACGGCTATTGCTCAATTTTATTAGGGTTAGGACTAGTTATAAAACTAATTATAAAATTAGCATTATTATTAGGTTTAGTGTTAGTGTGAGGTTAGGCTTAGGGTTTGGACTAGGATTAATGATTGGGGAAGGGTTCAGTCTAGGGTTAGAGTTATGGTAATGGCTAATATTAGGGCTATTGTAAGAATTATTGTTAGTCTTAGGGCTAAGGTTAAGCTTATTTTTGGCATAGGGATAAATTAGGTCTAGAATTAGATCTATGGTTAGTGTTAAGCTTAAGCATAGAATTAGGGTTAGATTTAGGATTTAGTTTAGGGTAAGGGATCGTGTTATAACTAGTTTTGGAGGTAGGTTGATGTTTAGAATAAGGGTTATGATTAAGGTTATATTTAAGGCTAGGTGTAGGGCTAGGATGAGGGCTAGGTTTTGTTTTCGAGTTAGGGATAGGATTAGGATTATGGCTATTTTCAAGTCTAGAATTATGTTTAATGATAGTTTTAGGGTTAGGATTATGGGTACCTCTAGTGTAAAGTTTAGGTTTAGGGTTAGGGTCAGGTTTATTGCTAGGAGTATTATTGAGGTGAAAGTCTAGGTTAGGGTTTGGAATAAGTTAAGGCTTAAAGTTAGGGATTGAATTAGCTTTCGGGTAAGGGTTTTGGTAATGATAGGCTTAGAATTGGGGTTCATGTTAGGATTAGGGAAATGGATAGGCATATAATTGGAGATAGGTTTAGGTTTAGGCCTAGGGTAAGCATTAGGGTTAGGGTTATTGTTATGGTAATGTATAGGGTTAGGGCTAAGGTTATGGTTACGATTAGGGCTAGGACAAGGGTTGGGGTTAGAGTTTGGGTTTAAGATTGGGTTAAGGCTCGGATTAAGGCTAATTTAAGTACAAGCGTTATGATTAGGTCTAATTTTAGGGTTAATATTAGGGCTAGGTTTAGTGTTAGGGTTAGTGTTAGTATTAGGGTGATGTTTAGAACTAGGATTAGTGTTAGTGCCAGAGGCAGTTTAAGGGTTAGATTTAGGGTTCAGCTTAAAACTCAAATTAAGGCTAGGGTTAAGGGTAGGTGTATTGTTAGGGTTTGGTTTAATTAAAGGGTTAGGGATAGAGTTATGGCTCGTTTTTTTATAGGTCTAGGGCAATGATTAGGGCTAGTTTTAGGATTAGTGTTAGGGTTAGGCATAGGCTTTGGGTTAGGGTTAGATTTAGAGATAGATTATGATCTAAGGTTAGTTCTTGGGCTACTTTTAGGGCAAGGTTTAGGACTAAGTTTAGGGCTAGGGTTAGTGTTATGTTAAGGGATAGGGATAGAACTAGTGAAAGGGCTAGTGTGAGAGTTAGATTTATTCTTATGTATAGGGTTAAGGTTAGGTTTAAAGACAGGGTTAGGGTTAGGTTTAGGATTAATCTAGGTTTAGGGCTAGGATAAGGGCTGGTGTGTTAGTGTTAGGGCTAGGATTAGGGATAGGGCTAATTTCAGGAGTGGGTTTACAGTTGAGGAGAGGACAGTTTTAAGATTAGATTTATGACTAGGTCAAGTGTAAGGGTTAGGTTTAAAGTTAAGGGTCATGTTTAGAGCTAGAGGAAGTATTAGCTTTAGAGTCAGGTTAGAGTTTGGTTGAGGTTAGGGTTTAGAGTTAGGGCAAATAAGCATTAGGGTCAAGGTTAGGGTAATGCTAGGTTTTTCTTTAGGGTTAATTTTAGGTTTACGATAATTGATAGGGTTTGGTTAGCAATAGGATTAGTGGTAGGCCTAGGGTTAGCATTAGGGTAAGGGTAATGGTTAGGATAACAGATAGGGTAAGAGCTAAGGTTAGGGCTAGTGTTATGGTCAGGAATAGATATTGAGTTAGGATTAGAATTAGGGTTAGAACTAGGGTTAGGGTTAGGGTTATGTTTATCATAGGGTTTAGTTTTGAGCTAGGTTTAGGGCTTGGGTGAGGGTTAGGGTTAGAGTTAGGTCTAGGGATAAGATTAGAGTATGGTTAGGGTTAGGGTTTAATTAGAGCTAGCATCATCATTAGTGGTAGGGGAAGGGTTAGAGTGATGGATATGGTTAGATGTAGGCATACGGTTATCCTTAGTGTTAGATTGAGATTTAGGTTTAGGTTTAGGGCTATGGTTATGTTTAGGTTTATGGTAAGGTTTAGGGTTTGAGTTAGAGTTAGGTCTATGGCAAGTGTGAGGTTTAGGGTTAGGTCTAGTGTTAGTTTTCTTATTAGGCTTAGGGTTAGTGTTGGGCCCAGGGATATTAATAGGCTCAGGGATAGTTCTAGAGTAATGGGTAGGTTTAGAGCTAGATTTAGGGCTAGAGTTAAGTTTTGGATTAGGGCTAGTGTTAGGGATTTATTTAGGGATAGGTTTAGGTTTATGTTTAGCATAAGGGTTAGGCTTTGAGCTAGTGTTAGGAGTAATTAAGTGTTAGGTTAGTGTTGGGGTTAGGGTAATTCTTAGGCCTAGTATTAGCTCTAGGTTTTGTGTTATGTTGAGGCCTAGGGTTAAGGCTGTGGGTAATGTAAGAGCTACGGTTATGGTTAGGGCTAGTTTCTCTGTTAGGATTATGGCTAGGTCTAGTATTAGGTTTAGATTTTTCATAAGGATCAGGTTTAGTGGTAGGTTTAGTCTTAAAGGCAGGGTCAGTATTTGGGTTACAGTTAGAGTTGGGTTTACTACCATAATTAGAACTAGGTTTAAGTCTAGTAGTAGGGTTTGTTTTTGTGTTAGGTTAAGGGTTGCTTTAAGGGATAGGGATAGGTTTTTGTTTAGGTCTAGTGCTAGAGTTAAGGTTAGGATTTGGTTTAGGTCTAGCTCTAGTGTTATGGTTTTGTCTAGAGTTAGGGCCAGGTTTAGACCTAGGGTTAATGTTAGGGTTAAAATAATGGTCAGGTTTAACATTAGGGTTTGGAATAGGGTTAGAGCTAGAGTGAGGGTAGGGTTATGACTATTGATAGGGTTAGGGTATTGGTTAATTTAAGGATTAGGGATAGGTCTACTGTTACCATTATGGTTAGGGTTCCACTTTGGGTAAGGTATAGGTTTATAGCTAGGGTTAGGGCTAGAGTTAGGGTTAGGGTTAAATCTAGGTTTAGGGCTCAGATTAGGGCTAATTTTTGTTTTAGGGTTAGGGCTAATGTTATGACAATGGATAATGTAAGAACTAGGTTTATAATTATTAGGGTTAGGGGTAGGGGTAGGTCTAGTGTTAAGTTTAGGTTTAATGTTAGGGTGATATTTATAGCTAGGTTAGTATTAGTATAAAATTCAGAGACAGTGTTAGTTTTAGGGTTAGCTTTAGGACTCAAATAAGGGCTAAGATTACTGTTTGGGTTCAGTTTAATATGAGGAGGACCTTTAGAACTAGAATGACTGTTTGGATATGAGTCAACATCAGTGTTAGTTTTAAGGTTAGGGTTATTACTTGAATTAAGGCAAGGGTTACTGTTAGGGTTGAATTCAAGTTTAAGGTTGTGTTTGGACCTAGGGTGAATGTTAGGATATGATTCAAGATCAGGGTTAGTTTAAGGTTGTGGTTGGGACTCGAATTAGGTCTAGGTTTAGGTCTAGGTGTACTGCTTAGGTTTGGTTTGAGTTAAGGTTTAAAGTTAGGATTATTACTTAGTTTTCTTTTTAGAAAGAGAGAGATAGTGTGAGAGAGAGAAAGAGAGAGAGAATTTTAAAATATTTTTTTTAATTTTTATATTTTTTGGTGGACACAACATCTTTTTTTTTAAATTATGTTTTTATTGTTGCTGAGAATCTAACCCAGAACTCTGTGCATGCAAGGTGAATGTGCTACTGCTTGAGCCACATCCTCAGCCCCTATTGCTCAGTTTTTTTTTTTTTTTTTTTTTTTTTTTTTTTTTTTTTTTAGTCCTAGGTATAGGGGTAAGGCTAGTTATATGATTAGTGTTAGGGTTAGGGCTAGTGTTTGTGTTAGGATTAGGCTTAGGATTAGGTTAAAATTTGCATTTAGGGTTAGATCTATGTTTAGGTCTAGGTCTAAGGATAGGGCAAGGTTCAGGACTAGGTATAGGGTTATGGTAAATGATAGGGATAGAGCTAGTGATAAGGCTAGGTTGAGAGTTACATTTAGTCTTAGGGCTACGAGTATGGTTAGTTTTAGCAACAGGGTAAAATCAGGGCAAGGATTAGAACTAGCATTAGTGTTACGCTTAGGCCTAGGATTAGGGCTAGTTTTAGGGTTAAGTTTAGGTTAAGGGATGTGTTATAGCTATGTTTAGAGGTAGAGTGAGGGTTAGAATTAGGATTAGGCCTATGGTTAGTGTTAGGGTTATGATAAAGGCTAGGTTTAGGGCTAGTATGAGGTCTAGGGTTTTTTGTAGAATTAGGTCTAGAATTAAGGATAGGGATAATGTCAGGTCCAGTGTTACTGTTAGGAGTAGAATTATGATTAAGTCTATGTCTTAGTCTAGTGTAAGTGTTAAGTTTAGGGTAAGGGTCAGTTTTAGAAGTAGGGATATGTTTAGGTTCACGTCAGGGTTACATTTTGTATTAGGTTAAGATTTAGTGATATGACTCAAATGAGAATTAGGTTAATACATAGCAGCAGGCGCGGAGAGATCAAGTCTCTGACTTCTTCAGTTTCACGGGCATAGGGAGTCTTAATCAGTTTAAATGCTATTAGCTCAGGATGGCTAGGCAATGCTGAGCTGATGTGGATCTGGGGCAAACTGTCTGGCCCTCTCAAAATGGACACGGAGCCCTGAGCTGCTGAATTCAGGCTCCCATTTGCCTGCATCTCACAGACAAACCTCTGTGACTCAGCACTAAACGTTCCCGCTGATACACATTGTCAGTTCCTCCTGAACCTCTGGAGGTTAATACCAACCAAGTCTTCAGTGGCAGTGGCCAGAGAAGTGAGACGGGGCTTGGGAGAGCTGGTCAGGACCCACCCTTGGCATCAGACACCCGGCAAAAGGAATAAACTGTCGCCATTCACATGGGATATCACCATGGCAGAGAACTGACGTAACAAGAATGCGGCAGATTGCATTCAGGGGTAAACCAATAAAGTAAACAATGGATTTCTCATCACAGACGCTGTAAGAGAGAAAATCCTGGAACGACGTATTTCAAACACTGAAACACAATGGATGCCAACCAAGAATTTTGTATGCAGCAAAATTAAGCTTCAGATATGACAACAAAATAAAAATCTTTCATGATAAACAAAAGTTAAAAGTATTTGCAGCCAGAAAACCAGCATTTCAAAGCATCTTGAACAAAACACTTCACCAGGAAGAAATAAAAAAAAATAAATAAAAATAAGCAAAACCACCAGTGGGAAGTACCTCAGTAAAGCGAGAGGTGGGGGAAAAGCTAATCATAGAGAAACAAACCAAATTAAAAAAAAAAAAAAGATTAATAATCAAACATGGCTCAAAGTACAAACCATATATGAACAGTAAATCTAAATGATAAAGGCTTAAACTCACCAATAAAGCTACATAGGCTGGTAACATGGATTAAAAAATCAAATCCAACAATAGGATGCCTCCAGGAGACACATCTGATTGGAAAAGACATACACAACCTGAAGGTGAAAGGTTGGGAAAAAACATACCACACACATGGTCCTCGTAAGCAAGCAGGGGTGGCCATCCTCATAGCAAATAAAATCAACTTCAAGTCTAAGTTAATCAAAAGTGATAAGGAGGAGATTATATACTTTTAAAAGGAACCATTCATCAACAAGACATAACAATTATCAATATTTATGCACCAAATAATGGAGCTGCAATGTTCATAAAACAAACTCACTTCAAGTTCAAGAATCAAATAGACCGCAAGACAATAATTATTGGTGACTTCAACACACCTCTCTCACCATTGGACAGATATTCCAAACAAATTTGAATAAAGAAACTATAGACTTCAATATAACAATCAATAACCTAGAATTAACTGACATATATAGAATATATCAACCATCATCAAGTGGATATACTTTTTTCTCAGTAGCACATGGATCCTTCTCAAAAATAGACCATATATTATGCCACAGGGAAACCCTCAGTAAATATAAAGTTGTGGAGATAATACCATGCAATTTATCTGATCATAATGGAATGAAACTGGAAATCAATGATAAAAGAAGGATTGAAAAATTCTACATCACATGGAAAATGAGCATTATGTTACTGAATGAGAATTGAGTTCCAGAATACATAAAGGAAAACATCAAAAAATTTTTAGAGATAAATGAAAATACAGTCAAAACAGATAGGAATCTATGGGACACAATGAAAGCAGTTTTAAGGTGGAAATTCATTGCCTGGAGGTCATTCCTATAAATAAATAAATAAATAAATAAATAAATAAATAAATAAAAACAACAAATAAATGAGCTCACACTTCATCTCAAAGCCCTAGAAAAGGAATAGCAAAACAACCGCAAATGTAGCAGAAGGCAAGAAATAATTCAAATCAGAGTGGAAATCCACGAAATTGAAACAAAAGAAACTATTGAAAAAATTGACAAAACTAAAAGTTGTTTCTTTGAAAAAATAAATAAGATCGACAGACCCTTAGCCATGCTAACAAAGAGGTGAGAGAACTCAAATTACTAACATACGAGATGAAAAAGGCAATATCACAACAGATGCTACAGAAATACAGAAGACAATTTGAAATTGTTTTGAAACCTATATTCCAATAAAATAGAAGATAGTGAAGACATCGATAAATTTCTTAAGTCATATGATTTGCCCAGACTGAGACAGGAGGATACACACAATTTGAACAGACCAATGTCAATGGATGAAATAGAAGAAGCCATCAAAAGACTACCAACGAAGAAAAGCCCAGGACTGGATGAGTATACAGTGGAGTTTTACAAAACTTTTAAAGAGGAATTAATAGCAAAACTTTTCAAGTTATTTCAGGAAATAGAAAAAGAGAGAGGTCTTCCAAATTCATTCTATGAGGCCAACAACACCCTGATTCTGAAAGCAGACAAAGACACCACAAAGAAAGGAAACTACAGAGAGATATCTCTAATAAACCTCAATGCAAAAATCCTCAATAAATTTCTGGCGAATCGGGTACAAAAAAATATCAAAAAATTGTGCACCATGATCAAGTAGGATTCATCCCTGGGATGCAAGGATGGTTCAATATACGGAAATCAATAATTGTTATTCACCACATCAATAGACTTAAAGATAAGAACCATATGATCATCTCAATAGATGCAGAAAAAATCATTAGGTAAAATACAGCATCCCTTTATGTTCAAAGCACTAGAAAAACTAGGGATAACAGGAGGTATGTAAAAGCTATTTATGCTAAGCCTCAGGCTAGCATCATTCTGAATGGAGTAAAATTGAAGGTATACCCTCTAAACTCTGGAACGAGACAGAGATGCCCTCTATCACCACTTCTATTCAATATAGTTCTCAAAATACTGGCCAAAGCAATTAGACAGACGAAAGAAATTAAAGGCATAAAAATAGGAAAAAATTATCACTATTTGCGAATGACATGATTCTATACCTAAAAGACCAAAAAGGGTCTACTAGGAAACTACTAGAACTTACAAATGAATTCAGCAAAGTGGCAGGATATAAACTCAATGCACATAAATCAAAGGCATTCTTGTATATCAGTGACAAAACTTCTGAAATGGAAATGAGGAAAAACACTCCATTCACAATATCCTCAAAAAAAAAAATAACATACTTGCGAATCAATCTAAAAAAAGAGGTGAAAGATTTATATAATGAAAACTACAGAATCCTAAAGAGAGAAATAGAAGAATATATTAGAAGATGGAAAAATATACCCTGTTCATGGATAGGCAGAACTAACATCATCAAAATGGCAATATTACCAGAAGTGCTCTATAGGTTTAATGCAATGCCAATCAAACTCTCAATGTCATTTCTTGTAGAAATAGATAAGACAATCATGAAATTCATATGAAAAAGTAAAAGACCCAGAATAGCAAAAGTAACTCTAAGCAGGAAGTGTGAATCAGGCGGTAATGCGAGACGAGATTTCAAACTATACTACAGAGCAATAGTAACAAAAACAGCATGGTACTGGTAAAAAAACAGGCAGGTGGACCAATGGTACAGAATAGAGGGCACAGAGACCAATCCACAAAGTTACAACTATCTTATATTTTATAAAGGGGCTAAAAGCATGCAATGGAGGAAGGATAGCATCTTAAACAAATGCTGCTGGGAAAACTGGAAATCCATATGCAACAAAATGAAACTGAATCCCCTTCTCTCACCATACACAAAAGTTAACTCAAAATGGATCAAGGAGCTTGATAGCAAATCAGACACTCTGCATCTGATAGAAGAAAAAGTTGGCTCCAATCTACATATTGTGGGGTCGGGCTCCAAATTCCTTAATAGGACACCCATAGCACAAGAGTTAATAACAAGAATCAACAAACGGGACTAACTCAAACTAAAAGGTTTTTTTATCAGCAAGAAAAACAATAAGAAAGGTAAATAGGGAGCCTACAACCTGGGAACAAATTTTTACTCCTCACACTTCATATAGAGCCCTAATATCCAGAGTTTACAAAGAACTCAAAATATTAAACAATAAGATAACAAATAACCAAATCAACAAATGGTCCAAGGACCTGAACAGACACTTCTCAGAGGGGGGCATACAATCAATCAGCAAGTACATGAAAAAATGCTCACCATCTCTAGCAGTCAGAGAAATGCAAATCAAAACCACCCTAAGATACCATCTCACTCCAGTAAGATTGACAGCCATTATGAAGTCAAACAAAAACAAGTGCTGGTGAGGATGTGGGGAAAAGGGTACACTTGTACATTGCTGGTGGGACTGCAAAAAGGTGCAGCCAATTTGGAAAGCGATATGAAGATTCATTGGAAAGCTGGGAATGGAATCACCATTTGACCCAGCTATTCCCTTTCTTGGACTATTCCCTAAAGACCTTAAAGGAGCGAACTATAGGGATACTGCTACAACGATTTTCATAGCAGCACAATTCACAATAGCTAGACTGTGGAACCAACCTAGATGCCCTTCAATAGATGAATGGATAAAAAAATGTGGCATTTATACATAAGGGAGTACTACTCAGCACTAAAAAATGACAAAATCATGGCATTTGCAGGGAAATGGATGGCATTAGAGCAGATTATGCTAAGTGAAGCTAGTCAAACCCTAAAAAACAAATGCCAAATGTCATCTATGATCTAAGGAGAGAAGCTAAGAAGAGAGGAGGGAGGAATAGCATGAGAATTAGATCACCATTAAACAGGAATGAGGGGGGGAGGGAAAGAGAGAGAAAAGGGAAATTGCATAGTAAAGGAAGGAGGCCCTCATTGTTATACAAAATTACATATAAGAGGATGTTAGGGGAAAGGGGAAAATAAACAAGAGAGAGAAATGATTTAAAGTAGATGGGGTAGAGAGAGAAGATTGGAGGGGAGGGGAGGGGGATAGTAGAGGATAGAAAAGACAACAGAATACAACATACACTAGTATCGCAATATGTACAAAAGTGGATGTGTAACAGATGTGAATCTGCAATATGTATACCGGGCAAAAATGGAAGTTCATAATCCGCTTGAATCAAATCTATGAAATATGTTATGTCAAGAGCTTTGTAAAGTTTTGAACAACTAATAATAATAAAAAAGAGAATTAGGGTAAGAGTTAGGTTTAGGGTAATGAATAGGGTTAGGTTTAGGGTTCAGGGTAGGTTTAGGGTAATTGAGAGATTTAGGGTTGGTGATAGGGTTAGGATTAGGCCTAGGGTTAGCATTAGGAATAGGAGTATCATAAGGGTCATATATATGTGTAGGGTTAGGGCTAGGGTTAGGTTTATTGGTAGGGATAAGGCTAGGGTTTTGTTTATGACAAAGTTAGGCTTTGAGCTATGGATCAGGCTACGTTTAGGGTTAGGTTTATGCTACTGGTAGGTTTAGGCCTTGGATTAGGGCTAGGTTTTGTGTTAGGTTTAGGTCTAGAGTTAGTGCTATCGGTAAATGTACGATCTAGGGTTCTAATTAGGGCAAGTTTTAGGTTAAGGGTTTTGGCTAGGTCTAGTGTTACGTTTAGATTTTGGTTTACAGTCAGTTTTATAGCTAGGTTTAGTGTTAGTGTCAAGGTCAGGGTTCAGATTAGAGTTAGGGTAAAAGCCAGAATGAGTAGTAGGGTTAGGTCAAGGGGTAGTGTTATTGTTTGGTTTAGGTTAAGGGTTATTGTTAGGGCTAAAACTAAGTTTTGTTTTTGTCTACGGCTAGAGTTATCACTAGATTTAGGATTCGGTCTAGGTCTAGGGGTAGTGTTAGGGTTAGTTTTACATAAAAGTTTACTGGTAGGGCTAGTTTTAGGGTTCAGTTTAGGGTTAGGGTCAGGTTTAGACCTATAATTAGTTTTATGGTAAAAAAAAGGGTGAATATTAGGGTTAGGTTTTGGGTTAAATTTAGAGCTAAAATGAGAGCTTGGTTTTGGACTACTAATGGGGTTAGTGTTTGATTTAGGCTAAGGGTTATGATTAGGACTAGGGTTAGCATTATAGATAGAATTTGGCTTAGGATAAGGGATAGGGTTACAGCTAGGCTTACAGCTACGGTTAGGGTTAGGTTTAGGCTTAGGGATAAGGTTAAATCTAGTTTCAGGGCTCAGATTAGGGCTATTTTGGGGGGGTTATGGCTAGAGTTTGGACTATGGATAATGTAAGAATGAAGGTTATTATTAGGGTTAGGGCTTGCGCTAGGAATGGTGTTAGCATTTCCTTTATGGTTAGGGTGATATATAGAGCTAGATTGTTGTTTGGATATGAATCACGGTAAGGGTTAATTTAAGTCCTAGGACTCAAATTTGAGATAGGTTTAGGGCTAGTTGTAGGGTTAGGGGTTGGTTTAGGTTAAGTTTAGGGTTAGGGTAATGGCTCAGTTTTTTTTTGGGGGGGGTGGCTAGGGCTACTGTTAGTGTTAGTTTTATCATTAGCAATAGTGTTCAGCTAGTGGTAGGGTGAGGTTTAGGCTTCAGGTTAGGGTTAGATTTAGAGTTATGGTTAGATCTAGTGTTAGGTCGAAGGTTATAGCTAGTGTTAGGTTTACGTTAATAGACAGGTTTAGAAAAAGAAATAGGGCTAAGTTGAGAGTGAGCATTATTCTTATTGCTAGAGTTAGGAGTTTGCTTAGAGATAGGGTTAAATTAAGCCTCAATTAGCACTAGGTTTAATGTTAGCGTTAGGCCAATTGTTTTGGCTAGAATTAGGGTTAGTGTTAGTGATAGGGTTATGGTTAGTTTTAGGGGAAGGGATGAGGTTTTGGCTAGATTCAGGGATAGGGCGAGGGTTAAAATTATGTATATGATAGGGTGAGTGTTCAGGTTACAATTAAGGCTAGGTTTAGGGCTAGGATGAAGGCTTGGGTTTCTGTTAGGTTTAGAGCTAGTGTTAGGGCTAGGGCTAATGTCAGGTCTAGGGTGATGGTTAGGAATAGTGTTAATTTATGTTTATGGCTAGGTCTAGTGGAAAGTTAGGTTTAGGATGAAGGTCATGCTTAGAGCTAGGTGTATTATTATGGTTAGGGTCCAATTTAGGGTTTGATTTAGGAAAAGTTTTAGGGTTAGAGCTCAAATTAGCATTAGGGTTAGGGTTAAAGTAATGGATATTGTTAGGTTTAAGGTTCAGGTTAGGTTTAGAGAAATAGATAGGTTTAGTGTTAGCCATAGGATTAGGGTTAGGCCTAGGGTTAGCATTTGGGTTAGGTTTCTGTTTAGGGTAAAGGATAGGGTAAGTGCTAGTGTTAGGGATTGTGCTAATGTTAGGATTTTGGCTTGGTTTAGAGATAGGCCTAGGTTTAGTGTTAGTTTTAGGTTTAGCAGAATTGTTAGGTTTTGAGCTAGGGTTAGGGCTAGGGTGAGGGTAAAGTTTAGAGTCAGGGCTACGGTTAGGGTTAGGTTTAGAGTTATGGCTTGGGTTAGCATTAGGGTTATGTTTAAAGTAATGGATGGATTTTGTGGTAGGTTTTGTGCTATGGTTACATTAGGATTAGGGCTAGGTTTAGGGTTAGTTTGAGGGTTAGGTCTATTGTTATGTTTAGCGTAAATATTAGAGTTTGAGTAGGGTGAGGGTGAGGGCCAGTTCTAGGGGTAAGGTTAGTGCTAGGGATAGGGTTAGAGTTACGTTTAGGTCTAGGTTTAGGGCTAGGATTAGGGCTAGGTTGTGTGTGAGGTTTAGGGCTAGTGTTAGGTGTATGGGTAATGTAAGAGCTAGGGTTATGTTTATAGTAGATTTAGAGTTTTTCTGGTGTTAGGTTTAGTTTTTCTGTTAGGATACGGTTTAGACCTAGGGTTTGTGTTAGGGTAAGTGTCTAGGGTTAAGTCTAGGCCTATGGTTAGGGATAGATTTATTGTTATGTTTATGGTTAGGTCTAGTGTAAGGGTTAGATTTAGGGTAAGGGTCAAGTTTAGAGCTAGATGTAATATTAAGGCCAGGGTATGGCTTAATGTTTAGTTTTGGTTAAGGTTTAGGTTTAGGAATTTAATTATAACTAGAGAAAAGGTTAGGGTAATTAATAGGCTTAGGATTGAGGTATAGGTTAGTTTTAGGGTAATGGATAGGTTTAGGGATTGTGATAGGTTTAGGCTTAATCCTAGGGTTACAATTATTGTTAGGATTACGGTTATGGTAATGGATAGGATTAGAGCTAGGGTTAGAGCTAGGGTTATGTTTAGGATTAGGGCTAGGGTTAGAGTTGTATATAGAATTAGAGCTATGTTTAAGACTATGGTTAAGGTTAGGTTTAAGGCTAGGTTTAGGTTGGGGTTTGGGATTGGGCTATGGTTATGTTTAGCATAAAGGTTAGGCTTTGAGATAGGGTTAGGTCTAATGGGAGGGTTAGGGTTAGGGTTAGGGCTACGGTTAGTTTAGGGTTACACTTAGGGATAGATTTTGTGTTATTTTGGGCATATGCTTAGGGCCATGGGTAGTTGAGAGCTACGGTTATGATTAGGGCTAGTTTTAGGGTTAGGGTTATGGCTAGGTGTAGTGTTATTATTAGGTTTTGATTTAGGGTGAGCATTGGAGGTAGGTTTATATTAGGGTCAGGGTCATTGTTCAGGTAAAGTGTTGGGGTTAGTGTCAGAATTAGGACTAGGGTTAGGTCTAGAAGTCGGGTTAGTGTATGGGTTATGTTAAGGGTGATTGTTAGGGTTAGGGCAAGGTTTTTGTTCAGGTCTAGGGCTAGAATTATGGCTACATTTAGGATTTGGTTTAGGTCTAGGACTAGTGTTAGTTTTAGGTTTAGGTATAGGATCACCAATACGGCTAATATTAGTGTTCAGGATCGGGGTAGCGTCAGGTTTAGACCTACGCTTAGTGTTAGAGTCAGTATAAGTTTCAGGGTTAGGATTAGGGTTTGGGTTATGGTTAGATCTAGAATTATGGCTAGCGTTAGGACTAGTAATATGGGTAGGAATTGGGTTAGGCTATGGATTAAGCTTAGGACTAGGGTTAGCATTAGGTTTAGGGTTTGCCTTAAGGAAAAAAATAGGATAAGAGCTAGGTTTAGGGCAAGGGTTAGGGATTGGCTTATGGCTAGGTTTAATTTTAGGGTTAAAGCTAGGTTTAGCGCTCTGATTAGGGCCAGGTTTTGAGTCAGATTAGGGCTAGTGTTAGGGGGACAACAAATATATGAACTTGGGTTATAATTAGTGCCAGTTTTGGGGTTAGTGTTATGGCTAGGTCAAGTGTTAGGGTTAGGGTTAATGGTAGCGTGATGTTTAGAGTTAGAGTTAGTGTTAGGGTCAGATTCAGTGTTCAGGTTAGAGTTAGCTTTAGGGTCAAAGCCAGAATTATTAATAGGGCTAGGTCTAGGAATAGGGTTAGTGTTAGGGTTACATTAAGGTTTATTATTAAGGCTAGGGGTAGGTTTATGTTTAGGTCTAGGGCTAGAGATATTGCTAGATTTAGGATTATGTTTAGGTCTAGGGCTAGTGTTAGTATTGGGTTTTGGAATAGGTTTATTTCTAGTTCTAGTGTTAGGGTTCAGTATTGGGTTAGGGTCAGTCTTAGACCTATGGTTACCATTAGGGTCAGAATAAATGTCAGGTTTGAGTTATAGTTAGAGCTAGAATAAGGGCTAGGGTTAGGACTAGTAATAGGATTAGGGTTAGGACTAGGGTTTGCATTAGGGTTAGGGTTGACTTAGGGTAAGTAATAGGGTTAGACCTAGGTTTAGTGCTACATTAAGGGTAGGTTAATGGCTAGTGTTAGGATTAGGCTTATGGTTAAAGCTAGGGTTAGGTTTCAGATTAGGGCTAAGTTTTGGTTAGAGTTAGGGCTAGGTTTATAGCAATGGCCAATATTTGCCATACAGTTACAGTTAGGTCTAGTTATAAGATTGGGATTAGGACGAGGTCTAGTGTTAGGGTTAGGTTTAACATTAGGGTGATGTTTAGAGCTAGGGTTAGTATTAGCGTCAAAATAAAAGTAATGCATAGTTTTAGGGTTAGGGTTTGGACTCGAATTAGGGCTAGGTGTAGGGTTAGGTTTTGGTTTAGGTTAAGCTTTAAAGTTAGGGCTATGGCTCAGTTTTGTTTTAGGACTGGGGCTATGGTCAGGGCTAATTTTAAGATTATCATTAGGTTAAGGACTAGTGTTAGCATTAGGTTTAGTCTTCGGTTTATAGTTAGATATAGAGTTAGGATCAGATCTAGGGTTAGGTCTAGGGGTAAGGATATGTGTAGTGTTAGTTCTAGGTTTATAGCTAGAATTATGGTTATGATTAAAATAGGGTTAAAACTAGGGATAGTGCTGGGGCGAGAGTAAGAGTTAGTCTTAGAGCTAGGCTTAGGGTTTGACTAGGTATAGGGCTTAATTAAGGCAAAGAATAAGGCTAGGTTTATGTTTATGTTTAGACCTAGGGTTTGTTTTGGGGCTTTAAGTTAGGTTCAGTGTAAATGATGGCGTTAGAGCTAGGTTTAGAGCTAGGACAAATGTTAGAATTAGGGTTAGGGCTAGGGTTTTATTAGAGTTATGATTAAGGCTAATTAAGGGCTAGGATTATGGCTAGAATTTTTGTTTTCATTAGGGCTAGGATTAGTGTTAGGGTGAATATCAGTTCTCATGTTATGGTTATGGAGAGTTTTAGGGTTAGGTTTATGGTTATGTTTAGTGTAAGTTTTAGATTTAGGGTAAGGGTCAAATTTAGCACTAGGTGTATTATTAGAGTCAGGGTCATGTTTAGGATTTCATTTAGGTTAGGGTTTAGAGTTAGGGCTTAAATTAGCATTAGGGTTTGTGTTAGGGTAATGATAGGGTTAGGTTTAGGGTTCAGGTGAGATTTAGCATAATGGATAGGATTATGGTTAGGCATAGGGTTAGATTTAGGCCTAGGGTTAACAGTAGGATTAGGGCTATGTTTAGAGTAATTGATAGGGCTAAAATTTAGGGCTAGAATTATGGATAGCATAAGTGCTAGGGTTAGGGTTAGCACTATGGTTTTCTTAAGTTTAGGGCTAGGATTAGAGCTAGGGCAAATGTCAGGTCTATAGTTACATTAGGAATAGTTTTAGGATTAGGTTTATCGCTAGGTCTAGTATAAGGGTTAGGTTTAGTGGTAGAGTCAGGGTAAGAGCTAGATATATTATTACAGGGAGTGTCAGAGTTAGGGTTTGGCTTAGGTTAAGTTTAGGATTAGGGCTCAAATTAGCATTAGGGTTAGGATTAGGGTATTGATAGGGTTAGATTTAGGGTTCAGGTTAGATTTAGGTTAATGAATAAGGTTAGGATTAGCAATAAGATTAGGGTTAGGCCAAGGGTTACCATTAGGGTTATGGTTATGTTTAGGGTAATGGATAGGGTTAGAGCTAGTGATAAGGTTAAGGTTATGGTTAGGATTTTAGCTAGGGTTAGGGTAAGGTTTTGGGCTATGTTTTGGGTTAGGGTTAGTTTTAAAACTAGGGTTAAGTCTCAAATAAGGGCTATTTTTTATGGTTTGGTTAGGGCTAGGGCTAGGGCTAGGGCTATGGCTAATGAATGAACCAGTGTTAAAATTAGTGCTGGTTTTAGGGTTAAGGTTAGGGAGATGTTTAGAATAAGGGTTACATTTAGGGTCAGTGTCAGGGTCAGGGTTAGTTTTAGTGTTAGGTTTAGGACTCTAATTAGGGCTAAAGTTAGTGCTAGGTGTAGGGTTAGGTTTTGGTTTAGGTTATGGGTTATGGTTAGGGCTATGGTTCAGTTTTGTTTTAGGGATACAGCTAGGGCAAGTGTAAAGTCTAGATTTTGGATTAGCATCAGGGTTAGGACTAATGTTAGAGTGAATTTTAGGCTTAGGTTTAGGGTTAGATTTAGAATTAGGGTTGATCAAGGGTTAGGGCTCATCCTAGGGTTATGGCTAGGGATAGGGTTAAGGTAAGGAATGAGTTAGAACTAGGAATATGTCGAGGGTGAGAATTAGTTATTCTTAGGAATAGGCTTAGGGTGAGGGTTAGGGTTAGGGCTAAACTAGTGCTAGGATTAGGACTAGGGTTAATGTTAGGGTTAAGCCTAGTGTTTGGGTTTGTATTAGCACTGGGTTAGGGTTAAGTTTAGGGGAATGTGTGGGGTTATAGCTAGCTTTCCAACTAGGGTGATGGTTATAATTTGGATTAGGCCTAGGGTTATGTTTCAGTTTAGATAAAGGCTAGGATTAGGGCTAGGATGAGGGGTAGATTTTATGAAAGGGTTAAGGCTAGGACTCAGGCTAGGGCTAATATCAAGTATAGGCTAATGGTTAAGGATAGTTTTAGGATTAGGTTATGGCTAGATCTAGTGTAAGGATTAGGTTTAGCTTAAAGGTCAGATTTAGAACTAGACTTATTATTAGTGTCACGGTCAGGGCCAGGGTTAGCATTTGGTTTACATTTAGGTTAAGGGGTTAGTGTTCGAATTAAGATTGGGGTTAGGTTTAAAGTTAAGGTATTGGAAGGGTTTACTTAGGTTTTAGTTAAGTTTAGGGTAATGGATGGGTTAGGTTTCAGTGATCGGATTAGGGTTATGTTTAGTGTAATGGATACTTTTAGAGCTAGGTTTAGGGCTAGGTTATGGTTTGGATCAAGTCTAAGATTAGGGTTAGGTTTAGGGATAGGTCTAGGGTTTGGTTGAGGGTAAGTGTTAGTTTAGGTTAAGGTTATGGTTAGGTCAGAATAAGTGTTAGTGTTTGAGCTACGGGTGGGGCTAGTGCAAGGTTTAGGTTTAGGTTTAGTTCTAAGTTCAAGATTGTGGTTAGAGTTAGGTTGAGTGTTAGAAATAATGTTTTAATTATGGTTACGGTAATGAATGTGGTTAGAGCTAAAATTTGGGCTAGGGTTAAGGTTAGGATTATGGCTAGGGTTAGGATTAGGATTTAGGATAGGGCTAGGGTTATAGTTAGTATAAGGGTTAGGTTGTTTTTAAAGAGAGAGAGAGAGAGAGAGAGAGAGAGAGAGAGAGAGAGAGAGAGAATTATTTAACATTTATTATTTAGTTTTCAGTGGACACAACATCTTTGTTTGTATGTGGTGCTGAGGTATGATCCCGGGCCGCATGCATGCCAAGCGAGCACACTGCTGCTTGAGCCACATCCCCAGCCCAAGAGCTAGGCTTTGAGCTAGGTTAGGTCTAAAGAGAGGGTTAGGGTTAGAGTTTGGGTTAGGGTATGGATAGGCTTAGGTTTATGCTTAGAGATTTGTTTAGGCCTAGGATTTGCTCTACGATTTGTGTTAGGGTTAGGGCTAGGGTTAGGACTATGGGTAATGTAAAAGCTAGGGTTATGCTTAGGGCTAGTTTTAGGTTTAGGATTATGGTTAGGTCTAGTGTCAGGTTTAAAGCTAGTTTAAGTGTTAGGATTAGGGTCAGTGTTCTGGATAGGGTTAGAGACAGAATTAGGACTAAGTTTTGGTCTAGGGATAGGATAAGTGTTTGATTTAGGTTAAGAGTCATTGTTAGGGCTAGTGCTAGAATTTTATTTAGGTCTAGGGCTATAGTTATAGCTATATTTAGGATTAGCTTTGGGTCTAAGTGTAGTGTTTGTATATGTATAGGGTTACTGGTAGGTCTAATGTTAGGTTTTGGCTTAGATTTAAAGTTAGGTTTAGACCTAGGGTTACTTTTAGGGTCATATGAATGTCAGGGTTAGGTTTAGAGGTAGAATTAGGGCTAGGGTTAAGACTAGTAATATGGTTAGATTTGAAGTTACGCTAAGGATTAGGGTTAGGACTAGGTTTAGCATTTTGGTTAGTGTTTGGCTTAGGGTAAGGTAAAGGGTTAGAGCTAGGTTTAGGGTTAGAGTTAGGTTTAAGTTTAGGGCTAGTTTAGGGTAAAACTTAGGGATAAAGCTAGATTTAGGTCTTGCATCCAGGGTAGGATTTGTGTTAGTGTTAACTCTAAGGTTAGGATAATGACTAATGTACGAACTAGGATTACAATTAAGGCTAGTTTTAGGGTTATGTTAAAGCTAGGTATAGTGTTATGGTTAATTTAAGTTACAGTGATGATTAGAGCTAGGATTAATTTTAGGGTCAGGGTCAGGGTCAGAGTGATTTTTAGAGTTAGGGTTAGGGCTAGGTGAATGGTTTAGGTTTGGTTTAAGTTAAGGTTTTGAGATAGGGATATGGCTTGGTTTTGTTTTATAGCTAGGTCCAGGGCTAGTGCAAGTTTTGGGATTAGCATTATGATTAGGGGTAGTGTCAGTGTTTGGTTTGGCTTATGATTACAATTAAATTTAGAGTTAAGTTTAGATTTAGAGTTAGGTTTAGATCAAAATTTAGGATTCAGGCTAAGGATAGAACTAGGGCTAGGGCAAGGACAAGAGTTATAATTAGTCTTAGAGTTAAAGTTAGAATTAGGATACAATTAATTTAGGTCTACGCTTAGTGCTAGGCTTAGTGTTAGTACTAGGCCTAAATAAGGCTGGGGGTTAGGGTTAGATTTAGAGTTATGATTAGTTTTATGGTAAGGGATTGGGTAATAAGTATGTTTAGAGCTAGGGTGAGGGTTAAAATTAGGGTTAGGCTCAGGGTATGGTTCAGGTTAGGATTAAGGCTAGGTTTAGGGCTAGGATTATGGTTAGGGCTAATTTCAGGTCTAGGGTTATGGTTAAAAATAGTTTAAGTTTAGGTTTATGGCTACGCCTTGTGTAAACATTTGGTTTAGGGTTAGGGTCAGGTTTAGTTCTAAGGGTATTTTAAGGGTCATGGTCACAATTAATGTTTTGAATAGGTTAAGGTTTAAACTTAGGACATGAATTAGTATTAAGGATAAGATCAGCATAATGATAGGGTTAGGTTTAGATTTCAGGTTAGATTTAGGGTAAGAATAGGGTGAAGTTTAGGGATAGAGTTAGGTTTAGGTCTAGGGTTAACATTAGAGTTAGGTTTATGCTTAGGGTAATGGATAGCGTTAAAGCTAGGGTTACAGCTAGGGTTATGGTTACAGTTAATGATAGGAATAGAGTTAGGTTTAGGGTTGAAGTTAGGTTTAGGGCTCAGAATAGGGCTAGGATTTGGGTTAAGTTAGGGCTACGGTTAGGGTTACAGCTAATGTAAGTACAAGGGTTATGATTAGGGCTAATTTTAATGTTAGGTGTTAGGACTATGTCTAGTGTTAGATTTAACTTTAGGGTTAGGGTGATGTTTAGACCTAGGGTTAGTGTTATGGTCAGAGTCAGGGTGAGGGTTAAGTTTAGGGTTTGGCTTAAGACTCTAATTATTGCTAGGGTTAGGGCTAGGTGTAGGATTAGGGCTTGGTTTATGTTAAGGATTAGGGTTAAGTCTATGGCTAGGTTTTGTTTTAGAGCTAGGAATAGGGTTAGGGCTAGTTTTAGGATTAGCCTTAGGGTTAGGGCTAGGGTTAGGTTTAGGTTTAGGCTTATTGTTAGGGTTAGATTTAGAGTTAGGTTTAGATCTAGGGTTACAGCCAGGGATATGAATAGGGCTATGGTTAGACCTAAGGTTCCATCTAGGATTATGCTTCCAGTAAAGTATAGGGTTAGGACTAGAGTTAGGGCTACGTTGAGAGTTAGCATTATTCTTTGGGCTAGGGTTATGATTAGGGTAAGGGATAGGAATAAATTAGGGCTAAGATTAGGGTATGGGTAGTGTTAGGGTTAGGCCTAGGGTTAGGGTTAGGGTTATAATTAAGGCTATGTTTAGGGCTTGGATAAGGACTAGGGTTTGTTGTAAGGTTAGGGCTAGGATTATGGATAGGACTAAAGTCAGGTCTAGGGTTATGGTTAGGGTTATTTTTACGGTTAGTTTTATGTCTAAGTCAAGTGTATGGTTTAGGTATAGGGTAATAGGCTTAGAGCTAGGGGAATTATAAATATCAGGGTCAGTGTTGGGCTTTGGTTTGGGTTTGAGTTTAGGGTTAGGGCTCAAATTAGCATTACGGTTAGCATTAGGGTAATGATAAGATTAGTTATAGGGTTCAGGTTAGGTTTAAGATAATTGACAGTTTGGGGGATAGTGATAGGTTTTTCATTAGGCCTAGGGTTACATTAGCATAAGGATAATGTTTAGGGTAATGGATACAGTTAGAGTTAAGGTTATGGCTAGGGTTATGGTTAGGGTTAGACCTTGAGTTAGGGTTAGGTTGAGGGATAGAACTAGGGTTATGTTCATGTTTATGTTTAGCATAATTTTTAGGTTCTGAGTTATTGTTAGGGGAATTATTAATGTCGGGGTCAGTGTTGGGCTTTGTTTTAGTTTTGAGTTTGGGATTAGGGCTCAAATTAGCATTAGGGTTGGCATTATGGTAATGATAAGGTTAGGTTTAGGGTTCAGTTTAGCTTTAGGCTAATTGACAGTTTGGGGCATAGTGATAGGGTTAGGGTTAGGCCTGGTGTTACATTTGCATAAGGGTAATGTTTAGGGTAATGGATACAGTTAGAGTTAAGGTTATGGCTAGGATTAGGGATACAGTTACTTCTTGAGTTAGGGTTAGGTTGAAAGTTAGAACTAGGATTAGGTTTAGAGTTATGTTCAGCATAAGGGTTAGGTTCTGAGCTATGGTTAGGGATAGGCTGGGAGTTACCTTCCAGTTTATATCTAGGGATAGCATTATCATAGGTTTTAGGTTAGCGTTAGGGTTAGAGTTAGACTTAGATTAGTGGTAGGGTATGTATAAGCGTCAGGGTTAGGGTTAGAATTTGGGAAATGGTTAGAGCTAGAATGAGAGCTTGAATTAGTGCTATTAATAGAGTTAGGGTTTTGGTTAGCCTAAGGATTAGGGATAGGTCTATGTTTACCCTTAGGTTTAGGGGTTTGCTTATGGTAACGATTTTGTTTACAGCTAGGTTTAGGGATATGTTTAGGGTTATATTTAGGGTTAAATCTAAGTTTAGGGCTCGGATTAGGACTAGTGTTTGTGTTAGGGTTAGGGATAAAATTAGGGCCACAGCTAATGTAAGAACAAGGGTGGAATTTAGGTTAGTTTTAGTGTTATTGTTAGGTTTAGTTTAAGGGTTAGGTTTACGTTTAGGGTGATATTTATATCTAGGTTTGTATTAGGATAAGAGTCAGGTCAGGGTTCATTATAGGGTGAGTTGTAGGACTCAAATTATTGTTAGGGTTATTCTTAGCATTAGATTTAAGGTGAGGGTAGTGTTTAGAGCTAGGTTGAGTGTTAGGATAGATTTAAAGTTAGTGTTAGAACTCAAATTACAGCAAGGGATAGGTTTTAGTTTAGTGTTAGGGTTTGGTTTAAGTTAAAGTTTAGGGTTAGGGCTATTGCTTGGTTTTGGTTTAGTCCTAGAGTTAGGTTTAGGGATAGCATAGTGTTGAGTTTAGGCTTAGGGTTAGGGGTAGATTTGGAGTTAGGGTTAGATCTATGGTTAAGGTAAGAAATAGGGTTATGGCAAGGGGTAGGTTTAGAACTAGGGATAGGTATAGGGCGAGAGTTAGAGTGAGTCTTAGGGCTAGGGTTAGTGTTAAGGTTAGAGATAGAGCTAAATTAGTGCTAAGATTAGGGCTATGTTTATTGTTTGGTTTAAGCCTAGAGTTAGGGTTAGGGTTAAGGTTAAGTTTATCGTAAAGTATGACATTATAGCTAGGTATAGAGATAGGGTAAGGGTTATAATTTGGGTTAGAAGTAGGGTTAGTATTAGGGTTATGAATAAGGCTAGGTTTAGGGCTAGGGTGAGGGCTAGGATTAGTTTTAAGTTTAGGACTAGTGTTAGGGTTAGGGTTAATGTAAGTACTATGGTGATGTTTAGGGCTAGTTTTAGTGTTTTAGGGCTAGAGTTAGTATTAGCATTAGTTTTAGGGTTAGGGTGATGTGTAGTACTAGTGTTGTTAGGGTCAGTGTCAGGTTCAGGGTTAGTTTAAGGGTTTGGCTTACAACTCATATTAGGCCTAGGGTTAGGGCTAGGTTTAAGATTAGGGTTTGGTTTAGTTTAAGGTTTAGGGTTATAGCTATAGCTCGGTTATGTTTTAGGGTTAAGGCTAGGGTTAGGAACAGTTTTAGGATTAGTATTATGGTTTTGGCTAGTGTTAGGGTTTGGCTTAGTCTTCGGGTTATGGCTCAATTTAGAGTTAGATTTTGTCTATGGTTAGTGTTAGGGCAAAAGTTAGGACAAGTGTTACTACTAGGGTTAGGGCGAGGAATAGGTTTATGGTACGGGATAGGGTTAGAATGAGTGGAAGTTCTAATGTGAGAGTTGGAGTAAGTCTTAGAACTAGGGTTAGAGATAGGGCTAAATTAGGGCTAAGATTAAGACATGGTTTAGGGTCTGGTTTAGCTTAGAGTTTTGGTTACGGGTATAATTAAGGCTATGTTTAGGGCTAGGATAAGGGATAGGTTTAGGGTTAGGGTTAGGGCTAGAATTATGACTAGTGCTAATGTCAGGTCTAGGGTTAGAGTTAGGGATAGTTTTAGGGAAAGATTAATGGTTAGGTCTATTGTAAGGGTTAGGTATAGTCAGGATTAGAGATAGGGGAATTTGGGGGGCCAGGGTTATTGTTAGGGCCTCGATTAGGTTTGAGTTTATGGTTCCAGCTCGAATTAGAGTTAGAGTTAGCATTAGGGTAAAGATAGGGTTAGGTTTAGGGTTCAGAATATGTTTAGGGTAATTGATAGCTTTGTGGATAGGGATAGGGTTAGTCATAGGGTTAGCATTAGAATAAGGGTTATGTTTAGGGTAATGAATACATTTAGAGTTAAGTTTAGGGCTTGGGTTATGGTTAGGATTAGGTCTTGATTTAGGGTTAGGATGAGGTTTAGGATTAAGACTCTATTTACGGCTCAGATGAGGGTTTGTGTTAGGGCTAGGAGTATGATTAAGGCTAGGGCTAAAGTCAGGTCTAGCATTTTGATTAAGGGGAGTTGTAGGGTTGGTTATGCATAGGTCTAGTATATAAGTTAGGTTTAGGGTAAAGGTCAGATTTAGCACTAGGTGTATTATTACGGTCAGGGTGAGGATTAGTAATTGGTTTTGGTTAAGGTTTAGGGTAATGGATATAGTTAGGTTTAGGTTTCAGGTTAGATTTATGATTTGGAATAGCCTTAGGGATAGCTATACTGTTAGGTTTAGTCCTATTGTTAGTATTTTGGTTAGGCTTATGATTTGAAAAAAAAATAGGATTATAGCTATGGTTAGGGCTATGTTTATGGATAGGATTAAGGATAGTGTTAGGGTTAGGGTTAGGGTTATGATTAGGCCTAGGATAAGGGTTAGGTTCAGGGTAAGTGGTATGGTTGGTACTAGATTTAGGGCTAGGGCAAGTGTTAGGGTTAGAGCAGGCCTAGGGTAAATGTTAAGGTTACTTTCAGCATTAGAGTTAGGGTTAGAGTTATGATAATGGACAGAGTTAGAGCTAGGGCTTGGACAATGGTTAAATATAAAATTAGGTTTAAAGTTAGGGTTAGGTATAGGGCTATGTTAATGTTTAGAGTTATGTTTAGTGATCAGTTTAGAGGTAGTGTTAGAATTAGAGTTGCTTTTTTCAAATTTCTTTGATACAATCCAGGATTCATCTTTAACTAACCTACTCTCTTACCCAGGTTTTGGTCTTTTGGTTCAATTGTTGGATGTCAGGAACAGTTAGTATTTTCATTTTCCGTCATTTTGACCTATATGAGAAAATGTAAATGGACCTGGAAATCAAACAGGGTTTATGCTAACTTCTTGAAACTGCACACACACACCCTCAATTCTTTGTGTGGACACTCTGGTATGTTTCTTGTAAGTGTGGGCCTAAGCTGAAGCATGCAAAAACAACTTTATCTGAGAGACCTTTAGGAGAAAGCAGAGAATACACATGTACTGAAATTTCTACCATTATTATTTTGTCAGATTTGTTTGAAACTGAGTAGGATTCATTATTTTGCTTGCCCCACAAAGCTCTCCAAGTGTGGGACTTCTAGGATCAATAGTTCTCTAATCAGGTTAGGGTTAGTGTTAGGTTTAGGTTTAGGTTTAGGTCTAGGGTTAGATGTAGTGTTAGGTTGAGAGTAAGTTTTGTAAAAATTTATTTGATACTTGGAAGGAGTCAACTTTTACCTAGCCTTAATATGCTCCTCAGGTTTTGGCCTTCTCATTTCAATGGTTTGCTAACAGGGACACTCTGTATTTTAAGGTTTCACTTCATATTGACCTATATAGTTAAATAAAAATGGAGGTTGAAATCAAAACGGGTCGGTGCTAGCTGCATGAAACTTCAAACGTTGAATCAGTTCTCTGTTGGAACTCTCTGGTTTGTTCATTGTGAAAGTAGCTCTAAGATTAAGATGGCAAAAACAACTTTATCTGAGAGCCCTTTAGCAGAAAACAGAGAAATATGCATGAAGTGAAACACCACCTCAATTATTTGGTCATATTTCTTTGATACTGCATAGGATTTATCTGATGGCTTAGTCCACATGGTTCCCCATGTTTGGCACTTCTATGACCAACAGTTTTTCGAAAAGGTTAGATTTTGTGTTAAGGATAATGTTAGGTCTAGTGTTAGAGCTAGTATTATGGTTAGAGTTAGTTTTTTTCAAATTTGTTTGATGCTGAGCAGGATTCATTTTTTTCCTATCCTTAGTATACTCCACATATTTGGGCCTCCTATGTTCAATAGTTCTCTGTAAGTAACAGTTTGTATTTTAAAGTTTCAGTTCATTTTTTTTTATACAGGTAAATGGAAATGGAGCTGGAAATAAAACAGCATTGGTGCTAGCTGCTTTAAACTTCAGACTCATATCTGTGGGCAATCTCTGGTTTGTTCATGTGACAGTAGGCCTAAGCTAAAGCATCTAAACAAAACTTTATCCAAGAGTCCTTTAAGAGAAAACAGGAAAATATGCATGTACTGATATACTCCATCAACTTTTTGGTCAGATTTCTTTGACACTGCAAAGCATTCATCCCTTAGCTTTCCCCACTAGGCTGCCAAATTTGGAAATTCTATGGTCAAATGATCCATAAAAATGTTAGGGTTAGGTTAAGAGCTAGGGTTACAGTTTGTGTTAGGATTAGAGTTAGTTTTATTCAAAATTTTTTGATACTTGGAAGGATTTATCTTTTATCTAGATTTACTCTATTCCCCAGGTTTAGGCCTTCTCTGTTTTAGCTTCGCTTTCACGAAGAACTTGTATTTTAAGATTTCACTTCATTTTGACTTTTACAGAAAAGTAAATGGGGTTGAAAAACAAACAACTTTGTTCTAGCTGCTTGAAACTTCACACACTCCGTTAGTTCTCTGTAGGGACTCTGGTATGTTCCTTGTGAAAGTGGGCCTAAGTTTAAGTATGCAAAAATAACTATATCCAAGTGCCCTTTAGGATAAAATAAGAAAATACTCATGTACTGAAATACCTCCCATATTTTTTGATCAGATTTGTTTGATGCTGTGTAAGATTCATTACTTAGCTTGCCCCACAAGCATCCCAAGTGTAAGACTTCTAAAATCAATGGTTCTCTAATTACGTTAAGGTTAGTGTTAGGTTTAGGGATAGGGATAGGGCTAGGGTTAGAGGTAATGTTAGAGTGATAGTTAGTTCTGTTCAAATTTCTTTGATACTGGGCAGGAGTCATCTTTTATCTAGCCTTAGTATGCTCCCAAGGCATCTCTTCTCAATTCAATGTTTCACTATCATGAACACTTTGTATTTTAAGGTTTTATTTCATTTAGATATGTATGGGTAAGTGGAAATCAAACAGGTATCTCTTTTCCTAAACCTAACCCTAATCCTAACCATAAACATAGCCCCAATCTTAGGCCTAAGCCTAACACTTACCCTAGATCTATTTTAGCCTTAATTTAGCCCTAAATCTAACCCTAACTCTGGCCATAAGACTAACTCTAACTCTTGTCATAGCCCTATTACTAGTCCTAACACTATCCTTTACCATGCCCCAAACACTATCCCTAATCTTAGCTCTATCTGTTGCAATAGCCCTAACTCTAAAATTAACCATATCTGTAAATCTGCTCCTAAGTCTAAACTCACCCTATCACTAGCAATAACACTAATGCTAATTATAAAACTACCCTTAACTTTTAGCCTTAGCCCTAGAACAAGCCATAGGAGTGATCCTAACCCTTAACTTATACCAAATCCTAACCCTAAATCTAGCCCTAAGCCTACCCCTAATTTGAGTCCTATCCCTAACCCTAAAATGAACCATTACCCTGACTCTGACACTAACACTAACCCTAGTTCAAAACATCACCCTAAACCTAAACCTAATCCTAAAACTAGACTTAGTCATAAATGTAACCCTAAAACTAGCCCTAATCATAACCTTAGATCTTACATTAGCCTTATCCCTAAGAAGAGCCCTGACATAACCCAATAACTAGCCCTAATCCGAAACCCAACCCTAGTTTGAACAATAACTTGAACCCTAAACTGAGCCCTAACTTTTACCCTAAACCTTATCCTAAATTTAATCCTTGCACTAACCTAATCCTAACCCTAACCCTACCACTAAATCTAACATAACCTTAGTCCTAACCATAGATCTAACTCTGTACATTACTCTAACCCTAACCCTAACCCTAACCCTAATGCCAATCTTCAGCGTGACCCTAGCACTATCCCTAAAACTAACTTATCCATTATCCTAAACCTAACCTGAACCCTAACCCTAACCATATTTTTACCCTTACTCTAACATTAACCCGAATGCTAATTCGAGCCCTTATTCTAAACCTTAACCTAAATCAAACCCTAATTCTGACCCTGACCGTAATAATATGTCTACCTCTAAAGCTGACCGCAACCCTCATCCTAACTCTTATATTATACCTAATCAAAAACCTATTCCCAAATGTGTGCATAACCATAACCCTATATCTGTCATTAGCTGTAGCACTAATGCTAACCTAACTTTACCCAATCCCTAGTCCTATTCAGAAACCTAACCCTAGCTTTAATCGTAACCTTACACTTAACCCTATCCCTATCCCTAATTTTAACACTCACCTTAGCCCTCAACCTAGCTGTAACATCATTCCTCAACCTTACCCTAACCCTACCCCTAACACTAGCTCTAACCCTATAACTAACCATAAACAAAACCCTAACCCTATTAGTAACCCTAGACCTATCCCTAATCCTTAGGCTAATCAAAACCCTAACCATATAAATAGAACTAACGCTGGCCCTCATTCTAGCTCTAACACTATACCAAACCATACAATAACCCTGACACTTATTCTGACCATAACACTAACCATGGGTCTCAACCCGACCCTAACCCAAGACCAAACCCTAAAACTATTGCTACCAGTAACCTTATACCTAAACCTGGCCCTACCACTAGCCTTAGACGTAAACCTATTCCTAAATCTAGCCTTAACTCTAGCCCTAGACTTAAAAAAAACCTAACCCAAGCCCTAACAATAACCCTTAACTTAATACAAAAACTACCCTACCCTAGACATAATCCTAATCTTAATTCTGACTTTTACCTTAACTCTAACTCTAACCTGAACACTGACACTGCATTTAACACTAAGCTGTCTCTAAAACTGACCGGAACTGAAAACCTAAACATAACACTAGACCTAGCCATAATCCTAATCCTAAAACAAGCCCTAATCATAATCCTAGCTCTTACATTACCCATAGCCCTAACCATATTCCTTAACCTAACACAAAGCCTAGAGCATATCCTAGGCGTAAACCTAGCCCTAAGCATAACCCTAACCCTAAGCTTAGCCCTGATCCTAACCCTAACCCTAGCCTTAGTCCTAAACCTTACTCAAAGCCTAACTCTTACCTTAAATATAAACTTAGACATAAAACTGACTGTAACCCTAACCCTAGCCCTAACCCTAAACTTAAACCTAGCTCTAAAACTAGCTCTAAATTTAAACATTATTCTAACCATTAACCTAAACCTAATGATAACCCTAACTATAACCATAGCCATTACTACAAAACTAACCCTACACCTAACTCTAAACCTACCACTCACCATAGCCCTAACCCTAGCTCAAACCATAACACATAAAATAAAATTAAACATAATCATAGCCTTCACACAAACCCTAAAATAAATCTAACCATCACCCTAAACCTAAACCTACATCTAAACATATCTATTACCCTAAGCATTATCCGAAACCTAATGATAAGCCTAGCCCTAACCCTGATCCTAACCCTAAACCTACCATAATCCTATCACTAAACCAAATGCTGAACCTAACCCTTGACCTAGAATTAGCCCTAACTCTCTCTAAACCCTAACACTTAATCTAAACATAACCCTAAGCCAAACCCTAACCCTCATACAAGTCCTAATCCTAAGTGTAACGGTAGGCCAAACCCTAGCTCAAACTCTATCCATTTCCCTAACCATAAACCTAAACCTAATACTACACATAGCCATAACAATAACCCTAACTTTATCCCTAGCCCTGATTCTCCGTCAAAGCCTCAACCAAGCCCTAACACTTACTCAATCCCTGACTCTTACCCTTTAATGCTAACCCTAGGATAACCCTAACCTTATCTCTAAACCTAAATTTATCCATTATTCTAAGCCTAACTTGAACCCTAAACCTAACCATAAACATTACCCTAAACTTTACCCTAAACCTAACACTAATGAGAGTCCTGAACCTAAACATTAAACTAACCCAAACCTTAACCATGACGGTGACACTAATAATAACCCTATTTCTAAACCTAACCCTAAACCTCAACCTAAACTTAACACTAGAACTAGCCGTAAACCTAAACCAGAATTAACCATAATTATAAACCTAGACCAGAAATTCCCCCTAGCACTGATCATATCGCTAAACCTAACACAAAACCTAGCCCTAATACTAGCCTTAAACCTCGCCCTAATACTAGCCCTAAACGCAGGCTGAATCCTTATCCTAACCCTAACCCTAGCCCTAACCATATTTGGACCCTCGCCATTAACCTAGCTATAACATCATACCTTACACTAATCATAACACTAACCCTAGCCCTAAACCTAGACCTAGCCCTAAGACTAACCCTAGCATTATTCCTATAACTCATTTAACCCTCACCCTAACCCTACCCCTAACTAACACTTCACCACTATACCTAGTTCTAAACCTATCTCTTACCATAACCCAAACCCTAGCCCTAAACCTAGCCTTAACACTAGCCCAAAATTTGACCTTGCTCTAAACCTAGACCTAACCATAACTCTAAAGCAAACCCTAAACCTAAGCCTAAACCTCGTCTTAAAACTAGCCCTAATCTTAATAATAATTGGAAAACTAGCCCTTACCCTAGGCCTAGTACTCAAACTAAACCGAGTAATAGGCTTAACACTAATCCTTAACCTAAACCAAACCTTATACCTATCCCTAACCTAGCCCTAATTCAAGTTCTAACGCTAACTCTAGAACATAACCGGACCCTGACTCAGACCCAATTACTAACCCTAGCTCTAAACATCACCCTAACCCTAAACCTAAACTTAACACTAGACCTAGCCCTAATTCTTACCCTAAATCTAGCCTTAATGGAAATGCAAGTTCTTCCATTAGCCATAGCCCTTTAATAACAGAAAAAAAAAATAGCCCTAATCCAAGTACTAAACCTAGCTTTAAACCTGACCCTAAACTTAAGCCTAGCCCTATTCCTAACCCTAACACTATCCCTAATCCTAGCTCTAAACTTATCCCTTACCCTAAGCCAAACACTCAACCTAATGCTACCCTAGTCCTAATCCTAATCTTTAGCCTACCCAAAATCATGACTCTAATACTAATTCTAACCCTAGCCCTCATTCTAGCTCTAACACTAACCCAAACCCTAACCTTTCCCTGACCCTTATTCTGACCAACTATAACCTTAGGTTGAAACCTGACCCTAACCCTAAACCCTAACACTAGCCCAACGTGTAGCCCTATACATAAACCTAACCTTAACACTCGACCAAGACAAAAGCCTAATCTTAAATCTAGCTATATCTCTAGCACTAGCCCAAATCAATAACCTAGCCCTAGCCCTAACAATAACCCTTAACCTAACCCAAACACTAACCCTACCTCCAGACTTAACACTAGCCCTAATTCTGGTCCCAACAATAAACCTAACCCTAACACAAACAAAGACCTTCCTATTAAAACAAAACTAAGCTCTAAAATTTATGCTAACCCAAAATCTAGCCATAACCCTAACCATAATCCTAACCCTAGATCTTACATTACCCATAGACTTAATGCTAGCCCTAAAACTCACACAAAACTTAGCCCTAATCCTGGCCCTAACCCTAGCCCTAACCCTAACTCTCACGTTAGCCCTAACCATAGCTCAAACACTAACCTTTACCATAAACATAACCCCAGCCCTAACCTTAACCCAAACCCAAATACTTGCCCTAATTCCTAATTTTAAACATAGCTATATCTCTAGCACTAATTCTAGGCCTAACCATAATACTAAACATAGCTCTAATCCTAGCCCTAATTTATCGCTAAATGTAACCCTAACTCTAATCCTAGTCCTAAAACTAGCACTAAATCTCACACTAGACCTATTTCTAGTACTAAACTTATCTGTTACCATTATACTAGCACTAACCCTAACCTCAGCTCTAACACTAGCCCTAACCATAGATCTAACCATAATTCTAAATCTAACCCTAAACCTAAGCCTAAACCTCACCATACCACTAGCCCAAACACTATTGCTAATACTAAAACTAGTACTAATCCAAGCCATAGACCCAAAACAAAACCAAGACATGGCCCTAATGATAATCTTAACCATAACTGTATACCTGACATTAGCCTAGTACTAATTCTTTCCCTAACCTTAACACAAAACCGAACCATACACCTAGCCTTAACCCTATCTCTAACTTGAGTGTTATTGCTAACCCTGAAACTAACACTGACCCTGACTCTGATTTTTACAATAACTCCATCTCAAATCATCATCCTAAAGCTTAACCTAACAATAATACTAGAACTAGCCCTAACCCTAGTCATAAAACTACCCCTAATCGTAACCCTAGTTTTTACATTATCGGTAGCCTTAACCGTAGCCCTAAACTAATCTTAAACTTAACCTTAATCTGAGCCCTAACCATAGCTTTAACCCTAACCCTAACCCTAACCCTAAACCTACCCTTAATCCTAACCATAATACAAGCCCTAACTCTAGCTCTATTCCTATCCATTACCTTACCCTAACTCTATCCCTAATCCTAAACCTATGATAACTTTAAACCTATTCATAACCTAACCCTATCCATTACCTTAAACCTAACATGAAATCTATACTTAAACATATACATACTCAAACCGTAAATCTAACCCTAAAGCTAATTTGAGCCCTAACCCTAAATCTCAACCTAAAAAAAACCTTACTCTGACCCTAACTCAAATGATACCCCTAGCTCTAAAGCTGACCCCGAACTCTCAACCTAAATTTTCGTAAACCCTACCCAAAAACCTAACCCTATAACTATCCCTAACCGGAACCTAGACCTGACATTAGTCCTAGTCCTAATGGTAGCCCTATCCCTAACAAAAACCCTAGCCCTAATCCTGGCCCTAAACTTTGCTTTAATACTAATCCTAATTCTAACACTAGCCCTAACCCTAAATTTACTCCTTGCCCTAGGCCAAAACCTCGCTATAACATCATATTATACCCTAACCCTAATCCTAAACCTAGCCCTAAACCAAGCCCTAAACTTAATACTAACCCTAACTCTAATCCTAGCCCTAATTTAGCCCTAACCCAAACCCCTAACCCTAACCCTAACCCTAACCCTAACACTAAACTTAATCATATTGCTAGCCCTAAGTCTAACTCTAACACTTGCCCTAGCTCTATCCCAAGTTCTAAATTTATTTCTTACCATAAACCAAAGCCTAGCCCTAACCCTAGCCCAAACCTAGCCCCAAGAATAGCCTTTGCACTAATTCTAAATCTAAAAATAACAATAAACCTAACCATAACCCTAAACCTAAACTTCACCCTAACACTAGCTCTAACCCTATGCTAATTTGAAAACTGACCATAACCCTATCCACAGCCTCAAACTAAACTAAACTACAGCCCTAATCCTAACCCTTAACCTAAACCAAATCCTAATGCTATACTTAATCTTAACCCTATACCTACAACTAATACTGATTCTGACTCTGACCCTAAAACTAATCCTAGCTATAAATATCATCTTAACCCTAAATGTAACCCAAGAACTAGACCTAGCCCTAACCCTAACCTAAAAACTAGCCTGAATTGTAAAGCCAGTTCTTACATTTTATCCATAGCTCTAATTCTAACACAAAACCTAACTCTAATCTGAGCCCTAACCCTAGCTTTAACCCAAACCCTGAATATAACGCTAGCCCTAACCCTAACATAAACCCTAACCCTAGCTCTAACCCTATCCCTTACCCTAAGTCAAACCCTCACCGAAATGCTACCTTAGCTCTAACCATAATTTTTAGCCTACCCCAAAATCTAACCATATTACTAGTCCTAAACCTAACCCTCATTCTATCTCTAACCCTATCCCAAAGCCTAAGTCTAACCCTGACCCTTATTCTGATCCTAACCCTAGGTCTAAGCTTGACCCTATCTCTAAACTGTACCATAACACTAGCCCTACTTGTAAACCTATACCTAACCTATTCATAATACTAGCATTTTACCTTATCCTAATCCTAAATATAGCCATAACTCTAGCCCTAGCCCTAAAAAAATTCCTAGCCCTATCCATAACAATAACCATAAACCTAACACAAAAACTAACCCTACCCCTAGACCTAAGCCTAGTTCTAATTCTGGCCCTAATCCTAACCCCAATGCTATCCTGAACACTGAAATTTATCCTAACAAAAACCCTAGCTCTAAAACTTTTTCTAACCCCAAACCTAACCCTAACTATAGAACTAATCATAACCCTAACTCTAAAAGTAGCCACAATCATAAACCTGGCTATTTCATTACCCATAGCCCTAATGCTAGCCATAAATCTAACACAAAACCTAGCCCTAACCCTAGCCATATGTGTAAACCTAACCAAAACCCTAGCCCAAAACCTAACCCTAACGCTTGCCTTAGTCTTAATTCTAGCTCAAACTCTAACCCTTACCCTAAACATATCTGTAGCCTTCCCCATAACCTTAAACCTAACCCTAATATTAACTGTAACCATTGCCCAAATCTTAGATCTAACTTTATCCACTACCTTAAACAGAGCCCTGAACCTAATGCTAATCCTAGCCCTAACCATAATCCTAACGCTCAACCTTGCCTTAGCCCTAAACTTAGCTAAACTCCTAACACTTACCCTAAACTAACCTTAACTCTTTCACTAACACTATGCCTAACCATAACTCTAGCCCTAATCCTAAACTTAATCCAAGCCCTAACACTAGCATTAACCCTATCCATTATCCTAAACATAAACCTAACTCAAATGCTAACCTTATCCAAACCCTAACCCTATCCCTAACACTTAACCCTATAAAGCACTCTAAACCTAACCTGAATCCTAAATCTATGGATTACTCTAACCCTAAAACTCACCCTAACTTTAACCATAAACTAACACTAATTGTAAACCCAGTTTTTAATCCTAACAATAATTTGAGCCCTAAACCTTAACCCAAACCAATCCCTAACCTGACTCTGAAACTAATAATACACCTATCTCTAAATATGACCCCTACACTAAACCTAACCCTTATACTAGACCTAGCCATAAACCTAACCCTAAAACTGTTCCTAACCATAATCCTAGACCTGACATTAGCCCTAGCCCTAATATTAGCCCTAAAGCGAACACAAACTCTAGCCCTACATCCGAAAACTAGCCTTAATCCTATCCAAAAAGTTCACCTTAGCACTATCCTAAATTTTAAAGCTCATCCTAGCCATGAACCTAGATATAACCCCATCACTTCCCCTAAAAGTAACTCTAAGACTAATACTAACACTAACACTAAACCTAGTTCTAACCATAGACCTAACCCTAAAACTCACCCAATCGCTAATCCTAGCCCTAGTTTAGCCCTAACCCTAACCCTACCCCTAACCCTAGCGCTAAGACAAACATCACCCTAGCCCTATTTCTGTTTCTAACCCTAGCTGTTACCATAGCCCTCTCACTAGCTCTAACCTTAGCCCTAACCCTAGCCATAACCCTAACACTAGATATAAACATAACTCTAAATATACCCTAACCTAAGCCTAAACCTCACCATACAACTAGCCCTAACCCTATTGGTAATCCTAAAATTAGCCCTAACCAGAGCTATAGCCCTAAATAAAAAGAAAAAAAAAAAAAAACGAGCCATTGCTGTAATACTAAACCCTACCTCTACAACTAGTCATAACCTTAGCTCTAATTCGAGTACTTGGCCTAAAATTTACCCTGACCCTGACTCTTATCCAAACGCTATCCCTAGCTCTAAATATCACCCTAATCCTAAAGATAATGCTAGCACCGTTCCTAGCACAAACGTTAACACTAAAACTAACTGTAATCATAACCCTAGTTCTTACATTGGCCATAGCCTTTACCCTATCCCTAACCTTAACAGAAAAATAGCACTAATCCAAGCCCTAACACTAGATTTAACCCAAACCCTAACCCTGTTTCTAGCCCTTAACCTAACCCTAAACATAGACTTAACCCTAGCTCTAACTCTACCCCTTAACCTAAGTCGAAACCTATCCATAATGATAACCTTAGTTCTAATCCTAATCCTTAGACAAAATCAAACATTAATCCTATTACTAGTCCTAACCCTAGCCCTAATTCTACCTCTAACCCTAAACCAATATCAAACTCTAAGCTTCACCCATATTCTCACCCTATCTCTAATTATAGGTATAAATCTGAACCTAATACTAAACCGAACACTAACACTAGCCCTATATAGGTAACCTCATAACTAAACCTAACCTTAACAGTAGACCAAGATCTAAACATAATCCTAAATCCTGTGATAACGCTAGCCCTAGACCTAAAAAAAATTATCCCTATCCCTAACAATAACCCTTAAACTAATTCAAACACTAACCCTACCCCTATACCTAACCTTGTTCTAATTTCGTCTCTCACCCTAACCATAACTATTATCTGAACACTAACACTAAATGTAGCTCTAAACCTGACAATAATCCAAAATCTAAACTTAATAATAGACCCATCCCTTACCCTTACCCTACAACTAGCTGTAATTAGAACTCTTGAACTTACATTACCCATAACACTAACCCTAGGCCTAAACCTGACACAAAACCTAGCCATAATCAGAGGCCTAAACCTACCCTCAGCATAACCATCAAGCTAACCCTTGCTCTAAGTCAAACCCTAATCTTCACCTTAGTCCTAACCCTAGCTCATAGCCTAACCCTTAGCCTAAACATAACCCTAGGCCTATCCCTACACATAACACTAACCTAGCAATAATCCTAAACTTAACATTAGCTCTAACCCTAGCTCTAACTCTATCCATTACCCTATCTCTAATGCTAAATATCATGATAACCCTAGCCCTAACCCTAACGAAAACCCTAACATAAAACTAACCTAACCCTAGACCTAACCTTAAACCTAACCATTGCTTTAGCCCTAACCTTACTCAAAACCTAACACTTACCCTAAACCCAACAGTAAACCCAGCCCTAAAATTAAACTTAACCCTAAACCTAAACTTAACCCAAAAGCTAACCTTACATCTAACCCAATATTTTACTCTAAATCTAACCCTAAACCTAATGAAAACCCTAGACCTAACCCTAAACCTAACCCTGACCAAATTTAAAATCCTAACGCTAAACCTAACACTGAACCTAACCCTCATGCTAAGACTAACCCTAGCTAAAAACCTAACCTTTACCCTAAATCTAATCCTAACCTACCCTAAGCTAGGGTTACTAGCCCTAACCCAAATCCTAACCCTAACTCTAGCCCTAACCTTAACCATAAACTTAGCTCTAACACTAGCTCGAACCCTATATTTTATCCTTATGATAATCCTAATCCTAATGCTAATACTAGGCTTAACCCTTTTCTTATTGGTATCTCAAAACCTCTTCATTACCCTAAACCTACCCTGAACCCTAAAGTAAATCCAACCATTACCCTAAGCCTAACTCTAATGTTCATTTGAGCTCTATAGCTTAACCTTAGATTCAAACAAAGCTTAAACCTGATCTTGACCCTAAAAATACACCTAGGTCTAAACCTAATCCTTACACTAAGCCTAACACTTACACTAGAGTTAGACAAAAACCTAACCCTAAACCTACCCCTAACTGTAACACTAGACCTGACATTACCACTAGCCTTCATTCTAGACCTAACACTACAACAAAACCTAGTACTCATCCTAGCCCTAAACTTAGCCTTAATTATAACCCTAACCCTAACCCTAGCCCTAACTCTACTCCAATCCTCATCCTACCTCTAAACCTAGCTATAACAGCATTCCTAGCATTCCTTACGCTAAACATAAACATAAACCTAACCCTGATGCTAGGCCTAAGCTGAACAATAACCCTAGCCCTAATTCTAGCCCCAATTAAACCTATCTCTAATACTAACCCTAATCTTAGCCTTAGACTAACTCTAACTTTCACAACTAGACCTATACCTACTTCTAACCCTATCCCTTACCATAACCCTAACCCTAGCCCTAAACCTAGACATAACCCTAGCCATAACCCTTGCCTCATCTTTATTCCTAGTCCTAACCCTAGATCAAACCTAACTCTAAATCTAACACTAAACCTAAATTTAAGCCTAATCTTGACACCAGCCCTAAACCTAACACTAATTTAAAAACTAGCTCTAACCCTATTCCTACATTAAAACGAAACCAAGCAATAGCCCTAACACTAACCCTTAACTTACACCAAATCCTAGAACTACACCAAGACCAAACCCTAGCCCTAATTCAAGTTGTAACCTTAAACTTAATACTAACTTTGACTCGGTCTCATATCCTAACACTCACCAAATCTCTGAATACCACCCTAACTTTAAAAAAATTCTTACAGTAACCCTAGCCTTATTTAGAGTCCTAACCTTAACTCTAAAACTACCCTGAAATTGACTATTAACCTAACACTAACACTAACTCTAAATAACACCCTAACCTTAAACCAAATCCTAACACTAGAGGTTTAACCACTAAGTATAACCCTCAATATAACCCTAATTGTAAACCTTGTTCTTACATTAGCCGTTGCTCTAACCCTAGCCCTAAACCTAACACAAAACTAGGCCTAATCTGAGCCCTAAACGTAGCTTTAATCCTAAACTTTGCCCTAACCCTAGCCCTAAAACTAGCTGTAACCCTATCCCTTACCCTAAGCCAAACATTAACCATAATGCTAACCATATTCCTTAGCATGACCCAAGCAGTAACCCTATTACTAGTCCTAACACTAGCCCTCATTCTAGCTCTAACCAAAGCCCAAACACTAACCCTAACCCTGACCCTTATTCTGACCCTACACTAATCATAGGTCTAAACATGAACCTAACCCTAAACCAAACCCTAATACTAGTCCTACTGGTAACCTTATACCTATATCTAACCCTATCACTGGCCCTAGACCTAAACCTAATCCTAAATCTAGTGATAACTCTAACCCTAGACCTAAACAATAACTTAGTCCTATTCCTAACCCTTAACCTAAACCAAACACTAACCCTACCCCTATACCTAACCTTGTCCTAATTCTGGCTTTCATCCTAACCCTAACTCTAACCTGAACACTGACCCTGACACTAACACAAAACCTAGCTCTAAACCTGACAATTAACCAAAATCTAAACTTAACATTACAACTAGCCATATCTCTTACCCTACAACTAGCCATAATTAGAAGTCTAGATATTACATTACCCATAGCACTAACCATAGGCCTAAACCTAACAGAAAACCTAGCCATAATAAAAACTGAGCTATAGCCTATTCCTAATCCTTGACCTAAACCAAATCCTAATGCTACCCCTAGTCCTAACCCTATCCCTATAACAAATACCTATCCTGACTCTGACCCTAAATCTAACCCTAGCTGTAAAGATCACCTTAACCCTAAATGTAACCCAAAAACTAGACATAGCCCTAACCCTAACCATAAAACTAGCCTGAACAAAAGTCAGTTCTTACTTTAGCCATAGGCATAACCCTAATACAAAACCTAACCCCAATCTGAGCCCCACCCTAGTTAAACCCAAACCCTAAATATAACCCTCACCATAACCCTAACCAAAACCCTAACCTTAGATCTAACCCTATCCATTACCCTAAGCCAAACAATCAACTTAAGGCTACCCTAGTTCTAACCCTAATCCTTAGCCTAACCCAAACCCTAACCCTATTAATAGCCCTAACCATAGCCCTCATTCTATCTCTAAACCTATCCCAAAGCCTAAGCCTAACTCTGACCCTTATTCTGACCCTAACAGTCACCCTAAGTCTATGTCTGACCCTAATTATAAACCGAACACTAACACTAGCCCTACCGGTAAACCTACACCTAACCTATCCATAATACTAACACTAGACCTTAACCTAACCTTAAATATAGCCATAACTCTAGCCCTAGCCCTAAAAAAACCTTAGCCCTAGCCATAACAATAACCATTAACCTAACGCAAATACTAACCCTACCCTTAGACCTAACCCTAGTTCTAATTCTGGCCCTAACCCTAACCCCAATGCTATCGCGAACACTGAACCTTATCTTAACACAAATCCTGGCTCTAAACCTAATCCAAACAAACCAAACCTAACTACAGACCTACCCATGACCCTAAATCTAAAAGTAGCCATAACCATAAACCAGGCTCTTTCATTATCTATAGCCCTAATGCTAGCTATATATCTCACACAAAACCTAGCCCTAACCATAGCCATAAGCGTTAATAAAACCAAAGCCCTAGCCCAAACTCTAAATCTAATGCTTGCCCTATCCCTAACCCAAATTCAAACTCTAACCCTTACTGTAAACATAATTCTAGCCCTAACCCTAACCCTAGCCCTAGCCCCAATCCTAACTGTAACCATAGCCGAAATCTTAGATCTAACTTTATCCATTATGTTTAGCAAACACTGACCTAATGCTAATCTTAGCCCTAAGCCTAACCTTAACCCTAACCCAAACCCTTACTCTAACCCTATCCTTTGACTTAGCCCTAACCCCAGCTCAAACCCTAACATTTACCCTAAACCTAACCCTAACACTAACATTAACCCTATGTCTAACCCTTACTCTAGCCCTAATCCTAAACTTAATCCAATCCCTAACACTAGCATTAACCCTATCCATTATCCTAAACACAAACCTAAACCAAATGCTAACATTAGGCCAAATCCCAATCCTATCCCTTACACAAACCCTACACATTACTCTAAACCTAACCATATCCATTACTCTAACACTAAACCTCATCCAAACCCTAACCATAAAATTAGTCCTATTTGTAAACCAATTCTTAACCCTAATGCTAATTCGAGCCCTAACTCTAAACCTTAACTCAAACCAGACCGTAACCCAATTCTTTTTTTTTAAAGAGAGAGTGAGAGAGGGGGAGAGAGAGAGAGAATTTTTAATATTAATTTTTTAGTTCTCGGCGGACACAACATCTTTGTTTGTATGTGGTGCTGAGGATCAAACCCGGGCCGCACGCACACCGGGGGAGCATGCTACTGCTTTAGCCACATCCCCAGCCCCCTAACCTGATTCTTAACCTAATCATACACCTAGCTCTAAACATGAATTTTACACTAAACCTAACCCTAACACTATCCCTAACCATAACCCTAGACCTGATATTAATTCTAGCCCTAATCCTAGCCCTAACACTAAAACAAATACTAGCCCTCATCCTAGATGTAAACTGAGGCTTAATCCTAACCAAAACCCTCACCCTAGCCCTATCAAGAATTTGAAAGCATGCCTTAGCCCCAAACCTAGCTATAACCCCATCAATTCCACTAAAACTAACTTTCAACTTAACACTAACACTAACCCTAACCCTAGCCTTAACCATAGACCTAATCCTAACACTGACCCAAATGCTAATCCTAGCATTAATTTAGCCAAAACTCTAACTTTAGCCCTAACTCTAGCCCTATGACTAACTCTCACCCTGACCCTATTTCTATTTCTAAATCTGGTCCTAACCTTAGACCTAACCCTAACCATATCCCTAACCCTAGATCAAAACATACATCTAAATCTAACCCTAACCTTAAGCTTAACCTGAAAATACCACTATCCCTAAGACTATTGCTAATCCTAAAACTAGCCCTAATGCTAGCCCTACCCCTAAAATGAAACCAAGCCATTGCTCTAACCCTAAACCTTACCCTATAGCAAACCCTACATATAACTAGCTATAACCCTAGCTATAATTCAAGTCCTAGGCCTAAAACTAACCCTGACTCTGACTATTATCCAAACACTAACCCTAGTTCTAAATATCACCCTAACCCTTAAACTAATGCTAACACCATTCCTATCACAAACATTAACCCTAGAACAAATCCTAATCATAATCCTACATCTTACATTGGCCAAAGCCCTAACCCTAGCTCTAAACCTTACAGAAAAATAGCACTAATCTAAGCCCTAACAATAGATGTAACCCTAACCCTAACCCTAATCCTAGCCCTAAACCTAACCCTAAATGTAGCCCTAACCCTAGCTCTAACCCTATCCCTTAACCTAAGCCAATCCCTATCCATAATGCTAACTCTAGTCCTAATTCTAATTCTTAGCCTAAACCAATTACTAGTCCTAACCCTAGCCCTCATTCTAGCTCTAACCCCAATCCAAAACCCAACTCTAAACTTCACCCTTATTTTTCCTAACACTAATTATATGTCTAAACCTGACCCTAACTAAAACTGAACCCTGAAACTAGCTCTCCCAGTAACAATATACCTAAACCTAACACTAACACTAGCCCTAATCCTAAACCTAATCTTAAACCCACCCATAACTCTTGCCCTAGACCTAAACAAAAACTTAGTCCTATCCCTAACAGTAACCTGTAACATAATCCAAACACTATCCTACCCTTATACCTATCCTTGTCCAAATTCTGGCTTACACCCTATTCCTAACTCTAACCTGAACACTGACCCTGACACTAACACTAAACCAAGCTCTAAATCTGACCATCAAACAAAATCTAAATTTAACTTTAGACAAATCCATAACACTTACCCTACAACTAGCTGTAATTAGAAGCCTAAATTTTGCATTACCCAATAGTACTAACCCTAGGTCTAAACCTAACATAAAACCTGGCCCTAAACCAAGGCCTAAACCTACCATAAGGATAAACCTCACCCTAACCATAGCTCTAAATATAACCCTAATTCTCACCTTAGTCCTAACCCTAACTCACAGCCTTACCCTTAGCCTAAACATAACCCTAACCCTATACCTACTCATAACCCTAATCCTAGCCCTAATCCTAACCTTAACACCAGCTCTAACCCTAGCACTAACTCTAGCCATTACCCTAACTCTAACGCCAAATGTAATGATAACCCTAATGACCAAAACTCTAACAGAAAAGATAAACCTAACCCTAGACCTAATGCTAAAACTAACCCTTGCTTTATCCCTAACCCTAACTCAAAACCTAAACCTTACCATAAACCGAACAGTAAACGCAGGTTGAAAACTAAACTTAACACTAAACCTAAGTTAACCGTAAAGCTAAACTTATATCTAAAACAATCTATTACTCTAAGCCTAGCCCTAATCCTAATGGAAACCCTAGACTTAACCCTAAACCTAACCCAGTCAATTACCATAATCCCAACCCTAGAACTAACACTAAACCTAACCCTCACCCTAGGAATAACCACGTTCAATACCAAACTTTTACTCTAAACCTAACCCTAAACTACACTAAGCTAAGATTACTATCCCTAACCCAAACCCTAACCCTAATTCTAGCCCTAATCTTAGTCATAAACTTAGCCCTAACACTAGCTCTAACCCTATACATTATCCTTATGATAATCCTAATCCTAATGCTAACCATAGGCCTAAGCCTAACTCTATTGCTATTCCAAAATCTTTACATTACCCTAAACTCAACCCTAAATCTAATCTGATGCATTACCATAAGCCTACTACTAACACTTATTTAAGCCCTATCCCTAAATCTTAACCTCAAACAATCCTTAAGCCTGATCCTGACCCTAAAAATACACCGAGGTCTAAAACTGACCCTTACCCTTAGCCAAACACTTGCACTAGAGCTAGACACAAACCTAACCCTAAATCAACCCCTTACTTTAACACTAGACCTGACATCAGCCCTAGCCCTAATTCTAGACCTACACTTATAACAAACACTAGCCCTCATCCTAGCCCTAAACCAAGCCTTAATCATAACCTTAACACTAACCCAAGCCCTAACTCTAATTCTAACCCTCACCCTACTTCTAAACCTAGCTATAACAACATCCCTTACCCTAAACATAACTATTATCCTAGTCCCAACACTAGGTCTAAGCTGATCACTAACTTAGCCCTAATCCTAGCCCTATTTTAGCCCTATCACAAAAACTAACAATAACCCTAGCTGTAAGACTAAATCTAATCCTTACGCTAGACCTATCCCTCTTTCTATATGTATCAGTTACTGTAACCCTATCCCTAGTCCTAAATCTTGCCTTATCCTTAGTCCTAGCCCTAAACCTAGATCTAATGTTAACCCAAATTTAAGCCTGACCCTAAGCCTAAGCCTAACCCTAACACTAGCATTAACACTTATGCTAATCATTTAAGTAGCACTAACCCTAAACTTAGGACTAACGCAAAACTGAGCAATACCCTAACACTAAACCTTAAATCCTTACAGTACACCAAGACCTAATCTAGGCTAATTTGAGTCCTAAATCTAACCCTAAATCTTATCCTGACTCTGAATCATATCTTAACACTCACCCTAGCTCTAAACACCACCCTAAAATTAAACAAAACCATAACTGTAACCCTAGCCTTTATTTGAGTCCTAACCCTAAATTTAAACTTACCCTGACCCTGACCCTGACCATTACCATAACCTTAGCACTAACTTAACCCAAAACCTAGCCCTAATCTGAGCCATAACCTGAGTTTTAAACCTAATCCCAACCCTAACCCTAGCCTTAATCATAACCATAACCCTAGCCCTAACCCTAGCTTTAACCCTATCCTTTGCCATAACCATAACCATAACTCTAATGCTGACCCCAGGCCTAACCCTAACCCTAACCCTAACAATACCCTTAGCCCAATCCAAACACTAACTCATCCCCTAGACCTATCCCTAAGACCTAAATAGAGCTTTAACCCTAACCATACACCTAAACTGAACCCTGACAAGGACACTAACACTAACACTAGCACAAACATCACCCTAACACTAAACCAGCCCTAAAACTATACCTAGGCCTCATATGAACCCTAAAACTAGTTTGGGTCATCACTAGTTCTTACATTAACTGTAGCGCTAGCCTATTACAAAAAAAAATAGCCTTAGACCAAGCCCTACCCTAGGTTTAACCCTAAAGCAAATCCTAAACATAACCATAGTCTTTACTCTAATCCTCAAGCCTAACCCTCCACCTAAATCTTAGCATAACAATAGCCCTAAAGTAGCTCTAATCAATCCATTACCCTAATGATAACACTAACCCATATGCTAACCCTAGGCCAAACCCTAATCCTATCCCTAACCCTAACCCTATCCATTACCCTACTCTTAACCTGAACCCTAAACCTAAATTTATCGTCACCCTATCCTTAAAAATAATGCTAATTCGAACCCTAAACCTAAACCTTAACCTAACAAAACCCATTACCTGACCCTAAACCTAATTATACCCCTCACTTTCAACCTGACCCTTACCATAAACCTAACCCTTACAAGAGACCTAGCTATAAACCTAATCCTAAAACAATCACTAACTGTAACCATAGACTTGACATTAACCCTAACTCTAATCCTAGTCCTAACACTAACACAAACCTTAGCTCACTTTCTAGCCATAAACCTCACCTTAATCAAACATAAACCTAAACCTAACCCTAATTCTTACCCTTACCTCAACCCTAAAACTAGTTATAATCTTATCTCTTTCCCTAAACTGAAATGTAACCCTAAACCTAATACTAACCCTAGGCCTCAACCTAAAACTAACCCTAACACTAACCCTAGCCCTAATCCCAGGCCTAATTTAGCCCTATCCATAACCGTAACCCTAACCCTTGCCCTAAGACTAAATCTAACTCTCACCCTAACCCTGTACCAAGTTCTAAACTGATCCCTTACCATCACCCTAAACCTAGCCCTAAACTTAGTACTGACCCTAACCCTGTCCTAAGCCCTAACTCAAACCCTAGATCTAAACTTAACTCTAAATCAAACCTTATATATAAGCCTAAACCACACACTAACACTAGCCCTAACCCTAACACTAATTCTAAAACTAGCCTTAACCCTACCCCTAGCCCTAAAACAAAACTGAGTCATAGCCCTAACCCTAATTCTTAACTTAAACTAACCCTAAACTTTCACCAAGCTCTAACCCTATCTCTAATTCTAGTCCTAACCCTAACATGAAAACTAATCTGGACCCTGACTCTGACCCTAACACTAACCCTAGCTCTAAAAATCATTGTAAACATAATCCTAACCCTAACACTAGACGTAGCCCATAACTTAACCCTTTAACTACAAGTAATAATAACCATACTTTATACATTACCCTTAGCCTTAATACAAGCCCTACCCTAACCCAAAACCTAGCATTTATCCAAGTCATAAACCTAGCTTTAACCCTAAAATTAAATTTAACTCTAACCCAAACAAAAGACCAAATCCTATATGTATCTCTAGCGCTAATTTTAGATCTAACCCTATCCATTACCCTAATGATAACTCTCAACCTCATGATAAACCTATGCCTTAACCTAACCCTATCAATTACACTAAACCAAATATAAACCCTAAACATAACCCTATCATTTCCCTAACCCTAAAACTAATGCTAAATCGCCCCTTAGAACTAAACCCTAACCTAACCCAAAACCTAATCTTAAATCTGACCCTAATAATAACCCTAGCTCTAAACCTGACCCTTACCCTAAACCTAAACCTTACAATGGACCAAGCCATAAACCTAACACTAAATCTATCCCTAACTGTAACCAACTATAACCCTAGACCTGCCATTAGCCCTAGACCTAATACTAGCCCTAACCCTAACACAAACACTAGCCTTCAATCTAGCCCTAAGCCTAGCCTTAAACATAACCCTAAACCTAACCCTAGCCCTAACCCTAATACTTACCCTCACCGTATCCCTCAACTTTGCTATAACCCACTCTCTTACCCTACATGTAACCCTAACTCTAACACTAACTCTAACCTGAGGTCTAAACCTAACACTAACCCTAGACCTAATTTAGCCCTATCCCTAAACATAACCTTAGCCCTAGCCCTATGACTAACTCTAACTCTCATCCTAGCCTATCACTAGTTCTAATGATATCCCTTACCATAAGCTTAACCCTTGCCCTCTACTTAGTCCTAGCCCTAACCATAGATCAAATTCTAACTCTAAATCTAACCCAAACCCGAAGCCTAAGACTAACGATTACAAATACATTTATATTTAGATTTTATGTCTACAGATGCTAGCTTCAATTATTATTTAGAATATAGTCATTAGTTTCAAAAATGGCATACCATTTCTGGTGGTATATAGAGAACTGATGGTCAGGGGTAGGATACTCGGTTAAGGGTGGAAGGAGTGAAGGTATGAGATTAATCTATTTAGCAAATTGGAGGAGAACTGTAATGAATAGAAAGGGGTAATTTATGGAAGAATGTATACATTAAAATTTCTTATCTGTATTCATAAAATTACCTTATGTATGAATAGTAAAAGTTAGGAGGTTGAACGTGGGATAGAAGGAGGAAGAAAAAAGAAGAAAAAAAAATACAAGGAAAGAAAAAAGAGAGGGAGAATGAAAATAAGACAAAATAAGGTGGGGGGGTGAGGTGGGCCTATGCAATTCCTCGATATTATACTATTCTGGTCATTCAATTCTTAAAGTCCAATTTCATGGCGAGTTCTTGGTTTCACATATGTTGAGATTGTGAGGGCCAGAGGGGGAAGGGTAGAGAATAGATGATAAGAGCAAGAATAGAAAAGTCTCTCAGAACTCTGTTTTCTTCCAGTAGGTGGAGTTGTCTATTCCTAGCTTGAGTCTCTGTGCAAATGGTGGTGGAGGTAGCCAGTTTGAGATGGCTTGAGATTCTACCTTGAGCCTCCCTACTCTTAGTCTCTGAGTTGGAAACCAGGTACCTGTACAGTTGCTGTTCTGCATTTATAGCTACGACCCCACAGCCCACAAAAGCTTCTGAGAAAAATATTGAGTTATCACAGCTGGAGGTAGGGAAGTTGGAAACAGGGTTCCTGTGCAGCTGCAGAACTCAGCTGGTAGGCACGGCCACTGATAGATGGTGAGTAAGGTTTTACAAAGTGGATTCTATCTGTTACCTGTGTAGAGTGTTTGGTAAGGTGGGTGGTTCTGGGGTGATTTTGGCCATGTCCAGAGCTTGGTCTCCTGACCCGCAAGCAAAGCCTCTGTGTTGTGTGCTACCTATCCTCTGCGCCGAGAGTGCCTAGATGGCCAAGACTTCCGTCTGAGCCGAGAGTGAACCCGTGGCCAAGACTTCCTTCTGCACCAAGAGCTCAAGCGTGGCTGAGACTTCCGTCTGAGCTGAAACCACATGCGCAGCCAAGACTTCCTGCATGTCAGAGACTTCAGACTTCCGGCTGAGCCGAGAGCAATCATACAGCCGAGCCTTCCATCTGCACAGAGAGCTCCAGTGCGGCCCTATTTTTCTTCAAATTTCTATGATATTGGGCAAGATTCATCTTTTACTTAGCCTTACTATGCTCCACAGGTTTGGGTCTTCTCAGTTCAATGGTTCACTGTCAGGCACAGTTTGTATTTTGAGATTTTCTTTCATTATGGCTTATTGATGTGAATGAAAATTGAGCTGGAAATCAAACAGGGTTAGTAGGAGGTGCTTGAAACTTCACAAATCAGTTCTCAGTGGGGACTTTCTGATTTCTTTCTTTTGAAGATACGCCAAAGCCAAAGCATGCAAAAGCAAGTGTATCTGAGAGCCCTTAAGGAGAAAACAGAAAAATATGTATGCATTTTTGGAATAAGTCTCCCTGTGAATTTATCAGATTTCTTTGATACTATGCAGTATTCATCTTTATCTTTCCCCACTAGGCTTCCCAAGTTTGGGACATCTAGGATCAATGGTTTTCTATACAGGTAAGGGTTAGTGTTATGGTTATAGTTAGGGTTAAGTTTAGAGCTAGTGTTAGAGTTATTTTTGTTCAAATTTCTTTGATACAGGGCTGGATTCATCTTTTCCCTAGCCTCACTCTTCTCTCCCGGTTTTGGCCTTCTGGGTTCAGTGATTCGCTGCAGGAGAATTTGTATTTTAAGTTTTCACTTCATTTTGACCTATATGGGTAAATGGAAATAGAGCTTGAAATCAAACAGTGTTGGTTTGAAAGTTTGCATGAAACTACACACACTGAATCAGTGCTCAGTGTGTATTCTCAGGTTTCTTTCTTTAGGAAGTAGCCCTAAACTTAAATAGAAAGAAACAGCTTAATCTGTGAGTGTTTTACGAACAATCTTCAATATTTTTGGTCAAATTACTTTGGTACTATACAGGATTCATACGTTAACTATTCTTAGTACAATCCCCAATTTGGGGCCTTTAAGTTCAATGGTTCACTGTCAGAAACAATTTGAATTTTTAGGTGTCACTTCATTTTGGCCTATAGGTGTGAATGACAATGAAGCTGGAAATCAAACAGTGTTGGTACTAGCTTCTTGGTACATCGCACACTCAATTACTTCTCTATGGGCACTCTCTGCTTTCTCTCTATTGAATATAGGACAAAGAAGAAACATGCAAAAACAACTTTATCCAAGAGCACTTAAGGGGTCAAAGGGAAATAAGCATGTAATGAATTACTTCCCAAAATTATTTGTTCAGATTTCTTGATACTGTGCATGATTCATCTCTTAGCTTGCCACAATAGGGCACAACTTTGGGATTTCCATGATCAAAAGTTTTCTAAACAGGTTACTGTTAAGGTTTCAGTTAGGGTTAGGGCTAGGTTTAGACTAGTGTTAGATTTAGAGTTCAAATCTCTTTGATACTGGCTAGGATTAAACTTTTACCTAGCATTACTTTGCTCCCAAGGTTTGGGCCTTCTTAGTTCAATGATTCTATGACAGTAATAGTTTGTGTTTTGAGGTTTCACTTTATTTTGTCCTATATGGTAAATGAAAATGGACCTCAAAATTCAAATAGTGTTGGTGCTAGCTGCTTCAAACTTCAAACACTCAATCTGGTCTCTCTGTGCTCTATCTGAATTCTTCCTTGTGAAAATAGCCTAAGCTAAAGCGTATAAAAACAACTTTATCCAAAAACACTATAGAATCAAACAGGGAAATATGCATGAACTGAACTACCTCAACAAATTATTTGATCAAACTTTTTTGATCCTGCACTGTAATCATCTGTTACTTTGACCCACTAGGCTTCCCAAGTTTGTCCCTTATATGACCAAAGCCTCTCTAAAGAGAAGAGGGTTAGTTTTAGGATTAGGGTTAGAAAAATGCTAGAATTAAAGGTATTTTTGAACAAACATTAGCCTTATTTTTTCCAGAGATTTGGGCTTTGATTCAATGGTTCACTGTAAAAAAAAGTTTGTATTTTAAGGTTTCACTTCTATTTGACCTATATGGGTAAATAGAAATGGATCTGAAAATCCAACAGGGTTTGTGCTACCTGCTTGAAACTTTACACACTCAATCAGTTCTCAGTGAGCATTTTCAGGTTTGTTTCCTGTGGAAGTAGCCCTCAGCTGAAGTAGAAAGAAACAGATTTTTCTTCAAATGCTTTAGGAGCAAGCAGAATTCCCGTGTACTGAAAGAGCTTTGAATATTTTGGTTGGATTACTTTGATACTGTACAGGATTCATCCTTGACCTATCCTTAGTAAGCTCCCCAAGTTTCGACCTTCAAGGTTCAATGTTTCACAATCAGGAACAATTGGAATTTTCAGGTTTCCCTTCATTATGGCCTATAGTTGTGAATGGAAATGGAACAGGAAATCAAACAGGGATAGTGCTACCTTCTTGAAATTTCACACAATCTGTTCTCTGTGGGCACTTTCTGATTTCTTCCTAGTGAAAGACTTCCAATGCTAAGATATGCAAAAGATATTATCCAAGAGTACTTTAGGAGAAAACAGGGAAATATTCATGTGCTGAACTACCACCCCCAATTATTTGGTCAGATTTTTTTATACTGGGAAGGATTTATTTGTTAGCTTGTCCTACTAGGCTTCCCAAAGTTTGGGAGTTCTATGACCAAATGTTCTCTATACAGGTTAGGGTTAGGGTTAGGTTTAGGGCTATGGTTAGAGCTAGTGTTAGGATTAGAGTTAGTTTGGTTAAATTTCTTTGATACTTGGAAGGATTCATCTTTAACTAGCCTTACTATGTTCAGTTCAATGGTTTGCTGTCAGGAACAGTTTTTATTTTAAGGTTTCACTTCATTTTGACCTATATGGAAAAATGGAATTGGAGCAAGAAATCAAACAGGGGTGATGCTAAATGCTTCAAAGTTAACACACTCAATAAGTTCTCTGTGGGCACTCTCTGGTTTGTACCTTGGGAATGTAGCCCTAAGCTGAAGCATGCAAAGCAAGTTTATCTGAGAGCAATTTGGGAGAAAAGAGGGAAATATGAATATCCTGAAATACCCCCCCCAATTATTTGGTTATATTTCTTTGATACTGTGTAAGATTCATCTGTTAGCTTTCCACACTACACTTTCCAATTCTCAAATTTCTATGATCACAGGTTCTCATTAAAACTTAGGGTTAGGGTTAGGGATAAAGTCAGATCTAGCATTAGAGATACAGTTAGATTTGTTCAAATTTGTTTGATAGTGGGCAGTATTCATCTTTTGCTAACCCTTCTTATGTACGCCAGGTTTGGACTTCTCATTTCAATTGCTCAATGTCAGCAACAGTGTATATTTTAAGGGTTCACTTCATTTTGACCTCTATGGGGAAATGGAAATGAAACACAAAATCAAACAGCATTGGTACAAGCTGTTTGAAACTTCACATACTCAATCAATTTTCTGTTGGTACTTTCTGGTTTCTTCCTTGTGAAAGCTTCCCAAAGCTGAGGCATGCAAAAACAACTTTATCCAAGAGGACTTTAGGAGACAACAGGAAAATATGCATGTATTGAACTACCTCCCGCAGTCATTTGGTCAGATTTCTCTGATACTGCAAAGGATTCATGTTTTAAATTGCCTCACTTGTCTCCACAAGTTTGGGACTTCTATGATGAAAAGTTCCCTAAATAGCTTATGGTTAGTATCAGAGTTAGAGTTTGGGCAAGTGTTAGAGTGAGTGTTAGCGTTAGAATTAGTTTTGGTCAAATTTTTTTGATACTGGGCAGGATTTATCTTTTACCTAGCCTTACTATGTTTACCAGTTTTGGGCCTTCTTGGTTCAAGGTTCACTCTCAGGAACAATTTGGGTTTTAGGGATTCACTTCATTTGAACCTATATGGTAAATAGAAATGGAGCTGGAAATCAAACAGGGTTGTTGCTAGCTGCTTAAAATTTCACACATTCAATCTGTTCCATCTGGGACCACTCTGGTTTCTTCCTAGTAAATTTTCCAAAGCTATAAGATGAAAAAGAACATTATCCAAGAGAACTTTAGGGAAAAACAGGGAAATAGGAATATACTGAAACACCTCCCCCAATTTTTTTGTCATTTTTTTATACTGTAAAGGATTAATCTGTTACCTTGCCCTAGTAGGCACCGCAAGTTTGGGACTTCTAGGATCATCGGTTCTCTTAACAGCTTAGGATTAGGGTTAGGTTTAGGGCTAGGGTTAGAAATAGTGTTAGGGTTAGAGTTAGTTTTTTTATGTTTTCAAATTTCTTTGATACCAAGCAGGATTCATCTTTTATATATCCTTACTACCTTCCCCAAGTTTGGGCCTCTCAGTTTTTGGTTTGCTGTCAGGAACAGTTTGTGTTTTAAGGTTTCACTTTATCTTGACTTATCTGGGAAATTGAAAATAAAGCTGTATAAAAAAAGAGTTGGTGTTAGCTGCTTGAATCTTCACACACTCAATCAGTTCTCTGTGGGCACTCTCTGCTTCGTTCCTTGTGAATATAGCTCTATGCTGAAGCCTGCAAAGCATAGGTTTAGGGTTGTGGTGATATTTAGAGCTAGGCTTAGTGTTAGGGTCAGAGTCAAGGTCAGGGTTACTTTTAGGGTTAGAGTTAGGACTCGAATTAGGGCTTAAGTTAGGGCTAGGTGTAGGGTTAGGGTTTGGTTTAAGCTAAGGGTTATGGTTAGGGCTATGTCTCGTTTTTATATGGCTAGGGCTAGTGTTGTGCTAGATATTAGATTAGTTTTATTTTTAGGGCTAGTGTTAGTGTAAGGTTTAGGCTTAAAGTTAGGGTTATATTTAGAGTTAGGGTTAGATCTAGGGCTAGGGATAGGGGTAGGGCTAGGTTTATGATAAGTGATAGGTTTAGAACTAGAGATACGGCTAGGATGAGACTTACAGTTAGACATAGGACTAAGCTTAGTGTTAGGGTTAGGGTTACAGCTAAATGTAGTGCTAGGATTAGGATTAGGGTTAGTTTTAAGGTTTATGCCTAGGGGTACAGCTAGGGTTAGTTTTAGCATTAGGGTTAGAATTAATTTTAGTGAAATATGTGGCATATAGTAGATCTAGGGCTAGGATGAGGTTTAGAATTAAGAATAGTGATAGGGTGAGTGTTTGGGTTTGGTTAAAACTAGGTTTAGGGCTAGGGTTTCTGTTAAGGTTATTGCTAGGGCTAGGGCTAGAGCTAGTGTCAAGTCTAGGGTTATTGGTAGGGATAGTTTTAGGGTTGGGTTATGATAGGTCTACTGTAGGAGTTACATTTATGGTAACAGTCAGGTTTAGAGTTGGGGTTAATATTAGGGTTAGGGTCAGAGTTAGCATTTGATTTAGGTTAAAGTTTAAGTTTAGGGCTTGAATTAGTGTTAGAGTTAGGCTTAGGGTTAGGGCAATGGATAGGGTTAATTTCAGGTTTCAGTAAAGTTCTAGGGTAAAGGATGTGTTAGATTCTAGTGATAGGAGTAGGGTTAGCATTAATTTGAGCATTATGTATAGTGTAAGGGATAGATTTAGAGCTAGAGTTAGGGCTAATTTATGATTTGGATTCAGTCTACAATTAGGGTTAGGTTAATGGATAAAGCTAGGGTTTTGTTTAGGGTAAGTGTTAGGTTTAGGGCTAGGGTTATGGTTATGTTAGGGTAAAGGTTAGTGTTTGAGCTAGAGTTAGGGCTAGCGTGAAGTTTAGGTTTAAGTTTAGGTCTAGGGTTATGTTTATGGTTGGGTTTTGTTTAGGGTTAGGATATGGCAAGTGTTTTCATTAGGTTTAGTGTTAGGTTTAGGCTAATGGTTAATGTTAGATTTAGGGTTAGGCTTAGGGTTAGGGTATGGTTAAGGCTAGTGTTAGGATAAGGTTTAGTGTGAAGCTTAATGTTTCAGCTAGAGTTAGGTCTATGGTGATGGTTAGCCGTAGGGTTAGGTCTAGGTTTACATTTATGTTTATTGTTAGGTTTAGTGTTGGGGTATGGTTATTATTAGGGCTAGCCTTAGGGTTAGGGTAATTGATGGGGTTAGAGCTAAAGTTTGGGCTAGGATTAAGGTTAGAATTAGAACTAGATTTAGGGTTATGGTTAGGGCTAGGTTTATGTTTAGGATAAGTGTTTGGCTTTGTGCTAGGGTTAGGTGTAAGGCTAGGGTTAGTTTTAGGACTAATGTTAGGGTTAAGTTTATGCTTAGGGCCAAGTTTTGGCCTAGGATTCGGGTAAGGTTTTGCATTAGGTTGAGTGCTAGTGTTATGACTATGGGTAATTTAAGAGCTAGTTTTAGGGTTAGGTTTATGGCTTGCTCTAGTGTTAGGACTAGGTTTTAGGTTAGGGTCAGGTTTAGAGCTAGGTTTAGTGTTAGGGTCAGGGTCAGTGTTCAGGATAGGGTTAGGGTTAGAATTAGTGTCAGAATTAGGATTATTGGTGGGTCTAGGGGTAGGATAAGTTTTTGGTTTAGATTAAGGGTTATTGTTAGGGCTCAAGCTACGTTTTTATTTAAGTCTAGGGCTAGACTTATAGCTATATTTAGGATTAATGTTTTTTCTAGGTCTATTGTTAGGGATAGGTATAGGTATAGGATTACCAGTAGGGCTACTGCTGGGGTTTGGTTTAGGGTTAGGGTAAGGTTTAGACCTAAGGTTACTGTTAGGGTCAGAATAAGTGTCAGGGTTAGAGTTAGATTTAAAATTAGGGCAAGTGTTAGGACTAGTAAAATAGTTAGAGTTTAAGTTAGGCTGAGGTTAGGGTTAGGTCTAGAGTTACCATTTGTGTTTGGGTTTGGCTTAGGGTAAGGGAAAGGGTGAGAGCACAGGTAGGGCTAGGGTTAGAGTTAGGGTTAGGGCTAGTGTTAGGGTTAAGATTAGGGTTAAAGCTAGGTTAGGGCTCAGATAAAGGGTAGGATTTGTGTTAGGTTTCTGGCTAGTTTTATGAAAATTACTAATTTATGAACTAGGGTTATGATTGGCTAGGTCTTTAGTTAGTGTTAATTTAAGGTTAGGGTGATGTTTAGAGCCAGGATTAATGTTAGGGTCAGTGTCAGGGTCAAGGTTAGTCTTAGAGTTAGGATTAGGGTGATGTATAGGGTTAAGTTTTGGTTTAGGTTATGGTTTAGGGTCAGGGATATGGCTTGGTTTTCTTTTATGGCTAAGGCTAGTTGGAGGGCAAGTTTAGGATTAGTATTAATGTTAGGGTTAGTATTAGGGTTTGGTTTATAATAATGGTTATGTTTAAATTTAGAGTTAGGTTTTGATTTAGAGTTAGGCTTAGATCTAGGGTTAGGGCTAGGGTGAAGGATAGAACTAAGGATAGGGCTAGGGAAAGATTTTGATTCAGTCTTATAGCTAGAGTTAGGGTTACAATAGGACTAAATTAGGGCTAGGATTAGCGTTAGGCTTAGTGTTAGTGTTAGGCCTAGGTTTAGGTCTAGAATTAGGTTTAGGTTTAGGGTTAAGCTTAGGTTTAGAATTATGGTTAGGTTTAGGGTTATTGTTAGTTTATGGTAAAGATGGGGTTTTAGCTAGGTTTAGGTCTAAAGCGAGGGTTAGCATTACAGTTTAAGTCAGGCTATGGTTTGGGTTAGGATTAAGGGTAGGTTTAGGGCTAGGATTAGGTCTAGGGCTAATTTTGGGTTCAACATTACAGTTAAAGATAGTTATTAGATAGATTTATGGCTATGTCTAGTGTATGGGTTAGGTTTAGGGTCAGGTTCAGATTTAAGGCAAAGAGTATTCTTATGGTCAGGGTTGTGATTAGTACTTGGGATAGGTTAAGTTTTAAATTGAGTGCTTGAATTAGCATAAGTTTAGGATTAGGTAATGATAGGGTTATGGTTAGGATTCAGGTTTTCTTTAGGGTAATGTATAGGGTTAGTATTAGGGATAAATTTAAGTTTAGGACTAGGGTTAGCATTAGGTTACGGTTACGGTTAGGTAATTGATATGGTTAGATCTAGGGTTAGAGCTAAGGTTATGGTTATTATCAGTGATAGGTTTAGGGTTAAGTTTTGGTTTATGGTTAAAGCTCGGGTTAGGGCTCAGTTTAGGGCTAGGTTTTAGGTTATGTTAGGGCTAGGGTTAAAGTTACGGTAATGTAAGTACTAAGATTACAATTAGGGCTAGTTTTTGATTTAGGGTTAGGGCTAGGTCTAGTGTTAGGTTTATGTTTAGAATTAGTGTGATGTTTAAATCTAGGGTTAGATTTAGGGTCAGAGTCAGTGTCAGAATTCTTATTAGGGTTTGGCTTAAAACTCAAATTAGGGCTAGTTTTATGGCTAGGTGTAGGTTTAGGGTTTGGATTTGGTTAAGGTTTATGGTTGGGACTATGATTCTGTTTTGTATCAGGGCTAGGGCTAGAATTAGGGCTAGTTTTAGTAGTAGCGTTAGGGTTAAAATAAGGGCTAGTGTTCAGTTTAGGTTTAGAGCTAGAATTAGGGTTAGATTTAGAGTTAGGGTTAGATCTAGGGTTTGAACTAGGGCTAAGGAAAGGGCTAGGGTTAGGCCTAGGTTTAGGATTCCGGTAAGGGATATGGTTAGAACTAGTTTTATGGCTAGGGTGAGAGTTAGACTTAGTCCTAGTGCTATAGTTAGGGTTGGGATTAGGGATGGGTCTAAGTTAGGTTTAAGATTAGTGCTAAGGTTGGGGTTATAACAAAGACTATGATTAGGGCTAGGATAAAGGCAAGGTTTATGTGTTAGGGTTAGGGCTAGAATATTGTCTAGGGCTAATGTCAGGTCTAGGGTTATGGTTAGGGATAGTTTTAGGGTTAATTCATAGGCTAGGTCTAGTGTAAGAGTGAGGTTTAGTGTAGGGTCAGGTTTAGAGCTAGGGGAGTTATTAGGGTGAGGATAAATGTTAGGGTTTTGTTTAGATTTAAGTTTAGAGTTAGAGCTCAAATTAGCTAATGGTTAGGGTTACAGTAAAGATAGGGTTAGATTCAGGGTTCAGCTTAGATTTAGGTTAATTTATAGAGTTGGGGTTAATGATAGGGTTAGTGTTAGGCCTAGGGTTAGCATTAGAATAAGGTTTAAGTTTAGAGTAATGGATACAGTTAGATTTAAGTTTAGGGCTAGGGTAATGGTTAGGATTAGGTCTTGAGTTAGGTTTAGGCCTAGGGTTAGCATTAGGGTAAGGGTTATTTTGAATTTAATGGATACAGTTAGAGCTAAGATTAGAGATAGTATTATATTTAGTATTAGGTCTTGAGTTAGGTTTAAGGTGTTAGAACTAGAGTTATTTTTAGGTTTATTTTTAGATTAAGGGTTGGGTTCTGAGCTGTGGTTAGGGCTAGAGCAAGGGTTAGGTTCAGGGTTAGGTCCAGGGATAGGATTGCAGTAGTTTTAAAGTTAGGATTAGGGTTAGGGCTAGGGTTATCATTTTGGTTAGCATTAGGGTTAGGGTAATGAATATAGTTAGATATAGGTTTATGATTAGCAAAAGGTTATATTTAAGTTTAGGGTTAGGGTTTAGGCTATGGTTATGTTTAGGTTTATGGTAAGTGTCAGGGTTTGAGCTATGGATAGATTATAGCGAGTGTTATGTTTAGGGTTAGTTCTAGGGTTATTTTTCTGTTTAGGTTAAGGGTTATACTTAGGGTTAAGGATAGGGTTACCATTAGGTTTAGGTTTAGGATTAGGGTAATGGGTATGTTAAAGTTAGGGTTAGGGCTAGGTTTAAGTTTATGATTAAGGCTAAGATTAGGGTTAGAGTTATGAATAGTTCTAGGTTTGTGTTTACAGTAAGGGTTAGTCTTTGAGCTAAGGTTTTGACTAAGGTGAGTGTTAAATTGGGTTAGGGCTAGGGTTAGGTATAGGGTTACACTTAGGGTTAGGTTAAGGCCTAGAATTAGCTCTAGGTTTTGTGTTTCGTTTAGGCATAGGGTTAGGGCTGTGGGTAATGTAAGAGCTAGGAGTATGATTAGGGCTAGTTTTAGGGTTAGGGTTTGGCAAGGTCTAGTGTTAGGTTTATATTTTTGCTTAAGGTCAGGTTTAGAGGTAGATTTACCCTTAAAGGCAGGGTCAGTGTTTGGATTAGAGTTAGAGTTAGGGTTACCACCATAATTATAACTAGGATTAGGTCCTGGGGTAGGGTTAGTGTTTGGTTATTGTAAGAATTATTGTTAGGGTTAAGACTAGGTTTTTGTTTAGGTATAGGAGTAGAGTTAAAGCTAGATTTAGAATTAGGTTTATGTCTAGAACAAATTTTAGTATTATTGTTAGGTATAAGTTTACCAGTAGGGCCAGTGTTAGGATTTGGTCTAGGGTAGCGGTTGTTTTAGACCTATGGTTAGTGTAAGGGTCAGAATAAGTATCATGTTTAATGTTAGGGTTTGGGATAGGATTAGAGCTAGAATGAGGGCTAGGGTCAGAACTATTAATGGGATAAAGATTTTGGTTAGTCTAAGGATTAGGGATAGGTCTAGGGTTACCATTAGGGTGAGCGTTTTTCTTACAATAAGGGATAGCCTTAGAGCTAGGTTTAGGGCTAGAGTTAGCATTAAGGTTATTATTAAGGTCTTGGATTAGGAGCAGTTTTTGTGTTAGGATTAGTTCTAGGGTTAGGGCCATGGCTAATGTAAGAACTAGTGTTACAATTAGAGTTAGGGTTAGGGGTATGTCTAGTGTTATGGTTAGGTTTAAAGTTAAGGTGATATTTAAAGCTAGGGATAGTGTTAGGATATGAGTCAGGGACAGTGTTAGTTTTAGGGTTAGGGTTAGGTTTCAAAAAAGGTTTAGGATTACTGTTAGTGTTCAGTTTAAGTTGAGCACAGTTTTTAGAGCTAGTGTGACTATTAGGATATGGGTTGAGTCAGGGTTAGTTTTAAGGTTAGGGTTAGGACTTTAACTAAAGCTATGGTAACTGTCAGGGTTCTGTTTAAGTTTAGAGTGGTGTTTAGAGCTAGGGTGAGTGTTAGGATATGAGTCAGGGTCATGGTTAGGATAAAGTTAGCATTATGACTCCAATTTGGACTAGGGTGAGGTCTAGATTTGTGTAAAGTTTTAGATTCAGTTAAGGTTTAAAGTTAGGGCTATTATTCAATTTTGTTTTATCTTAGGCTTAGGGTTAGGGCTAGGTATAAATTAGTATTAGGATTAGGCATAATGTTAGTGTTAGTCTTACACCTAGGCTTAGGTTAAGATTTGGAGTACGGATTATATCTAGGAATAAAGTTAGGATTAGAGTAATTCACAGGGTTAGATTTAGGGTTCAGTGTAGGTTTAGGGTAATGGAGAGATTTGGAGTTTGTGATAGGGTTAGGGTTAACCCTACAGTTAGCATTAGTAATAGGGTTATCATACAGTTAATGTATAGGGTTAGAGCTAGGTTTATGTTTAGGATTAGGGCTAGATTTAAGGTTAGGATTTGGATTAAGGCTAGTTACCATAACTTAGAGTATGGTAATAATTAAGTTTTGGGTAAAGGTAACATTTTGAGCTAGCGTTAGTTCTAGGGTGATGGTTAGGTTTAGTGTTATGTCTAGGGTTAGGATTATAGTTATGGTTATGGTTAGGTTTGTGGTTAGGGCTAGGGTTTTTATTAGAGTTAGGTTTAAGATAATAGATTGGATTAGATGTAAGGTTAGCTTTAGGGTTGAGTTTAGTTTTAGGGCAAGGTTTATTATTGGGTTTAGGGTAAGGGTTCAGGTTTGAGTTAGGGTGAGGGTTATGGAAAGGATTTGGTTTAGGGTTAGGTCTAGGGTTAGGTTTATATTTTGGGTTAGGGATTAGGTTAGGTTTAAGGCTAGGATTATTATTAGGGTTAGGGTTAGATTTATGGTAATTGTTAGGTTTAGGGATAGGGTTAAGGTTAGAATGTGGACTAGGGTTATGGTTATTGTTAGTGTTAGGTCTAGGGTTTTGTTTAGGCTAAGGTTTAGGTTTTGAGCTAGGGTTCAGACTAAGGTAAGGGTTAGTTTTTAGAGTAAGACTAGGTTTAGGATTAGCGTTATGCTTATGGTAGGTTTAGGCCTCTGATTAGGACTAGGTTGTGTGTTAGGTTTAGGTCTAAGTTAGTGCAATGGGTAATGTAAGATCTAAGGTTCTAATTGTGATAGTTTTAGGGATAGGTTTATGGCTAGGTCTACTGTTAGGTTTAGATTTTGTTTTAGGGTCAGGTTTAGAGGTAGGTTTACCTTAAAGGCAAGGTCAGTGTTTGGATTAGAGTTAGAGTTAGGATTACAACCTGAACTAGGTCTAGGATTAGATCCTGGGGTAGAATTAGTGTTTCTGTTAGGGTAAGAATTATTGTTAGGGCTAGGACTAGGTTTTTGTTTAAGTCTGGGGGTAGAGTTAAAGCTATATTTAAGATTAGTTTAGGTCTAGAACTAATTTTAGTGTTAGGTTTAGGTATAAGTTTACCAGTAGGGCCAGAGTTAGGATTTGGTCTAGGGTGAGGGTCAGGTATAAACCTGTAATTAGTGTTTGGTTCAGAATAAGAGTGAAAGTTGGTGTTAGGTTTCGGGTTAGAGTTAGAGCAAGAATGAGTACTAGAATAAGACTATCAATAGGGTTAATGTTTGGTGTAGGCTAATGATTATGGTTAGTCTAGGTTTACCCTTATGGATAGAGTTTGGCTTAGGGTAAGGGATAGGGCTAGAGCTAGGGTTAGGGCTAGTGTTAGGGTTAGGTTTAGGGCTAGGGTTAGGGTTAGATATAAATATAGTGTTAATGTTCATATTAGGGATATTTTTATGCTAGGGTTAGAACTAGGGTTAGGGCTACGACTAATATAAGATCTAGGGTTATGATTAGAATTAGTTTTAGGGTTAGGGTTTGGGATAGGTCTAGTGTTAACATTAGCTTTAGGGTTAGGATGATATTTAGAGCTAGGTTTAGTGTTTGGATATGAGTCTGGGTCAGAGTTAGTTTTAGTCCTAGGACTCAAATTTGAGCTAGTTTTATGGGTAGTTTTTCTGGGTTATGGAAGTTGATTTACATTAAAGTTTAGGGTTAGCGCAAAGACTTGTGTTTTTTTTTTGTTTTTTTTTTTTCTTTTTAGGGGCTAGGGCTAAGGTTAGAACTGGTTTTGGGATTAGCAACAGTGTTCAGCTAGTGTTATGGTGAAGTTTAGGCTTAAGGTTAGGGTTAGATTTCGAGTAATGGTTAGTTCTAGGGTTAGGGCTATGCCTGGGTTTAGGCCTAAGTTTAGGGCTAATGTTAGGCTTATGGTAATGGATAGGGTTAGAAACAAAAATATAGCTAGGTTGTAAGTTAGAGTTAGTCTTAGGACTAGGGTTAGGAGTTCACTTAGGGTTAGCACTAAATTAGGGCTAGGGTTATCGCTAGTTTAATGTTAGGGTTAGGCCTATGGTTAGGGCTATGGTTAGAGTTAGTGTTAGTGTTATGTTTTGGGTTAGTTTTAAGGGAAGGGATGAGGTTATACCTAGGTTCAGGGCTAGGATGAGAGTTAAAATTAGGGATAAGGCTAGGGTTCGGGTTCAGGTTAGGATTAAGGCTAGGTTTAGGACTAGAATGGGGGCTAGGGTTTATGTTAGGGTTTGGCCAATATTAGGGCTATTTATGAGGTCTAGGGTTATTATGGTTAGGGATAGTGTTAGGTTTAGGTTTATTGCTAGGTATAGTGTAAGGATTAGGTTGAGGGATAGGGTCACATTAAAAATGAGGTTATTGTTAGGGTCAGGATCAGGGTTTAGGTTTGTTTAGGATAAGGTTTAGTGTTAGGGCTCAAATTACCATTAGAGGTAGGTTTAGTGTTAGGGTGATGGATATGGTTAGGTTTCGGTTTCAGATTAGGTTTAGGGTAATGGATATGGTTAGGTTTAGGTTTCAGATTAGGTTTAGGGTAATGGATATGGTTAGGGTTATTGATAAGTTTAGTGTTATCCTAGCATTAGGATAAGGTTTATCTTAGGGTTAACATTAGGGTTAGGGTTAGGGTAAAGGTAATGGATAGGATTAGAGGTAGGTTTAGGGCTATGATTATGGTTAGAATTAAGGCTAAGTTTAGGATTAGGTTTAGGTTTAGGGTTAGGTTTAAAACTAATATTAGGGTTCAGATTAGGGCTAAGATTTAGATTAGGGTAGGGCTATGGTTAGGGATATGGCTAATGTAAGATCTAGGGTTATAATTTAGGTTAAATTTAGGATTAGTGTTTGGTCTAGGTCTAGTGTTAGCATTATCTCTAGGGTTAGTGTGATATTTATAGCTAGGGTGAGTGTTAGGATATAAGTCAGGGTCAGGGTTAGTTTGAGGCCTAGGACTCAAATTAGAGCAAGGAAGATATGGCTAGGTCCAGGGTTAAATTTTAGGTTAAGGCGTAGGGTTAGAGCAATGGATCTTTTAGGGCTAAGGCTAGTATTAGGGCTAGTTCTAAGATTACCGATAGTGTTAGGTCTACTGGTAGGGTGAGGTTTATGTTTACCTTTAGGGTTAGATTTAGAGTTATGGTTAGGTCTAGGGATTGGTCTAAGGCTAGGATTAGGGCTAAGGTTAGGGCTTGTGTTAGGGTTGTGGTAACTGTTAGGGTTTGAACTAGAAATATGGCTAGGGTGAGGATTAGAGTTAGTTTTAGGCCTAGGGTGAGGGGTAGGTTTAGGGCTAAATTAGGGCTAGGATTAGCGCTAGCATTAGTAGTAAGGTTAGGCATATGGTTAGTTCTAGCATTACGGTTAGTGTTAGGATAAGGGTTAGGATTAGAGTTAGAGGAGAGGATGGAATTATAACTAGATTCAGGGCTGATGTGAGGGTTAAAATCAGCGGTAGTGCTAGGGTATGTGTTCAGTTTAGGATTAAGGCTAGGATTAGGGCTATGGTTTGTATTAGGGTTAGGGCTAGTATGAAGGCTAGGGCTAATGTCAGGTCTAGGTATATGGTTAGGGTTAGTTTTGGGGTGAGATTGTGGCTAGGCCTAGTGTAAGGCTAGGCCTAATGTAACCTTTAGAATAAAGGTCAGGTTTAGAGCTAGGTATATTATTAGGGGCAGAGTCTGGGTAGGGTTTGGTTTAGGTTAAGGTTTAGGGTAAAGACTTGATTTAGTTTTAGGGATAGGTTTATGGTAATGGATACGGTTAGGTTTAGGGTTCAAGTTAGATTGGAGTAATAAAAAAGGTTAATGTTAGAGATAGGGTTAGATTAGGCCTTGTGTTAGGATTTAAGTTAGGTTTATAATTAGGGTAATGGATAGGGTTAGAGCTAAGGTTAGGGCTGGGGTTAAGATTAGGATTACGGTCAGTATAGGGTTAGGCCTAGGGTTAATGTTAGGGTTAGCTTTAGGATAAGTGTTAGCATTAGAGCTAAGGTTCAGGCTAGAGAAAGTGTTAGGGTTAGAGTTAGATCTAGCTTTACAATTAGTTTTTAATTAGGGCTAGGTTTAGCACTAGTATAATGGCTTTGTATTGTGGAAGGTTTATGGCTAGCATTAGGGCAATGGGTAATGTAGGAGCTAGGATTATGTTTATGACTAATTTTATGGTTAGGATTATTGATAAGTCTAGTGATAGGGTTAGGTTTTGGTTTAGGATAAGGTTTACAGCTAGTATTTGGGTTATGGTAAGGATACTGTTTGGGTTAGAGTTAGATTTAGGGTTATGGCCAGAATTAGCACTAGCATTGGTTCTAGGGATAGTGTTAGTATTGGCATTAGATTAAGGGTTTATTGTTAGGGCTAATGCTAGGTTTATGTTTAGAACTAGCGCTAGATTTATGACTCTATTTTCGGATTATGTTTCATCCAGTGCTTGTGTTATGGTTAGGTTTAGGTATACTTTTACAGGTAGGGGTACTATTAGGGTTCCATTAAGGGTTGGTGTCAGGTTTAGACTTAGGGTTATTGTTAGAGTCAATATAAGGATCAGGATAAGGGTTTGGCTTTGGGTTAGGGTTGGAGCTAAAATGAGGGCCAGGGTTAAAACTAGTAATAGAGCTAGGGTTTGGGGTAGGCTAAAGATTAGTGTTAGTTCTAGAGTAGCATTAGGTTTAGGGTTTGGCTTAGGGTAAGGGATAGTTTTAGAAGTCGGGTTAGGGTTTGTGTTAGGGTTAGCTTTAGGGTTTAAACAAGGCTTAAGGCTTTGATTAGGGTAGAATTTGTGTTAGCATTAGGGCTATGGCTAATGTAAGGACTAGGTTTCCAATTAGAGCTAGTTTTAGCATTAGCATTAGGAGGATGTTTAGAGCTAGGTTTAGTGTTAGGGTCCGAATCAAGAAAGGGTTATTTCTAGGGTTAGGGTTAGGCCTCAAACTAAAGCTAGGTTTAGGTCTAGGTATAGGGGTAGGGTTTGGTTTAGGTTTAGTGTTAGGGTTATGGTGATTGCTCAGTTTGTTTTAGGGCTAGCATATATTTACGGCTATTTTTCCAATTAGCATTTGGGTTAGGTCTAGTGTTAGTGTGAGTTTTACGCTTAATGTTAGGGTTAGTTCCATGTTTAGGTCTAGGGTGAAGGTTAGGGCTAGGGATTGGTCTAGTGATAGGGCTAAGTTTGGGTTTATGGCAAGAAATAATTTTAACGAGGACTAGGGCTAGGGTGAGAATGAAACTTAGTCTTAGGGCTAGAGCTAGGTTTAGGTTAAGCTTTAGGCTAAATTATCGCTAGGATTAGTGCTAAGGTTATTGCTAGGTTTAGACCGAGGTTTAGGGCTAGTGTAAGGGCTAGGGTTGGGGTAAGGTATGAAGTTAAAGCAAGGTTTATGGTTAGGGCAAGGGATAAAATTAAGGTTAGGGCTAGGGTTAAGATTAGGATTAGAATTAAGGCTAGGTATAGAGCTAGGATTAGAGCTAGAACTAATGACAGGTCTAGGGTTATGGTTAGGAATAATTTTACATTTTGGTTTATGGCTATGTCTATAGTAAGGGTGAGTTTGAGGATTGGGGTCAAGTTTACAGCTAGTGTATTATTGGGGTCAGAGTCAGGGTTAGGGTATGATTTAGGTTCATGTTTACGGTTAGGGTTAGGGTTAGCATAATGGTTATGGTTAGGTTTAGGATTCGGGTTAGTTTTAGGGTGATAGATAGGGTTAGGGTTAGTGATAGAGTTAGGTTATGACTAGTTATAGAATTCGGTAATGGTTATGGTTAGGCTAATGGATAGGATTAGAACTGCAGTTAGGGAAAGGTTATTGTTAGGTTATGGAAATGATTAGGATTAGGCCTTGAGATAGAATTTGGTGAGAGTTATTGTTAGGGTAATGGATAGTATTTGAGCTAGGGTTAGGGCTACGGTTATGGTTAAAATTCAAGCTATGGTTCATTTTAGGTCATGGTTAGTGTAATGAATTGGATTAGAACTGCAGTTATGGTTAGGTTAGGGCCATGTTTAGGGTTATGCCTTGGGTTAGAATTTGGTTCGGGTTATGGTTAGAGTAATGGATAGGATTTGAGCTAGGGTTAGGGCTAAGGTTATGGTTAAGATTAGGGCTATTGTTCAGGTTAGGTTGTAGATTAGGACAAGGTTTAGGTTAAGGGTTAAATTTTGGTTAAGTGTTAAGGCCCGAGTTAGAGTTAGGGTTAGTATTAAAGCTAGGGTGAGGGCTCGGATTAGGGCTAGTTTTGGGGTTAGGTTAGGGCTAGTGCAGTACTATGTCTAATGTAAGATCTAGGTTTACGACTTGGGATAGTTTTAGGGTTAGCATTAAGTCTAGGTGTAGTGTTAGGATTAGGTTTAGGTTCAGGATAATGATTAGAGATAGGGTTAGTGTTAGAGTAAGAGACAGGATCAATGTTACCTTTAGGGTTAAGGATAGGACTCGAATTAGGGCTAGGGTTATGGCTAGGTGTAGGGTTAGGGTTCATGTTAGGGTTAGGGTAAGAAATAGTTATAAGGCTTATGTCAGGTCTAGGTTTAGGGTTAGTGCTATGGCTCAGTTTTGTTTTAGAGATAGGGCTAAGTTTAGGGCTAGATTTAGGAGTAGCAATAGTGTTAGGACTAATGGTAGGTTGAGGTTTAGGCTTAGATTTTTTGTTATGGTTAGATCTAGGTTTAGGGCTAGGGCTAGGGTTAGGGCTAAGGTTAAGGCTAGTGTTAGGGTAATGGTAATGGATAGGGTTAGAATTAGAAATAGGGCTGTGGGCTGGGAATGTGGCTCAAGTGGTAGTGCGCTCCCCTGGCATGCATGTGGCCCGGGTTCGATTCTCAGCACCATGTACAAACAAAGATGTTGTGTCTGCTGATAACTAAAAAATAAATATAAAAACTCTCTCTCTCTCTCTCTCTCTCTCTCTCTCTCTCTCTCTCTCTCTTCTCTCTCACTCTCTCTTTAAAAAAAAAGAAAGAAATAGGGCTAGGGTGAAAGGTAGAGTCATTCTTTGGGCTAGAGTTAGGAGTTGGTTTACGGTTAGGGCTAAATTAGGGCTAGGATTAGCACTAGAGTTAGTGTTAGGGTTAGGCCTAGCATTAGGACTAGAGTTAGGGTTAAAGTTAGGGTAAGGGTTAGGGTTTGAGTTAGGGAAAAAATGGGATTATAGCTAGGTTTAGGGCCAGGGTGAGGGTTATAATTAGGTTTAGGGCTAGGGTTAGGGTACAGTTTAGGATTTAGGATTAAGGCTAGGTTTAGGGCTTGGCTTAGGGTTTGTGTTAGGAATAGGGCTAGGATTAGGGCTAGGGCTAATGTCAGGACTAGTATTATGGTTAAGGATAGTTTTAGGGTCAGGTTATGACTAGGTCTAATGTAAGGATTAGGTTTAGGGTAAAGGTCAAGTTCAGAGCTAGTACTATTTGTGTCAGGATCAGGGTAGGTATTTGGTTTAGGTTAAGGTCTAGGGTTAAGGCTCGATTTAAAATTAGGCTTTGGTTAATGGATCGGGTAAGAATTTTTAAGTTTCAGTTTAGGTTTAGCATTTTGAGTACTGTTAGGGATAGCTATAGAGTTATGTTTACTCATATTGTTAGGATTTGGGTTTGGATTATATTTAGGGTAATGGATAGGATTACAGCTAGGGTTGGGGCTAGTTTTATGGTTAGTATTAGGGCTAGAGTTAGAGTTAGGTTTAGGGTTAGGCTTAGGGTTAGTGGTAGATTTAGGGTAAGTGTTAGGGTTTGAGCTAGGTTTAAGTCTAGGGAAGGATTAGGGTTGGAGCAGGTATAGGCTAAATGTTAAGGTTAGGGCTCAGGTTACCATTAGGGTTAGGGTTAGGGTTATGGTAATGGATAGAGTTAGAGCTAGGGTTTGGGCAATGGTTACAGTTAAATTTAGGGTTAAAGTTTGAGTTAGGGATAGGGGTATGTTGAAGTTTAGAGTTAGGATTAGGGCTAGGTTTAGAGTTAGTGATAGGGTTAGAGTTACTTAATTCAAATTTCTTTGACACAATTCAGTATTCAACTTTAACTAACCTTACTCTGTTCCCCAGATGTACGTCTTTGGGTCCACCTTTTTAGTGTCAGGAACAGTTAATAATTTCATTTTACTTCATTTTAACCTATACAAGTAAATTGAAATAGACCTGGAATTAAAATAGGGTTTATGCTAGTTGCTTGAAATTGCACATACACCCTCAATTCTTTGTAGGGATACTCTGGAATGTTCCTTGTAAGTGTAGGCATAAGCTTAAGCATGCAAAAACAACTTTATTTGAGAGCCCTTTAGGATAAAGCAGGGAAATATGCATGCACTGAAATTCCTCCCATAATTATTTGGTCAGATTTGTTTGATACTGCATAGTATTCATTACTTAGCTTACCCCACAAAGCTATCCAAGTGTGGGACTTCTAGGATAAATGGTTCTTTACTCAGGTTAGGGCTAGTGTTAGGTTTAGGTTTAGGGCTAGGGTTAGATGTAATGTTAGGTTGAGAGTTAGTTTTGTCCAATTTCTTTTATACTTGGAAGGGGTCACATTTTACCTAGCCTTAATATTCTCCCCAGGTTTGGGCCTTCTTGTTTCTGTGGTTAACTTTCAGGAGTACTCTGTATTTTAAGGTATCACTTGATATTGACCTATATAGGTAAATGAAAATGGAGGTTGAAATCTAATTGGGTTGGTGCTAGCTGGTTAAATTTCAGACACTGAATCATTTCTCTGTCAAACTCTCTGGTTTGTTCCTTTTGAAAGTAGCCTTAAAATGAAGATAGAAAAATAACTTCATCTGTGCACTTTTTAGCAGAAAACAGAGAAATATTCATGAACTGAAATACCATCCCAATTATTTAGTTATATTTCTTTGATATGCATAGGATTCATCTAATAGCTTAGCTCACTAGCTCCCCAAGTTTGGGACTTCTAGGATCACCATTTTTTAAAACAGTTAGTGTTTGTGTTAAGTTTAGTGTTAGGGCTAGTGTTAGAGCTAGTGTTATTGTTAGAGTTAGTTTTGTTCAAATTGATACTGGGAATGATTCATTTTTCTCTTACCCTTACTATATTTTACATGTTTGGGCCTCTTAAGTTCAGTGGTTCTGTGTCAAGAACAGTTTATATTTTAAAGTTTTAGTTCATTTTGTCCTTTACTGGTAAAAGAAAATGGAGCTGGAAATCAAACAGCATTGGTGCTAGATGCTTGAAACTTCACACTCCATCAATTCTCTGTGGGAAATCTCTTGTTTGTTCTTGTGAAAGTAGTTTTGAGCTAAAGCATGTTAAAACAAATTTTCCAAGAGTCCTTTAAGAGATAACAGAAAAATATGAATGTTTTCATATACTCCATCAATTATTTGGTCAGATTTCTTTGATACTGCACAGCATTCATGTCTTAGCTTGCCCTACTAGGCTGCCCAGGTTTGGATCTTCTATAGTCAAAGTCTCCATTAAAAAATTAGGTTAGGGGAAGAGCTAGGGTAAGAGCTAGTGTTAGGGTTAGAATTAGTTTAATTCAAAATTCTTTTATATTTGGCAGGATTTATATTTTGCTACATTTACTCTGTTCCACAGGTTTAGCCCTTCTCTGTGTACAGGTTTGCTGTCATGAAAAATTTGTATTTGAATATATCACTTCATTTTGATCCATAAGGGAAAGTTAATGGGGTTGAAAAACAAAGAGGTTTGTGCCAGCTGCTTAAAACTTTACACACTCCATCAGTTCTCTGTAGGAACTCTGGTATGTTTCTTGTGAAAGTAGGCCTAACCTTAAGCATGGAAAACCAACTATATCCAAGGGCCCTTTAGGAGAAAATAGGGAAATATGCATGTACTGAAATACCTCCAATAATTATTTGGTCAGATTTGTTTGATGCTGTGTAGGATTTATTACCTAGCTTGGTACACAAGGCTCACAAGTGTAGAATTTCTAAAATAAATGTTTCTCTAATCAGGTTAGAGTTAGGGTTAGGTTTATGGCTAGGGCTAGGGCTAGGGTTAGAGATAATGTTAGGGTGAGAGTTAGTTTTGTTGAAATTTCCTTGATACTGGGCAGGATTCATCTATTATCTAGCCTTAGTATGCTTCCAAGTTTTGGGCCTTCTCGAATCAATATTTCGTTATCATGAACACTTTGTATTTTAAGGTTTCACTTCATTTTGACCTATATGGGTATATGGAAATGGAGGTGGAAATCGAAGAGGCATCCATTCTTCTAAACCTAACCCTAAACCTAACTCGAACCCTAGCCCTAAGACTTACTTTAACTCTCGTCTTAGCTCTATTCCTAGTTCTAACCTTATGCCTGACCATAACCCAAACACTAGCCCTAACATTAGCCCTAACCCTAGTCATAGCCCTAACCTTAGTTATTAATCATAACTCTAAATCTACCTCTAAGCCTAAACTTACACTATCACTAGCAATAACACTAAAACTAATTGTAAAAAATACCCTTTACTTTGGCCTTAGAATGAAAACAAACCCAAGTCATAGCACTAATCCTAAACCTTAACCTAAGCCAAATCCTTACCCCTCATCTAGCCCTAAGCCTATCCCTAATTTGATACATATCACTAACTCTAAAACAAACCCTGATTCTGACTCTGACCCTAATACTAACCCTAGTTCAAAACATCACCCTAAACCTACACCTAATCTTAAAACTAGAATTAGCTTTAATGGTAACTTCAAAAGTAGCCCTAATCATAACCCTAGTTCTTGCATTTGACATATCCCTAAAGCTAGCCCCTCAAAAAAACCCATAATCTAGCCCTAATCTGTGACCCAAATGTAGCTTTAACCCTAACACTAACCCTTAACCCAGCCCTAAAACTTACCCTAAACCTAACCCTAACTTTAACTTTGCAATATCTTTGAACTTAATCCTAAACCTAGCCCAAATCTTAACCATAATCTTAGCCCTAACCCTAGCTCTTGCCTTATCCATTACCTTAACCCTAACCCTAAACCTAATGCTAACCCCTGGCCTAACTATAGTACTATCCCTAACTCTAACCTGTCCATTACCATAAATATAACCTGAATCATACACCTATCCATATCCATTACCCTAACTATAGCATTAACCCTAATGCTAATTTGAGGCCTAAATCTCAACCTTAATATAAATCAAACCCTAACCATGACCCTGACCCTAATAATATTCTTACCCCTAAAGGTGAGCCTAACCCTTATCCTAACCATTACACTATACCTAGCCATAAATCTAATTGTAAAACTAACCATAACTCTAGACCTAATATTAAAACTAGAACTAATGATAGCACTTATCCTAAGAAAAACTATAGCCCTAATCCTAGGACTAATATTAGCTTTAATCCTAACCCAAAACTTAACCCTACTTCTAACCCTAATTTTACAGTTGCCCTAAACCTAGCTGCAACATCATACCTTGCCCTACCCTAACCCTAAAACTAATCCTAGACCAAAACCTAGCCCTAACGCTAACACTAACCCTAACCCTAATTCTAGCCCTTTTTTAGCCCTAACCTTAACTGTAACCCTAACTCTAGCCATAAGGCTAACTTTAACTCACACTAGTTCTAGTAATAGTTTTAAACCTATCACTTATCATAAGCCAAAACCTAGCCCTAAATCTAGCCCAAGCCCGAGATTTAACTTTCTCCCTAGCCCTAACCCTAGATCTAAACCTAACTCTAAATCTAACCCTAACTCTTAGACTAAACCTCACCCTAACACTGCCCATAACCCTTACGCTAAACCTAAAACTAGCCCTAACACTACACTTAACGCTAACCCTAGGACAAACCCTAAAGCTATCACAACCCCTAAATTTATTTATTACCCAAAACCAAACCCTAACCCTAATCTAACTGTAACTAAAACCCTATCCATTACCTTAAAACTAACCCTAAACCTAATCCTAACCTAACCTGACATGTAATGCTACACTGAACCTAATGATAACCCTAGCCCTAATGCTAACAGTAATCCAGACACTAACTGTAACTCTAACATAGACATAATCTTAAACATAACCCTTGCCCTAGTGCAAACTAATCCTAACTCAAACCCTAAACCGTACTTTAACCCAACCCTAAACCTATCCCTAAGCCTAACCCTAACCATAACTCTAGGTCTAATAGTAACTATAACCTTAGCCGTAACCCTAGTTCTAACCCTATTCATTACCCTAATCATAACCCTTAACCTAATGCTAACCCTAGGCCTAAACCTGACCCCATCACTTACTCTAACCCTACAATTGCCCTACACCTAAAAGTCTGATAACCTTAACTCTAACATAATGCTAATTCAATCTCTAACCCTAAATCCTAACACAAACTAAACCCTAAACCTGATCTTAACCCTAATAATACAGCTAGCTCTAAACCTGACCCTTACTGTAAACCTAACTCTTACCACTAGGCCTAGCAATAAACCTAACCCTAAATCTGTCCCGAACCATAACCCTAGACCAGACAATAGGCCTAGGCCCAATTCTTGCCATTACCCTAAAACAAACCCTAGCACTGAACCTAGCCCTAAACCCAGCCTTAATAATAACCAAAACCATAACCCTAGCCCTAACTGTAATTCTAATATTCTACCTAGCTCTCAACTTAGCTAAATCCCACCCCTTCCCCTAAACCTAACCCAATTCCTAAACCTAAACCAAAGCCTAATACTAAGCCTAACCCTACCACAGACCCTAGACCTAATTTTAACCCCAATTTAGCCCACAAACAAGCACTAATCAGAGACTTAACTCTACCTTTAACCCTAACCATAACTCTAACTCTAGTCCTAACCCTTACCCTAAACCTAACCCAAAATTTGCCCTAATCCTAAACCTTACCCTAGTTCTAATCCTATCCACAACCTTAGCTCTAACACTAGTTGTAACCCTATCTATTACCATAACCCTAACCATAACCTAATGTTAACTTTAGGATAACCCTAAACCTATTTCTAGAGCTAAAACTATCTATTACCCTAAACACAACCTGATCCCTAAACCTAACTATATCCATAACTCTAACCCTAAACATAAAGCTAATTTGAGTTCTACACTTAATCATTAACCTGACCCAAACCATAACCCTGAATCTGACCCTAATAATATACCTATCTCTAAACTATATCCTAATCCTTAACCTAACATTTACACTATACATAGCCATAAACTTAACCCTAAATCTATCCCTAAATCTAACCCTAGACCTGACCTTAGCCCTTGCCCTAATGCTAGCCCTGACAGTAACACAAACCCTAGCCCTAATAATAGCCCTAAACTTAGCCTTAAGCCCAACCCTAACCCTAACCCAATCCCTGTTTTCAGCCCTAGCTCTAACACTATCAATTACACTAAGTCAAACCTTTACCCTATTGTTACCCTACAACAAACCCTAATCATTTTTCTACCCCAAACCCTAATTCTATTACTAGTCAAACGCTAGTCCTCATTCTAGCTCTAAACTTAACCCAACTCTAACCCTAACCATGACCCTTATTTTGAAAGGTTTAAACATTACCCTACCCCTAAACTGAAACTGAACACTAGCTCTACTTGTAAACCTATAACTAAATCTACACTAACACTAGCCCTAGACATAAATCTTATTCTAAATATAGCTATAACTCTAGCCCTTCACCTAACAAAAACCCTTAACCTAACCCAAACACTAATTCACCCTGGACTAGACCCTAGTCCTAATTATTGCCGTAACCCTAAAATTAACACTAACCCGAACACTGACCCTTACCCTAACACAAACCCTAACTCTAGAACTCATCCTAACCACAAAACTAACCCTAACACTAGAATAACCCTAAAACTAGCCATAGCCATAACCCCAGCTCTTACATTACACATAAACTTAACACTAGCTCTAAACTTCACACAAAACCTATCCCTAATTGTAGCCCTAAACCTAACCCTAAGTATAATGCTACACTTAAACCTAGCCCTAACACTAACTCTAACCTTCGCCCTAGCCCTAACCCAAGCTGAAACCCTAAAACTTACTCTAAACATAACCCTAGCCCAAACCCTAAATGTCACACTAACCCTAGCTCTAACACTATCCATTACCCTAACCATAACCTTAAACCTAATGATAACCCTAGCCCTATCCCTAACCTTAAACCTACCCTAGCCTTAATTTTAACCTAACCCTCACACTAGACCTAAATATAGCTTGATCCCTAAACCTTACCCTTAACCTAAACATAACACTAACCCAAGGCCTATCTCTAACCCTACCCAAGCCCTAATCCTAAACTTAACCCTTGCCTAACCCTAGATCAAACACTACCCATTACCCTAACTCTAAACCTAACCCTAATGATGAACCTAGACCTAAACCTAAACCTACCCTAACCCTAAAGATAAACCCAACTTTAGAACTAACCAAAACCTAACCCTAAACCTAACCCTATCCTTAGTTCAAATCCTAACCCTTATCCCAAACCTAACCCTACCCTAACCCTAAAACTAACCCTAACTCTAACCTGACATCTAACCCTATCAATTACCCTAACACTAATGTTAACCCTAGCGGTAACTCTAACACTAAAAATAATCATAACTCTAAACCTAATCCTAGCCCTAGCACTAACCCTAGCTCAAATACTAAACAGTACCCTTATCCTAATCGTAAAACTAACCCTAGCCTTAACGTTGACCCTAATCCTAACTCTAGCCCTAATACTAATCATAAACCAACACCTAACCCTAGCTCTAACTTTGTAAATTACCCTTAAAGATAACCTTAACCATAATTTTAGCCTCAGCCTAACCCTAAACCTATTGCAAAACTTAACCATATCCATTACCCTAAAACTAACCTGAACCCTAAACCTAACCCCTATCCATTACCCTAACCATAACTCTAAATTAACAATGTTAATTTGAGCCCGAAACATAAACCTTAACCTAACCCAAACCCCAAACCTGACCCTGACTTTAATAATACCCCTAGCTCTAAAACTGACCCTTTCTCTAAACCTAACCCTAAAACTATCCCTAAACTATCCCTAACTGTAATTTAAGACCGGATATTAGCCCTAGCCCTAATTCTTGGCCTAAACCCAACCCTAAAACTAGACCTAATCCTAACCTTAAACCTAGCCTTAATCCTAACCCCAAACCATACCCTAGCCCTAACCCTAATGCTAATCATAAAACTAGTCCTAACCCTAAACCTAGCACTAAAACAAAACCAACCAAGAGGACAAAACCTTAACCTTAACTTAAACCAATTTCTAACACTACACCTACACCAAACCATAGCCTTAATTCGAGTCCTAATTCTAACCTTAAAATAATCCTGACTCTCACTCGTATCCTAACAATCACCCAATCTCTACACAACCCTAAATTTAAACCAAAACATAACAGTAACCCTAGCCCTAATTTGAGTACTAACCCTAACCCTAAACTAACCTTCACCATGACTCATATTCTAACACTAACTATAGCTGTAAATATCATCCTAACCCTAAGACTAGAACTACCCCTACACCTAACCTTAAAACTAACCGTAATTGTAACCCTAGTTCTTACATTAGCAATTTCCCTAACCTTAGCCTTAACCCTAACACAAGAACTAGCTTTTATTTGAGACCTAAACCTAGCTAAAACCTAACCCCAACTCTAAACATAACCCTAACAATAGATCAAAGCCTAAGCCTTACCCTAAACATAGACCTAGACCTATCCCTACCTTTAACCCTAACCTTAGCCTTAACACTATATTAACTCTATCCCTAAACCTAGCTCTAAACCTACCCATTACCCTAACCCTAACACTAAACTTATAGATAATTTTAGCCCGAACACTAAAACTAAACCTAACCACAAAATACTCCTAGACATAACCCTAAATGTAACACTAGCCATAGCCATAACCCTAGGTCAAACTCTAACCCTTACCATAAACCTAAACATAACAATAGCCCTAACCCTAATCCTAAACCAAAAACTAACCCTAACCCTAATCCTAATCCTATATCTATCTGTATTCATTACTCCAACCCTAATCTTAAGGGTAACCCTAAACCTAACACTAACCCGAACCCTACCATAATCCTATCCCTAGACCTAACCCTTAACCTAACCCTTGCCCTAGCTCTAACCCTAGCTAAATACCTAACCCTTATGATAAACATAACCCTAAACCTAAACCCAGTTCTAACACTAAACCTAACCCTAACTCAAGACCTATTCCTAACCATAATCCTAAATCTAAACTTAGCTCTAACCCTATCTTTTACACTAAACATTACTCCTACCCAAATGCTAACCCTAGGCCTAACCCTAAACCTATCGCTTACTGAAACCCTATAAAATACTCTAAACCTAACCGGAACCCTAAACCAAACCCTATCATTACCCTAACCCTAACCCTAATGCTAGTTTGAGCCCTAAACCTAAATCCTAACCTTAAGCAAACCCTAACCCTGCCCTTAACCCTAATAATTCCCTTAACTCTAAACTTGACCTTACTCTAAACCTAACACTTCCATTAGATGTAGCCATACACCTAACCCAAAAACTATCTTTAACCATAACCCTAGACCTGATGTTAGCTCTAGCCCAACCCTAGCCCTAACACTAAAACAAACACTAGCCCTCATTCTAGGCCTAAACCTAGCCTTAATCATAACCTTAACAATAACCCTACCGCTAACCCTAACTCTAACCCCCACCCTACCCTTAAAACTAGCTAAAATGCCATCCCTTATCCTAAACTGAACCATAACCATAACCCTAACCTTAATGAAAGACCTAAGCTGAACAATAACGCTAGCCCTAATCCTAGCCCTAATTTAAATATTACTAACCATAGCCCTAACCCTAGCCGTAAGACTAACTCTAATATTTATTCTAACCCTATCCCTAAATCTAACCCTATTCTTTCCTGTAACTGTAAACATAGCCCTAACCCTATCCCTATCCCTTGCCCTATCCTTAGTCCTAACCCTAACCCTACATCTAATACTAACTCTAAGTGTAACCTTAAAACTAAGCCTAAGCCTAAAACTAACACTAGCCCTAACCATAATTCTTACCATAAAAGTAGCCCTAACTCTAACCCTAGGACTAAAACAAAACTGAGCTGTAGCCCTAACCCTAAATTGTAACTTAATCCAAACCCTAACCCTACATCTACACCTAACCCTAGCTCTAATTAGAGTCCTAACCATTATCTTAAACTAATCCTGATCATGACTCATATCCTAACACTCACCCAGTCTCTAAACACCACTCTAACCTTAAACCGAACCCTAACAGTAACCCTAGTCCTTATTTGAGTTCTAACCCTAACCCTAAAAGTAACTCTGACCCTGACTCCTATTCTATTACTAATCCTAACTTAAAATATCAACATAAACTTAAAACTAACCCTAACACTAGAGGTCTAACCCCTGAAATTAACCCTAAATAGAACTCTACTTTTAACCTTCATTCTTACATTAGCCATTGCCCTAACCTTAGCCCTTAACCTATCAGAAAAAATAGCCCTAACTGAGCCCTAAACCTAGTTTTAATGCTACCCCAAACACTGTCCTTAACACTGGCTCTAATCCTATCCCTAACCATAAGCAAAATGCTAACCCTAATGGTATCCCTAGACCTATCTCTAATCCTATGGCTAACAAAAACCCTAACTCAATAAACAGTCCTAAACCTAGCTTTCGTTCTAACTCTAAACCTATCCCAAACCCTAACACTAACCCTAACCATGACTCTTATTCTGACCATAACAATAACACTAGGTCTAAACCTGAACCTAACCCTAGACCAAACCTTAACACTAGCCCTACCAATACTTACACCTAAGCCTAACCCTATCAAAAGGCCTAGACCTAAACATATTCCTAAATCTAGCCTTAACTCTAGCCCTAGATCTAAGAAAAAAATCTCAGCCTTGCCCTAACAATAACCCTTAACCTAACACAGAGACTAAATCCAATCCTAGACATAAATCTAATCCTAATTCTGGCATTAACCTTAACTCTATCTCTGATCTGAACAATGACTCTCCCTTTAAACTAAACCTATCTCTAAACCTGACCCTAAATGAAAACCTAAACCTAATACTACACCTAGCTATAACCCTAATCCTACAACTAGCCCTAATTATAACCCTACCTCTTACATTACCCATAATCTTAACCTTACACCTTAACCTAACACAAAATATGGAGTGAATCCTAGGCCTAAACCTAGTCCTAATCGTAATCCAAAACCTATCTGTAGGCGTCACCCTAATCCTAACCCGAGCTTTAGTTGTAACCCTAGCTCAATGCCTAATCCTTGCCCTAAATATAAACTTAGACCTATCCCTAACTCTGAAACTAACCCTAGCCCTAATTCTAACCTTAACCCTAAGCCTAAACCTAACTTTAAACCTACCAATTGAACTAACCCTTACGCTAACCCCATTAACAGTCTTAACGGTAGCACTCACTCTAGCTCTAAATCTATACCAACCTCTAATTCTAACCTTGACCCTTATTCTGACCCTAACACTAACCTTAGGTCTAAACCTGACCCTAAATCTAGGCCAAACCCTAACACTAACTCTAGACCTAAACATAATTCTAAATCTAGCCTTAACTCTAGCCCTAGACCTAAACAAAATCCTAACCCTAACAATAACCCTTAACCTAACCCAAACACTAAACCTGCTCCTAGACCAAAACCTAGTCGAAATTCTGGCTCTAAACCTAATTCTAACTTTAAGCCAAACACTGACCCTGCCTTTACCAGTAAATGTACCTGTAAACATGACCCTAACCGAAAACATAAACCTAACGTTAGACCAAGCTATAACCCTAACCCTACAGCTAGTCTGAATCATGACCCTAGCTCTCACATTATCCATAGCCCTATACTTTTGCCTTAATTTAACACAAAACCTAGAGCAAATCTTAGGCCTTAACCTAGCCCTAAGCTTACTGCTAACCCTAACTCTAGCCATAACCCTAATCCTAACCCTATCCTTAGTCCTAAACTTTGCTTGAAGCCTAACCCTTTCCCTAAATATAAACTTAGACCTACCCCTTACTCTAAAACTAAACCTAGCCCTAATCCTAACCTTAATCCTAGCCTTAAACATTGCTCTAAACCACCCATTACCCTAGGGCTAATCCTAACCCTATTGATAACTCTAGTCATAGCCCTAAACTAAAAAAAAAAAAAAAAAACCTAATCCTGGTCCTAACCCTAAACCTAACACTCACCATAGCCCTAACGCTACCTCAAACCCTCACCCATACCATAATCCTAAACATAATCATAGCCTTAACCCTAACCCTAAAGCTAAATCTAACCCTAACCCTACATCTGAACCTACATATACCTGTATCCATAACCCTAACCCTAATCCTAACCCTAAAGATAATCCTAGCCATAACCCTAACCCTAAACCTAAACCTACCGTAATCCTATCCCTAGACATAATGCTGAACCTAACCATCCACCTAGCCCTAGACATAACTCTTGCTCAAACCCTCACTGTTACCCTAAACATAAGCCTAGACCAAACCCTAACCCAATTCCTAGCCCTAATCCTAACTGTAACAATAGTTCAAACCCTAGCTCTAACTCTATACGATACCCTAACCATAACCCTAAACCTAATTCTAATCCTAACACTAACTCTTAACCTAAGTCTGTCCCTAGCCCTGATTCTAACCCAAATCCTCAACCTAGCTCTAACCCTTACTCAATCCTGACCCTTACCCTTAACCTAACCATAAGACTTAAACTAAGCCAAGGCCTAACCTTAAAACTATCCGTAATCCTAAACTTAACCCTAGCTTTAACCCTAGCTCTAACCTCACTCCTACCCTAACCCTAACCATAAACCTCATGATAACCATAGCCCTAACCCAAAACGTATTCTAATCTTGACCATAAACCTAACCTTAGACCTCAATGTAAACTTAATCCTTGCAATAATCCTAACCTTAGCTCAAACCCTAACCATAAATCTAACCCTAACCCTAGTCCTAAACCTAACCCTAACCCTAAAGCGACATCTAACCCTGTCCCTTACCCTAAAGCTAATGATAAACCTAGACCTAACCATAATTCTAACCCTAACCGTAAATATAATCTTAACCCTATTACTAACCCTAAACCTTAACCTAGCCTTAACCCTAATCCTAAACTTAACTCTAACCATAATCCTAACCATAACTTTATCCCTAACACTAGCTCTAAACCTATCATTTTCCCTAACAATATCCATAACCCTAATGCTAACCCTGGGCCTAAACCTAACACTATCCATTACCCTAAATCTAATGTGAACCCTAAACCTAACATGAAGCATAAACCTAACCCTATCCATGACCCTAAATCTAACTCTAATCATAACACTAATTTGAGTCCTAACACTAAACCTTAACCTACCCAAACCCAAAACATGACTCTGAAGATTTTAATACCCTTAACTCTAAACCTGAACCTTACCCTAAACCTAACTCTGATATTATACCTAGCCATAAACCTTATCCTAAAACTATCAACAACCATAAACCTAGATATGATATTATCTCTAGCCCCAATACTTGCTATAGCCCTAACACAAATGCTAGCCTTCATCTTAGCCCTAAACCTAGTCTTGATCCTAATCTATACCCTAACTTGTCCCTATCCCTCATTTTATCCCTCGCCTGAGTTCTGAACCAAGCTATTACCACATCCCTTCCCCTAAACCTAAACCTAACCATAGACCTAGACCTAAATATACAACTAACCCTAGACCTCATTCTAGCCCTAATTTAGCCCTAACACTAACCCTAACCCTAGCACTAACTAACTCCAACTTTCACCCTGGCCCTATTCCTAGTTCTAACCCTATCCCTTATTATAACCCTAACACTTGCTCTAACCTTAGCCCTAACCCTAGCCATAGCCCTAACCTTAGATCTAACCATTACTCTAAATCTAACACTAAATCTAACCATAAAACTCACACTAACATTAGCCCTAATATTAACGCTAATCCTAAAACTAGCCCTAACACAGTTCTAGCCGTAAAACAAAACCAAGCCACAGCCCTAACCCTAAACTTTAACATAAACCACAACTTAACCCAACACCTAGCACTAACTCTAGCCCTAATTCCAGTTCTATCCTAACCCTAAAACTAACCTTCACCTGACTCTGACCCTGTAACTAACCCTACCTCTAACATCACCCTAAAAATAAACCTAACCCTAAAACTAGACATAGACCTAAATTAACGCTAAAAATAGCCCTAATAATAACCCTAGTTCTTACATTAGCTGTAGACCTATTCCTAGCCCCAACCTAACCCAAAACATAGCCCTAATCCAAGCCCTACACCTAATTTTAACCCAAATCCTCATCCTGGCCCTAGCCCTAAACATTACCCTAAACATAACTCTAACCCTAAAACTTGCCCTAACCCTAATCCTAACCCTAGCCTTAATCTGAAGCATAAACATAGACATAACCATAGCTGTAACCCTATCCATTACCCTAACCATAACCCTAACTTTAATGCTAACTCAAGAATAACCCTAACCCTATCTCTAACACTAAATTTATCCATTAACCTAAACCTAATCGGAACCCTGTACCTAACCATATCCATTACCTTAACCTTAGCCCTAACCCTAAAGTTAATTAGAGCCCTAACCCTTAACCTTTTCCTAACCCAAACCATAACTGTTACCATGAACCTAATAATTACCTTATCTCTAAATCTGACCCTAATCCTTAACCTAACTCTTACACTAGAACTAGCCATAAACCTCAACCTAAAACTAACCCTTACCATAAACCTAGACCTGACATTAGCCCTTGCCCTAATACTAGCCCTAACCCAACACAAAACCTAGCCCTAATCTTAACACTTAACCTAGCCTAATCGTAACCCTAACCCTAACCCTAGCCCTAACACTAATCCTAGCGCTAATCCTAGTACTAATTTGACCTAACCCTAATCCTAGCGCTAAGACTAACTCTAACTCTCAATGTAGTCCTATTCCTAGTTTTAAACCTATCCCTTAATATAACCCAAACCCTAGCCTTAAACATAGCCCAAACCCTAGCCCTAAACATGGCCTAGCCCTAAACCTAGATCTAATCCTAACTCTAAATCTAATCCTACCTCTAAAACTAAACCTCACCCTAACACTAGCCCTATGCCTAATGCTAATTGGAAAACTAGCCCTAACCCTAGCCCTAGCACTCAAATAAAACTGAATCATAGGCTTATCCCTAAACCTTACCCTAAATCAAACCCTAACCCTATACCTAACCCTAAACCTAGCACTATTTGAAGTCCTAATCCTAACTCTAATACTTATGCTTACCCCGACTCAGATGCTAACACTAACCCTAGCTCTAAACATCACCCTAGTCCTAAACATCACCCTAACCCTAAACCTAACCCTAAAAATAACCTAATTGGAACACTATTTCTTAAATTATCCATGTCTCTGCTCTAACAGAAAACCTAGCCCTAATCTGAGACCTAAACCTAGTTTTAAACATAAACCTAACCTTAACCGTAGCCCTATCCCTAACCCTAATACTAGCACCAACCCTAGCTCTTAACATATCCCTTACCCTAAGACAAACCATCACCCTAATGCTACCTTAGTCTTAAACTTAAACCTCAGCCTACCCCAAACCATATCTTTAATACTAAACCTAACCCTAGCCCTCATTCTAGCTCTAACCCAAATCCAAACTCTAACCCTAACCATGACGCTTATTCTGACCCTAACTCTAAACCTAGGTTTAAACCTGACCCTAACCCTAAACTGAACCCTAACATTAGCCCTATGCGTAACCCTATACCTAAACCTAACCCTAACCCCAGACCTAGAAAAAAGGCTAATCCTAAATCTAGACATAACTCTAGCACTAGCGCTAAAAAATAACCTAGCCCTAGGCCTAAAAATAACCCTTAACCTAACTCAAACCACTAACCTTACCTCTAGACCTAAAACTAGCCCTAATTCAGGCCCTCACCTTAAACCTAACTCTAATCTGAACAAAGACCCTTACCCAAACAAAAACCTAGTTCTAAATTTTATGCTAACCCCAAATCTATGCATAACAAAAACACTAGAACTAGAAATAACACTAACAGTAGCTCATTCACTACCCATAGCCCTAATGCTAGCCCCAAACCTCACAAGAAACCTAGACCTAATGCTATCCCTAAACCTGGCCCTAAGCCTAACCCTAACTCTAACCCTAGACCTAACCCTAACTCTAACCGTTGCCCTAGCCCTAACCCTAGGTCAAACACTAACCCTCAAAATAAACATAATCCTAGCCCTAACCCTAACCCTAACCCTAATCTTAGCCCTAATCCTAACCATAAGCAAGACCAAACCCTAGCTCTAAATCTATACATTACCCTAAACATAAACTTTAATGCTAATCCTAGCACTAAATTTAACCCTAATCCTAAACCTAGAATCTGACACTAACCCCAATCCTCGCCCTGGCTGTAACCATAGGTCAAACCCTAACACTTACCCTAAACCTATCCCTAATACTTACCCAATGCCTTATCCTAACCCTACCTTAGCCCTTACCTAATCCTAACCATAACCCTAGCCCTAAACTTATCCATTGTCCTAAACATAAGCCTAAACCAAATGCTAACCCTAGGCCTAAACTTAAACCTATCACTAACACCAACCTTATTCATTACCTAAAACTTACCTGAACATTGAACCTAACCCTATCAATTGCTCTAACCCTAACCATAACACTAGCACTAATGATAATTCGAACACTTAACCTAAACCATAACCCAAAGCAAACTCTGAACAAGACACTGACTCTAATTATACACATAGCTCTAATCCTGACCCTTACCTTAAAACTAACCCTTACACTAGACCTAGATGTAAATCTAACCATAGCACGATTTTTAACCAAACCATAGACCTGACGTTAGCACTCTACCTAATTCTTGCCCTAAACCTAACACAAACCCTAGCCCTCATCCTACCCCTAAGGCTAGCATTAATCCTAATCTGAACTCTAACCCTAGCCCAATCACTAATTTCAACCCTCGCTCTAGTTCTGAACCTAGGAATAACCACATCCTTTCCCCTAACCCTAACCTTAATCCTAACCCTAAAACATTCACTAACCCTTACCCTAGACCTAACACTAGGCCTAACCATATCAGTAAACCCAGCTCAAATCCTAGCCCTAATTTATAGCTAAATGTAACCCTTACTCTAACCCAGCCCAAAGACTAACTGTAACTCTCGAGCTAGACCTACTTTTATTACTAAACTTATCTGTTACCGTAACCATAATACTAGCCCTACCCTTAGCCCTAACCCTAACCCTAACCCTATATCTAACCATTATTCTAAATCTAACTCTTACCCTAAGACTAAACCTCACCCTACCACTAGCCCTAACACTATTGCTAATCCAAACACTAGCCCTAAACCAAGCCCTACACCTAAAACAAAACTGAGCCATAGCCCTAATGCTAATTGTAACCTAACTGTAACCATATACCTGACATTATCCCTAGCCCTAATTCTTGTTCTAACCTTAACACAAAACCTATACCTACACCTACTCTTAACCCTAAAACTGACACTGACACTGACTCTAACGCTATCAATTGCCCTATCTCAAATCATCAGGCTAAAACTAAACCTTATCCTATCACTAGACCTATCTCTAACCCTAACCCTAAATCTAGCCCTAATCATCATGCTAGTTCTTACACTAGCCATAGCCCTACCTTAGCCTTAAACTAATCTAAAACCTAGCCCTAATCTGAGCCCTAAACTTAGCTTTAACCCTAACCCTAACACTTTCCCTAAATCTAATCCTAACCCTAGCCTTAATCCTAACCATAACTCTAGCCCTAACCCTAACACTAATCCTATCCATTACCTTAACCCTAACCCTAACCCTAATGTAACCATAGGATAACCCTAACACTATCCATAACTCTAACACTTTTACCTAAACCTAACCTGAACCCTATACTTAACCATGTCAATCACCCAAACTCTAAAGGTACCCCTAATGCTAATTTGAGCCCTAAACCTAAACCTTAACCTAAAAAAAACCTAAACCTTCTCCTGGCCCCAATAATATCCCTATCTAAAAGTGAACCTAATCTTTATCCTATCCATTACATTATACCTAACCATAAACTTAACCCTAAAACTATCACTAATCATAACACTAGACCTGACCTTAGCCTGAGTCCTAATACTAGACCTAACCCTAACAAAATCGTAGCCCTAATCCTGGCCATAAACTTAGCCTTAATCCTACACTGAGCCCTAACCCGAACACTATGCCTAACCCTAAATTGAACCAACACGCTAGGCCTAAACCTAGCTATAACATCATACCATATCCTAACCCTAATCCTAATCTTAGCTCTAAACCAAGGCCAAGCCCTAATACTAATGATGGCTCTAATCCTATCGCTAATTTAGCCCTTATTTTAAACCTAACCATATCCCTAGTCCTAATACTTACTCTAACTCTCGCCATAACCCTTTTGCTAGTTCTAAACTTATCCTTTTCTATAAGCAAAAGCCTATCCCTAACCCTATCCCAAAACTAGCCCTAAACTTAGTCCTATCCATAAAACTAGATCTACCCTAACTCTAAATCTAACCCTAACCCTAACCTAAACCTCACCCTAACAGGAGCCCTAACCCTAATGCTAATTTGAAAACTTGCTCTAAGCCTAGTAATAGCCCTCAAACAAAACTGAGCTGTAGCCCTTATCCTAACCTGTTGAGAGCCACAGCTGAAGGGGCTCCAGCAAACTTTCAGACTGCCAGCTGATGATTGGCTCACAGCGGCCCCAGCAACACTAGCTGATTGGCTCCTCTGTGGAGATGCTCATTGAGCTGTTTCCCTGCCCTTTCAGACTACCAGCTGATGATTGGCTCACAGCGGCCCCAGCAACATCAAGCAACATCTAGCTGATTGACTCCTCTGCGGTGATGCTCATTGGGCTGTTTCCCTGCCCTTTCAGACCACGGAGCTGCTCATTGGGGGACTTTTTTGGCTCCGCCCATGCGACCCAGCCAATCCGCCTCAAGAGCAGGAGGATTGTGGGAGGAAGTGGCTGGGTTGGGGTGTGTGGCTTGTGGGAAGCCGGTGGTGGCAGTTGGGCTCTGAGGGTTTTTTCCTGAGGAGCTGTTTTGTTTGGAGTGTGTGGTTCTAAAAATAAAGTTAGTTTCTTTTGACAAGTGGCTCCTGAATTGTGCCACGCGAGACTGTGGCATTTGGTGGCTCGCACGGGGAATGACTGAGGGTAAGTAAACTGCTCGCCCCTGAGGGCAGGGTGAGAGGATGGGTAGCCATTTTCCTCTTTTGTTTTGCTTCACTTTTGTTTTAAGTTGACTGTCTCTGGAGATGTGTAAGATGGAAGAAAAACCGCTCGCATGTGAGGAACAGATAGGGAGAAAGGACGGATGGACATTTCAGAAGGATAGAAAGGCTATAATGATTTTCTGTTGTTCCAATTTTGTTTCACTCTGTCTCAGTTTGGTTTGGCGTTGTCTTCTTGGGTTGTATTATAGTTATAGTATAAATATTCAAGTAAAAGAGAAGGTCTCTAGAGCTAGTCAGACAGAGAAAAAATTCAAGTAAAAAAGAAGGTCTCTTGAGCTAGTCAGACAGAGGAAAACATTCAAGTAAAAGAGAAGGTCTCTCGAACTAGTCAGACAGAGGAAAACATTCAAGTAAAAGAGAAGGTCTCTAGAACTAGTCAGACAGAGAAAAAGATTCAAGTAAAAGAGAAGGTCTCTCAAACTAGTCAGACAGAGAAAAAGATTCAAGTAAAAGAGAAGGCCTCTCAAGGTAGTCAGACAGAGAAAGAAAGTGTAAAGCAGAAAAAGCCATCAGGGAGAAAGTTACAAAAGGAGACTGCTACTAACACCTTTCTATCACCAGAGGGCTTAAGTGTCCAACTGACAAGGCCACCTCCATATGCTGGGAGGCCCCCATCCCCCGCAGTTGATAGTTCGGATCCTGCAACAGGATCTCAAGTATTAACATGCCCTGTATTTGAGGTAGGAGGGCAGCGAATTTACCATACTTTAAATTTCAAAACAGTGAACAGCTAAAAGAGGCTGTAACAACCTATGGTCCTCAAGCACCCTTCACTGTAAGCTTGGTCGAATCCATTACCAACTTGAACATGACGCCAGCAGATTGGGCTAATATGTGTAAAGCTGTGCTAAATGGAGGACAATACCTGTTATGGAAGGTTGCCAATGAGGAATTTTGCAAGGAGACGGCTAGGCAAAATGCAGCAGCTGGTTATCCTCAGAGAAATCTAGATATGTTGTTAGGAAAGGGACCTTATGAGGATCAGCAGCAACAAACTGCATATGATCCTGGTGTATATTTACAAATTGCTGTAGATGCAGTTAAGGCATGGGAGACTTTACAAAGACATGGAGGTTTACAAGGTCAATTATCTAAGATAATACATGGAGCTAATGAATCTTACGCTGACTTTGTAGATAGGCTTATTCAAACAGCTACCAGAGTTTTGGGAAATATAGAACAAGCAATACCATTAATAAAACAACTGGCTTATGACCAAGCGAATCGTTGGTGCAGAGATATCATTAGACCATGGAAACATGAAGATTTAAACACATATATTAAATTATGTAGAGACATTAATGAACAAGAGCAAGTCATAGCAACTGCAGTAAAACAGGCTTTAGATGCCAGAGACATTAATGAACTAGGGCAAATTGTGGCAGCTGCAGTAAAACAGGCTTTAGATGCCAAGCCAAGAACATGCTACAATTGTGAACAAACAGGACATTTTAAAAGGAATTGCCCCATAGGAGGAGGGTTTAACAAAACTAGATATCAAAGGAGTAGAATACCGGGTATTTGCCCACGATGCTGTAGAGGGAGACATTGGGCTAATGAATGCTGTTCTCAAACCACCATAGAGGGTACTCCATTATCAAAAAACGAACAAGGACCAAGTGTTTATCCACGATATCATGGAGAAAGGCATCGGGCTCCATTGCCAAAAAATGGACAAGGGGGCCCAATGCTCTGGGGCCCAAAACCACAAATATATGGAGCACTGGAGGAACCCAGCAACCCCATCAGGGTAGTGCCCAAAACACATTGTCTATCAGACCCCTCATCAGACAAACCAGAGGGAGCGCAGGGTTGGACATCTGTGCCTCCATCAGAGCAGTACTAACTCCAGAGATGGGAGTTCAAATCATTCCCACAGGGGTAAAAGGACCTCATCCCAAAGGAACAGTAGGCTTATTATTGGGACGCAGCTCTTCTACTCTAAAAGGACTTATGATAAGTCCTGGGGTAATTTATCCCAATTATGAAGGTGAAATAAAAATTATAGCCAGTTCTCCAAATGGTATATCTGTAATTTCACCAGAAGATAGAATGGCACAGCTACTAATAAAACCAAGCCTACATGATAAATTTTCCAGTCATGCTGTAGAAAGAGGTTCCAAGGGATTAGGCTCCACAGGTGTAGATTGGGCTATGCTGTCTTTAAATTTAGATTCTCGCCCCATGCTAAAACTAAATATTCAAGGACATGAATTTAATTGGCTACTGGATACAGGTGCAGACCTTAGCATCATCTCTCGTCAAGAATGGCCAAAACATTGGCCATTACAACAAGCCACTCAAACGTTTCGAGGTTTAGGAGTGGTGACTAATCCCCATAGAAGTTCAATGGTATTAGATTGGAAGGATCCTGAAAGATGTGAAGGAACTATACAGCCATATGTATTGGATCATCTTCCTATAAATTTATGGGGACGAGATGTCCTAGATCAATTAGGTTTGATATTAACAAATAACATCAACCAAAATGCACCCACAATTATGACTAGACAAGGTTTTAGGAAAGGAAAAAGATTAGAAAAACAAAAACAAGGTATAGCAGCACCAATACAAGTAGATCAAGGAACAGACAGACATGGGTTGGATTTTCAGAAAGGGCCACTAAGACAATAAAAATTACTTGGAAATCAGAAAGACCAGTATGGGTTCCTCAGTGGCCCCTGACTAAAAAAAAAAGATACAAGCAGCCCATGATCTGGTCAAACAACAATTAGTGTAAGGACATATACAACTTCTGTATCTCCCCATAATGCTCCCATTTTTGTCATCAAAAAGAAATCTGGTAAATGGAGATTACTGCAAGATTTAACAGCCATTAATAATGAGATGATTATTATGGGACCTGCTCAATCGGGGATTCCTCAATGGTCTGCTTTGCCAAAAACTTGGTATGTTTTAGTTATAGATATTAAAGATTGTTTTTTTCAATTCCAATTCATCCTAAGGATAGCCCACGATTTGCATTTACTATCCCTGCACTGAAACATGAAGGTCCTGATCAGAGATATGAATGGAAAGTACTCCCTCAAGGGATGGCTAACAGCCCAACTATGTGTCAAATTTATGTTAACAAAGCAATCCAGCCACTTAGAAATCAAAATTCTGAACTACAAATATTTCACTATATGGATGATGTACTATTAGCACACAAAGCTAAAAACACATTGCTACAATGTTATGCCACACTTACAAACTTATTAAAAATTATAATTTAGAGATAGCAATAGATAAAGTACAATTAAATTTTCCAGTTAATTATTTAGGAGTTCTATTATCCTCAACCATGGTCCATCCACCAAAAATTCAAATACGAGTAGATCAACTCAAATCACTTAATGACTTTCAAAAGTTATTAGGAGACATAAATTGGATAAGGCCTTATCTAGGTATACCAACAGGAGAGTTGGGACCTTTATTTGATATCCTAAAAGGTCCATCAGATCCAAATTCACCCCAAATGTTAATTCCTGAAGCCAGAAAGGCATTAAAAATCATTGAAACATATATGGAAAATATGCATTTGGATAGAATTGATATAAGTTTACCTTTATTATTTATTGTACTACCAACAAAAAAATATTCCTACAGGAGTATTTTTGCAAGAAGGTCCATTATTATGGATACATTTATCTTATTCTCCTAACACTATTCTTACTAGGTATCCTGAGGCTGTAAGACAATTAATACTCAAAGGAATAAAAGCAGCAAAGAAAGTGTTTGGAATTTCTCCCAATGAAATTATTACTCCATATACTATGAATCAAATTGATGAGTTAGATAATGACTTAAATACTTGGGCAATAATCATGTGCAAATCTAATGTTTCATTTGATAACCACTTACCATCTAATCCTTTATTGTCCTTTTGGTCATCGCATCCTGTAATTTTTCCAAAAATGACAAGAAAAACACCTATCATGAATGCTCCAAATATATTCACTGATGGATCTAATAATGGTACAGCAGCAATAGTTACACCTGATCAAACATTTACATTTTTAGTACCCAAGCAATCAGCTCAAAAGGTAGAACTTAATGCAGTATTACAAGCTTTTGTGATGTTTAAAGATTCTGTATTTAATTTATTTTCCGATAGTCAGTATATAGTTAATGCTATAGTATCCCTTAAAGATGCTGGTTGGATTTTCCCTTCCTCTACTGTTTTCTTTTTGCTTTCCACTATACAAAGTCTAATCTGGGACAGAAAAGATCCATTCTTTATAGGACATATCAGGGCACATACAGGATTGCCTGGAGCCCTTAGTTTGGGCAATGATTTAGCAGATAAAACTACACATGATATACATATTTTCTTTACACTAGAAGAAGCTACAAATTTTCATAAAAGGTTCCATGTCAATTCTAATACTTTACAAAAGCATTTTAAAATAACTAAGGAACAAGCTAGACAAATAATAAAACAATGTCAAAATTGTGTGACCTTTTTACCACAAGTTAATCTTGCAGTCAATCCTAGAGGACTGATACCTAACCATATTTGGCAGATGGACATCACACACTTGCCAGAATTTGGAAAATTGAAATATTTGCATGTTACAGTTGATACTTCTTCTGGATTTTTGATGGGCTCCCTTCATGCCGGAGGAAAAAACTAAAGATGTTATACCTCATTGCTTACAAAATTTTGCCACGGTGGGCGTTCCAAAACAGTTAAAAACAGATAATGCCTCTGGTTATACTTCTACCTCTTTTAAACAATTTTGCTCATCATTTGGAATTACTCATATAACAGGAATCACATACAATCCACAGGGACAAGGCATAGTTTAAAGAGCTCATCAAACTATTAAAATGTACTTATTAAAGCAAAAATAAGGAATTGGGAAGGGATATATATTCCCCAAAGATAAACTTAAAATAACCCTTTTTACTCTAAACTTTTTAAATTTGGATTCATCAGGGCTTAGTGCTGCGGAAAGGCATATGTGTCCAAAAAATGTACATAAGCCCAAGGTACTTTGGAAGGATATTCTAACAGGACAATGGAAAGGTTCTGACCCAGTAATTGTCTGGAGTCGGGGGTCTGTGTGTTTCCACAGGGAGAACAACAGCCGATTTGGATTCCAGAGAGATTAACTAAGGTCCTGACCCAGTGATTGCCTGGATTCGGGGGTCTGTTTATGTGTTTCCACAGGGTGAACAGCAGCCAATTTGGATTCCAGAGAGATTAACTAAAGGGATTTCTACAGACCAAAAAGAAGATGATTTGGCTCAAATCCATAACAGCTGATATCCAGAACTCCAGTTTGGTTATTCTTACATCTGTGACAGAACCAAAATGCTTTTTTCAATATCTTTTTTATTATTGCCCTTTCCCATATAATGAAGTTCTATTTTTTTTTTTGAGCTCATACAGACCTAAGTTAATGTTTTGCTGATCAGTTCTATTTTTTGACAATAGAGTTTTTAAACATTACAATGGAGATTTCACCTGTAAAAAGTTATAAGGCCTTTACTATTATGTTATGTGTCATATGTATTATGTGTGCACACTTGTGTTTTGTGTTATATGTTTGAATGTACGTATGTCCATATATCATATATGATGAGCGCTCATGAAAAAATAGATCCAATTTTTTTTTTATTCACGTGATTTAAATGGTTTAATTTAAATTGGGTAAACAGCTGTTGAGGATTGTTTTAAAATGTGAACAAAAAAGGAGGTTAACAGATCTGTTTGTTTACTTTCACCTTTCTTTTCATTATATTTAATAATTCTCTTAAAGATAATGTAAATTATTAAGAAAATTGTTTTCTTTTAATGCCTTATGGAATGTTACATAATTTTTTCTTTAGCCATTATTGCCAGAATTCCTATCTTCATCCCAGTGCCAGTGAAGACAATGTAAATTATTAAGAAAATTGTTTTCTTTTAGTGCCTTCTGGAATGCTACATAATTTTTTTTTAGCCATTATTGCCAGAATTCCTATCTTCATCCCAGTGCATGAAGACAAAGATAAAACCAATCTACAGCTTCTGCAATAGCCATCACTGAACTGATTACAGAACTTACCTGGACTATGTATCACTTGTACGCATTGTGAACTCACCTATATGCATTGTGAACTCTTTGTTAGTGCAGCGACTTCTGGTAGTGTTGGGGTATTTATGCTGATGATGTCATCGGTGGTACAATTTTTCCAAAAGGAGCCATCAAGTGGCTTGGTGTATCTTCCTCCCTTCTGCTTGTCATGATCGTTCAGCTAAAATTTGGGGGCCAACAGAGGTGAGGCAAAGAACCTCACCCCCCCGCTGGTACAAAGACCTCTACACAGGTGTGGCTGCATACTGGACCGGTAGTCAGTGACGGGTAAGATCCAATTACAATGGTACCAACCTAAGAATGGGAACGACCATATGTACTATTGGACAACCTAAGGCAGACACGGTCCCTAAGACACTTGCTTGTTGTTTAAACAGAGAGGGGGAGATGTTGAGTGCCACAGCCGAAAGGGCTTCAGCAAACTTTCAGACTGCCATCTGATGATTGGCTTACAGCAGCCCCAGCAACACCTAGCTGATTGGCTCCTCTGTGGAGATGCTCATTGAGCTGTTTCCCTGCCCTTTCAGACTACCAGCTGATGATTGGCTCACAGCGGCCCCAGCAACATCAAGCAACATCTAGCTGATTGACTCCTCTGCGGTGATGCTCATTGGGCTGTTTCCCTGCCCTTTCAGACCACGGAGCTGCCCATGCGACCCAGCCAATCCGCCTCAAGAGCAGGAGGATTGTGGGAGGAAGTGGCTGGGTTGGGGTGTGTGGCTTGTGGGAAGCCGGTGGTGGCAGTTGGGCTCTGAGGGTTTTTTCCTGAGGAGCTGTTTTGTTTGGAGTGTGTGGTTCTATAAATAAAGTTAGTTTCTTTTGACAAGTGGCTCCTGAATTGTGCCAAGCCAGACTGTGGCACTAACACTTTACCTAATCCAAATCATAATGCTACACCTAGCCCTAACCCTAACCCAACAACTAATATTGACCCTGACTTTGAACCTAAAAGAAACCCTAACTCTAAATATCACCCTAACCCTAACCTAACACAAAAACTATACCTACCACTAACCCTAACCAGAAAACAATCCCTAATTGCAAAAACCAGTTCTTACATTAGCCATAGCCCTATTCCTGCAACAAAATCTAGCCCTAACTATAGCATTAACCCTAGCCCTAACCAAATCTCTAAACTTATCCCTTACTTTAAGTCAAACTCTTAACCTAATGCTACCCTAGTTCTATCCCTAAGTGTTAGCCTACCCCAACATTAACTCTATTAGTAGTCCAAACCCTAGACCTCATTCTATCTCTAAAACTAAACAAAGCCTAACCCTAAACCTGACTCTAATTCTGACCCTAACTTTAACCCTAGGAATAAGGCTGACCCTAATTATAAAACAATCCCTAACACTAGGCCTACCAGTAAATCTATAGCTAAACCTAACCGTAGCAATAGTACTAGACCTAAACTTAATCCTAAATATATCCATATCTCTAGCCCTATCCCTAAACAGAAACCTATCCCTAGCCCTAACAATAACCATTAACCTAACAGAAAGACTAACCCTACCCCTAGTTGTAAACCTAGTTCTAATTCTGGCCCTAAAACTAAATCCAATAGTAACCTGAACACTGACCCTTACCATAACATAAACCCTACCGCTAAACCTTAACCTACCCAAAGCCTAACCCTACCATAAGATTTATCCATAATCCTAACCCTCATACTAGCCATAACCATAACCCTAGCTTTTCCATTACCCATAGCCCTAATGCTAGCCCTAAACCTCACATAAAACATTGACCTAAACCTAGCCCTAAGCATAACCCTAAAATTAACCTACCCAAACCATACCCTAATGCTTGCTGTAGCCCTTGCCATAGATCAAACTCTAACCCTTACCCTAAGCATAACCCTAGTCCTAAACCTATCCCTAATCCTAACCCAAATCCTTACTGGAACTATAGCCCAAATTCTAGATCTAACTTTATCCATTACTTTAAACATAACCCTGACTCTAATGCTAACCCTTACTCTAACCCTAACCCTAAACATAGCAGTGACTCTTACCCTAAACCTCACACTAGCCCTAACCCTAGCTCAAACACTAACACTTACCCTAAACCTAACACTTATCCTAAACTAACCTTAACACTAACCCTAAGCCTAATCCTAATCCTAACCCTAATCCTAACCTTAACCCAATCCCTAACTCTAGCACTAACCCTATTCATTTCCCTAAAGATAAGCCTAACACAAATGTAAACACTAGGCCTAAACTTAACCCTTTTCATAATATTGACCCTATACATTATTCTAAACCTAAACTGAACCCTAAACCTAACCCTATCCATTACTCTAATCAGAACCCTAACCCTAACGATAATTTGAGCCTTAACCGTAAACCTTAACCCAAACCAACCCTAACTCAGACTCTGAACCTAATAATACACCAAGCTCTAAAGCTCACCCCTACACTAAACCTAACCCTTACGTTAGACCTAGCCATAAACCAAACCCTAAAACTATGCCTAATTTTAACCCTAGACCTGATATTAGCCCCAGGCCTAATCTTAGCCCTAACACTAATAAAAATTCTAGCCTCATCCTAGTCCTAAACCTAGCCTTAATCCTAACCAGAACCCTCACCCTATCCCTATCCCTAATTTTAACCCTTTTCCTAGCACTGAACCAAGATATATAACCCCATTGTTGCCCCTAAAACTAATCCTAACCCTAGCCCTAACCATAGGCCTAACCCTAACACTTATCCTAGTTCTAATCCTAACCCTAATTTAGTCCTAACCTTAACACCCTACCCCTTACCCTAGCCCTAAGACTAACTCTAACTCTCAACACTAGCCCTATTTCTATTTCAAACTCTATCCGTTACTGTAACCCTCACACTAGCCCTAACCTTAGCCCTAAACCTAGCCATAGCCCTGACCCTAGATCTAACCATAATGATAAATGTAACACTAAATTTAAGCCTAAACCTCACCCTACCACTAGTCCTAACACTATTGCTAATTTTAAAGCTAGACTTAACTAGCCCTTGCCCTAAAACAAAACTGAGCCATTGCTCTAACCCTAAAAATACCATTTACCAAACTTTACCACTAAAACTAGCAATAACCCTAGCTCTAATTTGAGGCCTAGGCCTAAAATTAACCCTCACCCAACTCTTATCTGAACACTAACCCTTGCTCTATATATCACCCTAAACCTAAAGCTAATACTAACACAAGACAGAGCTCAAACACTTACCCTAAAACTAATCCTAATTGTAACCCTAGCTCTTTCATTGGAATAGCTCTAACCCTAACACAAAAATAGCCCTAATCTGAGCCCTAACAAGATTTAACCCTAACCTTAATCCTACCCCTAAACCTAATCCTAAATGTAGCCCTAACCCGAGCTCTAACCCTACTCCTTGCACTAAAATAAAACCTATACATAATGCTAAACCTAGTCCTAATACTAATACTTAGACTAAACCTATTACTAGTTCTCACCCTAGCAGTCATTGTAGCTCTAAACTTAAACCAAAACGTAACTCTAAACTTCACCCTTATTCTGACCCTAACACTAATTATAGGTATTAACCTGTCACTAACCCTAAACCAAAACCTGAAACTAGCCCTATCAGTATCCTTATCACTAAACATAACCCTAACACTAGTCCTAAACTTAATCCTAAATCTAGCGATAACTCTAGCCCTAGACCTAAACAAAAAATTAGTCTTAGCCCTAACAATAAACTTTAATCTAAAACAAACACTAATCCTACCCCTATACCTAAGTCTAGCTCTCATTCTGGCTTTCACCCTAACTCTAAAACTTACTTGAACATTGACCCTGAAACAAACACTAAATGTAGCTCTAAACCCAACACTAAACCAAAATCTAAATTCAACACTAGACCTAGATATAATCCTAACCTTAAAACTAGCCCTAATTAGAACACTAGATCTTAAATTAACCATAGCACTAACCCTAGGCCTAAACCTAAAAAAAAAACCTAGCCCTAATCCGAAGCCTAAACCAACCCTAAGCATAATCCTCAACCTAACCCTATCCCTAACCCTAACCCTAACCTTAACCTTAGTCCCAAACCTAGCTCAAAGCCTAACCCTTAGCCTAAACATAACCCCAGGACTATCCCTAACCATAACCATAACACTACCCCAAATCCTAATGTTAAATGTAGCCCTAATCCTAGCTATAATCTTAGTCATTACCTTAAATCTACTATAACCCTAATGATAACACTAACCTTAACCATAACCAAAACCCTAACACAAAACATAAACCTAACCCTAGACCTAATCCTAAATCTAGCCCCAACTCAAACCCTAACCCTTACTCTAAACCCAACAGTAAACCTAGCCATAAAACCAAAAGTAAACCTTAATATAACCTTAACACTAAAGCTAACCTTACATCTAAGCCAACATATTACCCTAAACCTAACCCTAAACCTAATGAAAACCCAACCCCTAACCCTTAACCTAATCCTGATCATAACTATAACCCTAACCCTAGACCTAACCCTAAACCTAACCCTCACCCTGGACTAACCCTATCTCAAAATCTAATATTTACCCTAAACCTAACCCTAAACCTATCCTATGCTAAGGTTACTAACCCTAACCCCAAACCTAAGCATAAATCTAGACATAATCTTAAAAATAACCTAAGCCCTAATCCCAGCTCTAACCCTATACATTATCCTTATGATAATCCTATACCTAATCCTAACCCTAGGCCTAATTCTAACCATTTTTCTAACCTGAAACTTCTCTATTCCCCTAAAACTACCCTGAACCCTAAACATAACCCTATCCACTACTCTAACCCTTACCCTAAGTCTCACTTGAGCCCTATCCATAATCATTAATCTAAAACAAACTCTAACCCTATCCTGACCCTAAAAACACATGTAGCTCTAAAACTGACCCTTACCTTAAGCCTAACACTTAGACCAGAGCTAGAAACAAACATAACCCTAAATCTACCCCTTACTGTAACACTAGAACTGACATTAGCCCTAGCCCTAATTGTAGAACTAAACCTACAAAAAACCTTAGCACTCATTCTAGCCCGATACGTAGCCTTATCATATCCCTATCTCTATCCCTAGTTCTAATGCTAATTCTAAACCTCACCCTCGCTTTAAACCTAGCTATAATGCCATCCCTTACCCTAAAGATTACCATAACCCTAGTCCTAATGCTAGTCCTAAACTGAACACTAAACCTATATTTAATCCTAGCTCTAATTTAAATCTATCCCTAAAACTAACCATAACCCTAGCTCTATAACTAACTCTAATTCTCATCCTATCCCTATCCCTATATCTAAACCTATTCATTACCTTAATCCTAAGCCTAGCCCTAACCCATGCCCTATCCTTAGACCTAGTCCAAACCCTAAATCTAATGCTAACTTAAAAATCTAACCCTAACCCTAAGCATACCATAACACTAACACTAGTCCTAACCCTAATGCTAATCTTAAAACTAGTGCTAACCCTAAACCTAGGACTAAAACCAAATTGAGCAATACCCCTAACCCTAAAACTTAACTTAATCCAAACCCTAACCCTAAACCTAGACATAACCATAGTCCTAAGTGGAGTCTTAAACATAACTTTAAAACTTACCCTGACTCTGACTCATATCCTAACAGTCACCCTAGCTCTAAACACCATGCCAAACTTAAACAAAACCCTAACAGTCACCCTAGCCCTAATTCATGTCATAACCCTAACCTTAAAACTAACTCTGACCCTAACTCATATCCTAACAGTCACCCAAGCTCTAAACACAACCGTCATCTTAAACCAAACCCTAACAGTACACCTAGCCCTTATTTGAGTCCTAACCATAAGCCTGATATAAACTCTGATTCTTACTCAGATCCTAACAATTACTCTAGTTTTAAATATTACCCTAATCTTAAACCTAACACTTACACTAACCCTAACCCTAACCCTAACCCTAAAACTAACCCTAATTGTAACCCTAGTTTTTACATTAGTCATATACTGAATCCTAACATGAAAACTAACCTGAATCTTAGTCCAAAACCTAGATTTAACCCTAACCCTAATTCTAACTCTAGCCCTAACACTAGCTCTAAGTCTATCACTTACCCTAAACAAAACACTAACACTAAAGTTAATCCTAGACTGGTCCCTAATCTTTAGGCTAACCAAAACCTTAACCCTATTAATAGTCCTAAACCAAGCCATCACTCTAGCTCTAAACCTATACCAAACCCTAATACTAACTCTGATCCTTTTTCTGATCCTAACACTAACCCTAGGTCTAAACCTGACCCTAAGCCTAAACCAAACCCTAACACTAGCCCTAGACCTAAACCTAATTCTGAATGTAGATTCAATTCTAGCCCTAGACATAAACAAAACCTTGCATTAGCCCTAACAATAACCCTAAACCTAACTCAAACACAAACCCTACCCCTAGACCTAATCCTAGTCCTAATTCTGGCTGTAACCCTAACTCTAACTCTAACCCAAACACTGACCCTGCCTTTATAGTAAACCCATCGCTAAATTTGACCTTACCCGAAAATCTAAACCTAACACTCTACCAAGCCATAACCCTAACCCTAAAACTAGCGCTAAATGTAACCCTAGCTCTTACATTACCCATAGCTCTAATACTAGGCCTAAACCTAACACAAAACCTAGAGCTAATTCCAGGGTTAGGGTTAGGGCTAGTTTTAGGATTAGCATTAGGATTAGGGCTAGTGTTAGGTTAAGGTTTAGCCTTAGGGTTAAATTTAGATTTAGAGTTAGGGTTAAAGTTAGGGTTAAGCTTAGGGTTATTATTAGATTTAGAGTTAAAGATAAATCTAGTTAAGGCTAGGGATAAAGATAGGGCTAAGGTTAGGCCTAGGATAGGGTTCTGGTAAGGGATTGGGTATGAAAAAGGGATGGGGCTAGGATGAGACTTAGAGTTAGTCTTATGACTAGGATTATGGCTAGTGTTAGGTTTATGGCTACATGTAGTGTAAGGGTTAGTTTTAGGGTTAGGGTTAGGTTTAGAGCTAGGAGTATTTTACAGTAAGGGTCTGGGTTAGGGTTTGGGATAGGTTAAGTTTTAAAGTTAGGGCTCAAATTAGCATGGGGGTTAGTGTTAAGAGAGAGGAGAGAGATCCAGTGTGTGTGCATGGAGTGTTGGTGGAGTTCGGGCAATAAAGTTTCCTGTTTGAACATAAAAGTGCTTTGTGGCAGCTCGGTGATTTGTGCCCAGCCAGACTGTGACATTTCTTGGTCTGTGTGGGGGATGCCTGAAGCTTGGGGGTAAGTAAAATTGCTTGCCCCTGAAAGAGAGCAAGAGAATGTGTGACCATTTCAAAAAACAATGTGTTCTTGTTTTAATTTGTTTTGTTTTTGTTTCAAGCTGCCTGTCCCTAGAACTTTCTCAGGCAAACTGGGGAAATGGTTGGCTCAAGGTGTGAAATTGTTCACCCCTGAGATAGAGTTAGAAATAGACCACGAATAAATATTTCAAGAAAATAGGAAAATTGATACAATGCATTTTTGTTGCATTTTGGTTTCATTCTGTTTTGGTTTTGTTTTGTGTTATCTTTATAGTAGAAATATGGTATCAGAAATTGGTAAAAAAACAAACCAAGAGAGTGTTAAGTAAATTGTTAGAGGTTCAGACTATAGTAGAAAACATGTTAGATCAAGCAAAAGAGAAGATCTCTTGAGCTAGTCAGACAGAGGAAGAAAATTTAAAGGAAGAAGGGCCATCAGGAGGGTAAAAGTTACAACAGGAGGCTACTACTGAAACCTTTTTATCACCAGAGGGCCTAAGTGTCCAATCAATAGCTCCACCTATGGCGACAACATAAGCTGGGGGGCCCCCAAACCCCGTACTTGATATATGAGATCCTGAGATAGGACTTCAAAAATTAGCATGCCCTGTACTTGAAAAGGCAAAAGGGCAGTGAAATAACTGTGCCTTAGTTTTCAAAACAGTGAGGGAGTTAAGGAGGCTGTAATAACCTTTGGTCCCCAAGCACCCTCCACTGTAAGCATAGTCGAATCCATTACCAACTTGGACATGACACCAGCAGATTGGATTAGGATGTGTAAAGCTGTGCTAAATGGAGGGCAATATTTGTTATGGAAGGTAGCCAATGAGGAATTTTGCACAGAGACAGCTAGGCAAAATGCAGCAGCCGGTTATCCTCAGAGAAGTCTAGATATGTTGTTAGGAAAAGGACCTTATATGGGTCAGCAGCAAAAAATTGAATTTAATCCTGCCATATATTCACAAATTGCTTGAGATGCAGTTAGGGCATGGAAGACTTCACAAGGACATAAAGATTTACTAGGTCAATTATCTAAGGTAATACAAGGAGCTAATGAACCTTACACTGAATTTGCAAATAGGCTTATTCAAACACCTACCAGAGTTTTGGGGGATACAGAAGCAAGCAATGCCATTAATAAACAGCTATCCTTTGAATAAGCAAATTGTTGGTGCAAACAGGCCACTAGACCATGGAAACATGAAGATTTAAACACCTATATCAAATTATGAGGAGACATTAATGAAAGGGGAAAGTTTTGGCACTTCAGTACAACAGGCTTTAGATGCCAGGATAAAAACATGCTACAATTGTGAACAAACAGGACATTTTAAAAGGATTGTCCCATAGAAGGAGGGTTTAACAAAGTTAGGTCTCAAAGGGATAGAATACCGGGTTTGTGCCCACGATGCAGTAGAGCCGTTCTCAAACCACCATAGGGGGTACTCCGTTATCAAAAAGCGGACAAGGACCAGATGTTTACCCATGATATGGTGGAGAAAAGCATTGGGATCCATTGCCAAAAAATTCCAGGGGGACCCAATGCTCTGGGGCCAACAACCACAAATATATGGGTCAATGTAGGAACCCAGCAACACCATTAGGGTAGTGCCCAGGACACATTATCCATAAGTTCCCACATCAGACAAACAAGAGGGAGTGAAGGGTTGGACATCTGCACCTCTGCCAGAGCAGTACTAACTCCAGAGATGGGAGTTCAAATCATTCCCACAGGGGTAAAAGGACCTCTTCCCCAAGGAACAGTAGGCTTATTATTGAGATGCAGTTCTTCTACTCTAAAAGGACTTATGATAAGTCCTGGGGTAATTGATCCAGATTATGAAGGTGAAATAAAAATTATAGCTTGCTCTCTGAGAGGTATATCAGTAATTTCACCAGGAGATAGAATACCAGAGTTATTAATAATACCCAGCCTACATGATAAATTTTCCAGTCGTACTGTAGAAAGAGGTTCCAGGGGATTAGGCTCCACAGGTGCAGATTGGGCTATACTGTATTTAAATTTAGATACTCATCCAATGCTAAAACTAAATAATCAAATACATGAATTTAATGGGCTGCTGGAAAAAGGTGCAGACCTTAGCATCATATCTCATCAAAAATAGCTGAAACATTGGCCATTACAACAAGCCAATCAAACACTTTGAGGCCTAGGAGTGGCGACTAGTCCCCATAGAAGTGCAATGGTATTAGATTGGAAGGATCCTGAAGGATGGGAGGCATATATACTGGATCATATAGCCATATGTACTGGATCATCTTCCTATAAATTTATGGGGATAAGATGTCCTAGATCAATTAGGTGTGACATTAACAAATAACATCAATCCAAATGTGCCCATTATTATGGCTAGACAAGGTTTTAGGAAAGGAAAAATATTAGGAAAAAAGAACAAGGTATAGCAGCACCATTACAAATAGATCAAAAACAGACAGACATGGGTTGGTTTTCAGGAGAGGTCCTTGAGACAATAAATATTACTTGGAAATCAGAAAGACAAGAATGGGTTCCTCAGTGGCCCCTTAAAAAAGAAAAGATACAAGCAGCCCATGGCCTGGTCAAACAACAATTAGTGGAAGGACATATACAACCTTCCATATCTTTCCATAATACTACCATTTCTGTCATTAGAAAGAAATCTGGTAAATGGAGATTATTGCAAGATTTAAGAGCCATTAATAATGAGATGGTTATTATGGAATCTGCTCAATCGGGGATTCCCCAATTGTCTGCTTTGCCAAAAACCTGGTATGTTTTAGCTATAGATATTAAAGATTGTTTTTTTTTTCAATTCCAATTCATCCTGACGATAGTCCAAGTTTTGCATTTACTATCCCTTCACTGAATCATGAAGGTCCTGATCAGAGATATGAATGGAAAGTACTTCCTCAAGGGATGGCTAACAGCCCAACTATGTGTCAAATTTATGTTAAGAAAGCAATCCAGCCACTTAGAAATCAAATTCCTAAACTACAAATATTTCACTATATGGATGATTTATTATTAGCACACAAAGATAAAAAACATATTGCTAGAATATTATGCCACACTTACAGACTTATTAAAAAAGTACAATGTAAAGATAAAAATAGATAAAGTAAAATTAAATTTTCCAATTAATTATTTATGAGTTCTATTATACTCAACCATGGTCAATCCACAAAAATTCAAATATGAGTAGATCAACTCAAATCACTTAATGACTTTCAAAAGTTATTAGGGGACACAAATTGGATAGGGCCTTATCTAGGTATAAGAACAGGAGAGCTGGGACGTTTATTTGATATCCTAAAAGGTCCATCAGTACGAAATTCATCCTGCATGTTAACACCTGAAGTAAAAAAATACATTAAAAATCATTGGAACATATATGGAAATTATGCATTTGGATAGAAATGAAATAAATTTTCCTTTATTATTTATCGTACTACCAATAAAAATATCCTACAGGAGTATTTTGGCAAGAAGGTTCATTGTTGTATATACATTTATCTTATTCTCCTAACACTATGCTTACTAGGTATCCTGAGGCTATAGGACAACTAATACTGGAAGGAATAAAAGCAGCAAAGGGAGTGTTTGAAATTTCTCCCAATAAAATTATTACTCCATATACTATGGATCAAGTGATGAGTTAAATAATGAGTTAAATACTTGGGCTATAATAATGTTTAAATCTAATGTTTCATTTGATAATCACTTACCATCTAATCCTTTTTTATCTTTTTGGTCTTTGCATCCTGTAATTTTTCCAAAAATTACAAGAAAATCACCTATCATGAATGCTCCAAATATATTCACTGATGGGTCAAATAATGGTATAGAAATAGTTGTTACCCCTTATCAAACTTTTACATTTTTAGTACCCAAACATTTAGATAAAAATGTAGAGTGTAATGCAGTATTACAAGCTTTTCTGATGTTTAAAGATTCTGTATTTAATTTATTTTCTGGTAGTCAGTATATAGTTAATGCTATAGTGTCCCTTGAAGATGCTGGTAGGATTTCTCCTTCCTCTACTGTTTCCTCTTTGTTTTCCACTAATCAAAATCTAATCTGGGACATAAAAGATCCATTCTTTATAGGACATATCAGGGCACATGCAGGATTGCCTGGAGCACTTATTTGGGGCAATGTTTTAGCAGATAAAACTACGCATGACATACATATTTTCTCTACACTAGAAGAAGCTATAAATTTTCATAAAAGGTTCCATCTCAATGCTAATACTTTACAAAAGTATTTTAAAATAACTAAGGAACAAGTTAGACAAATAATAAAACAATGTCAAAATTGTGTGACCTTTTTACCACAAGTTAATCTTGGAGTCAATCCTAGAGGACTGATACCTAACCATATTTGGCAGATGGACCTCACACACTTGCCAGAATTTGGAAAATTAAAATATTTGCATGTTAAAGTTTATACTTCTTTTGAATTTTTGGTGGGCTTTCTTCATGCTGGAAAAAAAATAAATAAAGATATTATAGCTCATTGCTTACAAAATTTTGCCACTGTGGGTGTTCCAAAATAGTTAAAAACAGATAATGGTCCTCGTTATACTTCTACCTCTTTTAACAATTCTGCTCATCATTTCATCATTACTCATATAACAGGAATCACATACAATCCACAGGGACAAGGCATAGTTGAAAAAGCTCATAAAAATAATAAAATCTACTTATTAAAGCAAGAAAAGGGAATTGGGAAGGGGTGTATATGCCCTGAAGATAAACTTAAAATAACCCCTTTTATTTTAAACTTTTTAATTTTGGATTCATCAGGGCTTAGTGCTGCGGAAAGTCATATGTGTGCAAAAAATATACATAAGCCCAAAATGCTTTGGAAGGATATTCTAACAGAACAATGAAAAGATCCTGACCCAGTGATTTTCTGGAGTCGGTGGTCTGTTTGTGTGTTTCCACAGGGAGAACAGCAGCCGATTTGGATTCCAGAGATCTTAACTAAAGTGATTTCTACAGACCAAAAAGAAGATGACTTGTCTCAAATCCATAACAGCTGATATCCTTACATCTGTGACAGCGGTTCTCTCACACCTAGAAGATAATAAATAATGAACACCATTAAAGCCTATTTCAAAAAAAAAAAAAAACCTTGGGGCTTGCTTGTGGGAATACCTTCAGACCCATTATGCAAGTTACAAGAAAAAGATGGGATATCTAAAGAAGAGTCAACCCAGGTGGTAACCAGGATGCCTTTATCAATGTCTATTTTATTATTGCCTTTTCCCACATTATGAAATTCTATTTTATTTTTTGAGCTCATACAGACCTAGGTTATTGTTTTTTCTGATCAGTTCTATTTATTGACTGTGGAGTTTTTAAACATTGCAATGTAGATTTAACCTGTGAAAAGCTACAAGGCCTTTACTGTTATGTAATGTGTTGTATGTATTATATTATGTATGCACACTTCTGTTTTGTGTTGTATGTCTGTATGTGCATGTGTCCATATATCATTTGTAAGGGGCGCTCATGAAAAAATGGATCCAAAAATTTTTATTATTCACGTGATTTAAATGGTTTAATTTAAATTGGGTGAACAGCTGTTGGGGATTGTTTTTAATATTTGAACAGAAAAGGAGGTTAACAGATCTGTTTTTTTTCTACTTTAACCTTTCTTTTTCATTATATTTAATAATTCTTTTCAGGATAATGTAAGTTGTTCAGAAAATTGTTTTCTTAGTGCTTGCTGGAATGTTACATAATTATTTTAAGATATCATTGCCAGAATTCCTATCTTCCTCCCAGTGCTGGTGAAGACAAAGATAAAACCAAACTACAGCTTCTTCGATATCTATCACAGTAAACTGTATAAACTGATGCTTCAATGAATAATAACTCAACTAGTGATGCTCAATCAAGGAGCTGATTTACTTTGGGAGGAAATGGACAAATTGATAGATTCCTCTGCTTTGAACTGCTTGCAGAACTTGCCTGGACTATCTATCAATTGTAAGCATTGTGAACTATCTGTTGGTTCAGCAAATTGTGGTAGTGCTGTGGCATCTGTGCTGATGGCATCATCAGTGGTACAATTTTTCCAAAAAGAACAGTCATTTGCCTTGGTGTCGAGGGATATTGCATCCTCCTCCCTTCTGCTTGTGATGGTGTAAAATTTGGGGGCAAACAGAGGTTAGGCAAAGAACCTCACCCTACCAATGGCAACAAAACCAAAATTTGGGAGCCAATATAGGTGAGGCAAAGAACCTCACCCCCCCACTGGCACAAAGGCCTATCCACAAGTATGACTGTATGCTGGACTAGTAGTCATTGACGGGTAAGATCCAATTACAATGGTACCAACCTAAAACAGGAGGCTGATGTCTTGATGTCAGTTCATCCGATGATGGGTAAGAACCATATCGGTAAGAACCATCAACCATATGATGATGGGTAACAACCTAAGAAAGGTGCAGTCCCTAAGCCACATGCTTGGTGTTTAATTAAACAGAAAGGGGGAGACGTTGAGGGACACAGCCAAGTCAGGATGATGAATGGCATTCTGCCTGAAGGGAGTGGTTGAGAGGTGACGCCAGATAGCCATTGAGATGAATATGTTTATGTTAAGCTGTGTATTCAGTTGTATATGGACCCCTGCTGTCTGGAAATAGGGTGACTCCAAAAATGGGGTGGCTTCAGGGATAGGGTGGTTTCTTCTACCTTGGGCGCCCACTAATTTGGAGTTCCTTTTGAGTTCTCTCTGGGTCTGACTGAGGATAGGCACGGATCCTGGAAGAGAGTGGGGAGAGTTCCTGGAGAGTGTGCATGGAGTGCTGGTGGAGTTGGGTATATAAAGTTTCCTGTTTAAACATACAACTACTTTGTGGCAGCTCGGTGATTTGTGCCCAGCCAGACTGCGGCACTAAACCTTAAATAAAACCAAATACTAATACTACACCTAGACCTAACCCTAGCCCTAATTGACATCCTAACCTTAACCTTAATACTAACCCGGAATCTGACTCATATCCTAATACTCACCCTATCTCTGAACACCACCCTAACCTTAAACCAAACCCTTATAATAACCCTAGCCTTATTTCAAGTCCTAATCCTAACCCTAAAACTAACTCTAACCCTGACTATTAACCTAAAATTAACAATCACTGTAAATATCAACCTAAAGTTAAAACTAATTCTAAAACCAGAGTTTAACCCCTAATTGTAACCCTAGTTCTTACAATAGCCATTTCTCTAACACTAGTGCTAAACCTAAAACAAAACTAGCCCTAATCCGAGCCCTAAACCTAGCTTTAACCCTAACTCTTGCCCTAATGCAAGCCCTTACCCTAGCTCTAACCCTATCTTTTACTCTAAGCCAAACCCTTACCCTAATACTAAACCTAATCCTTAACCTAACCCAAAACCTAACAGTACTATTAGTCCTAACACTAGCACTTATTATAGCTCTAACCATAACCCAAACCCTAACCCTAAACCTGACCCTTATTCTTACCCTAACACCTATCGTAGGACTAAACCTGAACCTAAACCTAAACTGAACCCTGACAGCAGCCCTTTCGGTAACCTAATACCTAAACCTAAACCTAATACTAGCCATAGAATTAATCATAGTCCAAAATCTAGCCATAACTCGAACACTAGTCCTAATGAAATATCTAGACATAGCCCTAAAAATAATCTTTAGCCTAAGCCAAACACTAACTCTTCCCCTAGTCCTAATTCTGGTTTAAAATCTAACCATAACACTAACATGAACAATGACTCTGACACTAACAGTAACCCTAGCTCTAAACACCACCCCAACCCTAAACTATCCCTAACTGTAATCCTAGACATGACTTTTACCCTTACTCTAATCCTAGTCCTAACCCAAAAACAAACATTAGCCCACATCCTATCCATAAAATTCACCTTAATCATAAACCTAATTCTAACCCTTACCCTAGCTACAAAACAAGCTATAATCCCAAACCTTATCCTAAACCTAACCCTAACGCTAAAGCTAACAATAAACCTAGCCCTAAACCCAGGCTTAACCCTAACACTAACCCTTGAGTTAAGATTAACTCTAACTCTTGCTCTAGCCCTACATCGAGTTCTAAACCAATTCCTTAGCATCACCCTAAACCTAGCCCTTAACTTAGCCCTAAAACTAGCCCTATCTTTAGCCCTAGCTCAAAGCCTAGATCTAAACCTAACTCTAAATATATTGCTAAAGCTAAGCCTAAACCTCACACTTCACTAGCCCTAACCCTAACACTAATCATAAAACCATCCCTAACCATACCCCAAGCTCTAAAACAAAACTGAGTCATAGCCCTAAACCTAACCCTTAACCTAAACCAAACCCTAACCTTACACCTAGCCCTACAACTATCTCTAATTCTAGTCATAAATCTAAGCTGAAAAGTAATTCGGACACTGACTCTGACCCTAACACTAACTCTAGATCTAAATACTGCCATAACCTTAAACCTAACACTAACACTAGACCTAGACCTAACCCTAACCCTAACTAGTGCTAATCATATCCCTACTTTGTATATTACTCATAGCCTTAACCCTAGCCCTAAACTAAACCAAAACCTAGCCTTAATCCAAGTCCTAAACCTAGCTTCAATCCTAAACTTAAACCTAACCCTAACCCCCACAAAAAAGCCCTAATCCTATACATATCCCTAGCCCTAATCTTAGGTCTAACCCTATCCAATACCCTAATGATAACCCTAACCCTTAGGCTAAACATTAGGCCTAATCATAACTCTATTCATTACACTTAACCACATCTAAACCCTAAACCTAACCCTGTCATTAACCCTAACCATAATCCTAATGCTAATTCGAACCCTAAACCTTATCTCTAACCTAAACCAAACCCTAAACTTGAACCTGACGCTAATAATAACCCTAGGTTTAAACCTGACCACTATCCTTAACCTACTACTTATACTGGAACAAGCTATTAACCTTACACTAAATCTAAACCAAACTGTAACCCTAGATCTCTCAGTAGCCCTAGGCCTAAAACTAGTCCTAACTCTAACACAAACACTAGCCTTCATTCTAGCCCTAAGCCTAGCCTTAATCATAACCCTAATCCTAACCCTACCTCTTACCCTAATGCTAACCCTCACCCTAGCCCATAACTTAGGTATAACACATTCCCTTACCCTACATGTAACTCTAACTCTGACCCTAATCTGAGGTCTAAACCTAACACTAACCCTAGCCCTAATGTAGCACTATCCCTAAACATAACCCGAGCCCTAGCCTTATGACTAACTTTAACTCTCACACTAGCCTATCACTATATCTAACCCTATCCCTTAGCATAACCCTAACCCTTGCCCTATCCTTAGTCCTAGCCCTAACCATAGATCAAATACTAACTCTAAATCTATCCCAAACCCGAAGCCTAAGATTAACCATTATAAATACATTTATATTTAGATTCTATGTCTATAGATGTAAGCTTCAATTATTGTTTAGAATATAGTCATTAGTTTCAAAAATGGCATACTATTTCTGGTGGTATATAGAGAACTGATGGTCAGGGGAAGGATGCTATGTTAATGGGGAAAGGAGTGAGGGTATGAGATTAACCTATCTTAGCAATTTGGAGAAGAATTGTAATGAATAGACAGGGGTAATTTATGGAAGAATATATAAATTAAAATTTCTAATCTGTATTCATAAAATTACCCTATGTATAAATAGTAAAAGTTACGAGTTTGAAAGGGGCATAAACAGAGGAAGGAAAAAAAGAAGAAAAAAATAACAAGGAATGAAAGTAAGAGAGTGAGAATAAAAATAAAATAAAATAAAGGGGTGGGGTGAGGTGGGCCTGTGCAATTCCTCTATATTACACTATTCTGATGATTCAGTTCTTAAAGCCCAATTTTATGCAGAGTTCTTGGTTTCACATATGTTGAGATTGTGATGGCCAGAGGGGGAAGGGTAGAGCAGAATAGATGATGAGAGCTAGAATAGAAAAGTCTCTCAGAACTCTGTTTTCTTCCAGTAGATGGAGTTGTCTATTCCTAGCTTGAGTCTTTGTGGTAAGGGTGGTGGCGGTAGCCAGTTTGAGAGGGCCTGAGCTTCTACCTTGAGCCTCCCTACTCTTAGTCTCTGAGTTGGAAACCAGGTACATGTACTGTTGCTCTTCTGCATTGATAGCTATGCCCCCCAAAAAAGCTTGTGAGAAAAATTTTGAGTTATCAGAGCTGGAGGTAGGGAATTTGGGTACCTGAGCAGCTGCAGAACTGAGCTGGTAGCCATTGCCACAGATAGATGGTGAGTAAGGTTTTCCAAGATGGATTCTATCTGTTACCTGTGTAGAGTGTTTGGTGAGGTGGGTGGTTCTGGCGTGACCTTTGGACATGTCCAGAGCTTGCTCTGGTGACCCACAAGCAAAGCCTCTCTGTTCTGTGCTACCTAGCCTCAATGCCCAGAGTGCTTGCAGGGCCGAGACTTCCCTCTGAGCCGAGAGCAAACCCGTGGCAAAGACTTCCTTCTGCACCAAGAGCTCACGCGTGGCTGAGACTTCCCTCTGAGCTGAGACCACATGCGCAGCCAAGACTTCCTGCATGTCAGAGACTTCAGACTTCCGACTGAGCCAAGAGCAACCACACAGCCAAGCCTTCCATCTGCGCAGAGAGCTCCAGTGTGGCCCTATTTTTCTTCAAATTTCTATGATATTGGGCAAGATTCAACTTTTACTTAGCCTTACTATGCTCCACAGGTTTGGGTCTTTTTGGTTCAATGGTTCACTGTCAGGCACAGTTTGTATTTTGAGATTTTCTTTCATTATGCCTTATTAATGTGAATAAAAATTGAGCTGGAAATCAAACAGGCTTAGTAGGAGGTGCTTGAAAATTTACAAATCAGTTGTCACTGGGCACTTTCTGATTTCTTTTTTTCTTTTTTCTTTTTTGAAGATAGGCCAAAGCCAAAGCATGCAAAAGCAACTGTATCTGAGAGCCCTTAAGGAGAAAACAGAAAAATATGTATGCATTTTTGGAATAAGTCTTCCAGTGATTTTATCATATTTATTTGATACTATGCAGTATTCATCTTTATCTTTCCCCACTAGACTTCCCAAGTTTGGGACATCTAGGATCAATGGTTTTCTATACAGGTAAGTGTTAGTGTTATGGTTATGGTTAGGGTTAAGTTTAGAGCTAGTGTTAGAGTTAGAGTTGTTTTTGTTCAAATTTCTTTGATACAGAGCTGGATTCATCTTTTCCCTAGCCTTACTATAATCTCCAGGTTTTGGCCTTCTGGGTTCAGTGATTCGCTGCAGGAGCAGTTTGTATTTTAAGTTTTCACTTCATTTTGACCTATATGGGTAAATGAAAATAGAGCTTGAAATGAAACAGAGTTGGTTTGAAAGTTTGCTTGAAACTTCACACACTCAATCAGTGCTCAGTGTGCATTCTCAGGTTTCTTTCTTTAGGAAGTAGCCCTAAGCTTAAATAGAAAGAAACAGCTTAATCTGTGAGTGTTTTAGGAACAATCTTCAATATTTTTAGTCAAATTACTTTGGTACTATACAGGATTCATCCTTTAACTATCCTTTGTACAAGCCCCAATTTGGGGCCTTTAAGTTCAATGGTTCACTGTCAGAAATAAATTGAATTTTTAGGTGTCACTTCATTATGGCCTATAGGTGTGAATGACAATGAAGCTGAAAATCAAACAGTGTTGGCACTAGCTTCTTGGTACATCTCACACTCAATTACTTCTCTATGGACACTCTCTGCTTTCTCTCTATTGAATATAGGCCAAAGAAGAAACATGCAAAAACAACTTTATCCAAGAGCATTTTAGGGGTCAAAGAAAAATAAGCATGTAATGAATTACTTCCCAAAATTATTTGTTCAAAATTCTTGATTCTATGCATGATTCATCTCTTAGCTTGCCACAATAGGCTTCAAAACTTTGGGATTTCCATGATCAAAAGTTTTCTAAACAGGTTACTGTTAAGGTTTCAGTTAGGGTTAGGGCTAAGTTTAGACTAGTGTTAGATTTAGAGTTTTAATTTCTTTGATGCTGGGCAGGTTTAATCTTTTACCTAGCATTACTTTGTTTCCCGGGTTTGAGCCTTCTTAGTTCAATAGTTCTCTGGCAGTAATAGTTTGTGTTTTGAGGTTTCACTTTATATTGTCTTATATGGTAAATGGAAATGGAGCTCAAAATTCCAATAGGGTTGGTGCTTGCTGCTTCAAACTTCACACACTCAATCAGGTCTCTCGGTGCTCTATCTGAATTCTTCCTTGTGAAAATAGCCTAAGCTAAAGCATACAAAAATAACTTTATCCAAAAACACTTTAGAATCAAACAGGGAAATATGCATGAACTGAACTACCAAAACAAATTATTTGATCAAACTTTTTTGATCCTGCACTGTAATCATCTGTTACGTTTCCCCTCTAGGCTCCTCAAGTTTGGCCTTTATATGCCCGAAGGCCCTCTATACAGGATAGGGTTAGTTTTAGGACTAGGGTTAGAGAAAATGTTAGGATTAGGTGTACTTCTGTTCAAATATCTTTGACGCTGGGCCGGATTCATCTTTGAGCTAGCCTTACTTTTTTACCCAGGTTTGGGCCTTCTTGGTTCAGCAGATTGCTGTAATGAAAAGTTTGTACTTTAAGGTTTCACTCTATGTTGACCTATACGGGTAAATGGAAATGTAGCTGGAAATCAAACAGGGTTGATGCTAGGGGCTTAAAACTTCAAATACTCAATCAGTAATCTTTGGAACTCTCTGGTTTCTTCCTTGTGAGGTTTCCCCAAACTTTATCACACTGTACTTTAGGAGAAAACAGGGCAATATAAATGTACGAAAATACCTCTCCCAACTACTTAGTCAAAATTTTGGATCCAGGGCAGGATTCATATGTTAGCCTGCCTTACTAGAAGCCCCACATTTGGGACTTTTATGACAAAGGTTGTCTAAACAAGTTAATTTAGATTTAGGGTTAGGGTTAGAGCTAGGTTTAGAGCAAATCTTAGGGCAAGAGTTAGTTTGTTGAAATTTCTTTGACACTGGGCAAGTTTAATCTTTTATGTAGCTTTACTCTTTTCCAGAGATTTGGGCCTTGTTTCAATGGTTCCCTGTAAAAAATCAGTTTGTATTTTAAAGTTTCACTTCAAATTGAACTATATGGGTAAATAGAAATGGAGCTAGAAATCCAAAAGAGTTTGTGCTAGCTTCTTGAAACTTGACACACTCAATCAGTTCTCAGAGAGCATTCTCAGGTTTGTTTCCTGTGGAAGTAGCCCTCAGCTAAAGTAGAAAGAAACAGTTTTTTTCTTCAAACGCTTTAGGAGCAAGCAGAATTCCCGTGTACTGAAAGAGCTTTGAATATTTTGGTCAGATAACTTTGATACTGTACGGATTCATCCTTGACCTAGCCTTAGTAAGCTCCCCAAGTTTGGCCCTTCAAGGTTCAATGGTTCACTTTCAGGAACAGTTGGAATTTTCAGGATTCACCTCATCATGGCCTATAGGTATGAATGGAAATGGAGCAGGAAATCAAACAGGGATAGTGCTAGCTTCTTGAAATTTCACACAATCTGTTCTCTGTGGGCACTCTCTGGTTCCTTCCTAGTGAAACATTTCCAAAGCTGAGACATGCAAAAGACATTATCCATGAGTACTTTAGGAGAAAACAGGTAAATATTCATGTACTGAACTACCATCCCCAATTATTTGGTAAGATTTTTTTTATACTGGAAAGGATTTATCTGTTAGCTTGCCCTACTAGGCTTCCTAAAGTTTGGGAGTTCTATCACCAAATGTTCTCTATACATGATAGGGCTAGGATTAGGTTTAGGGCTATGGTTAGAGCTAGTGTTAGCACTAGAGTTAGTTTTGTTCATATTTCTTTGATACTTTGAAGGATTCATCTTTAACTAGCCTTACTATGTTCAGTTCAATGGTTTGCTGTCAGGAACATTTTTTATTTTAAGTTTTCACTTCATTTTAACCTATATGGGTAAATGGAAGTGGAGCTAGAAATCAAACAGGTCTGATGCTAGATGCTTCAAATTTAACACACTCAATCAGTTGTCTGTGGGCACTATCTGGTTTGTAACATGGGAATGTAGCCTTAAACTGAAGCATGCAAAGCAAGTTTATCTGAGAGCAGTTTGGGAGAAAAGAAGGAAATATGAATATCCTGAAATACCTCCCCCAATCATTTGGTCATATTTCTTTAATACTGCAAAGGATTTATCTTTTAGTTTGCCTCACTTGTCTCCACAAGTATGGGACTTCTATGATGAAAAGTTCTCTAAACAGTGTATGGTTAGTATTAGGGTTAGTGTTTGGGCAAGTGTTAGAGTGAGTGTTAGCGTTAGAATTAGTTTTGGTCAAATTTCATTGATACTGGGCAGGATTCATCTTTTACCTAGCCTTGCTATGTTTATCAGTTTTGGGCTTTCTTAGTTCAAGGTTCACTCTCAGGAACAATTTGCGTTTTAAGGATTCACTTCATTTGAACCTATACGGTAAATAGAAATGGAGCTGGAAATCAAACAGGGTTTGTGCTAGCTACTTAAAATTTCACACACTCAATCTGTTCTCTGTGGGCCCACTCTGGTTTCTTCTTAGTAAAATTTTCCAAAGATATAAGATGAAAAAGAACATTATCTAAGAGAACTTTAGGGAAAAACAGGGGAAATAGGCATGTACTGAAACACCTTCCCCAATTATTTTGTCATTTTTTTTTTAAACTGTGCCGTATCAATTGGTTACCTTGTGCTACTAGGCACCCCAAGTTTGGGACTTCTATGATCATAGGTTCTCTAAACAGCTTAGGGTTACGGTTAGGATTAGGGGTAGGGTTTTAAATAGTGTTAGGGTTTGAGTTAGTTTTTTTCAAATTTCTTTGATACCAGGCAGGATTCATCTTTTACCTAGCCTTACTATGTTCCCCAGGTTTTAGCCTTCTCAATTTTAGGTTTGGTGTCAGGAACAGTTTGTGTTTTAAGGTTTCACTTTATTTTGACTTATATGGGAAATTGTAAATAAAGTTGTATTTAAAAAAAAGAGTTGGTGTTAGCTGCTTGAAACATTACACACTCAATCAGTTCTCTGTGGGCACTCTCTGCTTCGTTCCTTGTGAATATAGCCCTATGCTGAAGCCTGCAAAGCATAGGTTTAGGGTTGGGGTGATACTTAGAGCTAGGTTTAATGTTAGGGTCAGAGTCAGGGTCAGGGTTAGTTTTTGGGTTAGAATTAGGACTCAAATTAGGGCTTAAGTTAGAGCTAGGTGTAGGGTTAGAATTTGGTTTAAGCTAAGGGTTAGGGTTAGGTCTACGGCTAGGGCAAGTGTTAGTGCTGGATTTTAGATTAGTTTTATATTTAGGCCTAGTGTTAGGGTGAGGTTTAGGCTTAGAGTTAGGGTTATATTTATATTTAGGGTTACATCTAAGGATAGGGATAGGGGTAGGGCTAGGTTTATTAAGGGATAGGGTTAGAACTAGAGATGCGGCTAGGACGAAACAAAGAGTTAGACTTATGACTAAGCTTAGTGTTAGGGTTAGGTTACAGCTAAATTAGGGCTAGGATTAGGACTACGTTAAGCGTTAGGTTTATGCCTAGAGGTAGGGCTAGGGTTAGGTTTAGAATTGCAGTTAGGATTAATTTTAGTGAAATGGGTGGCATATAGCTAGCTCTAGGACTAGGGTGAGGTTTAGAATTAAGAATTGGGCTAGGGTTAGTGTTTGGGTTTGGATTAAGGCTAGATTTAGGTCTAGGGTTTCTTTAGGGTTAAGGCTAAGGCTGGGACTGGGGCTATTGTCTGTTTTAGGGTTATGGGTAGGGATTATTTTAGGGTTAGATTATGGTAGGTCTAGTGTAGGGGTTACATTTATGGTAATGCTCAGGTTTAGAGCTGGGGTTATTATTAGGGTTAGGGTCAGAGTTACCATTTGGTTGAGGTTAAAGTTTAATTTTAGGGCTTGAATTAGTGTTAGGTTTAGGCTTAGGGTTAGGGTAAAAAATAGGGTTAATTTTAGGATTCAGTTAAGTTCTAGAGTAAAGGATGTGTTAGGTTTAGTGATAGGGTTAGGGTTAGCATTAATTTTAGCATTATGTTTAGTGTAATGGATAGATTTAGAGCTAGAGTTAGGGCTAGGTTATGATTTGGATTTAGTCTACAAATAGGATTAGGTTTATAGATAGGGAAAGGGTTTTGTTTAGGGTAAGTGTTAGGTTTAGGGCTAGGGTTATGGTTAGGTTAGGGTAACTCTTAGTGTTTGAGGTAGAATAAGGGCTAGCCTGAAGGTTAGGTTTAAGTTTAGGTCTAGGGTTATGTTTATGGTTAGGGTTTGGTTTAGGGTTAGGGTTATGGCAAGAGTTATCATTAGGTTTAGTGTTAGGTTTAGGGTAATGGTTAATGTTAGATTTAGGGTTAGAATTAGGGTTAGGGTATGGTTTGGGCTAGTGTTAGGATAAGGTTCAGTGTAAAGCTTAATGTTTCAGCTAGAGGTAGGGCTATGGTGATGGTTAGCTGTAGGGTTAGGTATAGGTTTACATTTATGTTTATGGAAAGATTTAGTGTTAGGGATAGGGTTATAATTATGGCTAGGCTTAGGGTTAGAGTAATTGATGGGGTTAGAGCTAAAGTTCTGGTTAGGTTTAAGGTTAGAATTAGAACTAGATTTAGGGTTATGGTTAGGGCTAAGTTTATGTTTATGGTAAGTGTTTGGCTTTGGGCTAGGTTTTGGTCTAAGGCTAGGGTTAGTGTTAGGACTAGGGTTAGGGTTAGGTTAATGCTTAGGGCTATGTTTGGGCCTAGGATTAAGGCTAGGTATTGTGTTAGGTTGAGTGCTAGTTTTATGACTATAGGTAATGTAAGAGCTAGGTTTATTCTTAGGGCCTGTTTTAGGGTTAGGTTTATGGCTAGCTCTATTGTTAGGTATAGGTTTTATGTTAGGGTCAGGTTTAGAGCTAGGTTTAGTGTTAGGGTCAGGGTCAGTGTTCAGGATAGGGTTAGGGTTAGATTTAGTGTCAGAATTAGGACTAGAATTAGGTCTAGGACTAAGATAAATTTTTGATTTAGATTAAGGGTTAGTGTAGGGCTAGAGCTTGGTTTTTGTTTAAGTCTAGGACTAGACTTATAGCTATATTAAGGATTAACTTTTTTTTCTAGGTATTGTGTTAGGGATAGGTATAGGTATAGGATTACCAGTAGGGCTGGTGTTGGGGTTTGGCTTAGGGTCAGGGTAAGGTTTAGACCTAAGGTTACTGTTAGGGTCAGAATAAGAGTCATGGTTAGAATTAGATTTAGAATGAGGGCAAGGGTAAGGACTAGTCAAACGTTTAGAGTTTATGTTAGGCTAAGGATTAGGGTTAGGTCTAGAGTTAGCATTTGTGTTTGGGTTTTTCTTAGGATAAGGAAAAGTTTTAGAGCTCAGGTACTGCTAGGGTTAAGGTTAGGGTTAGGGCTAATGATAGGGTTAAGATAAGGTTTAAAACTAGGTTAGGGCTCAGATTAAGGGTAGGATTTGTGTTAGGTTTAGGGCTAGTCTTATGAAAATGACTAATGTATGAACAAAGGTTATGATCAGGGCTAGTTATATAGTTAGAGTTAAGGCTAGGTCTTTAGTTAGTGTTAATTTAAGGTACGGGAGACAGTTTTAATGTTAGGGTCAGTGTCAGGGTCAGGGTAAGTTTTAGAGTTAGGATGATGTGTAGGGTTAAGGTTTGGTTTAGGTTATGGGTTAGGGTCAGGGATATGGGTTTTTTTTATGGTTAGGTCTAGGGGTAGGGAAAGTTTAGGATTAGCATTAATGTTAGGACTAGTATTTGGGTTTAGTTTATGATTATGGTTATGGTTAAATTTAGAGTTATGTTTAGATTCAGAGTTAGGTTTAGATCTAGGGTTAGGGCTAGGGCTAAGGATAGAATTAGGGATAGGGCTAGGGACAGAGTTTGATTCAGTCTTAGGGCTAGAGTCAGGGTTACAATAGGACTAAATTAGGGCTAGGATTAGAGTTAGGCTTAGTGTTAGTGTTAGGCCTATGGTTAAGTCTAGGATTCGGTTTAGGTTTAGGGTTAGGCTTAGGTTTAGAGTTATGGTTAGGTTTAGGGTTATTGTTAGTATATGGTAAAGGATGAGGTTTTAGCTAGCTTTAGGTCTAAAGTGAGATTTAGTATTACTGTTTAAGTCAGGCAATGTTTCGGGTTAGGATTAAGGGTAGGTTTAGGGCTAGGATTAGGTCTAGGGCTAATTTCAGGTTCAACATTACAGTAAAAGATAGTTATTAGTTAGGTTTATGGCTATGTCTAGTTTATGGGTTAGGTTTAGGGTTAGGTTCAGATTTAAAGCAAAGAGTATTCTTTGTTTGGTGAGGTGGGTGGTTTTGGGGTGATCTTTGACCATGTCCAGAGCTTGATATGGTGACCCGCAAGCAAAGCCTCTGTGTTCTGTGCTACCTAACCTCTGCACTGAGAGTGCCTGAAGGGCTGAGACTTTCCTCTGAGCTGAGAGCAAACTCGCAGGAAAGACATCCATCTGAACCAAGAGCTCACGCGTGGCTGAGACTTCTGTCTGAGCTGAGAGCTCATACGCAACTTGGACTTCCTTCTGTGCAGAGAGCTCATGCGTGGCCGATACTTCCGACTTTTGACTGAGCCGAGAGCAACCACCCAGTCGAGCCTTCCATCTGCACAGAGAGCTCCAGTGTGGCCCTAGTTTTCTTCAAATTTCTATGATATTGGGCAAGATTCATCTTTTACTTAGCCTTACTATGCTCCACAGGTTTGGGCCTTCTCGGTTCAATGGTTCGATCTCAGGAACAGTTTGAATTTTAAGATTTTCTTTCATTATGGCTTATTGTTGTGAATGAAAATTGAGCTGGAATTCAAACAGGGTTGGTAGGATGTCCTTGAAACTTCACAAATCATTTCTCAATGGGCACTTTCTGATTTCTTTTTTTTTTTTGAAGTTAGGCAAAAGCTGAAGTATGCAAAAGCAACTGTATCTGAGAGCCCTTAAGGAGAAAAGAGAGAAGTATGTATGTTTTTTGAAACAAGTCTCCAAATGATTTGATCAGATTTCTTTGATACTGTGAAGTATTCATCTTTATCTTTTCCCACTAGGCTCCCCAAGTTTGGGTCTTTCTAGGATCTCTATACAGGTAAGGGTTACGGATATGGTTATGGTTAGGGTTAGGTTTAGATGTAGTCTTAGAGTTAGAGTTAGTTTATGTTCAAATTTCTTTGATACTTGGCTGGATTCATCTTTTCCTTAGCCTTACTATTTTCTGCAGGTTTGGGCCTTCTGGGTTCATTGGTTCGCTGTCAGGAACAGTTTGTATTTTAAGTTTTTACTTCCTTTTGACCTATATGGGTAAATGGAAATAGAGCTCAAAATCAAACAGTGCTGTTTTGAAAGTTTGAGTTTCACACACTCAATCGGTTCTCAGTGTGCATCCTCTGGTTTGTTTCTTGAAGAAGTAGCCCCAAGCTGAAATAGAAAGAAATAGCTTCATCTGTGAGTGCTTTACAAGCAATCTTCAAAATTTTGGTCGAATTACTTTGATACTGTAAAGGATTCATCCTTTACCTAGCCTTAATAGGATCCTCAATTTGGGGCCTTTAAGTTCAACGGTTCACTGTCAGGAACAGTTTGAATTTTTAGGTGTCACTTTGTTATGGCCTATAGGTGTGAATAACAATAAACCTGGAAATCAAACAAGGTTGGTACTAGCTCCTTGATACGTCACACACTCAACTAGTTCTCTGCAAGCACTCTCCACTTTTTCTATTGAATATAGGCCAAAGGAGAAGCATGAAAAAACAAATTTATGCTAGAGCATTTTAGGAGACAACAGGGAATTAAGCATGGAATGAACTACCTTCCACGATTATTTGATCAGATTTCTTTTATACTGTGCATTTTTTTTCATCTCTTAGCTTGCCCCACTAGGCTTCACACCTTTGGGACTTCTATTATCAAAGGTTATCTAAACAGGTTAGGGTTAAGGTTACAGTTAAGGTTAGTGCTAGGTTTAGACCTAGTGTTAGGTTTAGAATTAGTTTCGTTCAAATTTTCTTGATACTTGGCAGGATTCATCTTTTACATATAATTACTATGTTGCCCAGGTTCGGATCTTCTCAGTTCAAAGGTTCACTGACAGTAACAGTTTGTGTTTTGAGGTTTCACTTTATTTTGACCTATATGGTAAAGGGAAATGGACCTCGAAATCAAAGAGGGCTGGTGCTAGCTTATTGAAACATCTCACATTCTATCAGTTCTCTGTGTGCACTCTCTGGTTTGTTCTTTGTGAATGTATCCCTAAGCTGAAGCATGCAAAGCCACTTTATCTGAGAGTACTTTAGGGGAAAAAAATAGGCATGTACTGAACTATCTCCCCCAATTATTTGGTGAGATTTCTTAGATGCTGCACAGGATTCGTCTATTAGCTTGCCCCGGTAAGCTCCCCACGTTTGGGACATCTAGGATCAATGATTTTCTAAACAGGTTAGGGTTAATTGTATGATTAGGGTTAGGGCTAGCATTAGAAATAGTGTTAGTGTCAGAGTTTGTTTTTTTCAAATTTCTTTTATACAGGGAAGGATTCATCTTTTACCTAGGCTTATTATGTGCCCCAGTTTCAGGGCCTTCTTAGTTTAATGGTTCGCTGTCAGGAATAGTTTATTTTTAATGTCTCACTTCATTTTGACCTATATGGGTAAATGCAAATGGAGCTAGATATCAGAGGGTTGGTGCTAACTGATTAAAACTTCACATACTCAATCAATTGTCTTTGGGAACTATCTTGTTTCTTTCTTGTGAATGTCACTGTAAGATGAAGCATGCAAAACTAATTTATCCAAGATCACTTTAGAAGAAAACAGGGCAATATGCATGGAGTGAAATACCGCACCCAAATATTTGGTCAGATTTTTTTGATACGGTGCAGAATTCATCTGTAAGCTTCCCCACTAATCTCCCCAAGTTTGAAACTTTTATGATCAAAGGTTCTCTTTACAGGTTAGGGTTACAGTTATGGTTAGAGTTAGGGCAAGTTTTAGAGCTGGTGTTAGGGTTAGAGTTAGTTTTATGCAACCTTTTTGATACTGGGCAGGATTCATCTTTTTCCTATTCTTAGTATACTCCCCATGTTTGGGATTCCTAGGTAAAAGGAGTTGCTTTCAGGAGCAATTTTAATTTTCATGTTTCACTTCATTTTGCCCTATAGGAGTGTATGAAAATGGAGCTGGAACTCAAACAGGGTTTTTGCTAGCTGCTTAAAACTTCACACACTCAATCAGTTCTCAATGCACTTTCTCTGCTTTGTTTTCTGTGGAAGTAGCCCAAAGCTGAAGTAGAAAGAAACAGCTTTATCTGTGAGCACTTTAGGAGCAAGCTTCAACTTTTTTGCTTGATTGCTTTGATACTGTACAGAATTCATCCTTTTCCTAGCCTTAGTAGGATACCCAAGTTTGGGCCTTCACGGTTTGCCAGTTCACTGTCAGGAACAGTTTGAATTTTTAGGTTTCACTTTATTATGGTCTATAGATGTGAATGAAAATGAAGATGTAAATTAAACAGGGTTAGTACTAGCTGCTTGAAACTTCACACATTCAATCAGCACTCTGTGGGGACTCTCTGGTTTGTTCCTTGGGAAAGTAACATAAAATGCAGCATGAAAAATAATTTAAACAAGAGAACATTAGGAGAAAACAGAGAAATATGAATGTACTGAAATACCTCCTCCAATTACTTGGTCAGATTTCTTTGATACAGTGCAGGATTTATCTGTTAGCTTTCCCCACTAGGCTCCTTTATTTGGGGACTACTATGATCAATGGTTCTCTAAACAGGTTAGATTAGGTTTAGTATTAGATTAGGGCTACGTTTACAGCTAGTGTTTTATTGAATTTAGTTTTGTTCAAATTTCTTTGATACTGGGCAGGATTCAGATTTCTAATAGCCTTACTATAATCCCTAGGTATGGGACTCTTGGTTCAAGTGTTAGCTGTCTGGAAAAGTTTGTATTTTAAGTTTTTACTTTATTTTGACCTATGTGGGTAAATGGAAATGGAACTAGAAATAAAACAGGGTTGGTGCTTGCTACTTCAAACCTCACACACTCAATCAATTCTCTATGCGCATTATGTGGTTTATTCTTTGTGAAAGTAGCCCTAAGCAGAACCATGCAAAGCAACTTTATGTAAGAGCACCTTAGGAGAAAGTGGAAATATGCATGTGCTGAACTACCTCCCCCAATTATTTAGTTAGTATTCTTTGATACTGTGAAAGCTTTTTCTGTTAGCCTGCCCCAATTGGCTCCACAAGTGTGGGACTTCTAGAATAAAAGGGACTTCAAACAGGATAAGGTTAGTGTTAGGGTTAGTGTTAGGACTAGGATTAGACCTAGTGTTAGAGTTAGAGTTAGTTTTGTTTTCAAATTTCTATGATACTATGCAGGATTCATCTTTTTTTCTATTTTGACTATACTCCAAATATTTGGGCCTCCTACATAAAGGGTTTGCTTTCAGGAACAGTTTAAATTTTCATGTTTCTTTGCTTTTTACCCTATAGCGGTGAATGGAAATGAAGCTTTGTTTCAAACAGGGTTGGGGCTAACTGCTTAAATCATCACACAATCACTAAGTACTTAGTGAGAATTCTCTGGTTTGTTTCCTGTGGAAGTAGCCCTAATCTGAAGTACAAAGAAACAGCTTTATCTCTGAGTGTATTAGGAGCAAGCAGAGTACACATGTACTGAAAGAGCTTTGAATTTTTTTGGTTGGATTACTTTGATATGTACAGGATTTATTCTTGACCTAGCCTTAGGCTCCCCAATTTTGGGCCTTCAAGTTTGGGCCTTCGCTTTTAGGGACAGTTTCTTTTTTAAGGTTTCACTTCATTTTGACATAAATGGAAATGAAGCTAGCAATAAAACAGTGTTGGTGCTATTTGATTCTAAACTTCACACACTCAATCAGTTCTCTGTAGGCAATCTCTGGTTTGTTCCTTGTTAATGTAGCTCTAAGCAGAAGCATGCAAAGCAAGTTTATCTGAGAGCACTTTAGGAGAAAAGAGGAAAATATAAATATATTGAAATACCTTCCCCAAATATTTGGTCATATTTATTTGAATACTTTGCAGTATTCATCTACTACCTTGGCCCACTAGGATCCCCAATTTGGAGACTTCTATGATCATAGTTTCTCTAAACATCTTAGGTTTAAGGTTGGGGATAGAGTCAAATCTAGCATTAGAGTTACAGTTAGATTTGTTCAAATTTATTTGATACTTGGCAGTATTTTTCTTTTCCTTTCCCTTGTTAAATTCCCCAGTTTTGGACCTTCTCAGTTCAACTGTTCACTGTCAGGAACACTGTATATTTTAAGGTTCATTTCATTTTGATCTCTATGGTTAAATGGAAATGGAGCTCAAAAATAAACAGTGTTAATGCTAGCTGCTTGAAACTTCACAAACTCAATCAATTCCCTGTTGGTACTCTTTTATTTCTTCCTTGTGAAAGTATCCCAAAGCTGAAGCAAGCCAAAATATACTTTATTTGAGAGCACTTTAGGAGACAACAGGAAAATATGCATGTACTGAACTACGTCCCCCAGTCATTTGGTCAGATTTCCTTGATACTGCAAAGGATTTATCTGTTAGTTTGTCCCACTAGTCACCACAAGTTTGAAACTTCTATGATCAAAGCTTCTCTAAACAGATTAGGGCTAGTTTTAGAGTTAGAGTTAGGGCTACTGTTAGAGCGAGTGTTAGTGTTAGAGATAGTTTTGTTCAAATTTCTTTGATATGGGGCAGGATTCATCTTTTACCTAGCCTTACTATGTTTATTAGTTTGGGGCCTTCTTGATTCAAGGTTCACTGTCAGGAATAGTTTGAGTTTTAAGGTTTAACGTCATTTGAACCTGTACAGGTAAATGGAAATGGAGCTAGAAATCAAACAGGGTTTGTGCTAGCTGCTTGAAACTTCACACACTCAATCTGTTCTCTATGGGCACTCTGTGGTTTCTTCCTTTTGAAAGTAGCTCTAAGCACAAGCATGCAAAATAACTTTATTCAAGAGCACTTATATGGAAAATCAGGGAAATATGCAAATCCTGAACTACCTCCCAACAATTACTTGGTCAGATTTGTTTGATACTGCACAGGATTCATCTGCTAGCTTGTTGCCATGGGTTCCCCAAGTTTTGGACTTGTATGATCTAAGCTCTATAAACAGGATAGGTTTAGGGTTAGTGTTAGTGTTAGAGTTAGGAATAGATTTAGAACTAGTGTTAGCATTAGAGTTATTTTTGTTTTAATTTCTTTGATACTAGGCAGGATTTCACTTTTACCTAGTCTTATTTTGTTCCACAGTTTTGTGCATTCTAATTTCAATTTTTCACTTTCAGGAACAGTTTGTATTTTAAAGTTTTACTTCAAGCTGCCCTATATGGGTAAATGGAAATGGAGCTGGTAATCAAACAGGGTTGGTGCTCGCTGCTTGATATTTCACACACTCAATCGTTTCTCTGTGAGCACTCTCTGTTTTCTTCCTAGTGAAAGTTTTCCAAAGCTATGGCAATAAAAATAACATTCTCTAAGAGCACTTTAGGAAAAAGCAGGGGAAATACCCATGTACTGAAACTCCTCCCCCAATTACTTTGTCATTTTTTTTTTATACTGCGCAGGATTCATCTGTTACCTTGCCCTACTAGGCATCCAATGTTTGGGTCTTCTATGATCAAAGTTTTGCTAAACAGGTTAGGGTTAGGGTTAGGGTTAGGTTTAGGGCTAGGGTTAGAATTAGTGTTGGGGTTAGAGTTAGTTTTGTTCAAATTTCTTCGATACCAGCGAGGATTCATCTTTTACCTAGCCTTACTATATTCCCCATGTTTGGGCCTTCTCAGTTCATGGATCACTGTCAGGAACAGTTTGGGTTTTCAGGTTTCACTTCATCTTGAATTATATGTGTAATTTGAAATGGAGCTGGATAACACACAGGGTTGTTGGTTTTAGCTGCTTAAAAATTCACACACTCAATCAGTACTCTGTGGGCACTCTCTGATTTGTTCCTTGTGAATGTTGCCCTATGGTGAAGCATGCAAAGCATAGGTTTAGGGTGAGGGCGATGTATAAGGCTAGGTTTAGTGTTAGGGTCAGAGTCAGGGTAAGGGTTAGTTTTAAGGTTAGGGTTAGGACTCTATTTGGGGCTAAAGTTAGAGCTAGGTGTAGAATTAGGGTTTGGTTTAAGTTAAGGTTTAGGGTTAGGGCTATGGCTTAATTTTGTTTTAGTGCTAGGGCTAGTGTTAGAGCTAGATTTTGGATTAGTGTTAGAGTAAGGTCTAATGTTAGGTCGAGGTTTAGGATTAGGTTTAGGGTTAGATTTAGATTTAGGGTTAGATCTAGGACTAGGTTGGGGCTAAGTTAGGGTTCCAAAAGGGATAGGGTTAGAACTAGGGATATGGCTAGGAAGAGAGTTTTAGACTTAGTACTAGGCTTAGGTTAGAGTTAGATTTACAGCTAAATTAGGGCTAGGATTAGGGCTAAGGTTAGTGTTAAGGTTAGGTCTAGGATTAGGGCTAGGTTTAGGGTTAGCATTGGGGTAAAGGTTAAGTTTAGTGGAATGGTTGGTGTTACAGCTAGCCTTACGTCTAGGATGAGGGTTAGAATTAGAATTAAATTTATGATTAATATTCAGGGTAGGATTAAGGTATGTTTAGGGCTAGAATGATGGCTAGGTTTTCTTTTAGGTTTAGGGCTAGAACTAGGGCAAAGACTAATGTTAGGTCTAAAGTAATGGTTAGGGATACTTTTAGGATTACGTTATGCCTAGTTCTAGTGAGTTACATTTAGTGTAAGGGTCAGGTTTAGAGCTAGGGGTTTCATTAGGGTTAGAGTCAGGGTTGGCATTTGATTTAGCTTAAATTTTAAGGTTATGGCTTGAGTTAGTGGTAGATTTAGATTTAGAGTAATAGGTATGGTTAGGTTTAGGTCTCATTTAAAGTTGAGGGTAAAAATGGGTTAGGTTTATTGATAGGGTAATGGTTATTTTTAGTGTAATGAGTAGGTTTAGAGCTCAGAATAGGGCTAGGTTATGGTTTGGATTAAGTCTAGGATCATGGTTGGGTTTAGGGACAGGGCTAGGGTTTGGTTTAGGGTAAGTAATAGGGTTAGGGTAATTTTTGGAGTTAGGGCTAGGGTTATTGTTAGGTTAGATTAAAGGTTAGTGTTTGAGCTAGGGTTAGATCTAGGGCAAAATTTAGTTTTAAGTTTCATTCTAGGGTTATGTTAAAGGTTATGGTTTGATTTAGGATTTGGGTTATGGCTAGGGTTTTTTAGGGTTAGGATTAAGTTAAGGGTAATGGATAATATTAGAGGTAGGGTTAGGTTTAGGAATAGGGTATGAGTTAGGGCTAGTGTTAGGATTAGATTTTGTGTATGGCTTAATATTTCAGCTAAGGTTAGGGCTATTGCAATTTTTAGGTTTTGGGTTAGGTATAGGGTTACATTTATGTTTAAGGTTAGGTTTATTGTAAGGGATAGGGTTATAATTATGGGTACTGTAAGGGTAATGGATGGTGTTAGAGCTAATATTTGGGCTAGGATTAAATTTAGGATTATAGCTAGAATTAGGGTTAGGGTTTAGGATGGGGCTAGTGCTATTTTTAGTGTAAGGGTTTTCTTTGAGCTATGGTTAAGTCTAAGACATGTGTTAGGTTTAGGGTTAGTGTTAGGGATATGATTAGTGTTTGCTTAAGACTAAGTTTATGCCTAGAATTAGGGCTGTGTTTTATGTTATGTTTAGGGCTAGGGTTAGAAATATGGGTAATGTAAGAGCTAGGGTTATGTTTACGGCTAGTTTTAGGGTTAGGGTTATGGCTAGGGTTTTAATTTGGGTTAGGGTTAAGATTAGGGTAATGGATAATAATAGAGGTAGGGTTAGGGTTTGGGATTGGGCAAGTGTTAATATTAGGTTAAGTGTAAGGCTTAATATTACAGCTAAGATTAGGGCTATAGCAAGGATTAAGTTTCGCGTTAGATATAGGGTTACAATTATGTTTAAGGTTAGGTTTAGTGTTAGGGATAAAGTTATAATTAGGGTTAGGGTAACAGTAGTGGATACGATTAGATCCAAAGTTTGGGCTAGGATAAAATTTAGGATCAAAGCTAGGATTAGGGTGAAGTTTACGGATGGGGCTAGTGTTATGTTTAGTGAAAGCATTTTCTTTGAGCTAGGGTTATTTCTAAGGCATGGATTATGTTTAGGTTTAGTGTAAGGGCTATGATTAGAGTGAGGATTATGCTTAGGACTAAGTTTAGGCCTAGGATTATGGCTAGGCTTTATGTTAGGTTTAGGGCTAGGGTTAGAACTATGGGTAATGTAAGAGCTAGTGTTATGTTTAGGGCTAGTTTTAAGGTTAGGGTTATGGCTAGGTCTAGTGTTAGGTCTGGGTTTTGGGTTAGGGTCAGGTTTCAAGCTAGGTTTAGTGTTAGGTCAGTTTTTGGGATAGTGTTAGGGTTAGGGTTATAGCCCAAATTAGGACTAGGTTTAGGTCTAGGCATAGGGTTAGTGTTTGGTTCAGGTTAAGGGTTATTGTGAGGGCTATGACTAGGTTTTTGTTTAGATCTAGGGTTGGAGTTATAGCTATTTTTAAAAATAGCTTTTGATCTAAGGCTAGTGTTAGGATTAAGAATACATTTAGGGTTACTGGTAGGGCTAGTGTTAGGGTTTGGTTTAGGGATAGGGTCAAATTTAGACCCAGAGTTCGTGTTAGGGTCAGAATAAGGGTCAGGGTTAGGGTTATTGCTAGAATTAGGGCTAGGGTTAGGACTAGTAATATGGTTAGAGTATAAGTTGGCCTAAGGATTAGGGTTAGTACTAGGGTTAGCATTTGGATTATGGTTTGGCTTTGGGTAAGTGAAAAGGTTAGGGCTAGGGTTAGGGTTAGGGCTAGTGTTAGGGTTAAGATTTGGGTTAAATCTAGGTTTAGGGCTTAGATTAAGGGTAGGATTTGTGTTAGGGTTAGTGGAAGTGTTAGGACAATGACTAATGTATGACCTAGGGTTATGATTAAGGGTAGTTTTATTGTTAGGGTTAAAGCGAGGTTTAGTGCTAGGTATAATTTAAGGTTAGGGTAATATTTAGAGCTAGGATTAGTGTTAGGGTCAGCGGCAGGTTCAGGGTTAGTTTTAGAGTTAGGGTTCAGGCTAATTGTAGGGTTAGAGTTTGGTTTAGAATAAGAGTTAGTGTTAGGGCTATGGATTGGTTTTGTTTAATGTTTAGAGCTAGGGGTAGTTCAAATTTTAAGATTAGCATTATTGTTAGGACTATGTTATCATTTGGTTTAGGCTTTTATAATTACAGTTAAATTTAGAGTTAGGTTTATACTTAGAGTTAGGATTAGGGCTAGGACTTAGGATAGAACTAGCGATAGGGCTAGTATAAGAGTTAGTCTTAGTACTAAGGTTAGGGTTTTGATAGGACTAAATTAAAGCTAGGATTAGTGCTAGGCTTAATGTTATTCTTAGGCCTAGGTAGGGTGATTGGTTAGGGTTAAGTTTTCAGTTATGGTTATTTTTAGGGTAAAGGGATAGGCTTATAGATAAGTTTAAGGTTAGGGCAAGGGTTAGAATTAGCGTTAAAACTTGGGTTATGGTTTGGGTTAAGGCTAGGGCTAATTTCAAGTCCAGCATTATGGTTAAAGATAGTTTTAGGGTTAAATTTATGGCTGCATCTAGTGTAATGGTAGTTTTAAGGTTAGGGTAAGGTTTAGAGCTAAGGGTATTATTACGGTAAGGGCAATTATTAGTGTTTGGGTTAGGTTAAGGTTCTAAGTAAGGGCTCGAATTAGCATTAGGGTTAAAATTAGGGTAATGATAGGTTTAGGTTAAGATTCATGTTAGGTTTAGGGTAATGAATAGGGTTATGAGTAGGGATAGGGTTAGGTTTAAGCCTAGGGTTGGCATTAGGGTTAGGTTAGGGTTAGGATAATTGATAGGGTTAGAGCTAAGTTTATGGCTAGGGTTATGGTTACAATTAGTGCTACTGTTAGGGTTAATTTTAGGTTTAGGGTTGGAGCTAAGTTTAGAGCAAATATTCGGGCTAGGTTTTAGGTTAAGTTAAGGCTAGGGTTAGGGTTATGTCTAATATAAGTACTAGGGTTACAATTAAGGCTAGTTTTATGATTAGGTTTAGGGCTAAGTCTAGTGTTAGATTTCGGATTTGGATTAGAGTGACGTTTAGAGCTAGGTTTAGGGTTAGCTCAGGTTCACTTTTTGTTTTGGGCTTAAAACTCAAATTAGGGCTAAATTTAGGGCTAGATGTAGGGTTAAGATTTGGTTTAGGTTAAGGGTCAGGGTTAGGGCTATCACTTGGTTTTGTATTATGGATAGGGCTAGAGTTAGGACTGGTTTTTGGATAAGCATTGGGGTTAAAATTAGGGCTAGTGTTAGGTTTAGGTTTAGGCTTATGGTTAGGGTTAGATTTAGATTTAAATTTAGGTCTAGGGTTAGGACTAGGGCTAAGAAAAGGTCTAGGGTTAAGCCTAAGGTTAGAGCTAGGATTTGGGTTTCAGTATGGGATAGGGTTAGAACAAGTTTTATCACAAATGTGAGACTTGGACTTAGTCTCACAATTAGGGCTAGGTTAGTATTAGGGTTAGGAATAAGGCTAAATTAGGGCTAAAATTAGGGATAGGGTTAGTGTTCCAGTTAGGTCCAGGTTTAGAGTTAGGGTTATGATTAAGGCTATGTTTTGGTCTAAGATAATGGCTAGAGTTTCTTTTAGGTTTAGGGCTACGATTATGGCTAGGGATAATGTCAGGTCTACGGTTACCATTAGGAATATTTTCAAGCTTAGCATTTTGGTTAGGTCTAGTGTAAGGGTTAGGTTTAGGGTAAGGGTCAGATTTAGAGCTGGGGGAATTATTAGGGTCATGTTCAGAGTAAGGGGTTTTTTTAGGTTTGAGTTTAGGGTTAGTGCTCAATTTGGCATTAGTGTTAGCATTATTGTAATAATGGGTTTAGGTTTATGTTTCTGGTTAGGTTTACGGTAATTGATAGGGTTTGGGTTAGTGATAGGGATAGTATTAGGCCTAGGATTAGCATTAGGGTAAGGTTTATGTTTAGGGTAATGGATACAGTTAGAGTTTAGTTTAGGGCTAGGTTTATGGTTAGGATTAGGTCTTGAGTTTGGGTTAGGGTAAGGGTTAGAACTAGGGTTATGTTTAGGGTTATGTTTAGTATAGGGGTTAGGTAATGATCTATGGGTAGAGCTAGAGCAAGTGTTAGATTAAAGGTTAGGTCTAGGAATAGAATTGTGGTAGTTTTAGGGTTAGAGTTAGGGTTACGTCTAGGATTATCATTAGTTTTAGGGTGAGGTTTAGTGTAATGGTATGGTTAGATTTAGGTTTAGGGTTAGGGTTAGGGTTAGATCTAAGTTTAGGTTTAAGGTTAGGCTCTGGTTATGTTTAGATTTATGGTAAGTGTTAGGTTTTGAGCTAGGGTTTAGGGTTATAGCAAGTGTTAGTTTTCGGGTTAGGTCAAGGTTCAGTTTTCTGGTTAGGGTTAGGGTTATTGTTAGGGTTAACGCTAGGATTATGAATAGGTTTAGGGTTAGCTCTAGTGTATTTTGTAGGTTTAGAGCTAGGGTTACAGCCATGGTTAATGTTAGGATTAGAGCTAGGGTTAGGGTTAGATTTATGGATATTTCTAGGTTTATGTTTATGGTAAGTTTTAGGCTTTGAACTAGGGTTTTTAACTAAGGCTTGTTTTTAGTTAGGATTAGGGCTAGGGTTAGAGTTATGGTAATGCTTAGGGCTAGGTTTAGGCCTAGGATTAGCTCTAGGTTTGTGTTAGAATTAGGCCTAGGGATAGGGCTGTAGGTAATGTAAGAACTACGGATATGTGTAAGGCTAGTTTTAAGCTTAGGGTTATGGCTAGGTCTAGTGTTAGGTTTATATTTTCGGTTAGGGTCAGGTTTAGAAATAGGTTTACTGTTAAATGCTGTTCAGTGTTCAGGGTGAGTTAGAGTTAGCATTATAGCCAAAATTAGGAACTAGGTTTAGGTCTAGGGGTAGGGGTAGTGTTTGGGTTAGAATAAGGGTTATTGTTAGGGCTAGGACTAGGTTTTTGTTTAGGTCTAGTGCTAGAGTTAAGGCTAGATGTAGGATTAGATTTAGGTCTAAGGCTAGTGGGAGTGTTAGGTTTAGGAATAAGTTTATTGGTAGTGCCAGTGTTTGAGTTTGTTCTAGGGTTAGGGTCAGGTTTAGACCTAAGTTTAGTGTTAGGGTCAGAATAAGTGTCAGTGTTAGCATTAGATTTTTGTATAGGATTAGAGCTAGGATGAAAGCTATGGTGAGAACAATTAATGGGGTTTGCATTTTGGTTAGTCTAACAATTACGGATAGGTCTTACGATTAGTGTTAGGGTTATGCTTAGGGTAAGGGATATGGTTAGAGCTAGGGTAGAGTTAAATCTAGGTTTAGAGCTTGGATTACAGCTTTTTTTTTTTTTTTTGATAGGGTTAGGGTTATCGTTAGGGCATTGGCTAATGTTATACCTAGGGTAACAGTTAGGTTTAGTTTTAGGGTTAGGGTTAGGGGTAGGCTAGTATGAGGGTTATGTTTAAGTTTCAGGTGATATTTAGAGCTAGGGTTAGTGTTAGGGTATGAGTCAGATTCAGGGTTAGGGTTAGGACTCGAATTAGTGATAGGGTTACTCTTATTTTTTTGTTTAAGTTTAGGATGGGGTCTAGAGCTAGGGTGAGCATTAGAATATGAGTCTGTTTCAGGGTTCAATTTAATGTTAGGGTTAGGAGTGGAATTTAGGGCAAGGGTTAGGTCTAGACGTAGTTTTGGAGTGGTTTAAGTTAAGGTTTAAGGTTAGGGCCATTGCTCAGTTTTGTTTTACTGCTAGGGTTAGAGTTAGGGCTAGTTTTACAATTAACATTAGAGTTAGGGCTAGTGTTAGTGTTAGGCTTAGGCTTAGGTTTAGGGTTAGATTTAGAGTTAGGTTTAGAAATAGTGTTAGGGCAAGCATTATTGCTAGTTTTAGGGCTAGGTTTTGGGTTACGGTAAGGAATAGGGTTAGAACTTGGGATAGGTCTAGGATGAGAGTTAGAGTTAGTCTTAATGCTAGGGTTACGATTAGGTCTAATTATAAGGTTACCTGTAGGCCCAGTGTTAGGTTTTGATTTATGCTTATGTTCAGGTTTAGACATAGGGTTATTGTTTGTGTCAGAATAAGTGTCAGCATTAAAGTTATGGTTTGAAATAAGATTAGAGCTAGAATGAGGGGTAGATTCAGGACTATAAAAAGGGTTCAGACTTTGGTTAGCCTAATAATTAGGAATGGTTTTAGGGTTACATTTCGTGTTAGAATTTTGCTTAGGGTAAGAGGTCAGGATAGAGCTAGAGTTAGGGTTAGGGTTAAAGCTAGATTTAGAGCTTGAATTAGGGCAAGTTTTTGTTGTAGGGTTAGGGCTAGGTTTAGGGCAATGGCTAATGGAAGAACTATGGTTACCATTATAATTAGTTTTAGGGTTAGGGTTAAGGGTAGGTCTAGTGTTAGGGTTAGGTTTAAGGTTAGAGTGATATTTAGAGCTAGGGTTAGTTTTAGGATATGAATGAGGTCAGAGATATAGTTAGGACTTTAATGAGGTACAGGGTTACTGGTAGATTTCAGTTTAAGGTTAGGATGGGGTCTACAGCTACCGTAAGTGTTAGAATATGAGTCTGTGTCAGGGTTATTTTTAAGGTTAAGGTTCGGAGTTGAATTTAGGGATAGGGTTAGGTCTAGATGTAGTTTTAGGATGGTTTATGTTAAGGTTTAGGGTTAAGGGTATTGATTGGTTTTGTTTTACTGCTAGGGTTCCAGTTAGTGCTAATTTTATTAGAAGCATTAAGGTTAGGGCTAATGTTAATGTTAGGCTTAAGCTTAGGTTTAGGGTTAGATTTAGATTTAGGGATAGATCTAAGTTTAGGGTTAGGACTGAGTTTAGGGCAAGAGTTAAGACTAGAGTTAGATTATGTATGTAATAGGGTTAGAACTAGGGATAGGCCTAGCGTGAGGTACAGTTAGTCTTAGGGCTTGGGTTAGAGAAATGGATAAATTAGTGCTAGGATTAGTACTATGGTTAGTGTTCAGCTTAAATATGGACTAGGGTTTGAGTTAGTATTAAGTTTGCAGTAAAGGATAATGTTATAGCTAGGCTTAGAGGTAGAGTGATATTTAGAATTAGTGTTAGAGCTTTGGTTATAGTTAGGGATATGATTAATGCTAGGTTTAGTGGTATAATGAGGGCTAGTGTTTGTTTAAGGGTTAGGGCTAGGATTTGGTGTACAGTTAATTTTAGATCTAGAATTATGTTTAAAGATAATTTTATGTTTAGGATTATGGCTACGTCTAGTGTATGGGTTAGGTTTAGGGGTAGGGTCAGGTTTACAGGTAGGGGTATTATTATTGACAAGGTCAGGGTCAAAGTTTTGGATAGGTTAAGGTCTAATGTTAGGGATTGAGTTAGCATTAGAATTAGGGTTAGAGTAATGATAGGGTTAGTATTAGGGTCTAGGGTTAGATTTAGGGTTTTGGATAGAAATAGGATTAGAGATAGCATTAGTTTTAGACCTAGGGTTTACATTAGGGTTAGGGTTATGTTTCTGGTAATGAATAGGGTTAGACTACGTTTAGGGCTAGGGTTATGGTTATGATTAGGGCTAGGGTTATGGTTAGGTTTAAAGCTCTGGAGAGGGCTCAGATTATGGCTAGGTTTTGGGTGAAGTTAGTGCTAGTGTTAGGGTTATGGTTACTCTAATTACTAGAGTTTTATTAAGGGCTAATTTTAGGGTTAAGGTTAGGGCTAGGTTGGGTGTTAGTGTTAGGTTTAAGGTCAGGTATATGTTTAGAGCTTGGGTAAATGTTAGTGAAGAGTCAGGGTCAAATTTAGTTCTAGTGTTCAACTTAAAACTCGAATTAGGTCTAGGGTTAGGGGTAGGTGTATGTTTAGGGTTTTGTTTAGTTTAAGGATTAGTGTTAGAACTCTGGCTTAGTTATATTTTAGGCTAGGGCTAGGGTTAGGGCTAGTTTTAGGATTAGTATTAGGCTTAATGCTAGTGTTTGTGTTAGGCTTTGGCTTCAGGTTATGGTTAAGTTTACACATAGGTGTTGATCTAAAGTTAGTGCTAGGGCTAAGTATAAGGCAAGCTTTAGGAAAATAGTTAGGGCTAGGGTTAGGGTTATGGTAAGGAATATGTTTAGAACTAGTGATAGGGCTAGTGTGAGAGTTAGAGTTCATCGTATGACTAGGTTTAGGGTGATGGTTAGAAATGGGGCTAAATTAGGCCTAGGGTTATTGTTAGATTTAGGCCTTGGTTTAAGGTTAGATTTAGGGTAAAGTTTAGTTTAAAGGAATGGTTATAACAAGATTGAGGGCTTGGCGAGTGTTTGTATTAGGGTTAGGGTCAGGTTTAAGGTTAGAGTTATGATTAAAGCTATAGTTTAGTGCTAGGAAGAGGGCTAGTGTTTTTATTAGGTTTAGGGCTAGTATTAGGTCTAGGGCTAATGTCAGGTCTAGGGTTACAATTAGGGATATATTTAGTGTTAGGTTTATGGCTTGGTCCAGGGTAAGGGTTAGGTTTAGGGTAAGTGTAAGTTTTAGATTTAGGGTTATTTTTAGGGTCAGAATCAAGGTTGTGGTTTAGTTTAGGTTAGGGTTTAAGTTTAAGGCTTAAATTAGCATTAGATTTAGAGTTAGTGTAATGACAGTGTTAGGTTTAGGGGTTGGTTGTGGTTTAGTGTAATGGATAGGGTTAGGGTTAGGCCTAGGGTTAGCATAAGGGTAAGTGTTATCCTTAGGGTAATGGATAGAGTTAGACCTAAGTTTAGGGGTAGGGTTATGTATAGGATTAAGGCTTTTATTTGGGTTAGTGTTAGGTTTAAATTAAGGGTTAAAGCTAGGATAAGGACTCTGATTGAGGCTAGGTTTTTGGTTAGTTTAGGGCTAGGGTTAAGACAATGGCTAAGGTACAAAGTAAGGATATGATTAGCGCTAGTAATAAGGTTAGGGTTAAGGCTAGGTCTAGTGTTAGGGTTAGATTTACGGTTACAATGATTTTAGAGCTAGGTTCAGTGTTATGGTCAGAGTCAGGGTAAGGGTTAGCATTCAGGTTAGTGTTCTGACTAGAAATATGGATAGGGTTAGGGATAGTGTTAGGGCTATGTGTAAGGTCAGGGTTCGGTTTAGATTAAGGGTTAAAATTAGGGCTATGACTCAAATTAGTTTTAGGGCTAGCACTAGGGTTAGGTATAAGATTAGGTCTAGGTTTAAGGTGATGGTAAGGGAAAAGGTTAGAAGTACCCCATAGGTCTAAGGCAAGAGTTATAGTTAGTCTTAGGACTAGGGTTATGTTTAGTGTTAGTGATAGGGCTAAGTTAGGTCTGGGATTAGGGCAAGTGTTAATGTTAGAGTTTGGCCTAGGTTTAGGGCTATGTTTAGTGTTAGGGTTTGGATTAGGGTTAGGTTTATGTTAAGGGATGAGATTATACTCAGTTTTAGCGATAGGATGAGGGTAAGAATTTGGGATAGGGTTAGGATTAGGGCTATGATTAAGACCAGGATTATGCCTAGGATGTGGGTTAAGTTTTGTGTTTGGGTAAGGACTAGGATTAGAGCTAATGCTAATGTCAGGTCTAGGGTTAGATTTAGGGATAGTTTAGAGTTAAGTTTATATTTAGGTCTATTGTAAGGGTTAGGTTTACAGTTAGGGTCAGGTTTAGAGCTAGGGGTATTATTAGGGTCAGCGTTAGGGTTTAGGTTAGGTTAGGGCTCAAATTAGCATTAGGTTTTGTGATAGGTTAATGATAGTTTTAGGTTTAGGGTTCAAGTTAGGTGTAGGGAAATGGATAGGGTTAGGAATAGACATAGGCTTAGTGTTTGACCTAGAGTTAGCATAAGGTTTAGGGTTATCCTTAGTGTAATGGATAGGGTTAGAGCAAAGGTTCGGGCTATGGTTATTCTTAGGATTGGATCTAAGGTTAGGCTTAGGCTTAGGCTTATGGCTATAATTAGCGTTAGGGTTAGCTTTAGGGTTAAAGATTGGGTAGGGCTTGGATTAGGGCTAGGTTTTGCAATAGGTTAGGGCTATGGCTAAATTAAGAACTTGTTATGGTTAGGGCTAGTTTTAGGGTTAATGTTAGAGCTAGATATAGTTTCAGGTTTCGGGTGATGTTTAGAGCTAGGGCTAGTGTTAGTGTCAGGGTTAGTGTTCAGATTAGGATTATGGTTAAAATTAAAGACAAAATTAGGACTGGGGTTAGGTCTCGGGGAAGAGTTAGTGTCTTAGGCTAATAGTTATTATTAGGGCCAGGTCCAGGTTTTTCATTGGGTCTAGGGCTAGAGTTATGGCTAGATTTAGGATTAGGTTTAGGTCTAGGGCTAGTGTTAGAGTTTGGTTTAGGGTTATGTTCAGGTTTAGACCTATGATTAGTGTTAGGGTCAGAATAAAGGTCAGGGTTAGTGTTAGGGTTTGGGTTATGTTTAGAGCTAGAATGAGGGCTAGAGATAGGACTAGTAATAGGATTAGGGTTTGGGTTAGGTTAGGATTAGGTTTAAAATTAAGATTAGAATTAGTGTTAGTGTTTGGCTTAGGGCAAGGGAGAGAGTTAGAGCTAGGTTTAGGGCTAGGGTTAGGGTTAAAGCTAGGTTTAGAGCTCAGATTAGGGCTAGATTTTGTGTTAGGATTAGGGCTACGGTTAGAGTAAGAGGTAATGTAAAAACTAGGGTTACAATTATGGTTAGTTTTAGGGTTACGGTTAGGGGTTAGACCTCTAGCGTTAGGATTAGGTTTTAGGTTAGGGTGATATTTAGAGCTAGTGTTAGTGTTAGGTTAGCAGTCAGGGTCAGGGTTAGTTTTAAGGTTAGGGTTAGAACTCAAATTATGGCTAGGGTTACTGTAAGTGTTTGGTTTAAGTTTTGGATTGTGTTTAGAGCTAGAGTGAGTGTTAAAATATGAGTCAGCGTCGGGGTTAATATTAAGGTTAAGATTAGGACTCAAATTAGGGCTAGGGTTAGGTCTATGTGTAGTAGTAGAATTTGGTTTAAGTTAAGGTTTAGTATTATGGCTATTGCATGGTTTTGTTTATTGCTAGGGTCAGTGTTAGGGCTAGTTTTACGAGTAGTGTTAGGATTAGGGCTAGTGTTTATGTTAGGCTTAGGCTTAGGGTTAGTGTTAGATTTAGAGTTAGGTATAGATCAACTCTTATGCCTAGGAATAAGAACAGGGCAAAGTTTATGGCTAGGGTTAGAGCTAGGGTTAGGATTATAGTAAGGGATAAGTTTAGAACTAGGGATAGGGCTAGTGTGAAAGTTAGAGTTAGTCTTAGGGCTAAAATTAGGGTTAGTGATAGGTTTAAATTAGGGCTAAAATTAGGGCTAGGGTTATTGTTCAGCTTAGGCTACCATTAGGTTTAGGGTTAGGGTTAAGTTTAGGGTTAACATTGGCATTATAGCTAGGTTTAGAGGTAGGGTGCCGGATAGAATTAGGTATAGGCCTATGGTTACGGTTAGGGTAATGATTAAGGCTGTTTTTTAGGGCTAGGATAAGGGCTGGGGTTTGTGTCAGCGTTAGGGCTAGAATTAGGATAGTGTTAATGTCAGGTCTACAGTTAAGGTTGTGAATAGATTTAGAATGTCTTATGGCTAGATCTAGTATAAGGGTTAGGTTTAGGGTAAGAGTCTGGTTTAGAGCTAGGGGACTTATTAGGATAATGTTCAAAGTTAGAGTTTGTTTGAGGTTAGAGTTTAGGGTTAGCTCTCTAATTAGTTTCAGGGTCAGGGTTAGGATAATGATAGGTTTTTGTTTAGGGTTCAGTTTAGGTTTAGTGTAGTTGATAAGGTTAGGGTGAGTGATAGATTTAGGGTTAGCTAGCATTAGGTTAAGGGTTATGTTTAGGATAATGGATAGGATTAGAGCTCAGGTTAGGGCAATGGTGATGGTTAGAAATAGGTCTTGAGTTAGGGTTAAGGTAAGGCTTAGATCTAGGCTTAGGTTTTGGGTTATGTTTAGTGTAAGACTGGGGTTTTGAGCTAGGTTTAGGGCTAGGGCTAGGGTTAGGTTTAGGGTTAGGTCTAAAAATAAGATTACAGTACGGTTAGGGTTAGGGTTAGGATTAGGGCTGCGGTCATCATTAGGGGTAGTGGTAGGGTTAGGGTAATGGATACGACTAGATGTAAGTTTAGGTGTATGGTTAGAGCTAGATTGAGGTTAAAGCTTAGGGCTAGGGCTCTGGTTATGGTTAATTTTATGATAAGGGTTAGGGTCTGAGCTAGTGTTAGGTGTATGGTGAGGGTAAGGTTTATGGTTAGGTCTAGGGTTAGTTTTCTGGTGAGGTTTAGGGTTAGGGTTAGGCCTAAGGTTATCAATAGACTTAGGGTTATGTTTAGGGTAATGGGTATCTTTAGAGCTAGGTTTAGTTGTTGAGTTAAGGTTCGAATTAGGGCTGGGTTTAGGGTTAAATTTAGGAATAGTTGTGGGATTCTTTTTAGGGTAAGGGTTAAGTTTTGAGCCAGGTTAGGACTAAGGTGAGGGTTAGGATAGGTTTAGGGCTACAGTTTGTTTTAGGGTTATGCTGAAGGCTAGGATTAGGCCCAGGATAATATCTAGGTTTTGTGTTAGATTTAGGCATAGGGTTAGGGCTATGGATAATATAAATCTAGGGTTATGATTAGGGCTAGTTTTAGGGTTAGAGTCATGGCTAGGTCTAGTGTTATGTTTAGATGTTTGTTAGGCTCAGATTTTGAGATAGGTTTACTGTTAAAGGCAGAATCAGTGTTCAAGTTAGAGTTAGAGTTAGGGTGAATGCCAGAATTAGGACAAGGTTAGGTTTAGGGCTAGGGTTAGTGTTTGTTTTAGGTTAAGGGTTATTGTTGGGGCTAGAACTAAGTTTTAGTTTAGGTCTAGGGCTAGAGTTAACACTAGATTTAAGATTTGGTTTAGGTTTAGGGCTAGTTTTAGGGATACTTTTAGGTATAAGTTTACTATAAGGTTTGTTTCAGGGTTCGGTTTAGGGTTAGGTTCAGGTTTAACCTATAGTTAGTGTTAGTGTCAGAATAAGGGTGAAGGTTAGGGTTAAGTTTTGAATTATTATTAGAGCTAGAATGAGTGCTAAGTTTAGAACTAGTATTAGGGTTAGGCTAAGGATAAGGTTTAAGACTAAGGTTACATTATGAATAGGATTTGCTTATGGTAGGCATATGGTTAGTGCTAGAGTTAGGGTTACGTTAAAGACTAGTGTTAGGGTTAGGTTTATATCTAGTGTTAGGTCTCGGATTAGGGCTATTTTTGTGTTACATTTAAGGCTAGAGTTAGGGCTAAGGCCAATATAAAACTAGGTTTATGATTAGGGTTAGTTTTACGGATGGAATTTGGGATGCTCTAGTGTTAGAATTAGCTTTAGGATTAGGGTGATATTTAGAGTTGTGGTTTGTTTTAGGCCTAGGACTTGAATTAGAATTAGGGTTATGGAAAGTTGTTGGATTAGGGGTTGTTTTAGGTTAAGGTTTAGGGTTAGAGCAATGGATCCATTTTGTTTTAGGGCTAGGGCTTGTGTTAGGGCTAGTTTTAAGATTAGCATTGGTATGAGGGCTAATGTTAGGGTGATGTTTAGGCTTAAGTTTAGGGTTAGATTTAGAGTTATGGTTACATCTAGGGTTAGGCCTATGGCTACGATGAGGGCTAAGGTTAGGGCTTAGGTAACAGATAGGATTAGAAATAGAAATAGGGCTAGGGAGAAAGTTAGTTTGTCTTAGGACTAGTGTTAGTAGTTTAGTTATGGTTAGGGCTATTTTAAGGTTAGGATTAGCCCTAGTGTTAGTGTTAGTGTTAGGCATATGGTTAAGGATACGGTTAGGGTTTGTGTAATTGTTTTGGTTAGGGTTAGTTTTAGGGGATGTGATGGGTTATAGATAGGTTCGGTGCTAGGTTGAGGGTTAAAATAAGAAATAGAGGCAGGGTGAGGGTTTGGATTAGGATTAAGGCTAGGTTTAGGGCTAGAATGAGGGCTAGGTTTTGTGTTAGGGTGAGGCCTAGAATTAGGGCTACAACTAATGTCAGGTCTAGGGTTAGGTTTAGGGTTATGTTTATGGCTAGGTCTAGTGAAAGGCTTAGGTTTAGGGTAAGAGTCAGGTTTAGAGCTGGGTATTATTATGGTCAAAGTCCAGGTTAGGGTTTATTTAGGTTAAGGTTTAGGGTTAGGGCTAAAATTAGCATTAGGGTTAGTGTTAGAGTAATGAAAAGGATTAGTTTTAGGGTTCAGGTTAAGTATAGAGTAATGTATAGGGTTAGCTTTAGGGAGAGTGTTAGGGTTAGGCCTAGGGTAAGCATTTGAGATAGGCGTATATGTAGGGTGATGGATATAGTTAGTGCTAGTGTTACAGATTGGGTAAAAGTTAGGATTAGGCTTAGGGTTAGGTTAAGGCCTAGGGTTAGTGTTAGGGTTAGGTTTAGGTTAAGTGTTTATGGTTAGGGCTAGGGCGAGGTTTAGGGTTAGAGTCAGGGCTATGATTAGAATTAGGGTTAGAGTTAGGGCTCGGGTTAGCATTAGTGTTAGGGTTATATTTAAGATAATGGATAGAATTTGAGAACGGATTTGTGCTATGGTTACAGATAGGATTAGGGCAAGAGTTAGGGTTTGGATTAGGGTTAAATTTAGGGTAAGAGTTAGACTTTCAGCTAAGGTTAGGGCTAGGCAAGTGTGAGCGTTAGGCTAGGGCTAGGGTTAGGTTTAGGCTTACAGCTAGTTTTAGTGCTAACTTTAGGGTTAGGTTTTGGGGGGTGGTTTATGGCTAGTGTTATTACTATGGGTAATTTGAGAACTAGGATTATGGTTATGGCTAGTTTTAAGTTTAGGGTTATGGATAGGTCTAGTGTTAGGGGTGTGCTTTGGGTTAGGATAAGGTTTAGAGCTAGGATTTGTGTTAGGGTAAGGGTCAGTGTTCAGGTTAGCATTGGATTTACAGTTAGGAGCACAACTAGGGTTAGTTCTAAGGGTATTGTTAGTCATTGCGTTAGACTAATGGTTATTGTTAGTGCTAGAGCTAGGTTTTTGTTTAGGGCTAGGGCTAGAGTTACGGCTATATTTAGGATTAAGTTTTGGTCTAGTGTTAATGTTACGGTTAGGTTTAGGTTTACTGATAGGGCTAGAGTTAGTGTTTGGTTTAGACTTAGGGTTAGTGTTAGGGTCAGAATGACTGTCAGGGTTAGGCTTAGGGTTTTGGTTAGGGTTAGAGATAGAATGAGGCCTTGGGTTAGGACTAGCAATAGAGTTAGGGTTTGGGGTTTGCTAAGGATTAGGGTTAGGACTAGGGTAGCATTAGGGTGAGGGTTGGCATAGCGTAAGGGATAGGTTTAGAGCTAGGGTTAGGGTTCAGATTAAGGCTATAGGGTATAGCTAGGGTTAGGGTTCAGATTAAGGCTAGGTTTTGTGTTAAGGGTAGGGCTATTGCTAATGTAAGACGTGACATTACAATTAGCGAGAGTTTTAAGATTAGGGTTAGGGCTAGATTTAGTATTCGGTTTATGTTCAGTGTTAGGGTGACGTTTAGAGCTAGGGTTAGTTTTAGGATCAGAGTCAGGGTCATTATTAGTTGTACGATCAGGTTTAGGACTCGAATAAGGGCTAGGGTGAGGGCTAGGCGTTGTGTTAGGGTTTGGTTATGGTTAAGGTTTAGGATTAGAGCTGTAGCACAGTTTTGTTGAATGCTATGACTTTGGTTAGAGATAGTTTTCAAATTAACATTAGGATTAGGACTAATATTAGGATGAGGTTTTGGTTTTAGGCTAGGGTTAGATTTAGAGTTAGGGTTAGATCTAGGTTTAGGGCTAATTTTGGGGCTAGGTTTAGGGCTAGGGTTTGAGTCACTATAAGGGAAAACGTTAAAACTAGGGATAGGGCTAGGGAAAGAGTTAGAGTTAGTCATAGGCCTAGGGATATGATTAGGTTTAGGGTTAGAGCTAAATTAAGTCTAGGATTAGAGCTAGGACTAGTATTAGTTCTAGGCCTTGGTTTGGGAGTATGGTTAGAATTAGGTTTAGGGTACAGTATGATATTATAGCTAGGTTAAGGGCTAGGGTGAGGGTTCACTTTAGGGTTAGCCCTAGTTTTAGGGTTAGGGTTCGGATTAAGTCTAGGTTTAGCGTCAGGATTAGGGCTTTTTTTTTTTTTTTTTAGCATAAGGGCTAACAGTAGGGCTAAGACTAATGTCAAGTCTAGGATTATGGTTAGGGATAGTTTCAGAGTTAGGTTTATGGCTTTGTATAGTGTAAGGGATTGGTTGAGGGTTAGGGTCACTTTTAGAGATGGGGTATTATTAGGGTCAGGGTCATGGTTAGGGTTTGTTTAGGTTAAGGTTTAGGGTTAGGGCTCAAGTTAGGTTAGGATTAGGTTTAGGGTTAGTATAATGGATCTGGTTAGTTTCAGTGTTCAGGTTAGGTTTAGGGTAATGAATAGGTTAGGGTTATGGATAGAGTTAGGGTGATCCTAGTATTAGTATTAGGGTTAGGGTTTTGTTAAGGTAATGGATATCATTAGAGCTAGATTTAGAGCTAGGGTTATGGTTATGATTAAGGCTAGGGTTAAGATTAGGTTTAGTGTGAGGGTTAGGGTTAAAGCTATTGTTAGGTTTAGGGTTAAGGCTAGGTTTTATATTACACTAGGGCTATGGTAGGGCTATGCCTAATATCAGAACTGGGGTTACGATTAGGGCTACTTTTAGCATTAGGTTTAGGGCTAGGTCTAGTTTTAGTGTTAGGTTATGGTTAGAATGATGATTTAAAATAGGGTTAGTGTTAGGGTCAGACTGAAGCTCACTGTTAGTTTTAGGGTTAGGGATAACACTCGAAATAAGGCTAGAATTATTCACAGGTGTATGGTTAGGTTTTGTTTTAGCATTAGGGCAAGAATTAGTGATAAGTGTAATGTCAGGTCTGAGTTATAATTAGGTTAGTGTTAGAAATAGGGATAGGGCTCAGTTTTGTTTTAGAGCTACAGCTAGGTTTAGGACTAGTTTTAGGATTAGCGATAGTGTTAGGACTAGTGGTAGGGTGAGGTTCAATTTTAGGTTAGGGTTATATTTAGAGTTATGGTTAGATCTAGGGTTAGGACTTGGGCTACGTTTAGTGGTTAGGTTAGGGCTAATGTTAGGGTTATGGTAACAGATAGAGATAGTACTAGAAATAGTTCTAGGGAAAGAGTTAGTGTTAGTCATCAGGGTAGGGTTAGATTTAGGGTTATAATTAGCACTAAATTAGGGCTAGGATTAGAGCTACAGTTGTGTTAGTGTTAGGGTTAGGGTTAGCGTTAGTGTTAGTGTAGGATTAGGGTTAGGATAAGGGTTAAGGGAAGGGATGTGGTTATACCTAAGTTCAGAACAAGGACTAGGGTTGAAATTAGGGATTGGGCTAGGGTTAGGGTTCAGGTTAGGATTAAGGCTAGGTTTAAAGCTTGGATTTATGTTAGGTTTAGAGCGAGAATTAGGTCTATGGCTAATGTCAGTTAGGGTTACTTTTAGGGATAGTGTAAATGTTAGGTTCATGGCTAGGTCTATTTTAAGGGTTAGGTTTCAGGAAAGGGTCCGGTTTAAAGCTAAGTGTATTGTTAGGGTAAGTGTCTTCTTTAGGGTTTGGTTTAGGTAATGATGTAGGTTTAGGGCTTGATTTAGCATTAGGTAAGGGATTGGGTTAGAGTAATTAATTAAGTTAGGTTTAGTATTCAGGTAAGTTTTAGGAAATGGATAGGTTAGTGTTAGAGATAGGTTTAGAGTTAGGACTAAGGTTAGCATTTGGATTAGGCTTATGTTTAAGATAATGAATAGGTTTGGGGCTAGGGTTATGGTTAGGATTAGGGCTAGGGTTAGGGTTAAGGTTAGGTTTAAGCCTAGGGTTAGTGTTAGGCTTAGGTTTAGAGTAAGTGTTAGGGTTTGAGCTATGGTTAGGACTAGCACAATGGTTAGTTTTAGTATGATGTCTAAGTTTAGGTTTAGGGTTAAGTTTAGAGCTAGGTTTAGCATTAGGGTTAGGGGTATGTTTAGGGTAATTGATAAAGTTAGAACTAGGTTTTGGCCTTTGTTATGGTTAGGATTAGGACTAGGGTTTGAGGTAGGGTTAGGTCTGGAGTTATATTTGGTTAAGGGCTAGTTTTTGAGGTACTATTAGTGTTAGGGCAAGGGTTAGTGTTAGGGTTAGTTCCAGTTTTAGGGTTAGGGTTACACATAGAACTAGGTTTTGTTTGAGGTTTAGGGCTAACATTAGGGCTATATGTAATGTAAGACGTAGAGTTAGGGTTATGGCTAGGTCTACTGTTAAGGTTATTTCTAGATTTGGGGTTAGCATAAAGTTTAGAGCTAGGATTTGTTTTACAGAAAGGGACAATGTGTGGATTTGGGTTATGGCCAGAATTAGGTCTAGGTTTATGTCTAGAGGTAGAGGTAGTGTTTAGGTTAGGTTAAGGGTTATTGTGAGTGCTAAGACTAGGTTTTTGTATAGGGCTAATGCTAGAGTTATGGGTAGATTTAGGATTAGGTTTTTGTCTAGGTCGAGTGTTATGGTTAGGTTTAGGTATAGGGTTACACATAGGGCTAGTGTTAGGGTTCAGTTTAGGGTTAGGGTCAGGTTTAATCCTAGGGTTAGTGTTAGGGTCAGAACAAGGGTCAGGCTTAGGGTTAGGATTTAGGTTAGGTTTAGAGCTAGAATTAGGGCTAGAGTTAGGAATACTAATAGTGTTATGGTTTGGGGTTGGCTAAGGATTAGTGTTAAGACTAGGGTAGAATTAGGGTGAGGGTTTGGCTTATGGTAAATGATAGGTTAACTGCTAGGGTAATGGCTAGTGTTAGGGTTAGGTATAGGTCTATGTTTAGTATAGGGTTAGATTAAAAGTTAGGTTTAGGTCTCAGATTAGAGCTAGCTTTTCTGTTAGCACAGGGCTATGGCTAATGTAAGAACTAATGTTATGATTAGGACTAGTTTTAAGGGTTATGGTTAGGGCTAGGTCTATTTTGGTTTAATTTTAGTGTTGGTCTAATGTTTAGAGATGCGTTATTGTTTGGGTCTGAGCAAGGGTCAGGGTAAGTTCTAGAGTTAGGGTTAGCACTCAAATTAGGACTAGGGTTAGGGCTAGGTGCCACAGTCTGGCTGGGCAGAAAAATAACCGAGCTGCCACACAGCCTTTTAGGTTCAAAACAGGAACTCCTTTATTCTCTACACTCCCTCGAAAGTCACACACACGGCCTTCTCCCAGGACACACCACCACCAAGCAAAAATCTCTCCTCTGGAATTCCCTCCCCCAGCACTTCCCCAACCAATGGGAACTCTCTGGGAATCCCTGTGAGAATTCCAAAATAGTTGGAGAACTCCAAAGTAGCAGGCCAAGGCGAACAGCAGGGGTCTAATATACAATTGAATACACAGCTTTACATAATCATTGTCATCTCAATGGCTTGCTAGAGTCACCGCTCAACCACTCCATTCTGGCAAAAATGCCATGCATCATTCCAACTAGGCTATGGATCTCAGCATCTTCCCCCTTCTGTTTAATTAAACACCAAGCATGTGGCTTAGGGACCCTGCCTGTTAGGCTGTCCAATACTACATATGGTCCTTAACCATTATCAGAGGAGCTAACCTCAAGGCATCAGCCTCCTGTCTTAGGTTGGTACCACTGCAATTAGATTTTACCCATCACTGACTACCCGTTCAGCATACAGACATACTTGTGGATAGGCCTATGCACCAGTGGGGTGGAGTTGAGTGAGGGGTGAGGTTCTTTGCCTAACCTCTGTTGGCACCCGAATTTGGCATTTGCCAGTGGTGGGGAGAGGTTTTTGCCTCTTTTTTGTTGGCCCCCAAATTTGGCTTTGGTGCCAGTGTGTGTGGGGGTGAGATTCTTTGCCTCACCTCTGTTGGCCCCAAATTTTAGACCATCACTAGCAGAAGGGAGGAGGATGCAGAACGCCACGACACCAAGCCAAATGGCAGCTTCTTTGTAAAAATTGAACCACTGGTGACACCATCAGCACAAATGCTCCAGCACTACCACAATTCACTGCACCAACAGATATTTCACAATGCATACAAATGATAAGTCGTCCAGGCAAGTTCTGCAAGCAGTTCAAAGCTGAGGAATTCATCAATATGTCCATTTCCTCCTAAAGTAAATTGACTCTTTGGTTGTTCATTAGTTGTTGAGTTATTATTCATTGATGCATCATTTTATACTGTTTACTGGGATAGCTATCAAAGAAGCTGTAGTTTGGTTTTATCTTTGTCTTCACCAGCACTGGGAAGAAGATAGAAATTTTGGCAATGATGGCTAAAAAAAAATTATGTAACATTCCAACAGGTACTAAAAAACAATTTTCTGAACATTTTACATTATCTTTAAGAGAATTATTAAATACAATGAAAAGGAAAAGTGATAGTAAACAAAGAGGTCTGTTAACCTCCTTATTTGTTCACATATTAAAACAATCCTCAACAGCTGTTTACCCAATTTAAATTAAACCATTTAAATCACGTAAACAATAAAAATATTTGGATCCATTTTTTCATGAGCGCTCCTTATATATGATATATGGACATATGCACATACAGACATATAACACAAAAGAGAAGTGTGCACACATAATATAATACATACAACACATAACATAATAGTAAAGGCCTTGTAGCTTTACACAGGTGAAATCTCCATTGCAATGTTTAAAAACTCCACAGTCAAAAAACAAAACTGATCAGAATAACATTAACCTAGGTCTGTATGAGCTCAAAAAATAAAAGAGAACTTCATGATGTGGGAAAAGGCAATAATAAAATAGATATTGAAAATAAGCATCCTCGTTACCACCTAAGTTTGACTCTTCTTTTGACATCCCAACCTTCTTCCTTTAACTTGCATATGTGTCTGAAGGTATTCCCACAAGCAAGCCTCAAGGATTTTTATATTTGAAATAGGCCTTATTGATGTTCATTATTCATTTAGCTCCAGGTTTTGGAGAATCACTATTGCAGACATAAGAATAGCTAAGCTGGAGCTCTGGATATCAGCTGTTATGGATTTGAGTCAAATCATCTTTTTTTGGTCTATAGAAATCACTTTGGTTAGTCTCTCTGGAATCCAAATCAGCTGCTTTTCTCCCTGTAGAAACAAACAAACAGAACCCCAACTCCAGACTATCACTGGATCAGAATCTTTCCATTGTCCTGTTAAAATATCCTTCTAGAGTACCTTAGGCTTATGTACATTTTTTGGATACATATGTCTTTCTGCAGCACTAAGCCCTGATGTATCCAAATTTAAAAAGTTTAGAGTAGAAAGGGTTATTTTAAGTTTATCTTTGGGGGATATATACCCCTTCCTAATTCCCTCTTTTTTCTTTAATAAGTACATTTTAATAGTTTTATTATCTTTTTCAACAATGCCTTGTTCCTGTGGATTGAATGGGATTTCTGTTATATGAGTAATGCCAAATGATAAGCAAAATTGTTTAAAAAATGTATAAGTATAACCAGGACCATTATCTGTTTTTAACTGTTTTGGAACGCCCACAGTGGCGAAATTTTGCAAGCAATGAGCTATAATATCTTTAGTCTTTTCTCCGGCATGAAGGAAAACCATCAAAAATCCGGAAGAAATATCAAGTGTAACATGCAAATATTTTAATTTTCTATATTCTGGCAAGTGTGTGACATCCATCTGCTAAATATGGTTAGGTATCAATACTCTAGGATTGACTGCAATATTAACTTGTGGTAAAAAGATCACAAAATTTTGACATTGTTTTATTATTTGTCTAGCTTGTTCCTTAGATATTTTAAAATACTTTCGTAAAGTATTAACATTGACATGGAACCTTTTATGTAAATGTATAGCTTCTTCTATTGTACAGAAAATATGTTTGACATGTGTAGTTTTATCTGCTAAATCATTGCCCAAACTAAGGTCTACAGGCAATCCTGTATGTGCTCTGATATGTCCTATAAAGAATGGATCTTTTAAGTCCCTGATTAAATTTTGTATAGTGGAAAACAAAGGGGAAACAGTAGAGGAAAGAGAAATCCTACTAGCATTTTCAAGGGATACTGTAGTTTTAACTATATATTGACTATCAGAAAATAAATTAAATACAGAATCTTTAAACATCACAAAAGCTTGTAATTCTGCATTATTCTCTACCTTTTGATCTGATTGTTTGGATACTAAAAAGGTAAAAGTTTGATAGGGGTAACTACTGCTGCTGTTCCATTATTTGACTCATCAGTGAATATATTTGGAGCATTCATGTGTTTCTTTTCATTTTTGGAAAAACTACAGGATGTGAAGACCAAAAAGACAACAAAGGATTCGATGGTAAATGGTTATCAAATTAAAAATTATATTTGCACATTATTATTGCCAAAGTATTTAACTCATTAGCTAACTCATCAGTTTGATCCATAGTATATGGAGTAATAATTTTATTGGGAGAAATTCCAAACATTCCCTTTGCTGCTATTATTCCTTTGAATATTAAATGTAATACAGCCTCAGGATACCTAGTAAGAATAGTGTTAGGAGAATAAGATACATGTATCCACAATAATGGACCTTCTTGCCAAAATACTCCTGTAGGAATATTTTTGTTGTTATTACAATAAATAATAAAGGCAAACTTATATCAATTCTATCCCAAATGCATATTTTCCATATATATGTTTCAATAATTTTTCATGCCTTTCATGCTTCAGGCATTTACATGCGGGGTGAATTTCAATCTGGTGGACCTTTTAGGATATCAAATAAAGGTCCCAACTCTCCTGTTGGTATACCTAGAGAAGGCCCTATCCAATTTATGTCTCTTAATAACTTTTGAAAGTCGTTAAGTGATTTGAGTTGATCTACTCATATTTGAATTTTTGGTGGACAAACCATGGTTGAGAATAATAGAACTCCTAAATAATTAATTAGAAAATTTAATTGTACTTTATCTGTTGCTATCTCTACATTTTAGTTTTTTAATAAGTTTGTAAGTGTGGCATAATAATCTAGCAATGTGTTTTTATCTTTGTGAGCTAACAATACATCATCCATAAAGTGAAATATTTGTAGTTCAGGATTTTGATTTCTAAGTGGCTGAATTGGTTTGTTAACATAAATTTGACACATAGTTGGACTGTTAGCCATCCCTTGAGGGAGTACTTTCCTTTCATATCTTTGATCAGGACCTTCATGATTCAGTGCAGGAATAGTAAATGCAAAATGTGGACTATCCTCAGGATGAATGGGAATTGAAGAAAATACAATCTTTAATATCTATAGCTAAAACATACCAGGTTTTTGGCAAAGCAGACAATTGGGGAATCCCCAATTGAGCAGGTCCCATAATAACCATCTCATTATTAATGGCTCTTAAATCTTACAATAATCCCCATTTACCAGATTTCTTTTTGATGACAAAAATGGGAGTATTAAGGGGAGATATGGAAGGTTGTATATGTTCCTCCCTAATTGTTTTCTGACCAGGTCATGGGCTACTTGTATCTCTTCCTTAGTCAGGGGCCACTGAGGAACCCATAGTGGTTGTTCTGATTTCCAAGTAATTTTTATTGTCTCAGTGACCTCTTCTGAAAACCCACTCCATGTCTATTTATTCCTTGATCTCCTTGAATTGATGCTGCTATACCTTGTTGTTTTTTTCCTAATCTTTTTTCTTTCCTAAAACCTTGTCTATCCCTAATAGTGTGCACATTTGGATTGATGTTATTTGTTAAGGTCATACCTAATTGATCTAGGACATCTCTTCCCCATAAATTTATAGGAAGAAGAATAAATACACATGGCTGTATAGTTCCGTCACATCCTTCAGGATCCTTCCAATCTAATACAATTGCACTTCTATGGGGATTAGTCGACACACCAAGGCCTTGAAGCGTTTGATTTGCTTGTTGTAATGGCCAATGTTTTGGCTATTCTTGACGAGATATTATGCTAAGGTCTGCACCTGTATCAAGTAAACCATTGAATTCACATCCTTGAATAGTTAGTTTTATCATGGGGTGAGAATCTAAAGACAGCATAGCCCATTCTACACCTGTGGAGCCTAATCCCCTGGAATCTCTTTGTACAGTATGGCTGGAAAACTTATCATACAGGTTGGGTATTATTAATAACTGTGCTATTCTCTCTTCTGGTTAAATTACTGATATACCTCTTGGATAACTAGCTGTAATTTTTATTTCACCTTTATAATTGGGGTCATTTTCTCCAGGACTTATCATAAGTCCTTTTAGAGTGGAAGAACTGTGTCCCAAAAATAAGCCTACTGTTCCTTGGGGAACAGGTCCTTTTACTCCCGTGAGAATGATTTGAACTCCCATCGCTGGAGTTAGTACTGCTCTGGCAGAGGTGCAGATGTCCCACCATGCACTCCCTCTGGTTTGTCTGATGAGGGATCTAATGGATAATGTGTCCAACACCTAATGGTGTTGCTGGGTTCCTCCATTGACCCAAATATTTGTGGTTTTGGGCCCAGAGCATTGTGCCCCCCTGTCCGTTTTTTTTTTTTTTTTTTTTTTTTTTTTTTTTTTGGCAATAGAGCCTGATGCGATGCTTTTCTCCATGATATCATGGGTAAGCACCTGGTCCTTGTGCATTTTTTGATAACAGAGTACCCTCTATGGTGGTTTGAGAATAACATTCATTACCCCAGTATCTCCCTTTATGGCATCGTGGGCAAATACCTGGTATTCGATTACTTTGATTCCTAGCTTTGTTTAACTCTCCTCCTATGGGGCAACTCCTTTAAAAATGTCCTGTTTGTTCAAAATTTTAGCATGTTTTTGGCCTGTCATCTAACGCCTGTTGTACTGCAGCTGCCAGGACTTGCTCTTCTTCATTAATGTCTCTACATAATTTGATATATGTGTTTAAATGTCCATGTTTCTGTGGTCTAATTGCCTCCTTGCACCATCTGTTTCCTTGCTCAAAGGCTAGCTGTTTAGTTAATGACATTGCTTGCTCTGTATCCCCAAAAACTCTGGTAGCTGTTTGAATAAGCCTATCAATAAATTCAGTGTAAGGTTCATTAGCTCCTTGTATTACCTTAGATTATTAACCTTTTAAATCTCAATGTCCTTGTAAAAATCTTCCATGCCCTAACTACATCTGCAGCAATTTGTGAATATATAGAAAGATCATATGTAATTTGTTGCAGGTGACCCTCATAAGGTCCTTTTCCTAACAACATATCTAGATTTCTCTGAGGATAACCAGCTGCTTCATTTCGCCTAGCTGTCTCCATGCAAAATTCCTCATTGGCAACCTTCCATAAAAGGTATTGTACTCCATTTAGCACAGCTTTACACATACTTGTCCAAACTGCTGGAGTCATGTTCAAATTGGTAATGGATTGAACCAAGCTTATAGTGAAGGGTGCTTGGGGACTATAGGTTGATACAGCTTACTTTAGCTGCTTCACTGTTTTGAAATCTAAAGCACAGTGAATTCAGTGCCCTCCTGCCTGTTCCAACACAGGGCATGCTAATCTTTGAGGTCCTGTCTCAAGATCCCATCTATCAACTATGGGTGTTGAGGGCACCATAGGCGGAGCTGTTGGTTGGACACTTACGCCCTCTGGTGATAGAAAGGTGTTAGTAGCAGCCTCCTGTTGTAACTTTTCCCCTGATGGCTTTTTCTGCTCTAAACTTTCTTCCCCTTTCTGACTATCTTGAGAGGCCTTTTCTTTTTACTGGTCTAATATGCCTTCTACCATAATCTGAATTGAAAGGTTTGGACTAGGCAAAGAAAATTGTATCATCATCCACAATGGCAATTTGCCAACTGTCAGAGTTACTGGGTTTTTCTTTTCTCTATCCCTTAAATCTTCACCATGATAATCCCTTTGTGATATATTCAACAACTCCTCTTAAAAAGCCATGTTCTACATTTTTGTATTGTATCAACGTATGCCCTGACTCTTTTTGGTTTTATTGGGGTGCCTCCTTCCTCTAACAATTTACTTAACATTCTTTTGGTTTGTTTTTTGCTAATTTCTGACCCCATATTTCTGCTACAAGGATAATGCATCTCAAACAGATATCTCAAAACAAAACCGAAGCAAAAGGATACAAAAACAAAACAAAAAATCGTTGTATCAATTTTCTTATTTTTTAAAATGTATATTCATAGTCTATCCCTATCTGTTTCTCATGCAGAACAACTTCAATCCTTGAGCCAGCCATTTTTCCCAGTTTGCCTGAAAAGTTCTAGGGATTGGCAGCTTGAAACAAAAACAAACAAATCAAAACTAGAACACATTGTTTTTTGAAATGGTCACCCATTCTCTCGCCTTCCCTAAGGGTTGAGCAATTTACTTTATCATTTACCCTAAGGCGTTCCCTGCAGCGGCCACCAAATGCCACAGTCTGGCTGGGTACAAATTAACTGAGCTGCCACACAGCCTTGTAGGTTCAAAACAGGAAATTCTTTATTCTCCGCACTCCCGTGAAACCATGCATGCGGCCTTCTCCTGGGACACACCAACAACAACCGGAAATGCCTCCTCCGAAAATCTCTTCTCCAGCACTTCCCCAACCAATGGGAACTCTCCAGGAATCCCCATGAGAACTCCAAAGTAGATGGAAAGCAGGGGTCTAATATACAATTGAATACACAGTTTAACAGAACCATTATGATCTCAATGGCTTGCTGGCATCACCTCTCAACCACTTCATTCTGACAAAAATGCCATGCTTCATTCCGACTTGGCAATGGCTCTCAGCAGCTAGTTATAAGCTTAGGTTTTAGTTTAGGTTAAGGATTAGGGTTAAGCCTATGACTCGGTTTTGTTTGAGTGCTAGCACTAGGGTTAGGGCTAGTTTTCCAATTAGCATTAGGATTATGGCTAGTGTTAGGGTGAGGTTTAGGCTTATGATCAGGGTTTGATTTAGGGTTAGGGTTAGGTTGAGTTTTAGGGCTAGGGCGAAAGTAGGAATGGTGTTGCAGCTAGGTTTAGGTCTAGGGTTTGTGTTATGGTAAGGGATAGATTTAGAACTAGGGTAAGTGCTCGGGTGAGAGTTAGGATTAGGGTTACAGTTAGGGTTAGGTTTAGGACTAAATTTGTGCTAGCATTAGCACTAAGGTTAGTGTTATGGCTAGGCCTACGTTTAGGGCTAGGGTTAGGGTTAGGATTAGTGTTAGGTATGATGTTATATGGTAAGGTTATAATGTTATAGCTAGGTTTAGGGTGAGGGTCAAAATAGGGATAGGGCTAGGATTGTGGTTAGGGTTAGGGTGAAGGCTAGGTTTAGGGCTCGGTTTAGGACTAGGATTAGGGTGAGGTTTCATGTTAGGGTTAGGGTTAGAATTAGTGCTAGGGCTAATGGCAGGTATAGGTTTAGGGTTAGTGTTAGTGTTAGGGTTAGGTTAATCACTAGTTCTAGTGTAAGGTTCAGATTGAGGGTTAGCGTTAGGTTTAGAGATAGGGTTATTATTAGGGTCACTCTCCTGATTAAGGTTTGAGTAAGGTTAAGGTTTAGAATCAGGGTTCTCATTAGTGTTAGGTTTAGGGTTAATGTTAAGGTAATGTTTATGGTTAGGTTTAGATTTCAGGCTAGGTTTAGGGTAATAGATAAAATTAGGGTTAGAGATAGGATTAGGGTTATCCATTACCCTAACCATAACTCTAACCGTAAGGCTTTAGGGCTTGGGTTATGGTTAGGGTAATGGAAAGGGTTAAAGCTAGAATTTGGGCTAGGAATATGGTTAGAATTAATGCTACGTTAGGTTTAGGGTTAGGGCAAGTTTTAGTGTTAGGGTTAGGTTTAGGGTAATGGTTAGGGCTCTAATTAGGGTTAGATTTAAATCAGGTGTAGGGCTCAAATTAGTGCTAGGTTTTGGTTAGGTTAGGACTAGAATTAGGGCTATGACTAATTTAAGAAATATGGTTATGATTAGGAATACTTTTATGGTTAAGTTTAGGGGTAGGTGTAGTTTTAGTGTTAGGTATAATTTTAGGGTGATCTGAGAGCTACAGTTAGTGTTAGGGTCAGAGTCAGAGTCAAAGTTAGTTTTAGGGTTAGGGTAGGACTTTAATTAGGGCTAGGGTTAGAGCTATATGTGGGTTAGGTATTGCCGTAGGTTAAGGGTTAGAGTTAGTACTATGGCTATTTTTTTTTTTTTTTTTAGGGTGAGAATAAGGTTAATGCTAGTCTTAGGATTAGCGTTAGTGTTAGGGCTAGTTTTAGTGGGAGGTTTAGGCTTAGGGTTGCCATTAGATTTAGAGTTATGGTTAGATATAGGATTAGTGGTAGGGCTAGGTTTAGGGCTAAGTGTAGAGCAAGTGTTAGAGTTATGGTAATGGATAGGGTTAGAACTAGGACTAGGGCTAGGGCGATAGTTAGAGTAAGTATTAGTGCTAGTGTTAGGATTATGTTTAGGGCTAAATTAGGGCTTGGATCAGGTCCAGGATTAGTGTAAGGGTTATATCTAGGGTTAGAGTAAGGGTTAGATTTAGGGGGGAAGTTGGGGTTATATCTAGGTTCAGATATAGGGCGAGGGATAAAATTAGAATAAAGCTATAGTTAGAGTATGAGTTAGGATCAAGTCTAGGTTTAGGGCAAGAATGAGAGCCAGAATTTGTGTTAGGGTTAGAGCAAGATTTAGGGCTAGGGCTAATATCAGGTCTAGGGTTACAGTTAGGAATATTTTTAGGAAAATTTTATGGATAGGTCTATATTTAGAGTTAGGTTTAGGGTAAGGTTCAGGTTAAGACTAGGGGTACTACAGGTTTTGGGTTTTGATTAGGTTGAGGTTTTAGGGTTAGCACTCATATTAGCTTTAGGGTTAGATTTAGGGTTAGTGTAAGGGATAGGGTTAGGTTTAGGCTTCAGGTTAGGTTTAGGCTTCAGGTTAGGTTTAGAGTTCATGTTAGGTTTAGGTTAATGGATAGGGTTAGTGTTAGGCCTATGGTTAGCATTGGGTTTATGGTTATTGCTAGGGTAATTGATCGATTTAGAGCTATGATTAGGGCTAGGATTATGTTTAGGATTAGGGCTAGAGTTAGAGTTAGAGTTACGGTTAAGGCTAGGGTTAGGGTTAGGTTAAGATTAGGATATGGGTTAGGGTTTAAGCTAGGGTTAGTGCTAAGGCTAGGGTGAGGTTTAGGGTTAGGTCAAGGGTTAGTGTTAGTTTTAGGGTTAGGGCTAGGGTTGCGGTTAGTTTTAGGCTTTGGGTTTTCTTACCATTAGGTTAAGGGTAAGGCTTATGGATTTAGTAAGTGTGAGGTCAGGATTGAGGGTTCAGGTTAGAATCAGAGCAAGGAATATAGGTATATTTAGGGTTATTAGAGCTAGGGTTAGAATTAGGTTTAGAGTCATGGTTAGGGTAATGGATAGGAAAAAAAGGAATCTAGCCCAGTATCAAAATTTTGAACAAGACTAACTCTAACCCTAATAATATCTCTAACACTAGCCCTAACACTATTCTTAACACAAACCCTAACCTATTTTAAAAAAATGGTGATCCTAGAACTCTCAAACGTGGGTAGCCTAGTGGGCTAAGCTATCAGATTAAACCTATGCAGTATCAAAGAAATATTACCAAAAAATTGGGGTGGTATTTCAGTTCATGCATATTTCTCTGTTTTTTGATAAAGGGCTCTTGGATGAAGTTGTTTTTGCCATATTCATCTTAAAGCTACTTTCACAAGGAACAAACCAGAGAGTTCTCATAGAGAACTGATTCAGTGTCTGAAATTTTAAGCAGCTAGCACCAACTGGGTTTGATTTCAACCTTTATTTTCATTTACCTATATGGGTCAATATGATGTGAAACCTTAAAACACAGAGAGCTCCTGATAGAGAACCATAGAAACAAGAAGGCCCAAACCTGGGGATCATATTAAGGCTAGGTAAAAAAAATGACTCTTTTCAAGAATCAAAGAAATTTAAACAAAACTAACTCTCACCCTAAAACTACATCTAACCTTAGCCCTAAACCTAAACCTAACACTAACCCTAACCTGATTACAGAACCATTGATCCTAGAAGTCCCACACTTGGAGAGTGTTGTGGGGCAAGCTAACTAATGAATCCTATGCATTATCAAATCTGACCAGATAATTATGGGAGGAATTTTAGTGCATTCATATTTCCCTGCTTTCTCCAAAAGGGCTGTCTGATAAAGTTGTGTTTGCATGATTCAGCTTAGGCCTACACTCACAAGGAACATACCAGAGTGTCCCCACAAAGAACTGAGGGGGTGTGTGTGCAGTTTCAAGCAACTAGGAAAAAACCTATTTGATATCCAGGTTTATTTCCATTTACTCATATAGGTCAAAATGAAGTAAAATGAAAATATTAACTGTTCTTGACACCAAACAGTTGGACCAAAAGACCTAAACCTGGGAACAGAGTAAGGTTAGTTAAAGATGAATCTTGGATTGTATCAAAGAAATTTGAAATAAGTAACTGTAACCCTATCACTACCTCAAAACCTAGCCCTAATCCTAACCGTAAATATTAACATAGCTCTATTCCTAACTATAACTTTAACCCTAAACATTTCCCAAAGCCTAGCTCTAACTTTATCCATTACCATAACCCTAACCCTAATGGTAACTGTAGCCCTAATCTTAACCTTTACCTTATACCTGCTGTAACTTTAAACCTGCCCTAGACCTAATCCTAGCACAAACCCTAACACTTACCCTAAACCTACCCCTAATCCTAAGCCTAACCCTAACCCTAACTCTAATACTAACCATAAACCTAGCACCAAATCTAGTTGTAATCCTATCTATTACTCTAAACATAAGCCTAACCCAATTGCTAACAATAGAACAAAACCTAACTGGGGAGGTATCACTAACGGTATTCAAAACCCTAAACCTAACCTGAATTCTAAATCTAACCCAATCCATTACCCCAAACCTAATGTTCATTCGAGCCTTAACCCTAGACTTTAACCTAAATCAATCCGTACCCTGACCCTGACCCTAATAATACACCTAGCACTGAACCTGACCTTTACCCTAAACCTAACTCTTACATTAGATCTAGCCATTAACTAAACCTAAAACTGTCCGTAACCATAATACTAGTCCTGACATCAGCCCTAGACCTAATTCTAGCCCTATCCCTAATACAAAACCTCATTCTAGTCTTAAACCTAGCCTTAATTCTAAACTGTACAATAACCTTAGCCCTAGCCCTAAGTATAACCTTCGCCTTAGCCTTAAACCTAGCTATAACCCCATTTTCCCCTAACTCTAAACCTAACCCTTACCCTAACATTAACTCTAACTCAAGCCCTAATGCTAGGCCTAACCCTAACACTAACCCTAGCGCTAATCCTAGCCCTAATTTAGACTTAACCTAAACCTACTCCTAACCCTAGCTCAAAGAATAACTCTACCTTTTGCCCTAGCCCTATTTCTCATTCTAACCCTAGTGTTACTGTAACCCTAACACTGCTTTAACCTTAGCCCTAATCCTAGCCCTAGCCCTAAACCTTGAACTAACCATAACAAAAAAATCTAAGCTTAAACCTCAACCTACCACTAGCCCTAACACTATTGCTACTCATAAATCTAGCCCTATCCTTAGCCCTGTCCTAAAACAAAACTGAGCCATAGCACTAACCCTAAACCTAAACCTGACATAAGCCTTATAACTATTTCTTACTCTAACCCTAACACGAACCCTAACCCTACACCTAGCCGTAACCCTAGCCCTAATTCGAGTCCTATCCCTAACCCTAAAGGTAACATTGATCCTGTCTCTGAACCTAACACTAACCCTATCTAAAATCATCACCCTAAACCTTAAAATAACACTAGACTTACACTTAATGCTAACCCTAAAACTAGCCCTTTTCATAACCCCAGATCTTACATTAAACATAGTGCTACACTAGCCCTAACCGAACCAAACCTAGCCCTAATCCAAACCCTCATCCTAGGTTTAATACTAACCCTAACCCTAACTCGGGCCTTAACACTTAACCTAAACTAGACCCTAAACATAAAACTTCTCCTAATATTATGCTAGCTGTAAACCTGACCCCAACCCTCAACCTCAACCTTACAATAAACCTAGACATCAGTCTAACTGTAAAACTCTTCCTAATCTTAACATTAGACATGTCATTAGCCCTAGCACTAAACATAACACAACCCTAGCTCTAATCCTAGCTCTAAGGCTAGGTTTAATTCTAATCCTAATCTTATCCCTAGCCCTGACCTTAATTTTACTTCTTGTCCTAACCCTTAACTTACCTGTAACATCATACCTTACCTTAACCATATCGCTAACCCTAACACTAACCCTAACTCTAGGCCTAAAGCTAACAATAACACCAGCACTAATTCTAGCCCTAATTTAGCCAAACCCTAAACCTTACCCTGGCCCTAGCCCTAAGACTAAGTCTCATTCTCACGCTAACCTTAGTCCTAGTTTTAAAACTATCCCTTACCATAAACCAAAACTTAGCCGTATCCCTAGCCACAACCATAGCGCTAACTTTAACCCTCACCCTAAACATGGATCTAAACCTAACATTAAGCATAAATCTCACCCTAAAAATAGCCCTAACCCAAATGCAAATTGGAAAAATAGCCCTAACCCTACCCTAGCCCAAAAACAAACCGAGCAATAACCATAACCCTAACACTAAACCTAAACCAAACCCTAACGCTAAAACTAGACCTAAACCTAGCTTTAATTTGCGCCCTAACAGTAACTCTAGAAATAACCCTGTCTCTGACATGGACCCTAATGCTAACTCTAGCTCTATACATTGTCCTAATGCTAACCCTAAAACTAGCTCTAATTAGAAACCTAGTTCTTACTTTAGCAATAGCCCTAATGCTAACACAAATACTAGCCCTAATCCAAGCCCATATGCTAACACAAATATGGACCTAATCCAAGCCTAATTCTAGTTTAAACCCTAACCCTAACCCTAACCATAGCCCTAAACCTAATGCTAACACAAACCCTAACCTTACCACTAAAACTATCCCTTACTCTAAGCCAAACCCTCACCCTAATGCAACCCTAGTCTTAACACTAATCCTTAGCCTGCCCCAAACCCTAACTCTATTACTAGTCCTAACCCTAGCTCTCATTCTAGTTTCAACCCTAACCCAAACGCAAACACTTATTCTGACCCTTATTTTGACCCTAACACTAATCCTAGGTCTAAACCCGACCCAAACCCTAAATGGAACCCTATCAATACTCGTACTGGTAAAACTATACCTAAACCTAAACATTACACTAGCACTGGACGAAACCTAATCCTAAACAGAGTCATAAATCTAGCCCTAGCACTAAAAAAATTCTAGAATCAGCCCTAACAATAACCCTTAATCTAATGCAAAGACTAAACCAATCCCTAGACCCAATGCTAGTCCTAATTCTTGCCCTAATCCTAAACATAACTCTAACCCAAACAGTGATGCTTACCATAACCCAAACCCTAGCTCTAAACCTTATCCTAACCCTAACACTAGACATATCCATAACCCTTAACATAAAACTAGTCATAAACATAATTTTAGCTCTTACATTACCCATAGCCCTAATGCTAGTCATAAATATCCCATGATACCTAGCCATTATCCTAGCTCTAAACCTAGCCCTAATTGTAACCCTAGACCTAATGCTAAACCAAAACCTAGCTCTAATGCTAACTCTTATCCTAAACCTAACCCTGACATTAATCCTAGGCCTAACCCTATACTAGCCCTAATCCTAACCTTAACCCTAGCCATAAACTTAGCTCTAACTCTATCCATTACCCTAAAGATAAGCTTATCTTAAATGCTAACCCTAGGCTTAACACTAACCTATCCCTAACACTAACCTTTTTTATTAATCCAACCTAACTTGAACCGTAAACCTAACCCTATCCATTATCATAACCCTAACTCTAACCCTAAAACTAAATCAAGCCTTAACCCTAAACCTTAACCAATACCAAACTCTACCCAGACCCTGCCCCTAATAAAATACCTAGCTCTAATCCTGACCTTTATCCTAACCCTAACCCTTACACTAGGCCAAGCAACAACCTAACCCCCAAACTAACCCTAACCATATACCTAGACCTGACATTAGCCCTAGCCTTAGTACTAGCCCTAACCCTAATACAAACCCTAGCACTCATCCTAGCCTTAATCCTAACCTGAACCCCAACCCTAGCCCTACCCCTGAATTTAACCCTTGCATTAGCCCTGAATATAGTTATAACCCCATCTTTTCCCCTAACTCTAAACCTAATCCTTACCTTAACCCTAACCCTAACTCTAGCTCTAACAATAGGCATAACCCTAACACTAACCCTAGCGCTAATCTTAGCCCTAATTTAGCCCTAACCCTACCCCTAACCTTAGGCCTAAAACTAACTCTAACCCTTGTCCTAGCCCTATGTTTAGTTCTAACTCTATCAGTTACCACAACTCTAACACGAGCCCTAACCTTAGTCCTAATCCTAGCCCCCAGACCAATCCCTAGACCTAATCATAACTCTAGATCTAACCATAACCCTAAGATTAAATCTCACACTACCACTAGACCTAACATTATCACTAATCCAAAAACTAGCCCTAACCCTAGCCTTAGCCCTAAGACAAAACAGAGCCATTGTCCTAACCCTACACCTTAACCTAAACTGTAACTCTACACCTAGCCATAACCTCCTTACTCTAATTTGAGTCCTAGGCCTAAAACTAAGCCTGACCCTGACTTATAACCTAACACTAAACCTAGCTATAAATATAACACTAACCCTAAAGATAATGCTAACAATAGACCTAGGCCAAACACTAACCCTAAGTTTAACCCAAACAATAACCCTAGATCATACTTTAGCCATATCCCTAACCCTAGCCCTATCTTAAACTAAATCTCAGTTCTAATCCGAGCCCTAACATTAGCTTTAACCCTAATCCTAAAACTAAATTTAATCTTAAACCTAGCCTTAATACTAACCATAATCCTAGCCCTAAACCTACTTCTAATCCTATCCATTACCTTAACCCTAACCCTAAACCTAATGCTAACCCTATCAATAACCCTAACCCTATCCATTACGCAAAATCTAATCTGAACCCTAAACCTAATAATATCCTTACCCTAACCCTAAACTAAACCTAATGCTAATTTGAGCCCTAACACTAAACCTTAATCTAAACAAACCCTAACCCTGACCCTGACACTAACAATACCCTGGTTGGAAAAGTGAACCAATCTCTCAACCTAAACCTTACACTATGCCTAGCCATAAATAAAAACTTGAAACTATCCCTGACCATAATAACCTTAGACCTCATATTAGCCCTAGCTCTAATATAGGCCTAATCCTACACAAAACCTAGCCATGATCCTAGTTCTAAACGTAGCATTAATCCTAAACCTCAACCTCACCCTAGCCCTATCCCTAATTTGAACTCTTGCCCTAGCCCTGAACCTAGCTATAAACCCATCCCTTCCCCTAAAAATAACACTAACACTAACCTGAACCATAGCCCTAACCCTAGGCCTAACCCTAACCCTAAACCTAGCTCTAATCCTAGCCCTGATTTAGCACTAACTGTAAGTTAACTTCTAACCCTAGCCCTTAGACTAACTCTAACTCTTAACCTAGTCTTATTTCTATATCTAACCCTATCCATTACTGTAACCCTAACATTAGCAATAAATTTAGCTCTAAACCCAGGCATAGCCCTAACCCTAGATCTAAACATAACTCTAAATCTAACCCTGTCCTTAAGCCTAAACTTCACCCCTAGCTGAACACTATTGCTAATCCCACAACTAGTTCTAACATTAGCCCTAGCCCTGAAAGAAAACCAAGCTATTCTCTAACCCAAACCTTAACGGAAATCAAACCTTTACTCTACAACTAGCCATAACACTAGCTCAAATTTGAGTCTTAGGACTAAAACTAATCATGACCTAGACTCATATCCAAAAACTAAACCTAGCTCTAAATTTCATCCTAACCCTAAAGCTAATGCTAACACTAGACCTATCCCAAACCCTAACCATAAAACTAACCCTAATCATAATCATAACCCTAGGTTTTACATAAGTCATAGCCCTAACCCTAGCTCTAACCCAACACAAAAATAGCCCTAATCTGAGCCCTAACACTAGATTTAACTCTAAACCTAGCCTAACCCTAGCCCTAAACCTAACAGTAACACTAGCCCTAACCCTAGCTCTAACTCTAACACAAAAATAGCTCTAATCTGAGCCCTAACACTAGATTTAACTCTAAACCTAACCCTAACACTTACCTGAAACCTCACCTTAACACTAGGCCTAAACCGAGCTCTAACCTTATCCCTTAACCTAAGCCAAACCCTATCCACAATGCTAATCATAGTCCTAATCCTAATCCTTAGTCTAAACCAAACACTCACCCTATTACTAGTCCTAAACCTAGCCCTCATCCTGGCATATCCCTAAGCCAAAACATAACCCAAATTTTTACCCTTATTCTGACCCTAACATTAATTATGTTTAAACCTGACCTTTACCCTAAACTGAACTCTGAATCTAGCCCTACCAGGAAACTTATACCTAAACCTAAGCCTAATGATAGCCCAAGACCTAAACCTTATGCTAAATCTAGCAATAACTCTAGCGCTAGCCCTAAATAAAAGCTTAGCCATATCCCTAACTGTAACCCTTAAGAAAAACCAAGCACTAACACTACCCCTAGACCTAACCCCAGCACTAATTTTGGCTTTCACCTTAACCCTAACTCTAACCTGAACACTGACACTCACACTATCAATAAACCTAGCTATAAACCTGAACCTAAACCAAAATAAAAACCTAACACTACACCTAGCCATAACCCTATCCCTAAAACCACCACAATTAGAACCCTAGATCTTACATTACCCATAGCACTAACTTCAGGCCTAAACTTAATACAAAACCTTGTCCTAATTAGAGGCCTAAACCTACCATAAGCATAACCCTAACTCTAACCCTAGGCCTACATTAACCTTAACCCTCACCTTAGTCTTAAACCTAGCTGAAAGGCTAAACCTTAGCCTAAACAAAACTCTAGCCCTATAACTAACAAAAACTATAACCCTAGTTATCATCCTAACCTTAACCCTAGCCCTAACCCTAACCAAAACCCTAATCCAAACAGTAAACCTATACCTAGACCTAAACCAAAACCTAATCTTTGACATAACCCTCATTATAACTCAAAACCTAACCTATACCCTAAACCCAATAGTAAACCTAGCCCTAGAACTAGACTCAACCCTAAAGCTAACCTTACATCTAATCTAATCTATTACCCTAAAAATAAAGCTAACTCTAATGAAGACCCTAGCCCTAACCCTAAACCTAAACCTGATCATTTCTATAAGCCTAACACTAGAACTAACACTAAATCTAACCATCACCCTAAAAATAAAACTAGCTCAAAACCTTACCTTTACCGTAAACCTAATTTTAACCCCACTCTAAGCTAGGGTTACTAGCCCTAATCCAATCTCTAATCTTGACTCTAGCCCTAATCCTCATCATAACACTAGCTCTAACCCTATACATTACGCTATGATAACCCTATTCATAATGCTAACCCTAGGCCTAACACTAATCCTATCGCAAACTCTAAATATTTCCATTACCCTAAACCTACACTGAACCCTAAACCTAACCCTATCAATTACCCTAAACTTAACTTTAACCCTAGAGTAACCTGTAATCCAAATCTTAATCTAAGCCTACACCTAAGCCTAACACTAACAATACACTTAACCCTAACAGTAATTTTATACATATCCCTAACCCTAAGCCTAAGACTAAAAAAAAATTGAGCAATAGCCCTAACCTTACACCTTAACTTCATCTACACCCTAACACACAACTGGAGCTATCCCTAGCCCTAAGTGGAGTCATACTGCTAATCTTAAACTAACCCTGACCCTGACTCATATCCTAACAATCACCATAGCTCTAAACACCACCATAAACTTAAACAGAACGCTAACAGTAACCCTAGATTTAGTTCAAGTCCTAACCCTAACCTTAAAACTAACCCTAACCCAACCTATATTCTAACAGTCACCCTAGCTCTAAATACTGCCCTCAACTTAAACTGAAACCTAACAGTAATCCTAGCCCTAATTTGAGACCTAAACTTAACCCTAACCCTAAAACTAACACTGTCCCTGACTCATATGCTAAAACTTTCCCTAGCTATAAATGTCACTTTAACTTTAAACCTAATCATTACACTAGACCTAGTCATAATCCTAACCGTAAAATTAGCCATAATCATTACCATAGCTCTTACATTACCCACAGCCCTAACCCTAGGCTTAAACCTAACAAAAAACCTAGAGCTAGTCCGAGGCCTAAACCTAGCCCTAAGCGTAACCCTAACCCGAACACTAATCTAACTCTCGATTAGTCCTAACCTAGATTAAAGCCTAACTCTTATTCTAAACATAACTCTACACCTATCCCTAAATATACCTCTAAAACTAGCGCTAATGCTAAACTTAAACCTAGCCCTAAACCTAGCTCTAAAACTACCCATTACCCTAAACCTAACCAAAAAATTCTTGATAACCCTAGTCCTAACCATAACTCTAAACCTAACCAGAAAACTAATCCTAGAACTTACCCTAAACCTCACACTCGACATAGACTTAACTCTAGCTTAAACCCAAAATCTTTCCATAAACCTAAAACTTACCATAGCCCTAACCCTAAACCTAAACCTCAATCTAACACAGCCATAACCCTATACCTAAATCTAGCCAAATCCATTACTCTAACTGTAACCCTACCCCCAATGACGACGCTAGACCTAATCCTAACTCGAAAACTCATTGTACTGTAATCTTATCCCTGGACCAAATTCTAGACCTAACACTTGCCCTAGGCCAAACCGTTGCTAAAAACCTAACCCTTATGCTAAACATACCACTAAAACTAATCCTAGTTCTAACCCTATACATAACCCTAACTCAAGACCAATCCTAACCATGACACAAGCCCTAATCTTAGCTCTAACCCTATCCATTATACTAACCATTACCCTTACCCTAATTCTAACCCTATGCCTAACACTAACCCTATTGCTAAACATATCAATTACCCTAAACCTAACCTGAACCCTAAACAGAACCCTATCATTACCCTAACTGTGACCCTAATGCTAATTCAAACTCTAACCCTAAATCCTAAACTCAACAAAAATCTAACCCTGACAGTGACCCTAAAAATTCTCCTAGCTCTAAACCTGAATCTTACCCTAACCTAACCCTTACATTAGACCTAACCAAAAACATAACCCTAAAACTATTCTCAACCATAACCCTAGACCTGACATTAGCCCTAGTCCTAATCCTAGACATAAACCTAGCCTTAATCCTATCCCTAACCCTTACTCTAACTGTAGCCCTAATCCCAATACTAACACAAGCCGTAATCTTAGTCCTAATTTTTCCCTATCCCTATCCCTAACCCTAAACCTAAGACTAACTTTAACTCTCACACTATCCTATCATTAGTTCTAAACCTATCCCTTACCATAACCCTAAAGCAAGCCCTAAAACTAGTGCTAACCCTTGCTCAATACATAGCCCTAGCACTAACTTTAGATCAAAATCTAACTCTAAATATAAGCCTAACTTGAAGCCTAAGCCTAACCCTAACATTAACCCTAAGCCTAACACTAATCCTAAAACTATCACTAACTCTAGCACTATCCCTAAAACAAAACCGAGACATAGCTCTAACATTAACCCTTAAACTAAACCAAAACCTTACCATAAACCTACCCCTAACCCTAGCCCTAATTCGAGTTTTAAGCCAAACCCTAAAACTAAGCCTGACCCTGACTCTGACACTAACACTAACCCTAGCTCTAAACATCACCCTAACCATGAACCTAACCCTGACATTAAACCTAGCCCTAATCTCAACCCTAAAATTAGCCCTAACCCTAATGCTAAACCTAAGCCTAAACCTAATCCTATCACTAAACCTCTTCCTATCCATTTCCCTAAACCTAACATGAATTCTAATATTAAGCCTAACATTATCCTAACCCTAACCCTAGAACTAATTCTATCCCTAAGTTTAAGCCTTAACTTATCCCAAACCCTAACCCAGACCTTGACCTTAATAATAGGCCTATGGCTAAACCTGACCCTAACCTTAACCTTACACTAGATGTAGCCATAATCCTAAATATAAGACTATCTTAAAATGTAATTTTAGAACTGAAATTAGTCATAATTCTAATCCTAGGCCTAACCATAAAACAAACCCTAGCCATTATATTGCCCTAATCCTAAACTTAATCAATACCACAACCCTAACCATAGCCCTAACCCTAATTCTAAACATCACCCTACCTCTCAACCTAGCTATAATACCATCTCTTACACTAAAAATAATGCTACATCTAACCATAGCTCTATGATAAAGCTAAACACTAAACTTAACCTTAATCCGAGTCCTAATTCTATGCCTATCACTAACTCTTACCCTAACTTTAGCTCGAAGACTAACTCTAATTCTGACACTATCCCTATTGCTAGATCTAACAGTATCTCTTATCATAACCCTAACCTTAGCCCTAACCCTTGCCCTATCTTAGTTTTAGCTCTAACCCTAGATGTAACCATAACTCTAAATCTAACCATAAACACAAGCCTAAGCCTAAGCCTAACACTAACACTAACACTAACACTAACACTAACACTAACCCTAACCCTAATGCTAATTATAAAAATACACCTAACCCTAACCCTAGCAGTAAAACAAAACTGATCAATAGCCCTAACCCTAAACCGTAACTTAAACCAAGCACTAACACTACACTGAGACCTAACCCTAGCCTTAATTCAAGTCCTAACAATAACAATAAAACTAACCCTGACCGTGAGTAATATCTTAAACTCACCCTAGCTCTAAACACCCTTCTAAACTTAAACCCAAACCTTACAATAACCCTGTCCTTTATTTGAGTCCTAACCCTAACCGTGAACCTGAGTCATATCCTAACACTAACCCTAGCTCTAATGATCACCCTAACCTTAAACCTAACCCTAACACTAGAACTACCATCACAAAAACTCTAAAACTAACCCTAATTTTAACCCTAGTTCTTACATTACAAATGACCCTAAACCTTGACCTAACTCTAACAAAAAACTAGCTCTAATCTGAGCCCTAAACCTAGCATTAACCCTTACCATAACCCTAGCCCTAACCCTAGCTCTAAACCTATCTTTTACCTAAGTGAAACCCTAACCTTAATGATAACAATAGACCTATCCCTAATCCTTAGGCTAACCAAAATCCTAATAATATTAAAAGACCCGACCATAGACCTTATTCTAGCTCTAATCCTATCCCAAACCATAATGCTCATCCAGACCCTTATTCTGACATTAACACAAACCATAGGTCTAAACCTGACTATAACCCTAGAGTAAATCCTAACACTGACCCTACAAATAATCTTATACTTAAACCTAATTCTAACCCTAGCCCTAAAATTAACTCTAATTTTCACACTAGCCTTATCCCTTAGTTCTAACCCTATATATTACAGTAACTCTTACCCTAGCCCTAAACCTAGCCCTAACCCTTGTTCTATCCTTATTCCTAATCCTAACCTTAGATCTAACTCTAACTCAAAATTTAACCCTAACCCTAAGCCTAAGCCTAACACTAAAATTATCCCTAACCCTAGTGCTATTAAAAACAAGCCCTAACACTAACCTTAGCAGAAAAACAAACAAAGCAATAGCCCTAACCCTAAACCTTAACATAAACCAAACCCTAACTCTACACCTAGACCTAACCATAGCCTTAATTCGACTCCTAACCCTAACTTTATAATAACCCTTTCCTTGATTTTTATCTAAATACTCTAGCTCTAAAACCCCTCCTAAACTTAAACTGAAACCTAAAATAAACCTATTCCTAATTCAAATTCTAACCCTAACCCTGACCCTGACTCATATCCTAACACTAACCCTAGCTCTAAATATCATCCTAACCTTAAACCTAACAATAACACTAGAACTATCCCTAACCCTAACCCTAAAACTAACCCTCATTGTAACCCTAGTTCTTACATTAGTCATTGCCCTAACATTAGCCCTAAACCTAACACAAAAAGTAGCCCTAATTTGACCCCTCAACCTAAATTTAACACTAACCCTCACTGTAGCCCTAACCCTAGTTCTAAGGCTATCCTTACCCTATGAATAACCCTAACCCTAATGGTAGCCCTAGAGTAATGCCTAATCCTTAGGAAACCAAAATCCTAACCTTAATAATAGCACTTTAACCTAGCCCTCATTCTAACTCTAATCCTATCCCAAACCCAAATGCTAAACCTGACACTTATCCTGACCCTAAAACAAACCTTAGTTCTAAACCTGACCCTAACACTACACTAAACCCTAACACTACCCCTGATCCTAAACCTAATCCTAAATCTAGCCTTAACGCTAGCCCTACTCACAGACAAAAACCAAGACCTAGGCAAAACAATAACTCTTATCCTAACACAAACACTAACCATACACCTAGACCTAAACCTACTCCTAATTCTGGCTGTATCCCTAACTTGAACTCTAACATAATCACTGACATTGCCTCTAACAGTAAACCTAGTTCTAAACGTGACCCTAACTTAAAATCTAAATCTAACACTAGATCTTGGCATAACCCAAACCCTAAAACTAGCCGTAATCATAACCCTAGCTTTTACATTACTCACAGATTTAACCCTAGGCCTTAACCTAACCCAAAACCTAGAGCTAATCCAAGGCCTTAACCTAGCACTAAACATAACCCTAACCCTAACCCAAACCTAACCCTCACCTTAGTCTTAACCCTAGCTCAAAACCTAACCATTACTATAAAAATAAACCTAGAACTATTTCTGAATCTAACTCTAAACCTATTCCTAAGCCTAACCTTAACCCTATCCCGAATCCTTGCTCTAAACCATTACTCTAACCCTAACACTAATCTTCATTGAAACCCTAGCCTTAATCCTAGCCATAATCCTAACCCTAAACAGAAAACTAACCCTAGGTCTAACCATAAACTAATACTCACTATTAACCTAACAATCGATCAAACCCTAACACTTACCATAAACCTAAAGATAACCATAGACCTAACCCTAAACTTAAATCTAACCCTGTCTCTAAACTTAAACCTACATCTAACAACATTTATTACCAAAAACCTAAACCTAAACTTAATTATAACCATTTCCCTAACCCTTACCCTATAACTACCATAATCCTTTCCCTAAACATAACCCTAAACTTAACCCTTGTGCTAAACCTAATCAAAGCACAGAACCTAACTCTTAGACTAAGCATAACACTAACCCTAACCCTAGTTCTAACCCGTATCCTAAAACAAACTCAAGACCTAGACCTAACCAGAATTCTAGCTATAAACTTATTTCTAACCTTATCCATTACCCTAATCATAACCTATACCCTAATGCTAACCCTAGGCCTAACCCTAAACCTATCACTAATCCCAACACTATCAGTTACCTTAAACCTAACCTGTACTCTAAATCTAAACCTATCGTTACCCTAACCATTACCCTAATGCTAATTTGAGCGCTAAACCTAAACCCAAATGGAAAAGAAACCCTAACCATGACCCTGATCATAATAATTCCTGTAACTCTAACCTAACCCTTACCCTAAACCTAATCCTTACATTAGACTTAGCCAAAACCTAACTCTAAAACTATTCATAACCATAACTCTAGACCTGACTTTAGCCCTAGATATAATCCTAGATCTAACCCTAACAAAAACCCTAGCCCATAATAGCCCTAAACATAGCTTTCATCATAACCTTAACCTTAAACCTAGGCCGAACTTTAAACCAAATCTATCCCTATCCTTAGACCTCTCTTAGCCCTATCCCTAACTCTAACCCTAATCCAAACCCTTGGCTTAAAACTAAGTCTAACTCTCTCCTTAACCCTAAAATTAGTTCTAACCCTGTTTCTTACTGGAACCATAAACCAGGCCCTAAACCTAGGCCTAACCCTAGCCATTTCCTTAGCCCTAGCCCTAACCCTAGATCTAACCTTAACTCTTAATCTAACACTAATGCAAAGCCTATGCCTAAACCTAATACTAACCCTTACCCTAATTGAAATGCTACTCCTAAAACTAGACCTAATCTAGTCTAGACCTAATACAAAACTGAGCCATAGCTGTAACCCAAACCCTTAACCTAAACCAAACCTAAATCCTATACCTATCCCTAACCTTAGCCCTAATTCGAGTTTTAAGCAGAACCCTAAAACTAACCCTAACCCTGATTCTGATGCTAACACTAACCCTAGCTTTAATCATCATTCTAAACATAACCCTAAACATAACACTAGACATAGCCCTGACCCTAACCCTAAAATTAGCCCTAATTGTAACCCTAGAACTTACATTAGCCATAACCCTAACCTGAGCCCTTACTTAACCCAAAACTTAGTTTAATCTGAGCCCTAAACTGAGCTTTAATCCTATCCCTAATCTTAACCCTAAACCTAGCACTAAGAATAAACATAACCATAGCTCTAACCCTATCTCTAACCCTATCCATTACCCTAACCATAATCCTAACCCTAATGCAACCGCTAGGCCTAAATATAACCCTATCCCTAATCCTAACCCTATCCATTAAAATAAACCTAACTTGAAACCTAAACCTAACTATGTAATTACACTAACCCTAACCCTATGCCAATTGGAACCCTTCATTTAAACCTTAACCTATCACAAACACTAATCATGACCCTGACCCAAACTATACTCTTAGCTTTAAACCTGACCCTAACCTTAAACCTTACCTAACACTATATCTCACCTAACACTAAGACTGTCTCTAACTGAAAAACTGTACCTGAAATTAGCCCTAGCCCTTATCTTAGACCTAAACCTAGCCTTAACCCTAACCCTAACAATAAACTGATGTTTAACCCTAATTCAAACCCTCACCCTATCCTTAAACATAGCTATAACCCCATCCATTATCTTAAACCTAACTATAACGCTAAATCTAACCATAATCTTGAACCTAACCATAACCCTTGCCTTAACCCCAGGCATAACAATAACACTAAACCTAGCACTAACCCTAACTTAGTCCTATCCTAACCCTAAACCTAGCCTTAAAACTAACTCAAATTCTTGACCTAGCCCTAGCAGTAGTTCTATCCTTAGTCCTAGCCCTATCCTAGATTTAAACCTAATTCTAACCTTAAACCTAACGCTAAATTTAACCAAAACCATAATCCTAATCCAAACTCTAACACTAATCCTAACAATAATGCTAATTCTAAAAATTTTTATACACCTAGCCCTAGCCATAAAACAAAACCAAGCCATATTCCTAAACCTAACCGTTAACCTAAGCCAAACCATAAACATACACCTAACCTTAACCCTAAATCTAAAAATATCCCTGACTGTGACACTGATTCTAACACAAATCCTAGCTCTAAACATCACCCTAACCTCAAATTAACCCTAACACTAGAACTAGCCTTAACCCTAACCCTAAAACTAGCGCTAATCGTAACGCTTCTTCATACATTAGTAGTTATCATAACGCTAGCCTTAACCCTAACAAAAATCCTACACCTAATTCTAGTCCTAACCCAAGCTTAAACCCTAATCTTTTTTTACACCATTTTCTTAATATTTGTTTTTTATTTTTTTGTGGACAAATCATCTTTGTTTGTGGTGCTGAGGATCAAACTTGGGCTACATGCATGCCAGGCCAGTGTACTACCGCTTGAAACACATCCCCAGCCCTTAAACCCTAAGCTTAACCTTAACATTAACCCTAACCCTAACCCTAACCCTAGTCCTAACCCTAGCTCTAACCCTATCCCTTACTCTAAGCCAAACCCTAAACCAAATGTTTACCCTGGTCCTAAACCTAAAACTTAGAATTACTTAAACACTAACAGTATTACTAGTCATAACTCTAGCCCTCATTCTAGTTCTAACCCTAACCCTGATACTTATTATTATCCTAACAGTAACCCTAGGGTTAAACCTGAACCTAACCCTAAACCAAACACTAACACTAGCCCTACCAGTAATGCTATAATTATACCTAACACTAACACTAAATTGAGACACAAAACTAATCCTAAATATAGCTATAATTCTAATTATAGACCCAAAAATTTCAACCTCTAGCCCTAACAATAAACCTTAATCTAAACTAAACACTTGCTCAACCCCTAGACCTAACACTACTCCTAATTCTGGCTCTAAACCTTACCCTAATCTTATCCAGAACTGTGACCCTGACCCTAACATTAACCTATGTCTAAATCTGACCCTAAACCAAAACCTAATCCTAATACTAGACCTAGCCATAACCATAACACTAATACTAGCCTTAAACTTAACCCTAGTCCTAACACTATTTTAACCCTAATTTTAAACCTAGCAGTATCCCTAACACTAACCATAGTCATAACTATACCCCTAAACCTAACACAAAACCTAGCCATAATCCTAAGCCTAAACTTAGCCATAAGCATAACCCTAACCCTAAACCTAGCCGTAAAACTAACCCTAAAACTAACCATTGCCTTAGACCTAACACTAGTTCAAATCCAAACCCTTACCCTAAAGATTACCCTAGCCATATCCTAGACCATAACCCTAAATCTAGCTCTTATCCTAACCTTAATCCTAGCTCGAACTTTAGATCTCAGCCTGTCAATTACCCTAACCCTAACCCTAACCCTAATTATAAACCTATCCCTAACACTAAACCTAACCCTAAACATAAACATATCCCAAGACCAAACCATAAACCTAAACCTCACCAAAGCCCTAACCATAGCAGAAACATAACCCTTACACTAAACCTAATCTTAAAACTATCCCTAATCTATAACCTAACCCTAACCCTAAATCTAACATTATCCATTACGGTAAACCTAACCATAACTGTAATGATAACTCTATCCATAACCCGAACCCTAAAACAAAACCTAACCATAAACATATCCATAGACATAAACTTTAACATAACAATAGCCCTAGTCCTAACCCTAGCTCAAACACTATCACTTACCCTAACCTAAACATAACCCTAGCCCTAAACCTAACATATCATAAACCAAACATTAGCCCTAGCCCTAAACCTAACTCTAATCCTAGACTTACTCCAAACAATAACCTAGCCCTAACACTAGCTCTAAATCTATCCATTATATTAAACATAATAATAACCAAATGCTAACCTTGACCGTATTGCTGAACCTAACCCATCCATTACCATAAAACTTAACTAAAACCTAAACCTAACCCTATCCATTACCCTAAACATAAGCCTGAACCTAACATTAATTCAAGCCCTAACCCTAAACTTTGACCTTAACCAAATGCTAAACCTGACCTGAACCTTCATAATACCTCTAACTGTAAACATGTCCCTTACCCTAAACATAGCCCTAGCCCTAGTTCTAGCCCGGAACCTAACAGAAATCATAGCCCTAAACCTAGCCTTATTCCTAAGCTAAACACTAACCCTACCACTAATTCTATCTAACCCTCACCCTAGCCCTAAAGCAAGCTATTAACACACCCATTCCCTAAACTTAATGCTGAAACCAATTCTAATCTTAAACCTAGCCCTACCCCTAGGCCTAAACCTAACACTAACCATAGCCCTAATTCTAGCCCTAATTTAGCTTTAACCCTAACCCTAAACCTAAGCCTAGTCCTAAATCTAAATTTAACTCTCCCCCTAACCATTTCCCTAGTTCTGACCCTATCCTTTAGTGTAACACTAACACTTGCACTAAACCTAACCCTGAACATAAACCTAACTCTAAATTTAACCCTAACCCTAAGGCTAAACCTCACCCTAACATTAGCCCTAAAACTAACACTTATCCAAAATTTGGCCCTAACCCTAGTCCTAGCCCTAAAACTAAACCGAGCCATAGCCCTATAATAAACCCTGACCCATAGAAGTCAAGATGAAGTGAAACTTTAAAACACAAAGTGTTCCTGACAGTGAACATTAAACTGAGAATGTTCAACCTGGGAAACATGGTAATGCTTGGTAAAAAATTAATTCTGACCAGTGGCAAAAAAATTTAACCAAAACTAACTCTAACCCAGACATTAGTTCTAACCCTAGCCCTATCCCTAATCCCAAAACTAAGCCTTTCCTGTTCATAGAGCTTGAACATAAAAGTCCCAAACTTGGGGTGCCTAGAAGGCAAGGTAACAGAAGAATCTTTCCCAGTATCAAATAAATCTGACCAATAATTGGGGGAGGTGTATCAGTACATGCCTATTTCCCTTGTTCTTCCTATAGTGCTCATAAATACATTGATTTTTCATGCTTTAACTTAATGTACTTTCACAAAGAAAAAAACCAGAGCATGCCTACAGTGAAGTGATTGAATATGTGTAATTTCATGCAGCTAGCACTAACCCTGTTTGATTTCAAGCTCCATTTCCATTCACACATATAGGCCATAATGTAGTGAAACCTAAAAATTCAAACTGTTCCTGACACTGACCCATTGAACCTTGAAGGCCCAAACTTGGGGACCCTACTAAGGTTTGTCAAAGATGAATCCTGTACAGTATCAAAATAATTAAACCAAAAAAATTCGAAGCTCTTTTAGTACATGTGTATTTTACTTGCTCCTAAAGCACACAGAGATAAAGATGTTTCTTTCTACTTCTGCTTAGAGATACTTCAAAGGAAACAAACCAGAGAATGCTCACTGAGAACTGATTGAGTGTGTGAAGTTTCAAGCAGCTAGCACAAACCCTTTTTGATTTACAGCTTCATTTCCATTCAAACCTATAGGGCAAAAGAAGAGAAACATGAAAAATGAAAGTGTCCCTGAGAGAAAACCCTTTTACATAGAAGGCCCAAATATTTGGAGTATAGTCAAAATAGGAAAAAGGTGAATCCTGCCCAGTATCATAGAAATTAAAAAAAAAAAACCTAACTCTAACCCTAACACTAAGTCTAAACCTAGTCCTAACACTAAGTCTAACCTTAAACCTAATCTGTTTAGAGAGCCTTTGATCAGAGAAGTTTCAAAATTGGGGAGTCTAGTGGTGAAAGCTTACAGATAAATCATGGACAGTTTCAAAGAAATCTGACTAAATAATTGGGGGAGCTATTTCAGTACATGCATTTTCCCTGTATTCTCCTAAAGTGTTCTCAGATAAATTTGTATTGTATGCTTCAGCTTATTACTAATTTCACAAGGAACAAACCAGAGCATGCCCACAGAGAATTGATTGAGTATGTGAAGTTTCAAGCAGTTAGCACCAACCTTGTTTGATTTCCATCTCCATGTCCATTTACCCATGTAAGTCAAAATGAAGTGAATCCATAAAATAAAAATTATTACTGTCAGCAAAAAATTAAACCAAGAAGGCCAAAACCAGGGGAACATTGTAAGAATAGGTAAAAATGTATCCTGCCCAGTATCAAAGAAGTTTGAACAATACAAAATCTAACCCTAATACGAGACCTAACTCTACCATAACCTGTTTAGAGAACCTTTGATCATAAAAGTCTCAAAGTTGAGGAGCCTAGTGGGGAAAGCTAACAGATGAATCCTGCCCAGTATCCAAAAATCTAACCAAATGATTGTGGAAGGTAGTTCGGTAAATGAATATGTTCCTGTTGTCTCCTAAAATGTACTCGCATGGTGTTGTTTTTTAATGCTTTATCTTTGGGTTACTTTCACAAGGATAAAACCAGAGTGTCCTCACATAGAACTTATTAAGAGTGTGAAGTTTCAAGCAGCTACCAAAAACCCTGTTTGATTTTGAGCTCCATTTCCATTTACCCATATAGGTCAAAATGAAGTGAAACCTTATAATAAAAACTGAAATACTGACAGCAAACCAGTGAACCTAGAAGATCAAACCTGGATAACATAGTAAGGCTAGGTTAAAGATAAATCCTGCCTAGTATCAAAGAAATTTGAACAAAACTACTTTAAACCTAACACTAGATTTATCCTTAATCCTATTCCTACAGCTCACACTAGCCTGTTTAGAGAAACTTTGATCATAGAAGTCCCAAATTAAGGGATCCTAGTGGGGAAAGCTACCAGATGAATCCTGCTCAGTATCAAAGAAATCTGATCAAATAATTGGGGAGAAGTGTTTCAGTACATACATACTTCCTTTATTTCTCCAAAAGTGCTCTGGGATAAAGTTTCTTTGCATGCTTCAGCTGAGGGCAACATTCATAAGAAACAAACCAGAGAGTGCACACAGAGAACTGATTGAGTGTGTGCAGTTTCAAGCAGCTAGCACCAACCTTGTTTGATTTCATGCTCAATTTCTCTTAAACAAAATAGTTCAAAATAAAGTGAAATCTTAAAATACCAACTGTTCCTGACAGCAAACCATTGAACCCAGAAGGCCCAAACAAGGGAACATTGTGAGGCTAGGTAAAAGATGAATCCTGCCCATTATCAAAGATACATGAACAAAACTGACTCTAACCCTAACACTAGGTTTAAACCTAGCCCTTACCCTTTCCATAAAAGTAACCTTAATCTGTTTAGAAAACCTTTTATCATAGAAGTCCCAAATTAAGGGAGCCTGGTGGGTCAAGCTAACAGATGAATATTGTATAGTATCAAAGAAATCTGACCAAATAATATGGAGAGGTAGTTCAGTACATGTATATTTCCCTGTTTTCTCCTACAATATTTTCAGATAAAGATGTTTTTGGATGCTTCAGCTTTGGGAAAATTTCACAAGAAAAAAATTAGTCAGTGCCCACATAGAACTTATTGAGTGTGTGCAGTTTTAAGCAGCGAGCACCATCCCTGTTTGATTTCAAGTTCCATTTCCATTTACCCATATATGTCAAAGTGAAGGAAAGCTTAAAATACAAACTGTTCCTGACAGCAAACCATTTAAGGCGTATGGCCGAAACCTGGGGAAAATAGTAAGGGCAGATGAATTATGCCAAGTATCATATGAATTTGAACAAAATTCACTCTAAATCTAACACTAGATCTACCTAACCATAACCTAATTCTAATCTATTTAGAGTACCTATAATCATAGAAGTCCCAAACTTGGGGAGCCAAGTAGCTCAACTTAACAGATGAATCTTTTGCAATATCAAAGGAATATTATGAAAAATTGGGGGAGATATTTGAGTACATTCATATTTCCCTTTTTTTTTTTTTTCTTAAAGTGCACATAGTGTTTTCCATGCTTCAGCTTAAGGTACTTTCACAAAGAAAAAACAAAGATTGTCCACAGAGAGCTGATTGAGTGTGTGAAGGTTCATGCAAATCAAACCCTGTTTGATTTCCAGCTCCATTGCCATTCACACATATAGGCCATTATTAATTGAAAGCTAAAAATTCAAACTTTTTCTGACACTGAACCATTGAATCGTTAAGGCCCAAACTCGGGGAGCCTACTAAGGCTAGGTCAAGGATGCATCTTATACAGTATCAAATTAACCCAACAAAACATTTGAAGCTGTTTGAGTACGTGGGTATTCTGCTGGCTCCTAAAGTACTCGGAGATTAAGTTGTTGCTTTCTACTTAATCTTAGGGCTACATCGATGGCAAACACCAGATTATGCTCACTGAAATTTGATGGAGTGTGTGAATTTTTCAAGCGGCTAGCCCAAACCCTGTTTGATTTTCAGCTTCATTTCCATTCACCCCTATAAGGCAAAAGGACAAGAAATATAAAAATTGAAACTCTTCCTGAAATCAAATCCTTTATGTAAGAGGCCCAAAAATTTGGAGTATAGTCAAAAAAGGAAAAAGATGAATTTTGCACAGTATCACAGAATTTTAAAAACTAACTTTTATCTTAACACTAGGTCTAATCCTAGTCCTAATACTAACCCTTACACTAACCTTAACCTGTTTAGAGTCCCTTTGATCCTAGAAGTCCCACACTTGGGGAGCCATGTTGGGTAGGCTAACAGATGAATATTTCACAATATCAAAGAAATATGACCAAATAATTGGGGAGGTATTTTAGTACATGCATATTTCCTTTTTTTTTTCCTAAAGTGCTCTCACATAATGTTGCTTTGCATGGTTCATCTTAGTGCTACTTTTACAAGGAATAAACCAGCGAATGCCCATAGAAAACTGATTGAGTGTGTGATGTTTGAAGTAGCTAGCACCAACCCTGTTGGATTTCTAGCTCTATTTTCATTTATACGCATAGGTCAAAATAAAATGAAAACCTAAAATACAAACTGTTCAGGAGAGTAAACACTTGACCCAAGAGGCCCAAACCTAGAGAATACTGTAAAGTTAGGTAAAAGTTGAATCCTGCTAAGTATCAAAGAAATTTGAACAATAATATATCTAACAAAACACTAGCTGTAACCCTATCCCTAACGTAATACTGATTGAGTGTGTCAAGTTTCAAGCATGTAGCACAAAACCTGTTTGAGTCCAGTTCCATTTCCATTCATCCCTATAGGTCAAAATAAAGTGAAACATGAAAATTAAAACTGCTCCTGAGAGCAAATCCTTTTACTAAGAGGCCCAAACTTGTGGAGCATACTAAGAATAGCAAAAAGATAAATCCTGCACAATATCCAAAAAGTTGAATATACTAACTCTAACCCTATCACTAGTTCTAACACTTGGCCTAACTGTAACCTAACCCTAAGCCTAACCTATTAAGAGAATCTTTGATCAAAAAGTTTTAAACTTGCGGAGACTATGGGGCAAGCTTACAGATAAATTCTGCAGAGTATCAAATAAAACTGACCAAATAATTTTGGGGAGACATTTCAGTACATGCATATTGCCCTGTTTTCTCCTAAAGTGCTCTTGGATAAAGCTGTTTTGCATGATTCAGCTTATAGCTACTTTTTAAGGAAGAAATCACAGAGTGCCCACAGACAAATGATTTGGTATGTGAAGTTTCAACCAGCTAGCACCAACCCTCTGATTTCCAGCTCCATGTGCATTTACCCATATAGGTCAAAATGAAGTGAGACATTAAAAACAAACTATTCCCAACAGAGAATCATTGAATGGAGAAGGCCCAAAACTGGGGCAAATAGTAAGGCTAGGTAAAAGATCAATCTTCCTAGTATCAAAGAAATTTGAACAAAACAAACTCTAAACCTAGAACTAACTCTAAATCTAGCCCTAACTGTAACACTAATCCTTACCTGTTTACAGAACCACTGATCCTAGAAGTGCCAACCTTGGAAAGCCTAGTGGAGCAAGATAAAAGATGAATACTGTGCAGTATCAAGAAATCTGATAAAATTTTTGAGAGGCTTATTTCAGTAAATACATGTTTCTCTATTTTCTCCTTAAGGGCTCTCAGATACAGTTGCTTTTTCATGCTTCATCTTTGGCCTACCTCCAAAAGAAAGAAATCAGAGAGTGCCTACTGAGAACTGATTGTGTGAAGTTTCAAGCACCTCCTTTCAACCCTGTTTGACTTCCAGGCCAATTTTCTTTCACATCAATATGCCATGATGAAGGGAAACCTTAGAATACAAACTGCTCCTGACAGCGAACCATTGAATCAACAAGGTCCAAACTTGTGGAGCACGGTAAGGCTAAGTAAAAGATGAATGCTGCCCAGTATATAGTTAGGTTTTGATCTATGGTTTCGGCTAGGGCTAAGAAAAGGGCATGAGTTAGAACTAGAGTTTGGGTTAGGTTTAGGATTATGGGAAAAATTAGGGTTAGAACTAGTGATAAGGCTAGTATGAGATTTAGAGTTAGTCTTAGTGCTAGGGTTATGTTTAAGGTTAGAAATTTGGTTAAATTAGTGTTAGTGTTAGTGTTAGGTTTATACTTTGGGTTAGGATTAGAGTTAGGGTTATGTTTAGGGTAAGGTATTGGGTTATAGCAAGGTTGAGTGCTGGGGCAAGGGTTAATATTAGGGTTAGGTCTAGGGTTAGGTTTAGGGTTATGATAAAAGCTAGGTTTAGGGCTAGGATGAGTGCTAATATTTGTGTTAGAGTTAGGGCTAGTATTAGGGCTAGGACTAATGTCAGGTTTAGGGTTACAGTTAGGAATAGTGTTAGGTTTATGCCTTCGTCCAGTGTAAGGGTTAGGTTTATACAAAGGGTCAGTTTTAGAACTAGGGTTATTATTAGGGTCAGGATCAAGGTGAGGGTTTAGGTTAGGTTAGGGTTTAGGTTTAGGGCTTGGATGATCACTAGGTTTAGCAATAAGGTAATGAAAGTTTTATGTTTAGGGTTTAGGTTTGGTTTACTGTAATGGATATGGTTAGGGTTAGGCCTAGAGTGAGCAAAAATTTTGGTTTATCATTAGGGTAATGGATAGGGTTAGACATTGATTAGGGTTAGGGTACTATATAGGATTAGGACTATTTTTTAGGTTATGTTTAGGCTTACATTTAGGGTTAAAACTATGTTAAGAGGCTGGGGATGTGGCTCAAGAAATAGCATACTCGCCTGGCATGCACGGGTCACTTGGTTCGTTCCTCAGCACCACATACGAATAAAATAAAGATGTTGTGTCCACCGAAAACTAAAAAATAAATATTAAAAACAACTAGTTTAGGAATCTGATTAAAGCTAGATTTTGGGTTAGGTTAGGGCTAGGGTTAAGGCAATGGCAAATGTATGAAGTAGTGTTATGATTAAAGCTAGTGATAGGGTCAGGGTTAGGGATACATCTAGTGTTAGTTTTAAGTTTACAGTTATGATGATGTTTAGAGCTAAGTATAATGTTAGAGTCAGAGTCAGGTCTGGATTAGTTTTCAGGATAGGTTTAGGATGAGAATTAGGGATAGGATTAGGGTTAGGTGTAGGTTTAGGGTTTGGTTTAGGTTAAGTTTTAGGGTTAGGGTTATGATTCAGTTTTGTTTTAGGGCTAGGGGTAGAGTTAGGGCTAGTTTTAGGATTAATGTTAGCATTAGGGCTAGTGTTAGTGTGAGGTTTAGGCTTAGTTTTAGGGTTAGATTTGGAGTTAGGTTTAGAATCTTGGTTTTGTGTTAGGGGTAACGATAGTGCAAAGATTAGGGCTACGTTTAAATCTAGGTTTAGGGTGATGGTAAGGGATAGGGATAGAACCAGGTATAAGACTAGAGTGAGAGTTTTAGTTAGTCTTAGTTCTTGGGTTAGAGTTTGGTTAGGGATAGGCCTAATTAGGGCTGAGATTAGGACTAGGGTTATTGTTAGAGTTAGGCCTAGGTTTAGGGCTAGGGTTAGTGTTAGTGTTAGGGCTAGGTTTAGGTTAAGGGATGGGATTATAGCGGCTTTTAGGACTAGGGTGAAAATTAGAATCAGGGTTATGGTTAGCGTTAAGTTTATGATTAAGGTGAGGTTTATGGCTAGGATTTGGGCTATGGTTTGTGTTAGAAATAGGACTAGGATTAGAGGTAGGGCTAATGTCAGGTCTAGGGTTACAGTTAGAGAGAATTTTAGGATTAGTTTAAAGCTAGGTCTCTTGTAATGATTAGGTTTCTTGTTAGGGTCAGGTTTAGAGCTACATAAGGGTCAGAGTCAGGTTTAGGATTTTTATTAGATTAAGGTTTAGGGTTAAGGCTCAAGTTATCTTTATGGTTAGGGATAGGTTAATGATAGTTTTAGGTTAAGAATTCAGGTTAGGTGTAGGGTAATGGATAGGGTTCGTGTTAGGGATAGGATAAGGGTTTGGCCTAGCGGTAGCATACAAGTTAGGGTTATCTTTAGGGTAATGGATAGGGTTAGAGCTAGTGATAGGACTAGTGTTATGCTTAGTATTAGGTCTAGGGTTAGGCTTAGGTTCAGGGTTAGGGCTAAGGTTAGCCTTATGTTTAGCTTTAGGGTTAAAGCTACGCTAGGGCTTGGGTTAGGGCTAGATTTTGCAATAGGTTAGGGCTATGGCAAGTGTAAGAACTTGGTTATGATTAAGGCTGGTTTTAGGGTTAATGTTGGAGCTAAGTATAGGATTAGGGTTAGGGTTAGGGTTAGTGTTAGGTTGATGTTTATTTCTATGGTTAGTGTTAGTGTGAGAATCAGTGTTCAATTTAGGGTTATGGTAAATGTGAAAGCTGGAATTATGACTAGGGTTAAGTCTAAGGGAAGGGTTAGTTTTTGACTTTAGACTAAGGGTTATTGTTAGGACTAAGGATGGGTTGTTGTTCAGGTCTAGGGCTAGAGTTATGGATAGATTAGGATTAGGCTTAGGTCTAGGGATAGTGTTAGGTTTAGGTTTAGGTATAAGGTTACCAGTAGGGCTAGTGTTTGGGTTCGGTTTAGGATTAGGTTCAGGTTTAGACCTATGATTAGTGTTAACTCAATAGAAGTCAGGGTTAGAATTAGTGTTTGGGTTATGGTTAGAGATAGAATGAAGACAAAGGATAGGACTACTAATAGTGTTTGGGTTTGTGTTAGGTTAAGGATTAGGGTTAGGATTAGGATTAGCATTAGATTTAGGTTTTTGCATATGGTAAGGGATAGTGTTAGAACTAAGGTTAGGGCTAGGGTTAAGGTTAAAACTAGGTTTACCGTTCGGATTTGGGCTAGTATCTTTTGTAGGGTTATGGCTAGGGTTAGAGCAATAACTAATGTAAGAACTAGAGTTTTTAGGGTTACTTTTATGCTGATGGCTAGGGGTTAAACCTCTAATGTTAGGATTAGGTTTAAGGTTAGGGTAAAATTTAGAGCTAGTGTTAATGTTAATAGTCATTGTCAGGTTAATTTTTAGGTTAGTGTTAGGACTCAAATTAAGGCTAGGGTTACTGTAAGGGTTCATTTTTAGGTTAGCGTGGTGTTTAGAGCTAGGGTGAGTGTTAGGGTATGAGTCAGATTGAGGGTTTGTATTAAAGTTAAGATTAGAACTCAAGTTAGAGCTTGGTTTAGGTCTAGGTGTAGTGTTAAGGTTTGGTTTAAGTTAAGGTTTAGGGTTAGGGCTATTGCTCAATTTAGTTGTACTGCAAGGGTTAGGGTTAGGGCTAGTTTCATAATTAGCATTAGGGCTAGGGCTAGTGTTAATGTTAGACTTAGGCTTAGGTTTAGGGTTAGATTTAGAGTTAGTGTTAGATCTAGGGTTAGGACTAGGAAAAAGATCAGACAATGGTTATGGCTAGGTTTAGGGCTAGGGATAGGGCTAGGCTAAGGATTATGGTAATTTATAGGGTTAGAAGTAGGGATAGAACTAGTGTGAGAGAGTTAGTCTTAGGGATCGGGTTAGGTTTAGGGTTAGGGATATGGTTAATTAGGGCTGGGATTACGGCTAGGGTTAGTGTTCACCTTGGGCATAGAATTAGGTTTCGGTTTAGGGTTAAGTTTAGGATAAGGAATGGCATTATAGCTTGGTTTAAAGATAAGATGAAGGTTAGAATTAGGGTCAGGGCTATGGTTAGGTTTAGGGTAATGATTAAAGCTAGTTTGGGGTCTAGGATGAGGGCTATGGTTTGCTTTTTACTTTAGTGTTAGAGCTAGGATTAAGGCTAGGGCTAATTTCAGATCTAGGGTTAAGGTTAAAGATAGTTTTAGGTTAGGTTTATGGCTACATGTAATGTAAGGGTTAGTTTTAGGGTTAGGGTCAGGTTTAGAGCAAGGGGTATTATTAGGTTCAAGTTCTGGGTTAGACATTTGGAATAAGTCAAATTTTAATTTTAGCACTCGAATTAGTGTTATGGTTAGTGTTAGTGTAATGATAGGATGAGTTTTAGGGTTTAGTTTGGTTTAGAATAATGCATAAGTTTAAAATTAGGAATAGGGTTAGGTTTAGGCCTAGAGTTATGGTTTCAAAAATGCATAGGGTTAGAGACAGGGTTAGGTTTGGGGTTATGGTTTTCATTAGGGCTAGGATTAGGATTAGAGTTAGGGTTAAAGCTCTGGTTAGGGCATAGATTAGGGCTTGGTTTGGGGTTAAGTTAGTGCTAGGGTTAGGTGTAAGGCTAATGTAAGTACCAGGATTACAATTAGGTTCTAATTTAGGGTTAGGGTTAGTGGTAGGTCTAGTGTTAGGTTTAGGATTAGGGTTAGGGTTAGGGTTTGGGTATGTTTAGACTAGGGTTAGTATTATGGTCATAGTCAGGGTCAGTGTTAGTTCTAGTTTTCAGCTTAAAACAAGGATTAGTGCTAAGGTTAGGGTTAGGGTTAAGGGTTGGTTTATATTAAGGATTATGGTTAGGTCTATGGCTTGGTTTTGTTATAGGGGTAGGGTTAAAGTTAGATTTAGAGTTAGTTAGGGTTAGGGTTAGGCTTAGCACTTGATTTAGAGTTAAAATTAGATCTAGGTTAGGGCTAGAGATAATGATGGGGCTAGGGTTAGGGCTGAGTTTGGTGCTAATATTAGGGTTCCAGTAAAAGATAGGGTTAGAACTAGTGATGGGGCTAGGCTGAGAGTTAGAGTTAGTTGTAGGGCTAGGGTTAGGGCTAGGGTTATGAACGGGACTAAATTAGAGCTAAGATGAGGGCTAGGGTTAGTTCTTGGGTTATGCCTAAAGTTAAGTTTAGAGTTAGGTTGAAGGCTATGTTTAGGGCTAGGATAAGGGCTGGGGATTGTGTTAGATTTAGGGCTAGGGTTAGGGCTATGGCTAATGTCAGGTCTAAGCTTATGGTTGGGGATACTTTTAGGATTATTTTTATGGCTAGGTCTACTGTAAGGGTTAGGTTTAGTGTAAAATTCATCCTTAGAGCTAGGAGATTTATTAGGGTCAGGGTCAGTGTTATAGTTTATTTGAGGTTAGGGTTTAAGATTAGGGCTTGAATTAGCACTAGAGTGTGGGTTATGGTAATGATAGGGTTTTGTTTAGAGTTTACATTAGGTTTAGGGTAATTGATAATGTTAGGGTAAGCAATAGGTTTAAGATTAGGCCTAGGGTTCACATTAGGTTAAGGGTTGTGGTTAGTGTGATGGATAGGATTAGAGCTAAGTGTAGGTTTATGGTTAAGAATAGGTTTTTATTTAGGGTAAGTGTTAGGGTTAAAACTAGGGTAAGGCTTAGGTTTACGTTTAGTGTAAGGGTTAGGTTTTGAGCTAGGGTTAGGGCTAGGGTAAGGGTTAGTTTAAGGATTAATTCTAGAGATAAGATTATAGTATTCATAGGGTTAGGGTTAGAATTAGGGCTAGGGACATCATAAGGAATAGGTTTCAGGTTAGGGTAATATATACAATTAGATGTAGATTTAGGGCTATGTTTAATGTTAGATTCTAGTTTAGGCTTAGAATTAGGGCTATTATTATGTTTAGGTTTATAGTAAGGGTTAGGGTTTGAGCTTTGGTTAGGACTATGGCAAGTGTGAGGTTTAAAGTTAGTTCTAGGTTAAGTTTTCCATTAAGGTTTAGGTTTAGCATTAAGCCTAGTATTATCAATAATCTTAGATTTAGGTTTAGAGTAATTGGTAGGTTTAGACCTAGTTTTAGGGCTAGTATTAAGGTTAGGATTAGGACTAATTTAAGGTTAGATTGAGGGATAAAGTGTAGGTTTACATTTAGAGTAATGTTTAGCCTTTGAGCTATGATTAGGACTAAGGTGAGGGTTAGATTATGGTTAGGGTTATGTTTATGGCTTGATTTTGGCCTAGAAATAGCTCTAGATTTTGTGTAGGTTTAGGCCTATTGTTAAGGCTATGGGTAATGGAAGAACTAGGTTTATGTTGAGGGCTAGTCGTACCATTAGGGTTATGGCTAGGTCTAGTGTAAGGTTAAGATTTTCGAGTAGGATCAGATTTAAAGATAGGTTTACTCTAAAGGCAGGGTCAGTGTTTGGGTTAGAGTTAGGGTTACAGCCAGAATTAGGACTAGGTTTAGGTCTAGGCATAAGGTTAGTGTTTGTGTTACGTTAATATTATTGTAAGGGCTAGGGCTAGGTTTATGTTTAGGTCTAGGGCAAGAGTTAAGGCTAGATTTAGGTTTTGGTTTAGGTCTAGGGCTAGTGTTAGGTTTTAGTCTAGTTTTAGGTTCAGTTTTAGACTAGGGTTAGTGTTAGGGTCAAAATAAGGGTCAGGGTTAGGGTTAGGGTTTGCGATACAGTTAGAGCTAGAATAAGGGCTAGGTTTAGTACTACTATTAGGGTTAGAGTTTTGGTTAGTCTAAGGATTAGATATAGGTCTAGGGTTACCACTAGGGTTAGGGTTTTTCTAAGATTAAGAGATATCCTTAGAGCTAGGGTTAATGCTAGTGTTTGGATTAGGATTAGGGTTAAATATAGGTTTAGAGCTCGGATTAGAGCTAGTTTTTGTGTTAGGGTTAGGGCTAGACTTGGGCATTGGATAATGTAAGAGCCAGGGTTATAATTAGGGTTAGTTTTAGGGTTAGGGTTAAGGGTAGGTCTAGTGTTAGGTTTAGGTTTAAGGTTAGGGTAATATTTAGAGCTAGGGTTATTGTTAGGATATGAGTCAGCATCAGGGTTAGTTTTAGGGTTAGGGTTAGTAATCAAATAAAGGCTAGGTTTACTGTTAGTGTTCAGTTTAATGTGAGGGCTCTGTTTAGAGCTAGATTGACTGTTAGGATATCAATCAGGGTCAGGATTAGCTTTAAGGTTAGGGATATGGCTTGAATTAGGGCAAGGGTTACTCTTAGGGTTACGTTGAAATTTTGGATGGTCTTTAGCGCTAGGATCAGTGTTAGGTTATGAGTCAGGGTCAGGGTAAGTTTTAAGGTTAGGGTTAGGAATCAAATTAGGGCTAGGGTTATGTCTTGGTGTAGTGTTAAGCTTTGGTTTAAGTTAAGGTTAGGGTTAGGGCTGTTCCTCAGTTTTGTTTTAGTCCTAGGTTTAGGGTTTAGGCTAGTTTTAAGATTAGCGTTAGGATTAAGGCTAGTTTTAGTGTTAGGCTTAGGCCTTGGTTTAGGGTTAGATTTGGATTTTGTGTTAGATCTAAGATCAGGGCTAGGTCTAACTATAGGGCAAGGGTTAAGGCTAGGGTTATGGTTACAGTATCAGAAAGGGATAGAACTTGAGCTAGGGCTAGAGTGAGAGTTAGAGTTAATCTTAGGCTTAGCGTTTTGGTTAGTTTTAGGGATAGGGCTAAGTTAGGGCTAGGATTAAGGCTAGAGTTAGTGTTCAGCTTAGGCCTAATGTTAGGGCTTGAGTTACAGTTAATTTTAAGATAAGGTATGGATTTATAGCTAGGTTTAGAGATAAGGTGACTGTTAGAAATAGGGTTCAGGCTAGGGTTAGGGTTATGATTAAGGCTAAGTTTAGGGCTAGGATGAGGACAAGGGTTTGTTGTAGGGTTAGGTCTAAAATTAGGGTTAGGGATAATGTCAGGTCTAGTGTTACAGTTTGGGGTAGATTTAGAATTAGGTTTGTGTCTAGGTCCAGTGTAAGTGTTAGGCTATTGATTAGGGTCAGATTTAGAGCTAGGTGTATTTTTAGGGTCAGGATTAGGATTAGGGTTTGTTTTATGTAGGGTTTAGGGATAGGGCTCAAATGAGCGTTAGGATTAGAGTTAGAGTTAGGGTAATTGATTGTGTTAGGTTTAGGTTTTAGGGTAGGTTTAGGGCAATGGTGAGCTTTAGGGTTAGCAAAAGGATTATGGATATGCCTAGGGTTAGCATTAGAATTAGGATTATCATAAGAATAATATATAGGTTTAGAGCTATGGTTAGGTCTAGGAATAGGTTTGAATTAGGGCTAGAGTTAGGTTAGGTTTTTGGTTAGGGCTATTAACCCTAGCTTAGGGTTAGATTTATGGTAAAGGTAAGTTTTGAGCTAGTGTTAGGTCTAGGGCGAGGGTTAGGTTTAGTGTTATGGTCAGGGTTATGTTTAGGGTTAGTGCTAGGGTTTTCATTAAGGTTAGGTTTAAGTTAAGGTAATAAATTATGTTAGATGTAAGGTTAGCTTTATGTTTAAGGTTAGATTTAGTTTAAATTTAGTTTGGGGGCTAGGTTTACTGTTGGTTCAAGGGTAATGGCTAGGGTTTGAATTAGGGTTAAAGTTATGGCAAGGTTTAGGTTTAGGGTTACGTCTAGGGTTAGGTTTATGGTTTGGGTAAGGATTTCGGTTAAGGTTAGGGATAGGGTTATCATTAGTGTTAGGGTTAGAGTTATGGTAATGTCTAGGGTTAGAGCTAGTGTTAGGTCTAGTGTTAAGGTTAGGATTAGGTCTATGATTAGGGTTATTTTTAGGGATAGTCCTAGGGTTATGTTTGGATAAGGGTTAGGCTTTGAGCTAGGGTTAGGACTAAGGTGAGGGTTAGGACTAGTGTTAGGTTTAGGGTGAGGGTTATGCTAAGGCTAGGTTTAGGCCTCGATTAATGTTATTAAAGTTTTGTGTTAGGTTTAGGCCTAGGGTTAGTGCTATGTGAAATGTAAGATCTAGGGTTCTGATTAGGGCTAGTTTTAGGGTTAGGGTTACTGCTAGGTCTAGTGTCAGGTTTAGGTTTTGGGTTAGGGTCAGATTTAGAGCTAGGTTTTATGTTAGTGTCAGGGCCAGTGTTCAGGTTAAAGTTAGAGTTAGGTTGAAAGCAAAAATAGAACTAGGGTTAGGTCTAGTTATAGAATTAGTGTTTGGTTTAGGTTAAGGATTATTGTTAGGGCTAGCATTAAGTTTTTGTTTAAGTCAAGGGCTAGAGTAATAGCTAGATTTAGGATTAGGTTTAAGTCTAGGGCTAGTGTTAGGCTTATGTTTGGGTATAAGGTTACTGGTAGGGGTAGTTTCAGGTTTCGATTTCGGTTCAGGGTCAGGTTTAGGTCTATTATTAGTGTTAGGGTCAGAATAAGGTTGAAGGTTAGGGTGAGGTTTTGGGTTAGGGTTAGATCTATAATGAGGGCTAGTGTTAGGAATAGTTATATGGGTAATGTTAGGGTTTTGCTAAGGATTAGGATTAGGACTAGATTTTGCATGATGAATAGGGTTTGACTAAGGGTAATGGATAAGATTAGAGCTACGGTAAGAGCTAGGATTAGGGTTATTTTTAAGGCTAGTATTAGGGTTAGGGTTAAATCTAATGTTAGGGCTCGGATTGGGCTATTTTTGTTTTAGAGTTAGGCCTAGGGTTTGGCTAAGGCCAATGTAAGAACTAGGGCTATGATTAGGGTTAGTTTTAGTGTTACAGTTTTGGCTAGGTCTAGTGTTAGCATTAGTTTTTGCATTAGGGTGATATATAGACCTGGGTTTGTGTTTGGATATGAGTCAGGGTGAGGGATAGTTTTAGGCCTATGACTCAAACTAGAGCTTGGGTTATGGCAAGTTATGGGTTACAGTTTTGTTTAGGTTAAGTCTTAGGGTTAGAATAATGTCTCGGTTTTGTTTTAGGGCTAAGGCTTGGATTAGGGCTAGTTTTTCGATTATCAATAGTGTTAGAGCTAGTGGTAGAATGAGGTTTAGTCATAAGATAGGGTTAGATTTAGATTCATGGTTAGATCTAGGGTTAGGGCTGTGCCTAAGGTTACAGCTCAGGTTAGGGCTATTCTGAGGGTTATGGTAATGAACAGGATTATAAATAGAAATAGGTCTTGGGTGTGAGTTAGAGTTAGTCTTAGGGCTAGGGTTAGGGGTAGGGTTAAGATTAGGGTTAAAATAGAGCTAGGATTAGCGCTATGAAAAGTATTAGAGTTACGTCTATGATTAGGGCTAGGTTTTAGGTTAGTTTTAGGGAAAGCAATGGGGTTATATAGCTAGGTTCAGTGCTAGGGCGAGGGTTAAAATTAGGGATAAGGCTTGGGTGAGGCTTCAGGTTAGGATTAAGTCTACATTTAGGTCTATAATGACAGCTAGATTTTGTGTTAAGGTTAGGGCTATGATTAGGGCTAGTGTCCAGTCTAGGATTATTTTTAGGGATAGGTTTATGGATAGGTCTAATGTAAGGGTTAGGATTAGGGTAGGGGTTAGGTATACATGTAGGTTATTATCAGATTCAGACTCTGGGTTAGGGTTTGGTTTGGGTTAAAGTTTAAGTTTAGGGCTCAAGTGAGCATTAGGGTTAGGGTTAGGGTTAAAGTAATGGATAGAGTTTGGTTTACAGTTCAGGATATGTTTAGCATAATGTTTAGTGTTAGTGTTAAGGATAGGGTTAGGGTTAGGCCTTGGGTTAGCATTTGTTTTAGGCTTATGTTTAGAGTAATGTATAGTTTTATTGCTAGTGTTAGGGCTTAGGTTAAGGTTACAATTAGGGATAGGGTTTGGGTTACTCCTAGGGTTAGTGTTAGCATTAGGATTAGGTTAAGTCTTAGGGTTTTAGCTAGGGTTAGGGCTAGGGTGAGTGTTAGGATTAGAATCATTGCTACATTTAGGGTTAGGGTTAGGGTTAGGGTTAGGGTTAGGTTTAGGGCTAGGCTTAGCATTAGGGTTAGGGTTATGTTTAAGGTAATGGATAAATTTAGAGCTAGTATTTGGGCTATGGTTACAGTTAAAATTAGTGATAGCGTTAGGATTAGGGTTAGAGCTAGGGTTATGTTTAGAATAAGGGTTAGTGTAGGAGGTAGGGTAAGGGCTTGGGAAAGCCTCAGGTTTAGGGTTTGGGCTAGGATTAGATTAGTATTATGTTTAGGTCTAGATTTAGGGCTTGTCATAGAGCTAGGTTTTGTGTGATGTTTATGGCTAGTGTTAGGGCTATGGGTAACGTAAGAGCTAGGGTTACGGTTATGGCTACATTTTTGTGTTAAGGTTATAGAGATATCTAGTGTTAGGTTTAAATGTTACGTTGGATCAGGTTTAGAGATAGGGTTTGTGTTATGGTAAGCATCAGTGTTCGGGTTAGCATTGAGTTTATGGTTAGGGTCAGAATTAGAACAAGATTACGTTCAGGGATATGGTTATTCTTTGGGTTAAGTTAATGATTATTTTAGGGCTCCTGCTAAGCTTTTGTTTAAGAGTAGAGCTAGAGTTATGGCTATATTTAGGATGACATTTAGGTCTAGTGCTAGTGTTAGAGTTAAGTTTAGGTATAGGTTTACTGTTAGGGCTAGTAATAGGGTTTGGTTCAGGATTAGGGTCAGGCTTTGACCTAAGGTTAGTTTTAGGGTCAGAATAAGGGTAAGGCTTAGGCTTGGGCTTCGGATTAGGGTTCGAGATCGAATGAGGGCTAGGGTTAGGATGTGTAATATAGTTAGGTTTTTAGGTATGCTAAGAATTAGGGTTAGAACTAGGGTAATATTAGGGTGAGACTTTGGCTTAGGGTAAGGAATAGGTTAGTGTAGGGGTTAGGTTTAGGGTTAAGGCTAGGGTTTAGGCTCAGATTAGCGCTAGTTTTTGTGTTAGGATTAAGGCTATGTCTAATGAAAGAACTAGCTTTATGGTTAGGGAGAGTTTTAGGGTTAGGATTAGGGATAGGTATAGTGTTTGGGTTAAGTTGAGGATTATGGTGATGCTTAGAATTAATTTTAGGGTCAGAGTCAAGTTCAGTATTAGTTGTACGGTTAGGGGTAGTCTAGATGTAGCGTTAGGATTTGGTTTAGGTTAAGGGTAAGGATTACGGCTATAGCTCAGTGTTGTTTGTGGGCTATGGCTAGGGTTAGGGCTAGTTTGCAAATTAGAATTAGCATTATGGCTAGTGTTAGGGTAAGGTTTAAGTTTAGAGTTTGGGTTAGATTTAGAGTTAGGTTTAGTTCTAGGTTTAGGACTAGGGCTAAGTTTAGGGCTAATGTTAGGTTTAGGAAATTGATAAGGTTGGTACTAGAAATAGATCTAGGGCTAGATTTCGGGTTAGTCTTAGGACTAGGGTAAAAGTTAAGGTATCAGTTAGCAATAAATTAGGGCTAGAATTAGAGCTATGGTCAGTGTTAGGATTAGGTCTAGGGTTAGGGGGAGTGCTATTGTTAGTGACAGTGATAGGTTTAGGGTTAGGTTGAGGGGAAGGTATGTGGTTATACATAGGTTCAGAACTAGAGCAATGATTGAATTTAAGATTTTGCCTAGGGATAGGGTTTTGGTTAGGATTAAGGCTAGTTTTAGGGCTAGGACAAGGGCTCAGGTTTGTGTTAGGTTTAAGGCAAGAATTAGGTTATGGTTAGGGATATGGTTAGGGTTAGTTTCATGGCTAGTTCTAGTTTAAGGGTTATGTTTAGGGTAAGGATTAGTGTTAGTGTTAGGGTTTTGTTTAGGGTAAGGTTTAAGTTTACAGCTAGGTGTGTTATTAGAGTCAGTGTCATTTTCAGAGTTTGTGTTAGGTTTTGTTTTAGTTTTAGGGCTCAAATTAGCATAAGGGTTAGGGTTAGGTTTAGGGTTAGTGTAATTAATAGGGTTAGGTTTGGTGTTCAGGTTAGGTTTAGGTAATGGATAGGGTTAGTGTTAGCGATAGGTTTAGGGTTAGGCCTAAATGGATAGGGTTAGTTTTAGGTTTAGGACTAGGGTTAGTGTTATGTTTAGTGTAACTGTTAGGGTTTGAGCTAGGATTAGGACTTAAGAAAGGGCTACGTTTATGGTTAGATATAGGGTTAGGTTTACATTTAGGGTTAGAGTAGGTTTAGGATTAGGAATAGGGTTAAGTTTACAGTTATGGTTAGAGTAGGTTTAGAGTTAGGGCTAGTGTTATCATGACGTTTATAGTAAGATTTATGGTAATGTTTTGGGTTAGAGCTATGTTTACAGCTATGTTTGCTTTAGGTTTATGTTTAAAGTAATGAATATGTTTAGAGCAAGGGTTATGGTTAGAATTAGGGCTAGGGTTAGGCCTAGGGATAGTGTTGGGTTTAGGTTTAGGGTAAGTGTTAGGGTTTGAGCTATGGTTAGGGCTAGGGCAATGGTTAGGGTTAGTGTCAGGTGTATGTTTAGGATTAGGGTTAAGTTTAAGGCTTGGGTTAGCATTATGGTTACTGTTATGTTTAGTGTAAAGGATAGGTTTAGAACTAGAGTTAGGGCTAGGATAATGGTTAGGAATAAGGCTAGGGTTAGATTTAGTGTTAGGGCCAGTTTTACGTTTAGGGTTATGTTTAGGATAATGGTTAGGGCTAGGATTAGGGCTATAGCTAATATAAGAACTAGAGTAATGATTAGGGCTATTTTTAGGGTTACGCTTAGGGCTAATTCTAGTTTTAGGTTTAGGTATACTTTTAGGTTGATGTTAGAGCTGGGCTTAGTGTAAGGTCATAGTCAGGCTCAAGGTTAGTTTTAGGGTTAGGTTAGGACTAGAATTAGGGCTAAGGTTAGGGCAACGTGTAGGGTTAGGTTTTGGTTTAGGTTAAGGGTTATGGTTAGGGCTATGGCTCAATTTTGTTTTAGGGCTTGAACTAGATTAGGGCTAGTTTTAAGATTAGTGTTAGTTTTAGGGCTATTGTTATTGTGAGGTTTAGGCTTCTAGTGTTAGGGTTGGCCTTAGAGTTATGATTATTTCTAGAGTTAGGGCTAGGTCTAGTTTTAGGGCTAAGGTTAGTGCAAGAGCAAGTGTGAGGGTTATGGTAAGTGATAGGATTAGATCTAGAAATAGGCTAGGATGAGAGTTAGTGTTAGTCTTAATGCTAGTGGTAGGGTTAGGGCTATATTAGGGATAGGATAAGGTCTAGAATTAGTTTAGGGATAAGTCTAAGGTTAGAGTTAGGGTTAGATTTGGGGGAAGGGATGGAGTAAAAGCAAGGTTCAGAATTAGAGCGAGGGATAAAATTAGGGATAGGCCTAGAGTTAGGGTTCAGGTTAAGATCAAGGCTATGTTTAGGGCTAGGATGAAGGTTCTCGTTTGTGTTAAGGTTATGGCAAGAATAAAGACTATGGCTAATATCAGGTCTAGGGTTATTGTTAGGGATAGTTTTGTAGTAAGATTTATGGCTAGGTCTAGTGTCAGAATTAGTTTTAGGGTGAGGTTCAATTTAAGAGCTGGGATATTATAATACTCATAGTCAGGTGTTGGGTTTGGGATAGGTTGAGGTTCAAGGTTATGGCTCAATTTAACATTAAGTTTGTGTTAGGGTTAAAGTAATGGATATGGTTAGGTTTAGGCTTCCCATTAAGTTTAGGGCTCAGGTTAGATTTAGGATAATCGATAGGGTTAGGTTTAGGCTTAGAGTTAGCATTAGGTTAATGGTTATCATTAGGATATTGGATAGGATTAGAGCTAGAATCAGGGCTATGGTTATATTTATGATTAGGTCTAGAGTTAGTGTTAGGGTTAGGTTTAAGGCTAGTGTTACTTTTAGGGTATGGGTTAGGGTTTGAACTAGGGTTAGTGCTCAGGATAGTGTTAGGTTTAGGATTTGGTCCAGTGTTAGGATTAGGTATATAATTTGGGTTAAGGTAATGGACAGGTTTAGAAGTCACATTAGGGTTAGTGTTAGGTTTAGGTTTAGGACTAGTGTTAGTTATAAGTTTAGCATAATCGTTAGAGTTCAAGCTAGGGTTAGGACGATGGCAAGATTTAAGTTTATGGCAAGGTTTAGGGTTAGGTTTACAGTTAGGGTTAGAGTAGGTTTAGGGTTAGGGATAGGTTATCATGACGTTTATTTTAGCAGTTAGAATAATGGATGGGGAGGGTCCAACATGGCGGCGGGCACGGAGAGATCAAGTCTCTAACCTCTTCAGCTGTGTGGGCATAGGGAGTCTTAAAACATCTAAATGCTGTTTGCTTAGGATCACTAGGCAATGCTGAGTTCACGTGGATCTGAAGCAAACAATTTGAGCCTCTTAGAAAAAACACCGAGCCCGGAGTGCCTAAATTCAGGCTCCCGTTCGCCTGCGTCTCGCAGACACACGGCTGTGACTCAGCGCTAAACGCTCCTGCTGAATCAACTTGATTGTTACTCATGAACATGTGGAAGTTAATACCAACCGAGCCTCCATAGGCAGTGGCCACAGGATTGAGACGAGACTTGGAGAGCCAGTCAGGACCCACCCATTGCATCGGACACCTGGCAAAGGGAATGAACTGTTGCCATTCGCATTAGATATCACCATGGCAAAGAACTGACATCACTAGAATGCAGTGGAAGAGATAACTTCATTGAAACCAGCGGTGGCAGGTGTGTTACCCTCTAGCCCTTACTCTCCACACACCTGGGAAACCTCAAGGGCCCCTCCCAGCCTTCCTGTGAGCGTGATAGTCAGACCGAGGGAACCAGGTGTGGCGCAGGACCTGCATAGCGTGGCTACCACTCCCACCAGCGCTGACAACTGAGGTCTCTTGCACCAGCTTCCTGGGGCATGGCTACCTAAGGTTCTCAGCCCCATGCTCTACAACCTTAGATTCTGAGAGAATGGCAAGCAGGGAGAGTGTGCCCAGTCGTTCAAGAAAGTAGAGCTCCAAGGAGAAGCAGACCTGGTGTGTAGCCAGTATTATGGTGAGCATCACTGGTGAGCGGGACCTGGCTGAAGGAAAAGTGGGGAAGTGACTAGACACAAGAAAAAGCCCTAGGCACTCAGGATTGGAAACCCGCCCAGTCGGGGAGGAGGAGCTGCTTCAAAATGATTGGTTCCTATGTATAGAGAGAAGAAGCTTGGCCAGGTTGGCACAGCTCCACCTGCTGGAAGAGAAGTTAATGGAACTCTAAGACTGCATTTTTAAATTTTTTTGGTATTATTTGTTTTTTTTTCTTTTTATTTATTTTTTTATTTTTTATGATTTTTATTTTTTAACTTTTATTGTTTTTAATTATTTTTATAATTTTTTCTATATTTTTCTATTTTATAATTTTATTTTCTATTTTTTCTTTTGTCTTTTCATTTTTTTCAATTTCCTTATTCCCCTTTCTTTGAATTCTACCTGTTTACTCTCATTGTCTTTAGTGACTTCTTCTCTCCCCTTCTAATACCTTTCCTCCCAAGCATCATGATGCTGTTTATGTGTAATTTACTAAATATGTATAGGTAAATGTTCTGAGGTGTTATATAGTGCTACCAAGTCCGTAGCTACCCCCAAATACTCCAGACAATTCTCCTGTTAATATCCCTCATCAGTAGAGCAACCTTCCAAGGTTGCCAAGAGATACCAACCTCAATACCATCACATCATTTGATCTACATATAATTCCCAAGACCAAACCGCAGACCACTATATGCCATCAGAATCCATACACAGTTTAAGAAATAAAGAATCTTCTTTAAAGGCAACAAAACTCATCATCTCTAGTCATAGTCTCCCATCACAGAAGAGAGACCCCAGAAATACACAAAAACAAATAAATTTATAGGAGTAAACAGTAATTCAGCAGTCAAACAGAATAAAAAGTAATATGAGCAGCATGAAAAAAAAGTAAGAAAAGGAGTACAAACAATGCAGGACAGCCTAAATATACAGGAGGAGCTAGAGGCATCAGAAAAATGGTCAAAGAAAGAACTCAAGGAATATCTTACACAGATGGAATGGAATCTTGAAGGGGACAAGAGATAGCAAATTCAAACAATGAAAGAACACATTGAAAATGAATTACATAAACAGATAAAAGAAGCAAATAAGCATTTGTATCAGGAGATAGAGATTATAAAAAAATCAAACAATAATCTTAGAAATAAAGAAAACTATAAACCAAATTAAAAACTCAAATGAGAGTATCCCTAACAGAGTGGAGCAAGTAGAAGCCAGAACATCAGATAATGAAGACAAAATATATCATCCTGAAAAGAGTCTAGCCAACTCAGAAAGGCTCATAAAAAATCACAAGAAAAACATTCAAGAGATATGGGATAACATTAAAAAAAAAAAAAGAAAGAAACTTAAGAGTCATCTGGATAGAGGAAGGTATAGAGGTTCAAACCAAGGGAATGAGAAAACTGTTGAATGAAATAATTATGGAAAACTTTCCAGATATAAAAAAAAATGGATGTACAAATTGTAGATGCATACAGGACACTGAGCATACAAAATCAAAGTAGACCAACACCAAGAAACATTGTTATGAAGGTATCCAATATACAGAACAAGGAGAAAATATTAAAAGGTACAAGAGAAAGGAGGAAGATTACATTTAGGGGTAAACCAATAAGGTTAACAATGAATTTTTCATCACAGATGCTTAAAGCAAGAAGATCCTGGAATAACGTATTTCAAACACTGAAAAAACAATCGATGCCAACCAAGAATTTTGTATCCAGCAATATTAAGCTTCAGGTATGACAACGAAATAAAAATTTTTAATGATAAATAAAAGTTAAAAGTATTTGCAGCCAGAAAACTAGCATTGCAAAGCATCTTTAGAAAAACACTACACCAGGAAGAAATAAAAAAACAATAACCAAAACCAACAGTGGGAAGTACCTCAGTAAAGTGAGAGGGTGGGGGAAAAGCTAATCAGGGAGAAACAAACCAATTTTTTTAAAAAAAGATAAATAATCAAACATGGCTGGAAGTACACACCATATATCAATAGTAACTCTAAATGTTAATGGCTTAAACTCTCCAATAAGTGACATAGGGTGGTAACATGGCTTAAAAAATCAAATCCAACAATATGCTCCCTATAGGAGACACATCTGATTGGAAAAGACATTCACAGGCTGAAGTTGAAAGGTTGGGAAAAAACATACCACGTACATGGTCCTCGTAAGCAAGCAGGGGTGGCCATCCTCATAGCGAATAAAATCAACTTCAAGTGTAAGTTAATCAAAATGGATAAGGAAGGAGAGTATATTCTTTTAAAAGGAACCATTCACCAACAAGACATAACAATTATCAATATTTATGCATCAAATAATGAACCCTGTTCATGGATAGGCAGAACTAATATCATCAAAATTGTGATATTACCAAAAGTTCTCTATAGCTTTAATGCAATGCCAATCAAAATACAAACGCCATTTCTTGTAGAAATAGATAAAGAAATCATGATTTTCATATGGAAAAATAAAAGACCCAGAATAGAAAAAAGCAACTCTAAGCAGGAAGTGTGAAAGAGGTGGTATAGCAATACCAGATCTCAAACGATACTACAAAAACAACAAAAACAACATGGTACTGGTAAAAAAAGAGGTGGGTGGACCAATGGTACAGAATAGAGAACACAGAGTCCAATCCACAAAGTTACAAGTATCTTATATTTGATAAAGGGGCTAAAAGCATGCAATGGAGGAAGGATACCATCTTCAGCAAACGGTTCTGGGAAAACTGGAAATCCATATGCAACAAAATAAAACTGTATCCCCTTCTCTCGCCATGCACAAAAGTTAAGTCAAAATGGATCAAGGAGCTGGATATCAAGTCAGAGACTCTTCATCTGATAAAAGAAAATGTTGGCTCCAATCTACATATTGTAGGGTTGGGCTCCAAATTCTTTAATAGGACACCCATAACACAAGAGTTAATAATAAGAATCAACAACTGGGACTTACTCAAACTAAGAAGTTTTTTTTTTCTCAGCAAGAGAAACAATAAGAGAGGTAAATAGGGAGCCTACATCATGGGAACTAATTTTTACTCCTCACACTTCAGATAGAGCCCTAATATGCAGAGTATAAAATAACTCAAAAAATTAAACAATAAGATAACAAATAACCCAATCAACAAATGGGCCAAGGACCTGAACAGACACTTCTCAGAGGAGGACATACAATCAATCAACAAGTACATGAAAAAATGCTCACCATCTCTAGCAGTCAGAGAAATGCAAATCAAAACCACCTTAAGATACCATCTCACTCCAGTAAGATTGGCAGCCATTATGAAGTCAAAAAAAAACAAGTGCTGGCAAGGATGTGGGGAAAAGGGTACACTTGTACATTGCTGGTGGGACTTCAAATTGATGCTGCCAATTTGGAAAGCAGTATGATGATTCCTTGGAAAGCTAGGAATGGAATCACCATTTGACCCAGCTATTCCCTTTCTTGGACTATTCCCTAAAGACCTTAAAAGAGCATACTATAAGAATACTGCTACAAGGCTGTTTATAGCAGCACAATTCACAATAGCTATACTGTGGAACCAAACTAGATGCCCTTCAATAGATAAATGGATAAAAAAATGTGTCATTTATACTCAATGGAGTATTACTCAGCACTAAAAAATGACAAAATCATGGCATTTGCATGGAAATGGATGACACTAGAGCAGATTATGCTAAGTGAAGCTAGCCAATCCCTAAAAAAACAAATGCCAAATGTCATCTTTGATATAAGGAGAGTAACTAAGAACAGAGCAGGGAGGATGAGCATGAGAAGAAGATCACCATTAAACAGGGAGGAGAGGGGGGAGGGAAAGGGAGAGAGAAGCGAAATTGCATGGTAAAGCAAGGAGACCTTCATTGTTATACAAAATTACATATAAAAGGAAGTGACAGGAAAAGGGAAAAAAAACAAGAGAGAGAAATTAATTACATTAGATGTGATAGAAAGAGAAGATGGGAGGGGAGGGGGGATAGTAGAGGATAGGAAAGGCAGCAGAATACAACATAAACTAGTATGGCAGTATGTAAAAAAGTGGATGTGTAACCAATGTGAATCTGCAATTTGTATACAGGGTAAAAATGGGAGATCATAATCCGCATGAATCAAATGTATGAAATATGATATGTTAAGAGCTTTGTAATGTTTTGAACAAGAAATAATAAATAAAAAAATAAAAAAAAAGAATAATGGGTGGGGTTAGAGCTAAGGTTAAATCTAATTTCAAGTTGTTGATTAGGTCTAGTGTTAGGGTTAGGGTTAGGCTTATCATTTTCTAATGGGATTAAGGGTAAGAGTCAGGGATTGAGTAAGTGTTAGGGCTAGGTTGAGGCTTCAGGTTAGAATCACGGCTAGAGATAGAGTTAGGGTTAGGGTCACGGTTAGGGCTAAGTTTAGCCTTGGGTTTAGCATATGGTTAGGGTAATGGATAGAGTAGAGCTAGGGTTTGGGCTACGGTTAGGTTTAGGATTATGGCTAGGATTCGTGCTAAGGTTTGGATAACGTTTTTGTTTAGGGTAAGGGATAGGATTTGAGATAGTGTTAGTGCTAGCGCTTGTTCGAGGATTAGGTTTAGCCTTAGGGACAGGATTATGTTAGGTTTAAGGTTAGGGTTAAGGTTAGGGCTAGTGTTATCCTTAGGGTTAGGATAGGGTTAGGGTAATGGATATGGTTAGATGTAGGTTTAGGTTTAGGATTAGGGTTAGATTTAGTTTTAGGGTTAATGTTAAGGCTATGGTTATATTTAGGTTTATGATACGGGTTAGGTTTTGAGCTAGGGTTAGGGCTATGGTGAGTGTTATTTTTAGGGTTATGTCTATTGTTATTTTTCTGGTTAGGGTTAAAGTTAGGGTTAAGGCTAGGGTTATCAATACAGTTAGTTTTAGGGTTAGGTAAGGTGTAGGTTTTAGGGATAGGTTTAAGTTCAGGGTTAGGGCTAGGTTTAGGGTTTAGAGTAAGGTATAGGTCTAAGTTTATATATGATAAGGATTAGTCTTTGAGTAAGGTTTATGACTAAGGCTAGGGTTAGGTTTAGGGTTAGGGTTAGGGTTGGGTTTACGCTAAGGGCTAGATTTAGCCCTAGAATTTGCTCTAGGATTTTGTAAGGTTAAGGCATAGAGTTAAGGCGATGTGTAATATATGAACTAGGATTATGATTAGGGCTAGTTGTAGGGTTAGGGTAATGGCTATGTCTAGTGTTAGGTTTAGGTTTTCAATTAGGGTCAGGTTTAAGGATAGGTTTAGTGTTAAAGGCAGGGTCAGTGTTCAAAATAGAGTTAGAGTTAAGATTAAACCAGAATTGGGACTACGTTTATGACTAGGTGTAGGGTTAGTCTTTGCATTAAGTTAAGGGTTATTGTTAGGGCTAAGGCTAGGTTTTTGTTTAGGTCTAAAGCTAGAGTTAAGGCTAGGTTTAAGATTAGGTTTAGGTCTAGGGCTAGTTATAGGGTATGGTTTATGTATAAGGTTACTGGTAGAGCTAGTTTTATGGTTTGGTCTAGCATTAGGGTCAGGTTTAGAACTAGGTCAGTGTTATGGTCAGAATAAGTGCCAGTGTTAGGGTTAAGGTTTGGGATAGAATTAGAGCTAGAATGAGCACTCTGGTTAGGACTATTTATATGGTGAGAGTTTTGATTAGCCTGAGGATTAGGGATAGATCTAGGGTTACCATTAGTGTTAGGGTTTCGCTTAGGGTTAGGGATAGTTTTAGAGCTAATGTTAGGGGTAGTGTTCGGCTTAGGGTTAGGGTTAAAGCTAGATATAGGGCTCAGAATAGGGCTAGTTTTTGTGTTAGTGTTAGGGCTAGGGTTAGGGCAACAGGTAATGTTAGATCCAGGGTTACAATTTGAGTTAGCTTTAGGGTTAGGGTTAGGGGTACTTCTAATATTACTGTTAGATTTAAGGTTAGGGTTATATTTAGAGCTCGAGTTATTTTTAGGATAGGAGTCAGTGTCAGGGTTAGTTTTAGGGTTTGAGTTAGGACTCAATTTAGGGTGAGGTTTTCTGTTAGCGTTCTGTTTAAGGTTCATGTTTAGATCTAGGGTGAGTGTTAGGATTTGAGTCAGGGTCAGGGTTAGTTTTATGCTTAAGGTTAGGACTCGATTAGGGCTAGGATTAGTTCTGATAGTAGTTTAGGGTTTAGTTTTAGTTAAGGATTTGTGTTAGGTCTATTGCTCAGTTTTGTTTTAGTCCTAGGGTTAGGTTTAGGGCTAGTTTTACAATTAGTATTAGGGTTAGGGCTAGTGTTAGTGTTAGGCTTAGACTTAGGGTTAGGGTTACATTTATAGTTAGGTTTAGATATAGAATTAGGCTAGAATTAAGGATAGGCAAGTGTTATCACCAGGTTTAGAGTTATGGTAAGGGATAGGTATAGAACTAGGGATAGGACTTATGTAAGAGTTAGAGTTAGTGATACGGCTAAAATTAGAGTTAGGGTTTGGGATAGGCTTAAATTAGGTCTAGGATGCGGGCTAGGGTTAGTGTTTAGCTTAAGCCTAGTGATAGAAATAGGATTAGTTTTAAGTTTAGAATAAAGAATGATGTTATAGCTAGGTCTAGACGTAGGGTAAGTGTTAGAGTTAGGTAAGGGCTAGGGTTGGAGTTAGGTTTATGATTAAAGCTAGGTTCATGGCTAGGATGAGGGCGAGTGTTTGATTTAGATTCAGGGCTAGAATTAGTGCTAGGGCTAATATCAAACCTAGGTTTAAGGTTAAAGATAGTTTTAGGGTTAGGCTTATGTTTACATCTAGTGTAAGTGTTAGGATTAGGGTAAGGTTCAGGTTTAGAGCTCAGGGAATTATTAGGATTAGGATTTGGCTTAGGTAAGGATTTATGTTGTGCCTCAAATTACCATTAGAGTTAGGGTTAAAGTATAGTTAAGGTTTGTTCTAAAGTTCAGGTTTGGTTTAGGGTAATTGATATAGTTAGCATTAGTGATAAGGCTAGGTTTAGGCTAAGGGTTATCATGAGGGTAAGGGTTATTGTTAGGGTAATTGATTGTGTTTGAACTAGAGTTATGTTTAGGAATATGCCTTGAATTACGGTTAGAGTTAGTGTTAGAACTAGGGTTAGGATTCTGTTAAAGGTTATGTTTAGCATAAAGTTTAGGTTTTGAGCTAAGTTTAGGGCTAGGTTTAGGGTTAGGTCTAGGGATAGGATTATGGTAGGTTCAGGGTTAGGGTGGTGTTTAGAGCTAGGATGAGTTTTAGGATATAAGTCAGGTTCAGGGTTATAATTAATGTTATGATTAGGCCTTGAATTAGGGCTAGGTTTAGATCTAGGTAGAGTGCTAGTGTTTGGCTTAAGTTAAGCTTAGTGTTAGGCCTGTTGCTCACTTTTGTTTTAGTGCTATATTTAGGGTTAGGGCCAATTTTATTATTAGCTTTGGGGTTAGGCCAAGGGTGATGGTTAGGTTTAGGATTAAGTCTAGATTTAAGGCTAGGATTAGGGCTTGGTTTTGTGTTAGGTTTTGGTTAGGTTTTGTGTTAGGCAAGAATAAGGAATAGGAATAATGTCAGGTCTAGGTTTATAGTTAGTTTATATTTAGTGATAATTTTGGGGTTAGGTTTATGGCTAGGTCAAATTAAAGTGTTATGTTGAGGGAAATTGTCAGATTAAGAGCTGGGGTATTATTAGGGTCAGGGTCAGGCTTCGGGTTTGGGTTAAGTTAAGGTTTAGGGTTATGGCTCAAATTAGCATTAGGGTTAGGGTAATGGATAGTGTTAGTTATAGGGTTAGGTTAGGTTTAAGGTAATGAATAGAGTTGGGGTTTGTGATAGGTTTGGGATTAGGCCTAGGGTTAGCATTAGAATTATTGTTATCATTATTATAATTTATAGGGTTAGAAATAGTTTTAGGGTTAGTTTTGGGGTTAGGATAAGGTTTATAGCTAGGGTTTTTGTTAGGGTAAGTGTCAGGGTTCAGAATAGGATTAGGTTTATGGTTAGGTCCAGAATGAGGACTAGGGTTAGGTCCAGGAATAGAGTTAGTGTTTGGTTTAAGTTAAGGGTTATTGTTAGGACTAAGGCTAGGATTATGGCTATATTTAAGATGAAGTTTATATCTAGGTCTAGTGTTAGTGTTAGGTTTAGGGTTAAGGTTAAATGTAGGACTAGTGTTAGGTTTTGGATAAAGTTTAGGGTCAGGTTTAAACCTAGGTTTTGTGTTAGGGTCAGAACAAGAGTCAGGGTTAGAGGTAGGGTTTGGGTTAAATTTAGAGCTAGAATGAGGGTTAGGGTAAGAACTAGTAATAGAGATAGGGTTTGGGGTAGACTTTGAATTAGAGTTACGACTAGGGTAGAAATAGGGTGAGGATTTGACTAAGTGTAAGTAAAAGGGTTAGAGCTAGGATTAGGACTAAGGAGAGGGTTAGGGTTAAGGCCGGAGTTGGGTTAGGGTTAAAACTAGGGTTAGGACTTGGATTAGAGCTAGGTTTTGTGTTAGGTTTAGGACTATGGCTAATTTAAGAACCTGCAATACGATTAGGGCTAGTTTTAGGTTTAGGTTTAGGTTGATGTCTACTGTTAGGATTAAGTTTAGGGAGAGGGTGATGTGTAGAGCTATGGTTAGTGTTAAGGTCAGAGTCAGGGTTAGTATTAGTTCTAGGATTAGGGTTAGGGCTTGAATCAGGGATAGGATTAGGGATAGGTTTAGGGTCAGTGTTTGGTTTAGGTTAAGGGTTAGGGTCAGTGAAATGGCTTGGTTTTGCTTGAGAGCTAAGGCTTTGGTTAGGGCTAGTTTTCAAATTAACGTTAGGGATAGAGCTAGTGTTAGGGTGTGGTTTAGGCTTAGGGTTAGGAATAGATTTAGAGTTAGGTTTAGATCTACGTTTAGGGCTACAGCTAAGGTTAGGGCTAGGGTTAGGTCTGGGGTTTGAGATATCATAAAGGATAGGGTTAGAACTAGGGATAGGGATAAGGCAAGAGTTAGATATAGTCTTAGTGTTAGGGTAAGATTTAGGGTTAGAATTAGGGCTTATTTAGAACTAGCACTAGAGCTAGGGTTAGTATTAAGGCTGAGCCTAGGTTAATGGTTAGAGTTATGGTTATGGTTAGATATGATGTTATAGCTAGCTATAGAACTAGGGTGAGGGTTAAAATTAGGGTTATATCTATATTTATGGTTAGGTTTAGGATTAAGGCTAAGATTAGGGCTAGAGTTTGTTTTAGGTTTAGGGCTTCAATAGGGCTAGGACTAATATCAGGTCTATGGATATGGTTAGAGATAGTTTCAGGAATAAAATTATTAGGGTTTGGATTAGGTTTATGGATATGGTTAGGTTTAGGTTTCATGTTAGGTTTAGGGTAATGTATAAGTTTATGGTCAGGAATATGTTTAGGGTTATCCTAGGGTTAGCACCAGTGTTAGGATTAGGATTTGTTTAATGAATAGGAGTAAAGCTGGGCTTAGAGCTAGGTTTATGGTTAGGGTTAAGGCTAGGTTTAGCGTTAGATTTTGAGTTTTGTCAAGGGTTACGTTTAGGGTAAGTATTTGGGCAAGAATTAGGGTTTTGTTTAGGGTTAAATGTAGTGTTAGGGCTCCAATTAGGGATAGGTTTTCGGTTATGTTAGGGCTAGGTTTAGGGCTACAGCCAATGTGAGAGCTAGGGTTATGTTTAGAACTAGCTTTAGGGTTAGGGTTAGGGTTAGGTCTAGGGTTAGGTTTAGGTTTAGGTTTTGAGTGATGTTTAGAGCTAGGGTAAGTGTTAGGATCAGAGTCAGGTTCAGGGTTTATTTAGGGTTAGGGATAGGACTCGAATTAGAGCTATGTTTAGGGCTAGGTGTAGGCTTAAGGTTTGGTTTTTATTAAAGGTTAGGGTTAGGGCTATGGCTCTGTGTTTTTTGGGGTTTAGGGCTAGGTTAGGGCTAGTTTAAGGATTAGCATTATTGTTATGACTTGTGGTAGTCAGAGGTTGATCTTAGGCTTAGGGTTAGATTTTGATTTAGTGTTAGATATAGGATTTGGTCTAGATCTAGGCTTAGGACTAATATAAAGGCAAGTGAGAGGATTATGGTATAAAGGATATGGTTAGAACTACCAATAGTACTATAGCGAGAGTTAGAGTTAGTCTTAGGGCTAGTGTTAGGTTAGTTTTAGGGCTAAATTAGGGCTAGGATTAGGTCTAGCATTTGTATTATGGTTAGGCCTAGTTTTAGGCTTAGGCTTAGGTTTAGGTTTAGGGAAAGGGTTAGGTTTAGGGAAAGGGATGGGGTTAGAGCTAGTTTTAGGGCTAGGTCAAAGGTTAGAATTTCGGTCAGGGCTAGGGTTATGTTTGATTTAGTAATAAGACTAGGTTTGGGGCTAGGATGAGGGTTAGGGTTTGTTTTAGGGTTATGCAAGAACTAGAGCTAGGACTAGTGTCACGTCTGGGCTTACTTTAGGTATAGATTGATGGTTAGATTTATGGCTAGGTCTACTGTAAGGGTTCCTTTTAAGGTAAGGGATAGGTTTAGAGCTAGGGGTATTATGAGGGTTAGAATTAGTTTTCGGGTTTGGTTTAGGTTTAGAGCTTGACTTAGCATTAGGGTTTGGTTAGGGTAATGATAGGTTTGATTTTAGGGTTTATGTTAGGGGTAGGGAAATTGATAAGGTTAGAGTTAGCAAAAGGTTAGGGTTAGGCTTAGGGTTAGCCTTAGGGTTATGGTCATGCTTAGAGTAAGGGATAGGGTTAGGGCTAGGGCTATAATTATTATTAGTGCTAGAGTTAGGTTTAAGCCTAGGGTTAGGGTTAGGTTTAGGTTTAGTGTATGGTTTAGTGTTTGAACTATGGTTAGTGCTAGGGCAAGTGTTAGGTTTAGGGTTAGGTCTAGGTAATAGTTACACTTAGGGTCAAGGTTAGTGTTAAGTTTAGGGGTAGGTTTATCATTAGGTTTAGGCTATTGGATATGGTTTAATGCCATGTTAAGGTTAGAATTAGTATTAGGTTTAGGCTTAAGGTTAGGGTTAGGGATAGGTTTAGGGTTAGGTTTGGGGTAATGCTTAGGATTTGAGCAAAGGTTAACTATGACAAGGGTAAGGTTAATGGTTATGTCTTGGATTAGGGTTAGGGTAGATTTAGGGTAAGGGCTAGGTTATCATCAGGGTTAGGGTTAGTGTTAGGTTAATGGGTAGGGTTAGAGCCAGAGTTAGTTATAGGGTTATTATTAAGGTTAGGGTTAGAGTTAGGTTAATATGTAAGCTTAGAGCTAGGTTTGGGATAGGGTTAAGGTTAGAATTAAGGCTAGAATTAATATTAGGTTTAGGTTTAGGCCAGGGGTTATTGTTAGGGTTAGGTTAAGTTTAAGTGCTATGGATTGAGCTAGTGTTTGCACTAGGATGAAGATTAGGGTTAGAGTCAGTGTGAGTGCTAGGGCTAGGGTTAGCATTAGGATTAGGTTTAGTGTTAGGGTAATGGATAGAATTAGAGGTAGGTTTTGGCCTATGGTGATGGCTACTTTAAGGATTAGTGATAAGGCTAGTTCTAGTATTAGCATTATGTTTTTTGTTAGGATAAGTTTTAGGTCTAGGGTTTGTGTTAGGGTAAGTGTCATTGTTCGGTTTAGGCTTAGGTTTATAGTTAGGGCCAGCAATAAGACTAGCGTTTGGTCTAGTGTTAGTGTTAGTGTTTGGGTTAGGTAAAGAATTATTATTAGGGCTAGGACTAAGTTTTTATTTAGGGCTAGGCCTAGAATTAGCACTATATAAAAGATTAAGTGTAGGTCTAGGTCTAGTGTTAGGTTAAGGTTTAGTTATAGGGTTACAGGTAGTGCCAATGATAGGGGTCGGTATAGGGTTAGGGTCAGGTTTACATCTAAGGTTAGTCTAGGTCAGAAAAAGGGTCTGTTTTATAGTTGGGGTTTGGAATAGTGATAGAGCTAGAATGAGGATTAGGTTTAGGACTAGTAATAGAGTTAGGTTTTGTGTTAGGCTAAGAATTAGGTTTAGGTTTAGGGTAGCTTTATGGTTAGAGGTTAGCTTAGGGTAAGGGATAGGGTTAGTGATAGTATTAGGGCTAGGGTTAGGGCTAAGGTTAGAGCTTGGATTAGGGCTAGGCTAGGTTTTGTGTTAGCCTTAGGGCTACGACTAATGTAAAAACTAAGGTTACAATTAGGGCTAGTTTTAGAGTTAGTGTTACATCTAGGTTAAGTGTTTGGTTATGTTTAGTGTTATGGTTATGTTTAAGGTAATGGATAGGTTTGGGTTAGCAAATTTGTTAGGGTTAGCCTATGGTTAGCATTAAGTTTAAGATTAGGGTTAGAGTTAGGGTAATGGAAAGGGTTAAGCTATGGTTAGGACTAGAGTTATGGTTAGTGTTAATGTTAGGGTTAGGTTTATGTTTAGTGAAAGGATTAAAGTTAGGGTTATGTTTAGGGTAAGGTTTAGGACTTGGTTTAGGTTTAGAGTTAGTGTTAAATGTAGGGTTGGGGCTCACATGAAGACTAGATTTTGGTTTACATTTGGGCTAGTGTTACATATACAGCTAATGTAAGAACTAGGGTTATGATAAGGGGTAATTTTAGCATTACTGTTAGGTCTAAGTAGAGTTTTATGGTTAGGTTTAAGTTCAGGTTGATGTTTTGAGCTAGGGTTAATGTTAGGTTCAGAGTTAGGGTCAGGGTTAGTTTTAGGGTTGGGGATTGGACTCAAATTAGGGTTAGGCTTAGAACTAGATGTAGGTTTAGGATTTGGTGTAGGTTAAGAGTTAGCATTAGTTCTATGGCTCATTATGTTTTAGGGCTAAGGCTAATGTTAAGGGTAGTTTTACAATTAATGTTAGTGTTATTTCTAGTAATAGGGTGAGTTTAGGCTTAGGGTAACATTTAGAGTTATGGTTAATTCTAGGGTTAGGGTTATGGCTAGGGTTTGGGCTAAGGTTAGGTCTTGTGTTTGGGTTATGGTAAGGAATAGGGATAGAACTAGGAATAGAGCTAGGGCGATAGTTAGAGTTTGTCTTAAGGCTAGGGTTAGGGTTGAGTTTACTCTTAATTAGAACTAAGAATATGTGTAGGATTGGTGATAGGGTTATGCATAATGTTAGGGCTATGTTTAAGTTTAGGTTTAAGGTTAGGTTTAGGGGAAGGGATGGGGTTATAACTAGGTTTAGCGCTAGGTCAATGATTAGAATTAGGTTTAGGTCTAGGGTTAAATTTGTCTTAAAATTAAGGCTAGATTTGGGGTTAGGATTAGGGCTAGGGTTTGTGTTAGGGTTGGGGAAAGTTTTAGGGATAGGGATAATGTCAGGTTTACGGTTGTGGCTAGGGATAGTTATAGGGTTAGGTTCATGGCTACATCTAATATTAGGTTTAGGGTAAGGGCCAGGTTAAATTAAGGTGTATTTTTAGGGTCAGGATCAGGTTTCAGGTTTGTGTAAGGTTAATTATTAGGGTTAGGGCTCAAATTAGCATTAGGTTTAGAATTAGGATTAGGTTTATGGATAGATTTATGCTTAGGATTCATGTAAATATTAAAGTAATTGGTAGGGTTAGGGGTAGTGATAGGGTTATGGTTAGGCCTAGGGTTAGCATTTGGGTTAGTGTTATCCTTAGGGTAATTAATAGCATTAGAGCTAAGGTTAAGGCTAGGGTTTTGGATAGGATTAGGGCTAGAGTTACGGTTAGTGTTAAGGCTAGGTCTAGGTTTAGGGTTTGGGTTAGGTTTAGGGTACAATTTAGGTTTTGAGCTAGGGTTAGTGCTAGGCTGAGGTTTAGGTTTAGGATTATGTCTAGGGTTAAATTTATTGTTAAGGTAAGAGTTAGTGTTAGGTTTAGGGCTTTGGTTATCTTTAGAGTAGGTTAATAGATAGGGATAGATGTCGGGTTAGGGTTAGGGGTAGTTTTAGGTTTAGGGATAGTGTTATTGTTAGGGATAAGATTATCATTAGAGTTAGTGTAATGGATAGGGTTAGTTGTCATGTTAGAGTTAGGGGTAATTTTTGGTTTAGAATTAGTGTTACGGTTTGCGCTAGGGTTAGGGTTATGGTTTTATCTAGGGTTAAGGCTATGATGAGTGTTAGGTTTAGTGTTAGGTCTAGGATTAGGTTTAAAATTAGGATTAGAGCTAGGATTGTCTTTAGTTTAATGTTAGGTTTAGGGTAATGAATAATTTTAGAGATACTATTAGGGCTAATGTTAACATTATGATTAGGGCTAGTATTAGGTTTAAGTTTAGGGTTAGGGGTAGGTCATGTTTAAGGTTCGATTTTTGGTTTTATTTAGTGTTAAGTGTAAGGCGAGGGTTATGGTTAGCGTGAGGGTTAGGCTTAGGGTAAGGGATAAGGTTAGGTTAGGGTTAGGGTTACACTTTGGGCTAGATTTAGGCCTAGGATTAGGACTAGGTTTTGTGTTAGGTTTAGAGCTAGTTTAGAGCTATCGTAATGTAAGTGTTTTATTTACGTTTATGGCTAGGTTTAGTGTTAGGTTTAGGTTTCGGTTATGGTCAGTTTTATAGCTAGGGTTAGTGTTAGTATCAGTGTCTCTATTTGGATTAGGGTTAGGATTAGGGCTAGAGCCAGAATTAGGATTGGTTAGGTCTAGAGGTAAGGTAAGTGTCTGGCTTAGGTTAACGGTTTTCATTAAAGCTAGGGCTAGATCTTTTTTTTTTTTTTTTTTTTTTTTTTTTTTTGGTCTTGGTTAAAAATAATTCTAGATTTAAAATTAGGTTTATTCTAGGGCTAGTGTTAGGGTTGGTTTTATATATAGGGTGATGGGTAGGGTTAGTGTTAGGGTATGGTTTAGGTTCAAGGTCAGAATAAGGGTCAGGGTTAGGGTTAGAATTTGTGTTATGTTTATAACAAGAATGAGGGCTTGGGTTAGGACTAGTTGGGTTAGGCTTGGGTTAGTGTTTGGGTTAGACTAAGGATTAGTTTTAGGACTAGTGTTAGCATTATGGCTGGGGTTTGGCTAGGGTAAAGTATAAGGTTAGAGATAGGGTTAGAGCTAAAGTTCCGGTTAGGGTTAGGACTACATTTAGGGTTATGATTAGGGTGAAAGCTAGAGTTAGGTATCAGATTTCAGCTAGGTTTGGTTAGCATTAGGTTTAAGGTTAGGCTAATGTAGGATCTAGGGTTATGGTTATATCTAATTTTAGAATTAGGGTTAGGACTAGCTCTAGATTAGGTTAAGGTTTAGAATTAGGGTCAAATTTAGTCATAGGTTTAGATCTAGAGATAGGGCAAAGTGTAAAGTTAGGGCTAGGGTTACTCTAGACTATGGCTAGGAATAAGGTTACGGTAAGTGATAGGGTAGGGTTAGAATTAGGGCTAGGGTGAGAGTTATAGTTAGTCTTAAAGTTAGGGAAGATTTAAGTTTAGGATTAGGGCTAGGGTTAGTGTTAGGGTTAGTCCTAGGGTTAAGGTTAGGGCTAGGTTTAGTTTCAGGGCTAGGATATGGGTTAGGTTTAGGGTAAGCAATGCGGTTATAACTAGGTTTAGGGTTAGGAAAATGATTAGAATTAGGGTTAGGGTTATGACTAAGGCTAGGTTTTGGGCTAGGAAGAGAGCTATTGTTCGTGTTAGGGTTAGGGCAAGGATTAGGGCTAGGGCTAATGTCAGGTCTAGGGTTAGAGTTAGGGATAGGTTTTTGTTTATATTTATGGTTGGGTCTAATGTAAAGGTTAGGTTTAGGGTAAGGGTCAAGTTGACAGCTATGTGTATTATTTGGGTCAGTGTTTGGCGTAAGGTTTGGTTTAGGTTGAGGTTTAGGTTTAGGGCTCGAATTAGCATTAGGGTTAGAGTTTGGGTTAGTTTAATGAGTATGCTTATGATAAGGGTTCAGGTTAGTTTTAGGGCAATGGATAGATTTAAGGATTGTAATAGGGTTAGGGTTAAGACTATGGTTAGCATTAGTGTTAGGATTATGTTTAGGATAATGGATAGGATTAGAGCTAGGGTTAGGGCTAGGGTTATGGTTGGGATTAGGGCTAGGTTTAGGGTAGTGGATATAATTAGAGCTATGTTTAGGGAAAAGGTTAATGTTAGGATTAGTGCTAGTGTTTTGTTAGGGTTTGGGATAGGACTAAGGTTATGTTAAGGGTAAAGGTTAGGCTTGGAGCTACGGTTAGGTCTAAAGAGAGGCTTAGGTTTAGAGTTAGGACTAGGGTTAGGTTTAGGGTTACACTTAGGGCTATGTTCAGGACTAGGATTAGGGCAAGGTTTTGTGTTAGTTTAGGCCTAGGGTTAGGGCCATGAGTAATGTAAGAGCTATGGTTATGATTAGGGCTACTTTTAGGGCTAGGGTTATCCTAGGTCTAGTGTTAGAATTAGGTTTTGGTTTAGGGTAAACTTTGGACCTATGATTATGTTAGGGTAAGGGCCAGTGTTCAGGTTAGAGTTAGTTTTGGGGTTAGTGCCAGAATTACGACTAGGGTTAGGTCTAGGGGTAGGCTTAGTGTTTAGTTTAGGTAAAGCTTTATTGTTAGGGCTAGGGCTAGGTTGTTGTTCAGGTCTAGGGCTAGAGATATGGCTAGATTTAGAATTAGGTTTAAGTCTACGGCTAGTGTTAGGCTTAGGTTTAAGTATAGGATTACTGGTAGAGCTGATGTTTGGGTTCGGTTTTGGGTTAGGGTCATGTTTAGAACTAAAGTTAGTGTTAGGGTCAGAATAAGTGCCAGGGTTAGGATTTGGGTTTGGGTTAGGGTTAGAGCTAGAACGAAGGTTAGGGTTAGTACTAGTAACAGGGGGAGGGTTTGGGTTAGGCTATGGATTAGGGTTACATCTAGAGATAGCATTAGGTTTAGGGTTTAGCTTAAGATAATGGATAGGGTAAGAGCTAGTGTTAGAGCTAGGGTTAGGGTATGGTTAGTGCTAGTTTTAGGGTTAGGGTTAAAACTCAGGTTAGCACTCAGATTAGGGCCAGATTTTGGGTTAGGTTGGGGCTAGTGTTAGGCCTACAGCTAATGTATGAACCAGGTTTATGATTAGGGCTAATTTGAGTGTTATGGCTAGGTCAAGTGTTAGGGTTAGGGTTAGCATTAGTGAGATATTTAGATATAGAGTTTCTGTTAGGGTCATGGTCAATGTTCGGGTTATAGTTAGGGTTAGAGTTAAACCCAGAATTAAAACTAGAGTTAGGTCTATGTTTAGGGTTAGTGTTTGTGTTAGGGTGAGTTTTATCATTAGGGATAGGACAAGGTTTTTGATTACGTCTAGGGATAGAGATATGGCTAGAAATAGGATTAGGTTTAGGTCTAGGGCTAATGTTATTGTTAGGTTTATGTATAGGTTTATTGCTAGTGCTAGTGTTAGGGTTTGGTTTATGGTTAGCATCAGGTTTAGACCTAAGGTTACCGTTAAGGTAAGAATAAGGGTCATGTTTCAGTTTAGGATTAAGGCTAGGTTTAGGGCTAGGTTAAGGGCTAGGGTTTCTGTTAGTGTTATGGCTAGGACAAGGTCTATGACTAATATCAGGTCTAGGGTAAACAATAAATTTTTTTTTAGGTTAGGTTATGGCTAGGACTAATGATAGAGTTAGGTTTAGGTTAAAGGTCAGCTTTAGGGCAAGGGTTATTATTAGGGTCAGGTTCAGGGTCAGGGTTAGCATTTGGTTTAGCTAAAGGTTTAGGGTTAAGCCTCAAATTAGCATTACGGTTAGGTTTAGGATTAGAGTAATGATAGGGTTTAGTTTAGTTTTCAGTTAAGGTTTAGGGAATTGATGGGTTAGGTTTAGCAATCTTGTTAGGGTTACCATTATGGTTATAGTTATATTTAGTGTAATGGATAGGTTTAGAGGTAGGGTTAAGAGCTAGGTTATGGTTTGGATTAACTCTAGGATTAGGGTTAGGTTTAGGAATAGGGTTAGTGTGGGATTTAGGGTAATTTTTACGGTTAGAGTAAGTGTTAAGTTTAGGGATAGGGTTATGGTTAGGTTAGGGTAAGGGTTAGTGTTTGAGCTATGGTTAGGGCTAGGCCGAGGGTTAGGTTTAGGTTTAGATCTAGGTTTACATTTATGGTTAGAGTTAGGTTTAGTTTTAGGGTTGGGGATCTAATTAGGGTTAGGGTTAGGGTTAGGGTAATGGATATGGTTAGAGATAATTTCAGGCTAGGATTAACCTTAGGATTAAGGCTAGGGTAAGTGATAGGGTTTATGATAGAGCCTGGGGTATGTTCAGTGTAAAGGTTAGGCTTTGAGGTAGGATTAGGTCTAAGGCGAGGCTTAGGTTACGGATAGGTTTAGGGGCAGGGTTAGGCTAAGGGTTATGTTTAAAGCTAAGTTTAGTCCTAGGAATAGGGCTAGGTTTAGTGTTAGGTTAAGGGCTAGGATTAGGACTATGGGTATTGAAATAGCTAGGGTTATGTTTAGGGCTAGTTTTAGGGTTAGGGTTATGTCTAGGTCTAGTGTTAGGTCTATGATTTAAGTTAATGTCATGTTTAAAGCTAGGTTCAGTGTTAGAATTTGGGTCAGTTTTTGGGAAAGGGTTAGGGTTAGGGTTAGAGCCAGAATTAGGACTAGGTTTAGGTCTAAGGGTAGGGAAAGTGTTTGGTTTAAGTTAAGGGGTAATTGTTAGGGCTAGTGCTAGGTTTTTGTTTAGGTCTTGGTCAAGAGTTATAGCTATATTTAGGATTAGCTTTGGGTCTAGGTCTTGTGTTAGGCTTACATATAGGTATAGGGTTACCAGTAGGCCTAGTGTTAGGGTTTGGTTTAGGATTAGGGTCAGGTTTAGACCTAGGGTTACTGTTAGAGTCAGGTGAGAGTCAGGGTTAGGTTTAGAGGTAGAATGAGGGCTAGGGTTAAGACTGCTATTATTGTTACACTTTAATTTAGGCTAAGGATTAGGATTAGGACTACGGTTAGCATTTGGATTAGGGTTTGCCTTAGTGTTAGGAATAGGGTTAGAGTTAAGTTTAGGGCTAATGTTAGGGTTAGGGTTAGTGCTACTATTATGGTTAAAGCTAGGGTTACGGCTCGTATTAGGAGTAGAATTTGTGTTAGGGTTAAGGCTACATTTAGGACAATGACTTATGTATGATCTAGGGTTATGATTAAAGCTAGTTTTAGGGTTAGGTTAAGGTTAGATATATTGTTCGGGTTAATTTTAGGTTAGGGTGAGGCTTAGATCTAGAATTAGTGTTAAGGTCAGTGTCAGGTTCAGGGTTAGTTTTAGAGTTAGTTTTAGGTTTACTTGTAAGGTTAGGGTTTGATTTAGGTTAAGCGTTAAACTTAAGACTATGGCTAGGTTTTGGTTTATGGCTAGGGATAGTGATAGGGCAAGTTTTAGGATTTGAATTTGGTTAGGGGTAGTGTTAGGGATTGGTTTACACTTATTGTTACAGTCAAATTTTTAGTTTGGTTTAGATTTAGACTTAGGCTTAGATCTAGGTTTAGGATTAAGACTAAGTATAGAACTATTGCTAGGGCTAGTGCAAGAGTTAGACAGTCTTATGGCTAGGTTTATGGTTAGAATAGGATTAAATAAAAGCTAGAATTAGCACTAAGCTTTGTGTTAGGCCTAGGTTTAGGGTGAGGGTTAGGGCTAGGCTTAGGGTTATGGTTAGTTTGGGATAAAGAATGAGGTTATAGGTAGGTTTATGGCTAGGGTTAGTAATAGAATTAGGGTTAGGGATAGGGTTATGGTTTGGGATAGGATTAAGCCTAGGTTTAGGGCTAGGATTATTGCTAGGGCTAATTTCAGGTGTATGGTTATGGTTAAAAATAATTTTAGGGTTAGATTTATGGCTACGTCTTATGTAAGGATTTGATTTAGCGTTAGGGTCACCTAGAGAGCTAAGGGTACTCTTAGCATTAGGGTCATGATTAGTCTTTTGGATAGGTTAAAGTTTAATGTTAGGGCTCAAATTACCATTAGAGTTAGAATTAGGTTAAAGATAGTGTAAGGTTTAGATTTCAGGTTAGGTTTAGGGTCATAGATAGGGTTAGGATTAGGGTTACTGTCAGCTTAACACCCAGGTTTAGCATTAGGGTTAGGGTTATAGTTAGGATAATGGATAGGGTTAGAGATAGGGGTATGGCTAGGGTCAATATTATGATTATTAATAGGGTTAGGCTTAGGGTTAAGTCTTGGGTTATGGCTAGGTTTATTGTGATGATTTTTGATAGGGTTAGGGTTACGGGTAAATCTAGGGATAGTGTTCAGAATAAGGCTAGGTTTTGCGTTAAGGTTAGGTTTAGGGTTGCAGCTAACGTAAGTACCAGGGTTGGGATAAGGGCTACTTTAGGGTTAGGGTTAGTGCTACATCTATTGTTAGGTTTAGGTATAGGGTTAGGGTGATGTTTATAGCTAGGTTTAGTGTTAAGGTCAGAATCAGGGTAAGGGTAAGTTTTAAGGTTTGTCTTAAAACTCGAATTAGGGCCAGAGTAATGGCTAATTGTAGGGTTAGGTCTTAGTTTATATTAAGGATTAGGGTTAGGTTTATGGCTTGGTTTTGTTTAATGACTAGGGTTAGTGATAGTTTTATGATTTGCCTTAGGTTTATGGCTAGTGTTAGGTTTAAGTTTAGGCTAACAGGGTTAGATTTAGAGTTTGGGTTAGATCTAGGGTTGTTGCTAGGGCAATGAATAGGGCTAGTGTTAGACCTATGGTTTGGGCTAGAATTACGGCTCCAGTAAAATATAGGGTTAGAACTACGTTTAGGACTAAGGTGATAGTTAGAGTTAGTCTTTGGGCTAGGGTTAGGGGTAAGGTTAGGGATAGGGCTAAATTAGATCTAAGATTAGGTCTAGGGTTAGTGTTAAATTTCGACCTAGGGTTATGATTAGGGTTATAATTAAGGCCATGTTTAGGGCTAGGAAAAGGGCTAGAGTGTGTGTCACGGTTAGGGCTAGTATCATGGCTAGGGCTAATATCAGGTGTATAGTTATGCTTAGGGATACTTTTGGGGTTAGTTTTATGGCTTTGTCTAGTGTAAGGGTTAGTTATAGGGTAAGAGTGAGGTTTAGAGCTAGTGGAATTATTAGGGTTAGTTACAGTGTTAGGGTTTGGTTTAGGATTGAGTTTAGGGTTAGGGCTCAAATTATCATGAGTATTAGCGTTAGGGTAATGATTGCATTAGGTCGAGGGTTCACAGTAGTTTTAGGGTAACTTATAAGTTTGAGGATAGTGACATTTTTAGGGTTGGGCCTAGGGTTAGCCTTAGGTAAGTGTTATGTTTAGGTTAATGATACAGTTAGACTTAATTTTAGGGGGAGGCTTATGGTTACAATTATGTCTTTATTTAGGATTAGGGTGAGGATTAGAACTAGGATTAGATTAAGATTATGTTTAGTGTAAGGGTTAGATTCTGACCTATGGTTAGGGCTAGGGTGATTGTTAGGTTCAGGATTAGGTATAGGGATAGGATTATGGTGGGTTTTGGGTTACAGTTATGGTTAGGATTAGACCTTGGGTTAATGGTCACGTCAGTAAAAGGGTCAGGGTTAGTGTTAGATGTTTGGATAGGGTTAGATATAAAATGAGGGCAAGGATAAGGGCTATTAATAAGGTAGTCCTTTTGTTAGCCTAAGAATTAGGGATAGGTCTAAAGTTATCCTTAGGTTTAGGGTTTTGCTTAAGGAAGGGATTGGTTTAGAGCTAGGTTTATGACTATGATTATGGTTAGAGTTAGGGTTAAACTAGGTTTAGGGCTCAGATTAGGCCTACGTTTTATGTTAGGTTTAGGGCTAGGTTAAGGCAATGGCTAATGTAAGAACTAGTGTTACCATTTAGGGTTAGTCTTAGTGTTAGGGTATGGGTTATGTTCAGTGTTAGTGTTAGGTTTAAGGTTAGGGTGATATTTATAGCTTGGGTTCATGTTAGAATAGGACACTAATTGGGGCTAGTGTTACTGTTAGTGTTCAGTTTAAGGTGAGGCCAGTATTTAGAGCTAGAGTAAGTTTTAGGATATGAGTCAGCATCAGGTTTGGTTTTAAGGTTAGGGTTAGTACTCAAATTAGGGCTAGTAATAGGTCTAATTGTAGTGTTAGGATTTGGTTTAAGTAAAGGTTTTGGGTTAGGGCTCATATTCAGTTTTGTTTTAGTAATAGGGTTAGGGTTAGCGCTAGTGCTAGTGTTAGGCTTAGGCTTAGTGTTAGAGTTAAATTTGGAATTAGGGTTAGATCTAGGGTTAAGGCTAGAACTACAGATAGGGCAAGGGTTATGGTAGGTACAGGATCATGGTAAGGGATAGGGTTAGAACTAGGAATAGGCTAGAGTGAGAGTTAGTCTTAGTCCTAGGGTTAGTGTTAGGGTTTGGTTAGAGATAGGGCTAAATTAGGGCTAGGATTAGGGCTTGGTATAGTGTTAAGTTTAAGCTTAGGGTTAGGGTTAGGTTTAGGGTTAGACTTAGGGTTAGATTTTAGAGTTAGCGTTTAGACTTTAGGTTTATGGTTAGGGCAAAGTTTGGGGTAATGGATGGCTTTATAGGTAGGTTTAGAGGTAGGGTGAAGGTTATAATTAGGGTTAGGGATATGGTTAGGGTTAGAGTTATGATTAAGCCTAGGTTTAGGAGTAGGATGAGGGCTAAGGATTTTTTATTAGAGTGAGGGGTCGGATTAGTACTAGGGCTAATTTCAGGTTCAGAATTGTGGTTAAAGATAGTTTTAGGATTAGCATTATGGGTACATCTAGTGTAAGGGTTAGGTTTAGTATTAGTGTCAGGTTTTGCTAAGTGCCGGTGAAGACAAAGATAAAACCAAACTACAACTTCTTCGATAATTATCACAACAAACTGTATAAACTGATACATCAATAAATAATAACTCAACAAGTAATGTTCAATCAATGAGTCGATTTATCTTGGGAGGAAATGGACATATTGATAGATTCCTCCACTTTGAACTGCTTACAGAACTTGCCTAGACTGTATCACTTGTATGCACTGTGATCTATCTGTTGATGCAGCAAATTATGGTAATGCTGGCGTATCTTTGCTGATGTATCACCAGTGATGCAATTTTCCCTAAGGAGCCGTCAATTGATTTGGTGTCGTGACATTTCTGTATCCTCCTCCCTTCTACTAGTGATGGTCTAATTTTGGGGGCCAACAGAGGTGAGACAAAGAACCTCACCCCCCCACTGGCACCAAGGCCAAATCTGGGGGCCAACAGAGGTGAGGCAAAGAACCTCACCCCCCACTGGTACATAGGCCTATCCACAAGTATGGCTATATGCTGGACCTGTAGTCAGTGATGGGTATGATCCAATTACAGTGGTATCAACCTAAGACAGGAGGCTGATGCCTAATGGTCAGTTTTCCGATGACGGGTAAAAACCATATGTTAAATTGGACAAACCTAACAGGCAAGGTCCCTAGCCACATTACTTGTTGCTTAATTAAACAGAAGGGGGGAGATGCTAAGAGCCACAGCCAATTAATATGATGCATGGCATTTTTGATTGAAAGGTGATGCCAGCTAGCCATTGAGATGATATGATTATGTTAAAAATTACATTCATATGGATACCGGACTCCTGCTGTTTACCTAGGCCTGCTGCGGGACTCCTGGAGAGTTCCCATTGGTTGGGAAAGTGAAGTAGGAGAAAATTCTGGGGAAGGAACTGGCTCTGGGGTTCCGGGAAGAGACCGGTGGAACACCTCATGGGTGGATCGGGAATCTTCCTGGGCGCGTATGTGGTATTGGCGGTTATTTCAAAAATAAAGTTTGTTCCTGTTTCAGTGGCTCGTGATCTTGTGCCCAACCAGATTGCGGCAAGTTTTAGAGCCAGGGGTATTATTAGGGTCAAGTTCTGAGTTAGGGTTTGGGATTGGTAAAGGTTTAAAGTTAGGGCTTGAATTAGCATTAGGTTTAGGGTAATGGTTATGGTAATGGATAGAGTTAGGAATCAGTTTAGGGCTAGGGTTATGGTTATGATTAGGGCTAGGTTTTGTGTTAAGTTAGTGCTAGTGTTAGGATTACGACTAATGTAAGTATTAGGGTTAGGATTACGGCTACTTTTAGTGTTTTAGGGCTAGGTTTACTGTTCAGTTTAGGTTTAGGATTAGGGTGATATTTAGACCTCAGTTTAGTGTTTTGGTCAGCGTAAGGGTCAGGGGTAGTTGTAGGGTTTGGCTTAAAACTTGAATTAGGTCTGGGGTTAGAGCTAGGTATAGGGTTAGGGTTTTGTTTAGTTTTAGGGTTAGGGTTAGAGCTTTGGCTCTGTTTTGTTTTATTGCAAAGGTTAGGGTTAGGGAATTTTTTAGGATTAGTGTTAGGGTTAGGGCTACTGTTAGAATTAGGCTAAGGCCTCAGTTTAGGGTTGAATTTAGAGTTAGGTTTTTATCAAAGTTTAGTGCTAGGGCTAAGAATAGGAAAAAGGTTAGGGCTAGGATTTGGGATAGGTTTACTTTTATGGGAAGGGATAGGATTAGGACGAGTGATAGGGCCAGTGTGAGAGTTAGAGTTATTCTTAGGGTTAGGGTTACGGTTACGTTTAGGGATAAGTCTAAATTATGGATAGGGTTAATGTTAGGGCTAGGGTTAGAGCTAATTTTAGGATTAGTATCAGTTTAAGGGCTAGTTTAAGGCTTAGACATCGAGTTAGGTTTAGATTTAAAGTTAGGTTTCGATCTAGTGTTAAAGCTAGGGCTAAGAATAGGGCAATTGTGATGAAAAGGGTTAGTGTTAGGGTTAGGGTTATGTTTAGGTTAAGGGATGTGGGTTTGGTTAGATTTAGGGCTATGGCAAGGATTATTATTGGGGTTAGGGCTAGAGTTATGGTTAGAGTTATGATTAAGGCTAGGTTTATGCCTAGATTGAGGTTTAGGGTTTTTGTTATGTTTAGGGATTGTATTAGGGCTAGGTCTAATGTCAGGTCTAGGGTTATTGTTAGGGCAAAATTTAGCATTAGGTTTATGGCTTGGTCCAGTGTAAGAATTAGGTTTACAATAAGATTTGGGTTTATATCTAGGGTTGTATTTAGCGTCAGGGTAAGGGTTAGGGTTTGAGTTAGGTTAGGGTTTAGGTTTAGAGTAATGACAGGGTTAATTTTAGGATTTAGGTTTGGTATAGTATAATGGATAGAAATAAAGTTAGGCCTAGGGTTTGCTTAAGGGTTAGGGTTTTTTGTTAGAGTAATGGATAGGTTTAGACCTAAGGTTAGGGCTAGGGTTATGTATATGATTAGGGCTAGTTTTGTGTTAGGGTTAGGTTAAGTTTAAGGTTAAAGATAATTTTACTACTTGGTTTAAAGCTAGGTTTTTTGTTAGGTTAGGGCTATGGTTAAGGCTATGGCTAATGTATGAATCAGGGTTATGATTAGTGCCAGTTATACTTTTAGGTTTAGGGCTAGGTCTAGTGTTAGGTTGAGGTTTACGGTGATGATGATGTTTAGAACCAGGGTTAGTGTTAGGGTAAGAGTCAAGGTTAGGTTCAGTTTTTTTTAGGTTAGGGTTAGGTCTAAAATTAGGATATAGTTAGGGCTAGGTGTAGGGTTAGGGTTTGATTTACATTAAGGGTTAGGGTTATGGCTATGGCTTGGTTTTGTTTTTGGGATAGAGCTAGTGTTAGGGCTAGTATTAGGATAAGTGTTAGTGTTAGGGCTAGTTTTAAGATTAGTGTTAGTGTTAGGGCTAGTGTTAGGTTTAGGTTTAGGCTCAGGGTTAGGGTTAGATTTAGAGTTAGGGTTAGATCTACGGTTGTGGCCAGGGTCATTAATAGAGCTAGGGTTAGACCAACGGATAGGGCTAGGATTAGGGTTCTTGTAAGGGATAGGTTTGGAACTAGGGTTAGGTTTACAGTGAGAGTTAGAGTTAGTCTTTGGGCTAGGATTAGGTTTAGGGTTACAAATAGGGCTCAATAAGGGCTAAGATTAGTGTTAGGTTTATTTAGGTTTAGGCCTAGGCTTTGGGTTAGGGATAAAATTAAAGCTATGTTTGGGGCTAGAATAAGAGCTTGTGTTTGTGTTATGGTTAGGGCAAGGATTAAGGTTATGGTTAATATCACATCTAGGGTTAAGGTTAGGAATAGTTTTAGGGTTAGGTTTATGGCTACGTCTAGTGTAAGGGTTAGGTAGGGTAAGAGTCAGGTTTATAGATAGGGGAAATATTAGGGTCATGGTTAGTGTCAGGGTTTGGTTTAGTTTTGAGTTTAGGGTTAAGGCTCGAATTAGCATTCGTGTTAGGGTTAGTGTAATGATTGGATTAGGTTTAGGGTTCAGGGTAGGTTAGCGTAATTTAAAGGTTTGGGGAAAGCGATAGGGTTAGGGTTAAGACTAGGGTTATCACTATGATAAGGGTTGTTTAGGGTGATGGATATAGTTAGAGTTAAGGTTAGGGCTAGGGTTATGGTCAAAATTAGGTCTTGTGTTAGGGTTAAGGTGAGGGTTAGAACTAGGATTAGGTTTAGTGTTATGTTTAGCATATTGGTTAGGTTCTGAGCTATGGTTAGGCCTAGGCTGAGAATTAGGTTCAGAGTTAGGTCTACAGATAGGATTATTGTAAATTTTGGGTTAGTGTTGTGTTTAGGGTTAGACTTAGATTTAGTGTTAAGGTCAGAATAAGGGTCAGGATTAGGGTTTGGGTTTGGAATAGTGTTAGAGCTAAAATGAAATCTAGGGTTAGAACTAATAATAGGGTTATGGTTTTGGTTATTTTAAAGACTATGGATAGGTCTATGGTTACTCTTAGGTTTAGGGTTTCAATTAGGATAAGGGATTGATTTAGATCTAGGGTTAGAGATATTGTTAGGGTTAGAGTTAGAGTTAAAGGTAGTTTTAGGGCTCAGTTTAGTGCTAGTTTTTGTGTTATGGTTAGGGCTAGGATTAGAGCAACAGCTAATGTAGGAACTAGGGTTACCATTAGGGCTAGTTTTGGGGTTAGGGTTAGGGGTAATTTGAGTGCTAGGGTTAGGTTTAAGTTTAAGGTGATATTTATAGCTACTGTTCTGGTTAGGAGAGAAGTCAGGATCAGAGTTAGTTTTAGGGTTAGCATTAAGACTCGAATTAGGACTATTGTTAATGTTAGAGTTTGGCTTTATTTTAGGGCAGTGTTTAGAACCAGGGTGAGTGTTAGGATATGATTCAGGGTCAGGGTTAGTTTTAAGGTGAGGCTTAGGACTCGAATTAGGGCTAGATTTAGTTCTAAGTGTAGTGTTAGTGTTTGGTTTAAGTTAAGGTTTAGGGTTAGGGCTATTACTCAGTTTTGGTTTACTGCTAGGATTAGGGTTAAGGCTCATTTTACAATAGTCATTAGGGTAAGGGCTAGTGTTAGTGTTAGGCTTAGGCTTAGGTTTAAGGTTAGATTTAGATTATGGTTAGGGCTGGGACTAACTTTAGGGCAAATATTAGGGCTAGTATTAGTTTTATGGTAGTGGATAGGTATAGAAGTAGTCTAAGGCTAATTCAAGAGTTAGAGTTGATCTTAGGACTAGGGTTAGGATAGGTTAGAGATAGAGCTAAATTAGGTCTAAAATTTAGGGCTAGGTTTTGTGTTTAGCTTAAGCCTAGGAATAGGGTTAGGTTTAAATTCAGAGAAAATGATGACATTATAGCTAGATTTTAGAGGTAGGTTTAGGGTTAGAATTAGGATTAGGTTTAGGGCTAGAGATAGGGTTATGATTAAGGCTAGGTTTAGGACTAGGATGAGGGCTAGGTGTGTTTTGGGGGTTAGGTCTAGGATTAGGGCTAGGGCTAATTTTAGGTCCTGAACTATGGTTAAAGTTATTTTCAGGCTTAGGTTTATGGCTAAGTCTAGGCTAGGTTTAGGTATTGGCTTACGGTCATGTTTAGAGTTAGGGGTATTATTAGGGTCAAGTTCTGGGTTAGAGTTTGGAATAGGTTAAGGTTTAAAGTTGGGGCTTGAATTAGTCTTAAGATTAGGTTTAGGGTAATGATATGGTAAGATTTAGGATTCAGTTTAGGTTTAGGGTAATGGAAGCATTAGGATTCAGGATAGGGTTAGGTTTATGCATAGAGTTTTCATGATGGATTGGATTATGGTTATGTTTTTTGATAGAGTTAGAAATAAGTTTAAGGCTAGAGTTATGGTTACAATTAGGGCTAGTATTAGGGTTAGGTTAGGTTTAAAGCTAGGGTTAAGGCTCTGATTTGGCTACGTTTTGGGTTATTTTATGGCTAGGGTTAATGTTAGAGCTAATATAAGTACTAGATTTAAATTTAAGTCTAGTTTTAGAGTTTTAATGCTAGGTTTAGTGTTCCTGTTAGGGTTAGGTTTACTGTTATGTTGATGTTTAGAGCTAGAAGTGTTAGTGTCAGTGTCAGGTTCAGGGTTAGTTTTAGGGTTGAGCTTCAACTTGAATTAGGGCTAGGTTTAGGTCTAGGTGTAAGGATAGGGTTTGTTTTATATTAATGTTTAGGGTTAGAGGTATGGCTCAGTTTTGTTTTAGGGCTAGGGCTAGCATCAAGGTTCATTTTAGGATTAGTGTTATGGTTTTGGCTAGTGTTAGGTTTAGGCTTACGCTTCAGGTTACGGCTAGATTTAGAGTTGCGTTTTGCCTAAGGTTAGTGCTAGGAATAAGTATAGGGAAAGGGTTAGCACTAGGGTTAGGACTAGGGTTAGGTTTATGGTAAGGGATAGGGTTAGAATGAGTGAAAGGGCTAGTATGAGAAAGTTTGTTTTAAAGCTAGGGTTAGGGTTAGGTTTAGGGATAGGGCTAAATTATGGCTAGGGTTATGTTAGGGCTAGGGTTAGGGATAGTTTTAGAATTAGGCTTAGGCATTGAGTTAGGGTTAGATTTAGAGCTAGATTTTGATCTAGGGTTAGTGCTAGGGCTAAGGATAAGGCAAGAGTTACCACAAGGTTAGGGTTAGAGTTAGATTTTAAATTAGGGTAAGGGATGTGATTATAGCTAGGCTTAGGGCAAGGGCGAGGTTTCGTATTAGGGTTAGAACTAGGGCTAGGGTTAGTGTTATGTTTAAAGCTATGTTTAGGGCTATTATGAGGACTAGGATTTGTTTTAGGTTTAGGGATAGTACTAGGGCTATGACTAATGTCAGGTCTAGGGTTACAGTAAGAGATAGATTTAATGTTAGGTGTATGGCTTGGTCCAGTGTAGTGGATAGTTTTTTGGTTAGGGTCAGGTTTAGATCTAGGATTATTTTTAGAATCAGGGTCAGGATTAGGGTTTAGGTTAAGTTAGTGTTTAGGTGCAGGGCTCAAATTAGTGTTAGATTGAGGGTTAGGGTAATGACAGGGTTAGGTTTAGGGTTTAGGTTTTGTTTAGTGTAATGTATAGGGTTACGGTTATGCCTAGGTGATCAGAAGGGTTAGGGTTATCATTAGGGTAATGGGTAGGGTTAGCCCTAATTTTAGGGCTAGAGTTATGTATAGGATTGGAGCTAGTGTTTGGATTAGGGTTAGGTTTAAGTATAGGCTTAAAGCTAGGTTTACTACTCTGTTTTAAGCTAGGTTTTGTGTTACGTTAGGGCTAGGGTTTAGTCTAAAACTAATGAATGAAGTAGTTTTATGAATACAGCTAGTTATAGGTTTAGAGTTAGGTATAAGTCTAGTGTTAAAGTGTCGCGACCCCTTGCCAGCAAGGAAGACGCAACTCAGGAATCTTCTTTCAGCAGTTTATTCAGGCCCTTGATATTTCTTCTCTTCCATCGGATGCCCCTCCCAGCCTTAATAAAGCATCTCAAGCCCCAATGCGAAGCTGCCACGTGGAACTTTCTCATAGGGTGTTGAAAAACCATGTGCCAACTCTCCCAAATAAGGAGTTGTTTGTCACAGACCACAGCGGAGCCAGCGCCATCTTGTAATGGCGACCATAATCTGCAGAAGCGGCTCACCACAGTTCCCCTCTTCTGTTTTCTGAAAACAATACAGGCGAGAGTAGAGGTCCTATCCCACTGTGCAGAAGTGGCTGCATAGTATGGCTCAGTCCTAAGGAGGGCCCTTCCCCAGATCTGAGGCCATATCAGCCGACACCTTTTTTCGTGGGGCGGGGCGTGGACATCAAACCCGCATGCAATAGGACATGCTCTCCTTGAGGTCCACTTCAAGGATCACTCAAGTGCAGTGCCTTGCCTCGCATCCTGTATCGTGACGATGGTGGACAAAGGGGGATAGCTGAGGCTGAACTGTGGCTGTTTACAACGACAAACAATTTGACAACACCCTGAAAGAAAGGCACGGACTTTAAGGCGATAGAGAAGCACTAGTGTGGAAACCCATCTGCGTGCAATGGCAGCAAGACCGGCAGAGTGCAAGGGCTTCCCAACACTAAGGGAATAACGAGGAAAGACATGCCGGTCCCAGTGCAATGTTATAATAACTTGGGGTGCAACGACCATGTCAAAGATTTACTGTTTAAGATGCGCAAGCCAGACTTGAGGTAAATTGCCATTTTCTAAAGCTGCAAGAGCTTGGATGATCATAGCCTTATCGTGAGCACTGTGGGCCTTGAGGCGACAGAGAAACCACAAGCAGAGAAACATACCGAAGCAACACATTGCACCAAAAATGCCTACCCCCACCCACTCTTTAAAAAAGGAAAAGGCAGAAGATATCCAATCGGCGAATTGACCCAAAGTCACGGGATCAACACGGGTACTATTCAAGACAGCTATCTCGGTTGGTTGAGACTGGATCATATCTTCCACTTCCATGGACCAATTTCCGGCCAAATATTCGCCAATGATGTGGGAAGCATTCCTGGAATCATTAAATCTGACAGAGGTTATGCATAAATGTGCACGTTGGTCAACACAACCCAAAAGCACCAAGTCAGCCAATTCTTCTACCTGAGCTTGGAGTAAATGTATTCTTTGGTTGGCAGCTAAAATCCCTGACAAAATATGTTGATTAACTGTATTTTGGGATTCAAGTATAGTGGAAGTTTGTTGGACAACTTGATTAATGGTTGCAGCAGTTTGTACTTGATTGGCCATAGCCACTCCGGCCGTAACCGCTGCAGCATCAGATACCACCACGGCTGTCACTATAGCCGCTGTGATTCCAAAATCTCTGCGGACTCTAAGTAGCTCAACAATAGGGAATTTATCAGGATCCACAGTGACCGGGATTCGGACAAAAGTTGGAATTTTCATAACCACTGCTACAGTCCAGGAACCATTCCAACACTCAGATAAGAGACAGGTAGTATGAGAACAATCCAGCATCCCCGACGAGGTGGCATTAGCCAAAAGGAATAAGAACAGGGATTGGACACAGACCATTGCAGGGGGCAATGTGGCATTATACAACAGAGAGTTGAATGAAACAGATGTAAGTCTATTACCTCGTTCACTTTCCCTAACAGTACCAGAAACATTAGCCAGCCAACTTTTGGCTCCTACCAACTGAGCCAGTGCAGAAATATTGGCTGAAGCCCCCTTTTCATTGGAAATCAGCCATTGAAACCAGGACCAACCTACTCCTGTAGAGGAGTTGGCACTGTTGTTAAAGTTATAAACATACCTCTTAAGAGAGGGGGAAAGGGAGAAACCTTTAGCAACTTCATGTTTCTCCCAAGAATGATCCTGACAAGGCGTAAATGTTGGGGGGAAACCAAGATTAGGGGAACAGGAAGAAGAGGCCTTGAAATGAGTGGCATTATAAATACTACTAGAAGAAGGAGGCACTGGGATTAGTACCTCGGAGATAATAGCCAAGGTAGTTATGTTAAGAGCAGAGCTGCTGTTTGCGGGGGTCCCTGAGCCTGATTGCTTCCCCGAAACTACCCCAAAACTATCAATACAGCACTGATAATGCTCCCTGAGACCTGACTGGACCGCAATGGGTCCTCCCAGTTAGTCAAATTTTTGGTCTAAAGGCTAATGCAATTAGCATTTCTAAGGCTGAAACAAAAAACTCCTGTGAGATTAACTTGAGATTGATTAAAAATGCTCTCCATGTTTCCTCTAGGAGAGGCACAGGGAGCAGACATCTCACATGAGGTAGAAAAAAGAGTGGGGAGGACACTAGAATTACCATGAACCGGCATCGGCATTGGCCATGCCCGTGCCACTGCCCACCACTGCATTGGTGTCGCCTGTGCCATCGGCACCAGCACCAGAGCCAGAGCACTTAGCAGAATGAAGATCCTCATCACGGGATTGCTGTGGTATCTCTTGCTGCTGGTCAGTTGATGTCAAGACTCTTCTTGTCAGGCGTTCAGGGACCCAAAACGGTTCCGTGCGATCCTGGGGAAAAACACATACAGATCCTCACGCCCATGTCAGCACGGGGTCGGGGCCATTCCATTGGCCCGTAAGAACATCCTTCCACTTTACATAGCCAATCACAGAGGTCTGAAGGGACACATGTCTATCAGCCGCAGAGCAACCATGAATATCCAAATTCAAAAAATTAATGGTAAAGAGAGCTAAGGACAGGCGTTCTTTAGGAGTGTGTTCAGCTCCTATTCCCCCTTTTTGTTTTTGTAAAGTTTCCTTTAAGGTGCGATGAGCACGCTGAACAATGCCTTGTCCTTGAGGATTGTAAGGCAGACCATGAGTAAGTTGCACTCCCATAGTAGAACAAAAAGATGTAAATTGTCTGCCAGTATAAGCAGGTCCATTATCAGTCTTAAGGGATGCAGGTGCACCCCATGCTGCCCATGTCTCTAAGCAGTGAGTAATGACATTACGTGCCTTTTCTCCCAATAAAGCAGAAGCATGGATAATTCCAGAGCACGTATCAATGGAAACATGCACATATTTGAGGTTACCAAAGTCAGGTATGTGTGTCACATCCATTTGCCAGACAACCAATGGCTTCAATCCCCGTGGGTTTACTCCATAATTAGGGGGATAAAGAAATGTGACACAATGGGGACATTGCAATACTATCTGCCGAGCATCCGCTCTTGAAATGGAAAAACGCCTGTGCAGCGTTAATGCATTAACATGGAAGTTTTGGTGAAAAAACTTAGCCCCCTCTAAGGAGGAAGCCAAGCATATCAATTGACCTCTAGTGGCTGAGTCTGCACAGGCATTACCCTGGGATAACGGACCAGGAAGAGAGGTGTGAGCCCGGATGTGCATTGGATAAAAAGAAGCAGTGCGGCTACAGATAAGCTGTTGAAGCTGATTAAAGTAAGCAGATACATTATGGGCATCACTAATAGCTCCCACAGCCTCCAGGACTTTTAGTGCTTGTACCACATAGATGGCGTCCGAAATGAGATTAAAAAGAAAAGAACACTGTTTAAAGACTTCAATAACAATTTGTAGTTCTACCCATTGTGGATTTCCAGGAGCAAATTGATGCTGGATAGGGGGAGAGTCATTAATTACATAGGCTCCCATTCCAGACTTGGAACCATCAGTAAAAATGTTAACAGCCCGCGGAATTGGACTGGATGAAGTTACCTTAGGGAAAATGATGGGATGTTCTTTAACAAAATGGAGTAATAGATGAGAAGGGTAGTGATTATCAATACCTCCTTGAAACGAGCAACACAGAATACCCCAGTTGTCTAGAGTAGCACATAAAACATTAAGTTGAGTTTTAGTGTAGGGTATGATAAGAGAAGAAGGTGATTGTCCAAAAAATTGAATGCTTTGTTGAATCCCTTTAAGTGCCAATGCTGCAACACCATCAGGATAATATTCTAAGGATTTTCCTGAGGATACCTGTGGGTGGATCCATAGTAAAGGCTCATCTTGCCACAGTACTCCAGTAGGCTGCTGCATAGTGGCAAGCACACATAACTGGAAGGGTTTATCACTCTGGAGCCGGCATAGAGTAGCATGCTGTATAGGTTCTTCTACTTTTATAAGGGCCGCTCTAGCCTCTTTGGTGAGGCTACGAGGGGAAACAAGAGCTGGATCACCCTTAAGAGTAGCTTACAAAGGCTGTAGCACAATATTAGGAATATGTAAATATCCTCTTATCCAATTAATATCTCCCAGCAGTTTCTGAAAATCATTTAGAGTTTGGAGATCTTGAGTCCTGATGGTGATTTTTTGCGGTTTTAGTTTGTCATACCTAATTGTCGCTCCCAAATACTTAATAGAATCCCCCGTTTGAACCTTTTCAGGTGTGATGTGCAGTCCATATTGAGCTAACAGCATCACTAGTTCTTTATAAGCCTCATTAACTGTCTGTTCTAATTTTGCGGCCAATAACACATCATCCATATAATGAATGATCTTGGTGGAGGAATACTTATGTCTGAGAGGTGCGAGTGCCTTCCCCACATACATCTGGCATATCGTGGGACTATTAGTCATTCCCTGTGGCAACACTACCCACTCAAACCTTTGATCTGGTTCCTCTTGGTTAGAGGAGGGAAGGGTAAAGGCAAAACGTTGTGAATCTTTAGGATGCAAAGGAATAGAAAAGAAACAGTCTTTAATGTCAATAACAATAATATGCCAGCCTTGAGGAACAGAGGAGAGCAGAGGCAGCCCTCTTTGAATGGGCCCCATAAGTTGCATTTGAGCATTAACTGCTCGTAGATCATGCAGTAGGTGCCATTTCCCTGATTTTTTCTTAATGAGAAATATGGGAGTATTCCATGAAGAAGTAGAAGGTTGGATGTGACCCAAGCCAAGTTGTTCCTTGACTAGATCATGGGCTGCTGCCAATTTAGCCGAGGGAAGAGGCCACTGAGGCACCCAAACAGGCTCCTCGGTGAGCCATGTTATGGGTATTTGAGCCCCAGTGGCCCCTAGGAAAAACCCAGACCAAACCTGTTAAGCTTTTGATGACCTTGCACAGGATGCCTACGCCCCTGTAGGTGTTTTCCTAGTCCTAGACCTGGCCTATACCCCATATTTTGCATTATTTGTTGAGACACTGGGGAATAGTCATTACTAAGAGTGAACCCCATGTCTTTCATCAGATCACGGCCCCATAAAGAAATAGGTAAATCAAGTACATAAGGCTGAAAGGTACCATTGTGTCATTTTGGGTCCTTCCAAGATAGATGTCTACAGCTGATTTGAGGGGCTTGGGCATATCCAAGTCCTCTTAGGGATTGATCAGAAGTCTGCACTGGCCATCCCTTAGACCAGTCCTTAAGGGCTATGATACTACGATCTGCTCCTGTATCCAACAATCCCACAATAGATTTACCTTCTATGCTTAATTCCAAAGTGGGGCGATTGCTCATATCCAGTGACAAATAGGCATAATTCCCTCCGGTGGTACCAATCTCATTTCCCGTCCATGACCTTGAGTCAGCAGGGAAGTAGTTATGCAAGCTAGGCAAAATTAGCAATTGAGCAATCCGATCCCCTGGGGAGATAGACACAATGCCCCTTGGAGCTTCCACCATAACCTTTACTGCCCCTACAGTATCAGGGCTTATGACTCCGGGGAAAACATGAAGACCTTGTAGGATAGAGGATGCACGTCCAATTAGCAAACCTACAGTGCCAGGTGGTAAAGGCCCTTTGAACTCAGTTTCCACCAATTGGACTCCCATCTTAGGTGTTAATACGAGTCTGGAGGTGGAAAAGAGGTCCAATCCTGCGGCACCTGTAGTGGCTCTCCACGTCTCATGGGATGGCGCAGAGAAGGCCATGTCTCGGGTTCGGGTGTGACATTCTCCACTGCCCCATATATTTGTGGGCCCTGGGGTCGGGGGCCTCTTCGGCCATTTTTTGGCCCAGCTGAAATAGGCTTTCCATGGATGTCCCTCACTGATCTACACTCTTTTGCCCAATGCTTCCCCTTTTTGCATTTTGGACACAGCCCCGGTTGACGAGGGCCATTGGAAGGGCCACCGTGAGGAGGTCCAGTAAAATTGTCTTTTTTGGGACAGTCACGTTTGAAATGGCCGGATTGACCACAATGGAAGCATGTTCCGGCACCAGGACCGCCCCCTTTTGCAATCCGAAGGACAGCAGCTGCAAGACCTGCATTAGTTAAAGGTCCTCCAATCTCTCTACACACTTTCATCCATGCTTCTATGCCCTTGTTTTTATAAGGAGTGATTGCTGCTTTACATTCCTTGGTGCATTGCTCAAAGACCAATTGCTTGATAAGGGGCATGGCTCTATCAGGATCCCCAAAAATCTTTCCAGTGGCATCCACCATCCTTGCTACAAAATCTGAAAAGTGTTCTGTAGGGCCTTGTAGAATCTTGGTCAAATTACCAGACACCTCTCCTCTATTTGGAAGTGATTTCCATGCCTGAATGCAAATGTTGTTAATTTGATCATATGCCTCAAGAGGGAATCCTGTCTGTTGATTAGCAAATCTACCTTGTCCCAAAAGCATATCCTTGTCCCAATGGGGGTGTCCTGCCGCATGGTTTTGGGCGGCCTGCTCTACCGCGCCCTCTAGCACAAAGGCTCTCCAGTCCAAATATTTACCTGGAGAAATACAAGCCCAAACAAGGCTAGCCCAATCAGAGGGAGTCATACAGTATCTAGACAGACTCTCCACCTGAGTTAGTGTGAAGGCGGCATCCACCCCATAAGTGCACACAGACTCCGCCAGGGTCTTCACAATTTTGAAATCTAAGGGCTCATGGAATCTTCCCCTATTATCATCCTGGAAAACTGGATAAGCAAGACCCATCTCAGCGTTAACAGCCCTCCATGTTTGGGCATGGAAAGCTCTCCCCGAAACACCCCCACCGTACGGCGGTGGATCCGGAGGATCATTTTTCTTGAGCCCCTGTTTATTTTTGTTCCCTTCTCCTATAGCTAAACTCCCTAGCTGACGAGACAGCCTCCCGAGCTCTTCCTCCTCATACTCCTCTCCCTCTGACCCACTTTCGTATGGGGGTGTGCGCAGCGTACTGAGATCTGGATACAATCGTCTCCTCCCCTGTTTCACACTCTGCACACTCCCATCCTCCTGAAATACCTCACTTCCTGCCGTCTCCGATTTTTCCTCATGTAATTGCTCTAGAACTTCCTGTCCTTTAGTAAGTGCTTCCTGACATCTGTCATCTGTGAGGCAACTACAAACCATCTTCCAAAGGGGTATCACCCCACCCTCTAATATGCCCTGCTCAGAAGCAAAGTCAAGATCTTTGCCTAACTTATCCCAGCTAGGTATAGTAAGGCTGCCCGAAAATGCAAACCACGGTGCAGCAATATCTGTCTTCTGTAAAAATCTCTGTAAAGTACTACGTTTCACTTCTAGGCCCTTGGAACATAACAGGCCATCTAGGGCCAGGAGAAGCGGACTTGAAGATGCGGCACCCATGACACAACAAAAGACACACAAAAAACAAAAGTGAAAGTACACAGTGCAGCTGCAATAAAATGTAACGCTCTCTCTTGCTTTACAGAGGAGCTGCCCCACTTTAATCGCGGATCCCACTTACCTGGGACTAACCGGTGCACCACCCCTGACTACTGAAAGTTCTGGTTCCCGGGTTTCGGCACCACTTGTCGTGACCCCTTGCCCGCAAGGAAGACGCAACTCAGGAATCTTCTTTCAACAGTTTATTCAGGCCCTTGATATTTCTTCTCTTCCATCGGATGCCCCTCCCAGCCTTAATAAAGCATCTCAAGCCCCAATGCGAAGCTGCCACGTGGAACTTTCTCATAGGGTGTTGAAAAACCATGTGCCAACTCTCCCAAATAAGGAGTTGTTTGTCACAGACCACAGCGGAGCCAGCGCCATCTTGTAATGGCGACCATAATCTGCAGAAGCGGCTCACCATATTAAGGTTAGGTTTTTAGTGATGATGATGTTTAGAATGAGGGTTAATTTTATGGTGAGAGTCAGGGTCAGGGTTAGTTTCAGGTTACGGTTAGATTATAATTAGGGATAGGGTTAGTGCTAGGTGTAGGCTTAGGGTTTTGTTTAGATTAAGGGTTAAGGTTAGAGCTATGACTCGGTTTTGTTTTAGGAATAGGGGTAGGGTTAGGGCCAGATTTATGATTAATCTTAGGGTTACGGCTAGTGTTAGTGTGAGATTTAGGCTTAGATAAAGGAGTAGGGATAAGAGTAGAGTTATGGTTAGGTTTAGTCTTAGGGTTAGGGTTAAATTTGGAGTTAGGTTTAGGTTTTTTCATAGGGCTAAGTATAGGGCTAAGTTACAGCTACGTTTAGCCTAGGTGTATGGTGATGGTAAGGGATGGGTAGAACTAGATACAGGGCTAGTATGAGAGTTAGAGTCAGTCTTAGGGCTAGGGTTAGGGTTAGGGATGTTGCTAAATTAGTGCTTGGATTAGGTCTAGAGTTAGTGTTAGGGTTAGGCCTAGGTTTAGGGCTAGGGTTAGCATTACGTTTCCGGTTAGGGTTAGATTTAAGGTAAGGGATGGGAATATAGCTAGTTTTAGGAGTAGTGTGAGTGTTAGGGTGAAGGTTAGGGTTAGGGTTATGATTAAGGTGAGGTTCCTTTGTAAGGCATGGGCTAAGCTTTGTATTAGGGTTAGGGCTATGATTAGAGCTAGGGCTAATGTCAGGTCTAGTTAAAATTAAGGAGAGTTTTAGGGTTACGTTTATGACTAGGTCTATTGTAAAATTTAGGTTTCTTCTTAGTGTCAGGTTTAGAGCTATGTGTATTATTAGAATCAAGGTCACATTTAGGATTCTGGATAGTTTAAGGTTTAGCTTTGGGGCTCAAATTAGTCTTATGTTTAGGAATCAGGTAATGATACAGTTAGGTTTAGGGTTCATGTTAGGTTTAATAGATAGGGTTAAGGCTAGTGCTAGGATTAGGGTTCCACCTAGGGTTAGCATAAGGATTATAGTTATCTTAGGGTAATGAATAGGGTTAGAGCTAGGGTTACGGCTAGGTTAATGGTTAGGTTTAGGTCTAGGGTTAGGCTTAGTCGTTATGGTTAGGGCTAGGGTTATCGTTACTGTTAAAGCTAAAGTAGTGCTTAGATTAGGTCTAGATTTTGTGAAAGGTTAGGATTATGGCTAATGTAAGAATTAGTGTAAGGATTAAGACTTGTTTATGGTTAATGTTAGGGCTAGGTGTAGTTTTTGGGTTAGTTTTAGTGTTAGGGTGAAGTTTAGAGCTAGGGTTAGTGTTAGTGTCAGTGACAGTGTTCGGGTAGAGTAATGGTTAGGATTAAAGTCAGAATTAGGACTAGGTTTAGTCTAGAGAGTTTGGCTTAGGTTAAGGGTTATTGTTAAGGCTATTTCTAGTTTGTCTTTAGGTCTAGAGCTATAGTTGTGACTACATTTATGATTAGTTTTAGGTCTAGGTCTTGTGTTAGCTTTAGGTTTATGTATAAGGTTAACAGTATGGCTAGTGTTATGGTTCGGTTTAGGGTTAGGTTTAGATTTAGAGTTAAGAGTTAAGTGTTAGGGTCAGAATAATGGTCAGGGTTAGGGTTAGGGTTTGGGTTGTGGTTAGATCTAGAATAAAGGCTAAGGTTAGGACTAGTTATAGAGTTAAGTTTTGTTAGGCTAAGCATTAGTGCTAAGAATACACTTAATATTAGGGTGAGGGTTTGGCTTAGGTTAAGGGATAGGGTTAGAGCTATGGTTAGGACTAGGTTTAGGGTTAAGTTTAGGGTTAAAGCTCATGTTAGGCCTTGGATTAGGGCTAGTTTTGTATTAGGGTTAGGGCTAGTTTTATAATTATGGGTATTGTAAGAAATAGGGTTACAATTAGGGTTAGTTTTAGGGATAAATTTAGGGCTAGGTCTAGTGTTAACGTTAGGTTTATGGTAAGGGGGATGTTTAGATCTATGTTTAGTGTTTGGATATGAGTCAGGGTCATTATTAGGTTTAGGGTTAGGGTTAGGTTTCACATTTTGAAAAGGGTTAGGACTGGTGTAGGGTTAGGGTTTGATCTAGGGTAAGGGTTAGTGTTAGCAGTATGGCTCAGTTTTGTTTGGGGGCTAGGTCTAGGGCTAGGACTAATTTTCAGAATAGCATTAGGGTTAGATCTAGTTTCAGAGCTAGGCTTAGGCATCGGGTTAGGGTTAGTTTTACAAATAGTTTTTGATCTAGAGTTAGTGCTACAGCTAAGGATTATGACTAGGGTTAGGGCTTGGGTTATGGTTACAATAAGGGATAGGTTTAGTTTTAGAGATAGGGTTAGGTTTAGGGCTAGGGTTATTATTAGGGTTTGGGTTACGGTTTGTTTAATGTTAGGTTTAGAGCTAGTGTTAGTACAAGGGTTAAAGTTAGCATTAAGTCTAGGGTTAGGTTTATGTTTTGAAATAGGGCTAGGGTTATGTTTATGCTAAGGGTTAGGCTTTGAGCTAGGGTTATGTCTATGCCGAGGGTTATGGTATGGCTAAATTCTACATTCAGGATTACGGTTATGCTTAGGGTAGGTTTAGGCCTCAGATTAGGCCTAGGTTTGTGTTAGGTTTAGGTCCAGGTTTAGGCTATGTGTAATGTAAGGTATAGGGTTCTTATTAGACCTAGTTTGTGGGTTAGGGTTTTGGATAGGTCTAGTGTTAGGTTTAGGTTTTGGGTTAAATTCAGGTTTAGAACTAGGTTTAGTGTTAGTGTTAGGGTCAGTGTTCAGCTTAAAGTTAGTTTTAGGGTGAAAGCCAGAATTAGGACAAGGATTAGGTCTAGGGATATGGTTAATGTTTAGCTTTACATTAAGGATTATGTTAAGGCTACAGCTCAGGTTTTTAGTGTTAGGGTCAGGTTAAGACTTAGGGCTAGTGTTAGGGTCAGACAAAGGGTCAGAGTTAGGTTAGGTTTAAAGATAGGATGAGGACTAGGATAGGACTACTAATAGAGTTAGAGTTTGAGGTAGGCTAAGGATTAAGTTTAGGACTAGGGTAGCATTAGAGTGAGGGTTTGGTATACCGAAAGAGATAGGGTTTAAAGTAGGTTTAGGGTTAGTGTTAGGTTTAGGGCTAGGGTTACGGTTAGGGTTAGAGTTAAAAAGTCAAGTTAGGTCTTATATTCGGGCTAGGATTTGTGTTGTCATTAGGGCTATGATAAGAAGTAATGATAAAGGCTAATGAAAGAACCAGATTTCTGCTTAGGGTTAGTTCTAGGGTTAAGGCTAGGGCAATGTTTAGAGGTGGGGTTAGTGTTAGGTACCGAGACAGTGTCAGGGTTATTTTTAAGGTTAGGGTTAGGACTAAATTTAGGACTAGGATTAGGATTAGATGTAGCTTTAGGGTTTGGTTTAGGTTAAGGGTTAGGGTTATGGCTCAGTTTTTTTTTTAAGGTTAGGGTAGATTTAGGGCTAATTTTCCAATTAGCATTAGGGTTAAGGCTAGTGTTAGTGTAAGGTTTATACTTAATTTTATTTCTAGATCCAGGTTTAAGCTTTGTGAGACGGTTAGGGCTAAGTTTGAGGCTAGGGATATGGCTAGTGTTTGGGTTATGGTAAGAAATAGGTTTAGAACTAGGAATAAGGCTAGGGAGAGAGAGTTATTCTTAGTTAATTTTAGAGCTAAGGTTAGGCAAGGGTTACAGTTAGAATTAGGTTAGGGATAAGGATAGGGTTAGGTTTACTGTTAGGGCTAAATTAGGACTAGAAATAGTGCTAGGGTTAGTGTTAGATTTAGACCTAGTTTTAGGGCTAGGGTTAGGGTTAGCATTAGGGTTAGGGTAAGGTATGATGTTACAGCTATGTTTAGTGCTAGGACAAGGTGTAAAATTAGGGTTAGGGCTAAGGTTAAAATTAGTGTTACTATTAAGGCTAGGCTTAGAACTAGGATTAGGTCTAAGGATAGGGCTAATGTCAGGTCTAGTGTTAAGGTTAGGTTGGGGTTAGAGATTAGGGCTAGGGCTCAGTTTTGTTTTAGAACTAGGCCTAGGGTTAGAGCTAGTTTTCTGATTAGTGATAGTGTTAGGGCTAGTGGTAGGGTGAAATGTAGGCTTAGATTTATTGTTATGGTTAGATCTAGGTTTAGGGCTATGGCTAGGGTTAAGGCTAAGGTTAGGGCTATTGTTAGGGTTATGGTAATTGATAGGGTTAGAACTAGAAATAGGATTAGGGCGAGAGCTTAAGTTACTCTTTGGCCTAGGTTTAGGAGTAGGTTTTGGGTTAGGGCTAAATTAGGCCTATGGTTAGTGTTAGTGTTAGTGTTAGGGTTAGGATTAGGTTTACGGGAAGGGATAGGGTTTTAGCTACCTTTAGGTCTACGGTGAGGGTTACAATTAGATTTAGGAGTAAGGTTAGGGTTTGGGTTAGGATTCAGGATAGGTTTAGGGTTAAGCTGAGGTTTTGTGTTTGGTTTGGGGCTAAGATTAGGGCTAGGGCTAATATTTGGTCTAGGTTTAAGTTTAGTATTAGTTTTAGTGTTAGGTTTTGGCTGTGTCTTGTATAAGGGTTAGGTGTAGGGTAGGGGTCAGGTTTAGAGCTAGTTGTATTATTAGGGTCAGGATCCGGGCAGGGTTTGGTTTAGGTAAAGTTTTAGGGTTAAGGATTGAATTAGATTTAGGGTTAGTCTTAGAGATAGGGTAATGGATAAGATAAGGTTTATGGTTCTGGTTAGGTTTAGAGTAATGTATGGGGTTTATGTTAGCGATAGTGTTATCATTAGGCCTATGGATAGAATTTGGGTTAGGCTTATGTTTAGGTTAATGGATAGGGTTAGAGCTAAAGTTAGGGCAAGGGTTACAGTTAGGATTAGGTTTAGGGTAAGTGTAGGCATTTGAGCTATGGTCAGGCCTAAGGTAAGGGTTAGGGTTTGAGTAAGGGCTAGGGTTAGGTTTAGGATTAAGATTAGGTATAGGGCTAGGGCGAGAGTTAGAGTTAGTCTTGTGGCTAGGGTTAGGGGTGGGTGTAATGTTAGGGTTTTATTAGGGCTAGGATTAGTGCTAGGGTTAGTGTTAGGGTTAGGGCTAGGGTTAGGGTTAGAGTTAGTGTTAGGGATAGGGTTAGGTTTAGGGAAAGGGATGGGTTTATAGCTAGGTTTAGGGATAGGGCAAGAGTTAGAATTAGGTTTAGGGCTAGGGTAGAGTTTGGGTTTTGATTAAGGCTAGGTTGAGTGTTTGTGTTAAGGCTAGGGCTTGGATTAGGGCTAGGGCTAATCTCACATCTAGGTTTATGGTTAGTATTAGTTTAAGTGTTAGGTTATGGCTATGTCTATTTTAAGGTTTACGTGTGTGCTAATGGTGAAGTTTAGAACTAGGTATTTATTGTTAGGGTCAGAGTTTGGGTAGGGTTTGGTTTAGGTTAAGATTTAGGGTTAATACTTGAATTAGTGCTGTGTTCGGGTTAGGGTTATGGTAATGGATAGAATTAGTTTTATGGTTCTGGTTAGGTTTAGAGTAATGAATAGGATTATTGTTAGCGATAGGGTTATCGTTAGGCCTAGGGTTAGCATTTGGGTTAGGCTTTTCTTTAGGGTAATGGATAGGGTTAGAAAGCTAAGGTTAGGGCTAGAATTAAGATTAGGGTTAGGGCCAGAATTAGGAATATCATTAGGTCTAAGTATATGGTTAGTCTTTGTGTTAGGTTATGGGTTATTGTTAGGGCTATTTCAAGGTTTTTGTTTATGGCTAGGGCTAGATTTATGACTCTATTTAGGACTAGGTTTGGTCTGGTGCTAGTCTTACTGTTAGGTATAGGTATAGGTTTACTGGGGGTGGTAGAGATAGTGTCCCGTTTAGTTTTAAAGCCAGGTTTATATCTAGGGTTAGTGTTAAGATCAGAATAAGGGTCAGGGTTTGCGTTAGGGCTAGAGCAAGAATGAGGCCTGCGGTTAGGACAAGTAATAGAGTTAGTGTTTGGGATAGGCTAAAGATTTACTTTAGGACTAGGGTAGCATTACGGTGAGGGTTTGGCTTAGGGTAAGGGATAGGATTAGCCATAGGGTTAGGATTAGGGATAGGGTTAGGGATATGGTTAGGGTTAGGGTTATTCTTAGATTAGGGTTATTCTTAGATTTCAATCTAGGGTTAGTGCTTAGATTAGTGCTAGGATATGTGTTAGCATTAGGGCTACGGCAAATGAAAGAACTTGGTTTCTGATTACGGCTACATCTTGGTTTAGCATTAAGGCAATGTTTAGATCTAGGTTTAGTTTTAGGATCTGAGTCAGGGTCAGGGTTACTTCTAGGGTTAGGTTTTGCACTCAAATAATGGCAAGATTTAGGGCTAGGTTTAGGGTTAGTGTTTGGTTTAGGTTAAGGGTTAGAGTTAGGTTAATGGCTCAGTTTTGTTTTAGGGCTAGGTAAGGGTTAGGGCTAGTTTTCCAATTTACATTGATGTTAGTGCTAGTGTTACAGTGAGATTTAGGCTTAAGGTTAGGGTTTGATCTATGTAGGCCAAAGGTTAGGGCTAAGGTTGGGGCTAGAGATAGGGCTAGGTTTTGGGGTATGGTAAGGGATAGGTTTAGAACTCTGGATAGAGCTAGGAGGAGAGTAAGATTTAGTCTTAGGGATAGGCATAGGGTTAGGTTTAGTGTTAGGCCTAAATTAGGGATAGGATTAATGCTAGGGTTAGTGTTAGGTTTAGGCCTAGGGTCAAGTTTAGTGTTAGAGTTATGGTAAGGTATGATGTTACAGCTATGTTTAGTGCTAGGACAAGTTATAATATTAGGAATAGGGCTGGGGTTAACATCAGGGTAAAGATTAAGGATTGGCTTAGAACTAGGATTAGGGCTATGAATAGGGATAATGTCACATCTAGGGTTAAGGTTAGGTTAGGGTTAGGGATACAGATATGGCTCAATTTTGTTTTAAAACTAGGCCTAGGGTTAGGGCTAGTTTTATGATTAGTGATAGTATTTGGGCTAATGGTAGGGTGAAGTTTAGGCTTAGATTTATTGTTATGGTTAGATCTAGGTTTAGGACAATGGCTAGGGTTAGGGCTAAGATTAGGGCTAGTGTTAGGGTTATGGTAACCTATAGGGTTAGAACTAAAAATAGGGCTAGGTTGAGAGTTTGATTTAGTCTTTTGACTAAGGTTAGAGGTGATTTTTGGGTAGGGCTAAATTAGAGCTAGGATTAGTTCCAGGGTTAGTGATAGAATTAGGCCTAGGATTAGGTTTAGTGTTAGTATTAGGTCTAGGATTAGGTTTAGGGGAAGAGATAGGATTATAGCTAGGTTTAAGGCTAGGGCAAAGGTTAGGATTAGGGTTAGGATTAAGATTAGGGTTTGGCTTAGGATTAAGACTAGGTTTAGGGCTAGGCTGAGAGTTGTATTAGGGCTATGGCTAGGATTAAAGTTAGGGCTAATATTAAGTCTAGGTTTATGGTTAGTATTAGTTTTATTGTTAGGTTATGGCTATGTCTATTGTAAGGTTTAGGTGTAGGGTAAGGGACATGTTTACAGCTAGGTGTACTATTAGGGTCAGAGTCAGGGTCGGGTTTGGTTTATGTTAAGATTTAGGGTTAATGCTTGAATTAGCACTGGGATCAGGTTAGGGTTAGGATAATAGATGGAGTTAGGTTTATGGTTCTGGTTAGGTTTACAGTAATGAATAGGGTTAGTGTTAACACTAGGGTTATTATTAGGCTTAGGGTTAGCATTTGGCTTAGGCATTTTTTTTAGGGTAATGGATAGGGTTAGAGTTAAGGTTAGGGCTAGGCTTAAGGTTAGGATTAGGGTTAGGGTTAGAGTTAGGTCTAGGTTTAATGTTAGGCTTAGGGTTAGGGTAAGTGCAGGCATTTGAGCTAGGGCTAGGGCGAGGGTGAGGGTTAGGTTTTGAGTCAAGGCTAGTGTAAGGTTTATGGTTAGGCTTGTCTTTAGGTTGAGAATTAGAGTTTGAACTAGAGTTAGGGCTAGTGTGAAGGTTAGCATATGGTTTGGTCTAAGATTATTGTTAGGTTTATGATTAGGGCTACTAATAGCACTAGGATAAGGGCTAGATTTTGTGTGATGTTTAGGGCTAATGTTAGGCTTGGGTAATATAAGAAATAGGGATATGCTTATGGCTAGTTCTAGGTAAGGGTTATGGATAAGTCCAAAGTTAGAGTTAGGTTTTGATTTAGGATAAGGTTTAGAGCTAATGTTTCTATAGGATTAATGATCATTGTGAAGTTAGGATGAATTTTAGGTTTAGAGCCACAATTAGGACTAGTGTTTGGTCTAGTGAGAGGTTTAGTATTTATGTTAGGTTAAGGGTTATTGTTAGAGCTAGCACTAGGTTTAGGGCTAGGGCTAGATTTATGACTATATTCAAAATTAGGTTTGTCTAGTGCTAGTGTTACTGTTAGGTTTAGGTATAGGTTTACCGGTATAATTATTAGATTTCGGTTTAGGGTTAGGGTCAGGTTTAGATGTGGGGTTAGTTCTAGGGTCAGAATGAGGGTCAGAGGTAGGGTTAGGGTTAGAGCTAGAATGATGGCTACGTTTAGGTCTAGTAATAGACTTAGGGTTTTGAGAAGGCTAAGAATTATGGTTAGGACTAGGTTAGAATTAGGGTGAGAATTTGACTTAGGATAAGGGATAGGATTAGAGGTAGGGAAAGGGTCAGGGTAAGGGTTAGGGTTAGTGTTTGAGTTATGGTTAGGTTTTAGAATTAGTGTCTGATTTTGGATTATAGTTATGTTAAGAGTTAGTATGAGGGTTAATGTTAGGTTTAGGGTTAGGATTAGGTGAGTGTTAGGGTTAGGGTCAGGGTCAGGGTTAGGGTTAGGGTTAGGGTAACATTAAGGTTAGGGATGAGGTTAGAGTTAAGGTTAGTGTTAGGGTTAGGGTTAGTTCAGGTTAGGGTTAGGGTTAGGGTAAGTGTTAGGGTTAGGATTAGTGTTAATGTTAGGTTTAGGGTTAGTTTTATTGTTAGGGTAAAGTTTAGGGTTACGATTAGTGTTAAGGTTAGGGTTAGGTTTAGGGTTAGAGTTAGTGTTAGGGTTAAGGTTTGGGTTAGGGTTAATGTTACAGTTAAGTTTAGAGTTACATTTAGGGTTAGAGTTAGGGTTAGGTTTAGTGTTTGGTTCAGGGTTAGTGTTTGTGATAGGGTTAGGGTCAGGTTAGGGTTCTGGTTAGTTTTAGAGTTAGGGTTAGATTTAGTGTTAGTTATTTTTAGGTTTTGGCTTAGCATAATGGTTAGATTTAGCGTTAGGATTACGGTTAGGGTTAGTGTTATGGTTAGGGTTATGATTGGGGGTAATTTTAGTGTTACAGTTAAAGTTAGGATTAGATTTAGGGTTAGTGTTAGGTTTAGGCTAAGGGTTAGAGTTAGTGTTAGTTATGGAGTTATGGCTGGGGTTAAAATTTTTGTTAGGTTTAGAGTTAAAGTTATTGTTATTGTTATTGTTAAGGTTAGTGTTAGGGTTAGGCAAAGATTAGGGTTAGGGTTAGGTTAGGGTTAGGTTTAGAGTTAGGATTTGTGTTAGGGTTAGGGTTAAAGTTAGGGTTTGTATTAGGGTTATTTTTAGGATGTGGGTTAGTGTTAGGGTTACGGTTAGGGTTAGGTTAGGATTCATGTTAAGGTTAGGTTTGGGTTAGTGTTAGGGTAAGGTGTAGGTTTATGGTTAAGGTTAGGGTTAGTGTTACCGTTAGGGTTAGGATTTGGTTTAAGATTAGTGTTTGTATTAGGGTTACAGTTAGATTTATGGTTAGTGTTAGGGTTAGGGTTAGATTTAGTTTTAAGGTTAGGGTTAGGTTTATTGTGAGGTTTAGTGTTAGTGTTAGGGTTAGTTTTAGGATTAGTGTTGGGGTAAAGTTTGGGTTTATGGATAGTGCTAAGGTTAGTGTTCAGTTTAGTGTTTGTGTTTGGGTTTGTGTTAGGGTTAGCTTTAGGGTTGGGTTAGGGTTAGAGTTAATGTAAGGATTAGGTTTAGGGTTAGGGTTGTGGATTGGGTTAGGATTAGTGTTAGGGTTAATGTTAGGGTTAGCATTAGTGTTTGGGTTAGTATTATATTTAGGTTTAGTCTTATTGTTAGGTTTAGGGTTAGGGTTAGTGTTAGGTATAGGTTTGGGATTAAATGAGAGTTAGGGTTAGGGTAATGGTTATTTTTAGGGTTATTGTTATGGTTAGGGTTAGGTTTAGGTTTAGGGACTAGATTAGATTTAGGGTTAAGTTAGGGTTTGAGTCATCATTAGTGTTAAGGTTAGGTTTACAGTTAGGGTTAGTGTTAGGTTTAGGGTTAGGGAAATGGTTAGTGTTAGGGTTAGGGTTATTTTTTGTATTAGGGTTAGGATTAATTGTAGTGTTAGGGTTAGGTTTAGGGTTACTGTTATGGAAAAGGTTAGGGCTTTTGTTAGGGTAATGCTTAGGGTTAGGTTTAGGGTTACGATTAGGATTAACATTAGGGTTAAAGATAGTGTTAGTGTTAGTGTTAAGGTTAAGTTTAGTGTTAGGATTAGGGTTAGGTTAGCGTTATGGTTAGTTATAGGCTTAGAGTTGGGGTTAGTGTTAGGGCTAGGGTTACGTAACTATTAGCATTAAAGTTATGCTAGGGTCAGGGTTAGGTTTTGGTTAGGGTTTGGGTTAGGGTTATTGTTAGGGTTAGGTTTTGTTTTAGGGTTAGTGTTAGGTTGTTAGTGTTAAAGTTATGGTTAGGGTTAGGTTTAGGGTTTGTGTTATAGTTTTGGTTAGGGTTAGTTTTAGGTTTATGGTTAGGATTAGGGTTAGTGTTACATTTAAAATTATTGTTAGGTTTAGGATTAGTGTTTTGGTTAATGTTAGAGTTAGGTTGAGGCTTAGTGTTAGCCTTAGCTTTAGAGTAAGTGTTAGGGTTAGGGTTATGTTTATGGTGATGTTTAGGGTTAGTGTTATTGTTAGGATTAGGTTTTGTGAGAGTCTTAGGGTTAGGGTTAGTGTTAGGGTTAAGATTAGGTGTAGGGTTATTGTAAGTTTTAGGATTAGTGTTAGTGTTAGGGTTAGGGTTATTGTTAAGTTTTGAGATATGTTTAGGTTTAGCTTTAGAGTTAGGGCTGGGGTTATAGTTAGGATTAGGGTTCCTGTTAGGGTTAGTGTTAGGGAGACTGTTAGGGTTAGGGATAGGTTTAGGGTTAGGGCTCTGGTAAGGGTTAGTGTTAGGGATACAGTTAGGTTTAGGGTTAGTTTTAGAATTTATTTTTGGATTAGGGTTAGGCTTATGTTTAGGGTTAGTTTTAGGGTTAGGGTTAGTGTTAAGGTTCAGCTTAGGACTAGGGTTAGTTTTAGAGTTCGGGTTTGGGTTAGGTTTAGTGTTAGGATTGTGTTTATGGGAGGGATATGGTTTGTGTTAGGGTAAGGTTTAGCGTTAGGGTTTGTTTTAGGGTCATGTATAGGGTAAGTGTGAGGGTTAGTGTTAAGATTAGGTGTAGAGTGAGGCTTAGGGTTAGGTTTAGGTTTAGAATTACTTGTAGGTTAAAGTTAGTGTTAGGGTTAGGATTAGTGTTAGGCTTAGGGTTTGTGTTATGGTAAGGGCTAGGGTGAGGGTTAGTTGTAGGGTTAGGTTTAGGTTTAGGTTCAGTGTTAGTGTTACTGTTAGGTTTAGAGAGAGTGTTATATTTAGGGATACGATTAGGATTACTTTTAGGTTTAGGCTTAGAATTAGGTTTAGGGTATGTGTTACAGTTAGGGTTGGGGTTATGGTTAGGTTTAGTGTTAGGGTTAAGGTTAGATTTATGCTTAAGGTTAGTTTTTGGGTTAGGGTTAATATTAGTTTTTAGAATTAGGTTTAGGGTTTGTGTTAGGGTTAGTGTTAAGGTTAATGTAAGTGTAAGAATTATGGTTTGTGTTAGGGTAAGGGTTAGATTTAGATTTTGTGTTAGGGTTAGAGTTAAAATTAGGGTTTTGGTTGATTAGAAAGAGTGTTAGAGTGATGCATACGGTTAGGCTTAGAGTTATGGTTTGTGATAGGGTTAGTGTTGTTTTGGGATTAGGGTTTGTGTTAGGATTAAAGTTAGGGTTAGTGTTATGGTTAGGGTTAGGGTTATGGTTAGTGTAAGGTGTACGGTTAGGGTTAGTTTTATGGTTAGTGTTACTGTTATTGTTAGGTTTAGAGTTATCTTTAGTGTTAGTGTTAGTGTTAGGGTTAGGGTTAGGGAGAGTGTTAGGGTTAAAAATAGGTTAAGGTTTAGGGATAGGTTTAGGGTTAGTATTACAGTTAGGGTTAGGGTTAGTTTTAGGGTTTGCTTTCGGCTTAGGGTTAGGGTTATGTTTAGGGTTAATTTTAGGCTTACGGTTAGTGTTAGAGGTCAGGTTAAATTTAGGGTTAGTTTTAGACTTCAGGTTAGGCTTAGGTTTAGTGTTAGGACTGTGTTTGTGTGAGGGATATTTTTTGTGTTAAGGTAAGGTTTAGGGTTAAGGTTTGAGTTAGTTTTATTAATAGGGTAATGGTTAGAATTAAGGGTAGAGTGAGGCTTAGGTTTAGGTTTAGGTTTAGTTTTAGTGTTACTTGTAGGGTAGGTTTAGTTTTAAGGTAAGGGTTAGGATTAGTGTTAGTGTTAGAATTGTGTTATGGTAAGGATTAGGGTGAGGGTTATGGGTACTCCTAGGTTTAGGGTTAGGTTCAGTGTTAGTGTTAGGGTTAGGGTTAGGGAAAGTTTTACATTTAGAAATAGTTTAGGATTACTTTTAGATTTAGGGTTAGAAATATGGTAAGGGTTAGTGCTACAATTAGGGTTAGGTTTATGGTTAGGTTTAGTGTTAGGGTTATGGTTAGGTTTATGGTTAAGGTTAGTTTTTGGGTTAGAGTTAGGGTAAGGCTTAGGGTTTGTTTTAAGGTTAGTGTTAGGGTAAGAATTATGGTTTGTGTTTGGGTAAGGGTTAGGTTTAGGTTTTGTGTTAGGGTTAGAGTTAAAATTAAAATTATGGTTATGATTAGAAAGAGGCTTAGAGTGAGATGTAGTGTTCGGTTTGGGGTTATGGTTAGGATTTGGGTTAGATTGAGGCTTAGGTTTATGACTAGGCTTAGTTTTAGGGGTACATGTAGTTTAGGGTTACTGTTAGGGTTAGGGTTAGAATTAAAGTTAGGGATAGGTTTAGGTTTACGGTTTGTGTTAGGTTAAGGTTTAGGGTGAGAATTAGGGATAGGTTTAGGTTTAGGTTTAGGTTCAATGTTAGTGTTAGTGTTAGTGTTAGGGTTTTAGGAATAGTTATAGGGTTAGACATAGGTTTAGGGTTACTTTTAGATTTAGGGTTAGAATTAGGGTTAGGGATATTGTTACAGTTAGGGTTAGGCTTATGTTTAGTGTTAGTCTTAGGGTTATGGTTATGTTTATGTTTAAGGTAATTTTTTTGGTTAGGGTTAGGGTTAGAGTTTGAGTTAGGGTTAGGGTTAGTTTTAGAATTAGGGTTAGGTTTTAGGTTAGGGTTAGTGTTAAGCATAGTGTTCTGGTAAAAAAATTATGGTTTGTGTTAGGGTAAGTGTTAGGTTTAGGTTACGTTTTAGGGTTAGAGTTAAAATTAGGTTTTTGGATATGATTAGAAAGAGGATTAGAGTGAGACGTAGGGTTAGGTTTATTGTATGGTTACGATTTGGGTTAGAGTGAGGCTTAGGTTTAGGTGTAGGGATATTTTTAGCTTTATTTGTAGGTTAGGAGTAGTGTTAGGGTTAGAGTGAGAGTTAGTGTAAATGTTATGGATAGGTTTATGGTAAAGGTTAGTTTAGTGGTTAGGGTTAAGTTTAGGGTTAGAGTTAGGGTTAGAGATAGTTTTAGATTTAGGGTTAGGGTTTTGGTTAGGGTTATTGTTAAGCTAAGTGTTCGGGTAAAAATTATGGTTTGTGTTAGGGTAAGGGTTATGTTTAGATTTTGTGTTAGGTAACAGTTAAATTTAGGACTTTGGTTATGATTATTAAAAGGGTTAGGGTGAGGCGTAGTTTTAGATTTAGGGTTAGTTTAGGGTTTCAGGAAGTTTAGGTATAGTTTTAGCATTAGGGTTATGGTTAGTGTTAGTGTTAGGGTTAAAGAAATGGTTAGAGATAGGGTTAGAGTTAGGTTTATGGTTAGGCTTAAGGTTAGCGTTAGGATAGGGTTAGTATTGGGGTTTGGGTTAGTGTTAGGATTAGGGTTAGGTTTAGTGTTAGAGTTACTTTTAGGTTTAGGTTTAGGTTTAGGGTTAGTTTAAGGGGTAGGGTTAGGATTAGTTTCATGGATAGTGTTAGGATTAGGGTTATGTTTAGTGTTAGTTTTAGTGTTAGTGTTAGTGTTAGAGTTAGAGACAGTGTTAGGGTTAGGGAGAGGTTTTGGGTTAAGGCTAAGGTTAGGGTTAGGTTTAGTGTTACAGTTAGGGTTAGTTCTACGGTTAAGGTTAGGGTTTGGTTTAGGTTTAGGTTTTGTTTGAGAGTTAGGGTTAGGGTTAGTGTTAGGGTTAGGATTAGTGTTTGTGTGAGAGATATGGTTTGTGTTAGGGTAAGGGTTAGGTTTATGCTTAGGATTAGGGTTAGAATGAGGATTAGGATTTGGTTTAGGGTTAGTGTTAGGAATAATGTTCATTTGAGGAATATTGTTTGTGTTAGGGTAAGGATTAGGTTATGGAATTGATTAAATGGGTTGGGTTTAGGAGTTAGGAGGTGGATTAGTGTTAGGGTAGGGTTAGGGTTTGGGTTATAGTAAGGGTTAGGGTGAGGGTTAGGGTCAGGGTAAGGCTTAGGGTAGTTTCAGGGTTAGGAGTAGGGTAAGGTATAGGTGAGGTTCAGTGTTAGTGTTAGTATTAGTGTTAAGGTTAGGGTTAGGGTTAGGGATAGGGTTAGTGTTACGGTTAGGATAGGATTAGGGTTACTTTTAGGTTTAAGGTTGATTTTATGTTTAGTATTAGGGTTATGGTTTGTTTTACTGTTAGGGTTATTGTTATGTTTATGGTTAAGTTTAGTTTTGGGATTAGGGTTAGGGTTAGGGTTCTGGTTCTGGTTAGGTTTAGTTTTAGAATTGGGTTAGGGTTTGGATTAGGGTTAGTGTTAAGGATAGTGTTAGGTTAAGAATTATGGTTTGTGTTAGGGTAAGGTTTAGATTTAGGCTTTCTGTTAGGGGTAGAGTTAAAATTAGGGTTTTGGTTATGATTAGAAAGAGGGTTAGAATGAGGCATAGGTTAGGGTTAAAGTTAGTTTTAGGGTTATGGGTAGTTTAGGTATAGTGTAAGAGTAAAGATTAGGGTTATTGTTAGTGTTAGGGTTGAAGTCAGGATTAGCGATAGGGTTAGTGTTAGGTTTAGGGTTAGGCTTAGGGTTAGGATTAGTGATAGGGTTATTGTTGGGGTTATGGTTAGTGTTAAAATTAGGGTTAGGTTAAGTGTTAGTGTTTTTTTAGGTTTAGGGTTAGGCTTACTGTTTGGTAAGGGTTAGGGTTAGACATAAAGTTTATTTAGGGTTATGGTTAGTGTTAGGTTTAGGGTTAGGGTTAGGGTTAGTTAAAGGGTTAGGGTTGGGGTTTGGGTTAGTATTAGGGTTAGGGTTAGTTTTAGGGTTAGTGTTAGGGTTAGAGTTTTGTAAGTGTTAGGTCTAGGTTTAGGGTTAGGGTTAGTATAAGGATTAGTGTTACTGATAGGGTTATATTTAGTTTTAGGGTTAGGGTTAGTGTTAGGTTTAGGTTTAGCGTTAGAATTATGGTTAGAGTTTGTGTTATGGTTAGTGTTAGTGTTACTGTTATGATAGGGGTATGTTACATTTAGGGTTAGTGTTATGTTAGGGTTAGTGTTAGTTTTAGTGTCAGTGTTAGTGTTAGTGTTAGGGTTAGTGTTAGGTATAAGTTAGGGTTAGTGTTAGGTTATGAGTTGCATTATGTTTGGGGTTAGGTATTGTGTTTGAAATATGCCTAGGGTAAGGGTTAGGGCTATGTTAGGTTTAGGGTTAGGGTTAGGTTTAGGGTGAGGATTACAATAAGGGTTAGTGTTAGGTAAGGTTTGGGTTAGGGTTAGGTTTAGTGTTATGGTTATTGTTAATTTTAGTGTTAGTGTTAGTTTTAGGGTTAGTGTTAGTGTAAGAGTTATGATTAGGGTTAGGGTTAGTGTTAGGGTTAGGGTTAGGAATTGTTTTAGAGTTACAGTTAGGATTATGTTTAGGGTTATGTTTACAGTTAGCATTAGCATTAGGTTTAGGGTAAGGGTTAGATGAGGGTTAGGGCAGGGTTAAGGTTAGTGTTAGTGTTCAAGTAAGGATTAATATAAAAGTTAATGTTAGGCTTAATTTCAGGTTTAGGGTTAGCTTAGGGTTAAGGTTAGGTTTAGGGCTCATGTTAGGGTTAAGGTTAGGGTTAGTGTTAGCTTTAGTTTTACGGTTAGAGTTACAGTTAGGGTTAGTGTTAGGAACAGGGTTAGGGTTATACTTAGGTTTAGAGTTATTGTTAGGATTAGGGTTAGCTTAAAAGATAGCTTTAGGTTTAGGATTAGGTTTAGAGGTATTGTTCCAGTTAGGTTTACTTTTAGGATTATGGTTAGGGGTAAAGTTAAGATTGGTGTTAGTGTTATGGTTAGTTTTAGGGTTAGATTTAGGTTAGGGTTTCTTTTACGGTCAGGTTAGGTTTATGGTAGGGTTTATGTTAGGTTTAGTTTTAGGGTTAGTGTTAGGTTTAGGTTTAGATTCAGGGTTAGTGTTAGAATTAGATTTTATGTTACTATAAGGTTTAGCATTAGGGTTTGTGTAGGGGTTATGGTTAGGGTTACATTTAGAGTTATAAAAAAGGTTAAGATTAGGGTTAGAGTTAGGTTGAGGTTTAGGATTATGTTAGGTTCAGGGTTAGGTTTAGGGGTCGTGTTAGTGTTAGGGTTAGGGTTATGATTAGGGTTAGGTTTATGGTTATAGTTAAGGTTAAGTTTAGTTTTAGTGTTTGGGTTAAGGTTATATTTAGGTTTAGGTTTAGGATTAGGGTTAGTTTTAGCATTAGTCTTAGGTTTCGAATTAGGTTTAGGATGAGTCTTAGGGTTAGTGTCAGGTTAGGTTTAGATTTTGGGTTAGGTTTAGGGTTTGGGTTAGTATTTGGGTTAGGGTTAGGTTAAGATTAGTATTTGGTTTAGGGTTTGTGTTAGGTTTAGTGTTAGAGTTAGGTTCAGGTTAAGGGTAGGGTTAGGGTACGTGATTTGGTTAGGATTAGAGATATGGTTAAATTTAGGGTGAGGGTTAGATTTTGGGTTAAATTTAGTGTTAGTGTTATGTTAGGGTTAGGGTTATGGTTAGGATTAGAGTTAGTGTTAGGTATAGGGTTAGAGTCATAGTTATGGTTAGGGTTAGGATTAGTGTTAGTAACAGTGTTACAGTAAGGGTAAGGGTTAGGTGTAAGGTTAGGCTAACCCTACCCCTAATGATGATGCTAGCACTAATCCAATCATAACTGTAACCACACTCTAATCTTATCCCTAGACCTAACTCTAAACCTAACCCTCACCCTAGTCCTAACGCTAGCTCAAAACCTAACACTCATGCTAAACATAACCATAAAACTAATCCTAGTTCCAACCCTAACCCTAACTCTAACTCAAAACTTATTCCTGACCATAACCCTAGCCCTATCCTTAGCTCGAACCCTATCCATTATCCTTTTTTTTTTTTTGGCGTTCATAAAGTTTTATTCATGTTTTTAGTTCTCAGGCAATTTTATAAACCAGGACATCTGTTAGGTATTACAAAAATAATAGTGAGATCTCCAATTGACATGTTATGCCATAGTGAACTGGCATCCTCTTTCCCCACAGGAAAGCCCTCTTCACCATGGCTAATTTTAAGACTCTCAGCAAAAGAGTCATTGTAGATAAACTTCCTATTTTCTTTCTTTTTTTTTGTTGGTTATTCAAAACATTACAAAGATTGCAGAATCACATCGGTTACACATCCACATTTTTACATAATGCCATATTAGTAACTGTTGTATTCTGCTACCTTTCCTATCCTCTACTATCCCCCCCTCTTCACCCCTCCCATTTTCTCTCTCTACCCCATCTACTGTAATTCATTTCTCTCCTTATTTTTTTCCCATTCCCCTCACAACCTCTTCTATGTAATTTTGTATAACAATGAGGGTCTCCTTCCATTTTCATGCAATTTCCCTTTTCTCTCCCTTTTCCTCCAACCTCATGACTCTGTTTAATGTTAGTCTTTTCCTCCTGTTCTTCCTTCCTGCTCTGTTCTTAGTTGCTCTCATTATATCAACAAAGACATTTGGCATTTGTTTTTTAGGGATTGGTTAGCTTCACTTAGCATAATCTGCTCTAATGCCATCCATTTCCCTGCAAATTCAATGATTTTGTCATTACTTAGTGCTGCGTAGTACTCCATTGTGTAAAAATGCCACATTTTTTTATCCATTCATTTATTGAGGGGCATCAGGGTTGGTTCCACAGTCTAGCTATTGTGAATTGTGCTGCTATGAACATGGATGTGGCAGTATCCCTGTAGTACGCTCTTTTAAGGTCTTCAGGGAATAGTCCGAGAAGTGCAATAGCTGGGTCAAATGGTGGTTCCATTTCCAGCTTTCCCAGGAATCTCCATATTGCTTTCCACATTGGCCGCACAAATTTGCAGTCTCACCAGCAATGTACAAGAGTACCCTTTTCCCCCCATCCTCGCCAGCACTTGTTGTTTGACTTCCTAATGGCTGCCAATCATACTGGAGTGAGATGGTATCTTAGGGTGGTTTTGATTTGCATTTCTTTGACTGCTAGAGATGGTGAGCATTTTTTCATGTATTTGTTGATTGATTGTATGTCCTCTTCTGAGAAGTGTCTGCTCATGTCTTTGGCCCATTTGTTGATTGGGTTGTTTTCTTATTGTTTAATTTTTTGAATTCTTTTTATACTCTGGATATTAGGGCTCTATCTGAAGTGTGAGGAGTAAAAATTTGTTTCCATGATGTAGGCTCCCTGTTTACCTCTGGTATAGAATAGAGGACACAAAAACCAATCCACAAAATTACAATTATCTTATATTTGATAATGGGGCTAAAAGCATGCAATGGAGGAAGGATAGCATCTTCAACAAATGGTGCTGGGAAAACTGGAAATACATATGCAACAAAATGAAAATGAATCCCCTCCTCTTTCCATGCACAAAAGTTAATTCAAAATGGATCAAGGACCTTGATATCAAATCAGAGACTCTGCGTCTGATAGAAGAAAATGTTGGCTCTGATCTACATATTGTGGGGTCAGGCTCCAAATTCCTTAATAGGACACCCATAGCACAAGAGTTAAAAATAAGAATAAACAAATGAGACTTAGTTAAACTAAAAAGTTTTTTCTCACCTATCGATTATCCTAAAGTATACCCTTACCCTAATGCTAACCCTAGGCCTAACACAAACCCTATCACTCAACCTAACACTATAAATTACCGTAAACGTAACATGAACCTTAAACAAAAACCTAGCATTACCCTAACACTGACCCTAATGCTTATTTGAGTCCTAACCCTAAACCCTAACCTCAACCAAACTCTAACTTAATCCTGACCCCAATAATTCCCCTAGCTTTAAACCTGACTCTTAACCCTAAACCTAACACTTAAACTAGACCTAGCCATAAACCTATTCCTAAAAATGTCCTCTCTTCAAATGTAACCCCACACCTGATATTAGCCCTGGCCCTAATACTAGCCCTAACCCTAACAAGTGCCCCAGTACTCATCCTAGCCCTAAACCTAGATTAATCCTATCCTTAACCCTAACCCTAGCTCTAACCCCAATACTAACCATAGCCCTAATATTAGCCCTAATTTCAACCTATCTTTAAACCTAACCATAACCCTAGACTAAGAATTAATCTAACTCTCTCAAAGCCCTATCACTAGTTATAACCCTATACCTTAATGTAATCTTAACCCTAGCCTTAAACTTAGACCTAACCCTTGCCATCTCCATAGCCCAAGGACTAACCTTGGATCATATTCTATCTGTAAATCTAACACTGACCTGAAGCCTAAGCCTAACCCTCACACTAGCCTTAACTCTAACACTAATCCTAAAACTAACCATAATCCTAGCCCTAGCCCTAAAACAAAACCAATCAATGAGCTCTATTCCTAAACCTTAAACAAAACCAAACCATAACCATACACCTACCCCTAATCCTAGCCCTAATTTGAGTTTTAAGCTGAACCCTAACCCTGACACTGACTCTGACACTAACACTAATCCTAGCTCTAAGAATCACCCTAATCCTAACACTACCCTAACACTAAACTTAGCCCTAATCTTAAACCTAAAATTAGCCCTAATTGTAACTCTTGTATTTACATTAGGCCTAATACTAACCCTAGCAATAACTTAACCATAGACCTAGCCCTAATCCAAGCCATAACCTGATCATAACCCTAACACTAACCCTAGCCCTAATCATAAACATAACCATAGCCCTAACCCTATACATTACCATAACAGTAACCCTAATCCTAATGCTAACCCTAGGCCTAAACCTAACCCTATCTCTAATCCTATCCCTATCCATTTCCCTAAACATAACATGAACCCCAATTCTAAGCCTATCATTACCCAAATACTTATCCTAATATTAAATTCAATCCTTAACTTTAAGCCTTAACCTATTCCAAACCCTAACCTAGACCTTCACCTTATTAATACCCCTAGACCTAAACCTGAACCTAACCCTAAACTTAAATCTTACTCTAGACGTACCCATAATCCCAACCATAAAACTATCTTTAAATATAATTCTAGACTTCAAATTAGCCATACTCCTAATTTTAGCCCTAAACCTAAAACAAACCCTAGCCCTCATCTTAGCCCTAAACGTAGCCTTAATCATAACCCTAATCCTAATCCTTATTCTAAACATCACCCTACCTCTAAAACTAGCACAACACCACCCCTTACTCTAAACTAAATCCTAAACCTAACCCTAATTCTATGCTTAAACTGAACACTTACCATAGACCTAATCCTAACCCTAATTTAGCCCTATTCATAACCTTAACCCTAACCTAAGCCACAAAAATAACAATGATTCTCAAACTAGCGCTCTCACTAGTTCTAATCCTAGCCCTTATCATAACCCTAACCCTAGCCCTAATATTTACCCAATCCTTAGTCCTAGTCCTAGCCCTAAGCCTAAGCCTCATGCTAACACTAAACATTCTCCTAATGCTAATAATAAAACTAGCCTTAACCCTACCACTAACAGTGAAACAAAACCTAGTAATAGCCCTAACCCTAAACCTAACTTAAACGAAACCCTAACAATACGTAACAATAGCCTTAATTCGAGTCCTAACTCTAAACTTAAAATTATAACTGACACACTGACTCATATGCTAAACTTACCCTAGCTTGAAACACCATTCTAACTTTAAATCAAAACTTAACAGTAACCCTAGCCCTTATGTGAGGCCTAACACTAACCCTGACTCTGACTCATATCCTAAAACTAACCCTAGATCTTAATATCATGCTAACCTTTAACTTAAACCTAACAATAAAACTATCCAAAACACTAAACCTAACCCTATAACTAACCGTAGTTCTTATATTAGTGATTGCCCTAACACAAGTCATAACCCTAACAAAAAATTAGCCCTAATCCGAACCCTAAATCTCACTTTAACCCTAACCCTACCCTAAATCTAGCCCTAAACCTAGCTCTAACTCTCTCCCTTACCCTAAGTGAAACCGTAACCCTAATTGTAAACCTAGATCTATCCCTAATCCTTACGCTAACAAAATCCATACCCAAATTATAGTCCTGACCGTAGCCCTCATTCTAGCTCTAATCCTATCCCAAAACCTTATGCTAACCCTGACCCTTATTCTGACCCTAACACAAACCCTAGGTCTAAAACTGACCCTAAATCTAGAGCAAACCCTAACACTGGCCATACCGCTAACTTATACATAAATCTAAACCTAATCCTAGCCCTAAGACTAACTCTAACTCTCACACTATCCCTATCCCTAGTTTTATACCTATCCATTACCATAACCCTAATTCTAGCCCTAACCCTTTCCCTATCCTTAGTCCTAGCCCTAACCCTACATCTAACCCTGACTAGAAATCTAACCCTAAACCTAAGCCTAAGCCAAAAACTAAAACTAGACCTAACCCTAATGCTAATGGTAAAACTAGCCCCAACCTTAACCCTAGCAGTAAAACAAACTGAAATAGAGCCCTAACCATTAACCTTAACTTAAACCAAACCATAACACTAAATCTAGACCTAATCATAGCCTTAATTTTTATCCTACCCCTAAGCTTAAATATAACCCTGACCCTGACTCCTATCCTAACACTCACACTAGCAGTAAACACCCTCCTAACCTTAAACTAAAACCTAAAAGTATACCTATTTCTAATTCGAGTCCTATCATGACCCTCAAACTGACTCATATCCTAACACTAACCCTAGCTCTAAATATCATCCTAACCTTAAACCTAACCCTAACACTAGAACTATCTCTAACCCTAACCCTAAAATTAACGTTCAATGTAACCCTAGTTCTTACATTAGCCATTGCCCTATAATTAGCCCTAACACTAACCCAAAAACTAGCGCTAATCCGAGCTTTAAACCTAGATTTAAACTTAACCCTAACTCTAGCCCTAACTTTAGCTCTAAGTCTATCCCTTACCCTATGAATAATCCTAACCCTAATGGTAGTGCTAGACCTATTCCTAATCCTTAGGCTAACCAAAATCCTAACCTTATTAATAGTTCTGACCCTAGCCCTCATTCTAACTCTAATCCTATCTCAAATCCGAACACTAACCCTGACCATTATTCTGACCCTAACACAAATCATAGTTCTAAACCTGACCTTAATAATAGACTAAAACCTAACACTAGCCCCCAACCTAAATCTCATCCTAAATCTAGCCTTATCTCTAGCCCTAGACCTAAACAAAAACCTAGTCCTAGAACTAAAAGTAACCCTTTTCCTAACAGAAGCACGTACCCTAGCCCTCGACCTAAACCTAGTCCTAATTCTGGCTGAAACCCTAACGTGAACTCTAACCCCAAAACTGACTCTGCCTTTAACAGTAAACCTCTTTCTAAACCTGACTCTAACTGAAAATCTAAACCTAACACTAGATCTTGGCAAAATCCTAACTGTAAAACTGGTCCTATAGATAATCATAGCTCTTACATTACCATCAGCTTTAACCCAAGGCCTAAAACTAACACAAAACCTAGAGCTAATCTTAGGCTTTAAACTAACCCTAAGCATAACCCTAACCCTAACCCTAGTCCTAACTCAAACCTAATATTCACCTTAGTCCTAACCCAAGCTCAATACCTAACCCTTACTATAAACATAAACCTAGAACTATCCCTAATCTAATGCTAAACCTAATCCTAATCCTAACATTAACACAAGCCCTAACCCAAGCTCTAAACTTACCTATTACCCTAAAACTAACCCTAACCCTAATTGTAACCCTAGCCTTAACTCTAACCATAATCCTAACCCTAAACAGAAAACTAACCCTAGACCTAACCTAAATTAATATTTGCTATAGCCCTAAACATTAATCAGACCCTAACCCTTACCATAAATGTAAACATAACCATAGACCTAACCCTAATCATAAAATTAAATCTAGCCCTGTTCCTAACCCTAAACCTATATCTAACCGTATTTATTACCCTAACGATAACCCTAAACTTAATTATAACAATTTCCCTAAACCTAACCCTAAACCTACCATAATCCTGTCCCTAAACATAATCCTTAACCTAACCATTCCTCTAACAATAATCATAGCTAAGAACCTAATTCTTACACTAAACATAACCCTAACCCTAACCCTAGTTCTAAACCACACCTTAACAGTAACTCTAGACCTAATCCTAACCATAAGTCTAGCTAGAAACTTAGCTCTAACTGTATCCATTACCCTAATAATAACCCATATACTAATGTTAATGATAGACCTAACCCTATCTCAAGACCTAATTCTAACCATTATCCTAGCCCTAACCTTAACTTTAACTGTATCCATTACCCTAAAAATAACCCTTTCCTTAATGCTAACCGAAAGCCTAACCCTAAACCCATCACTAACCCCAACCCTATAAATTACCCTAAACCTTACCTGAACCCTAAATCAAACCCTATTATTACAATAACCATAATCTTAATGCTAATATGAGCCCTGACCCTAAACTCAAACCTAAAACAAACCCTAAACCATGACCCTGACCCTAATAATTCCCCTAACTCTACCCTGACCCTTAACCTAAACCTAATCCTTTCCTTAGACATAGCAAAACCTAACCCTAAATCTATCCATAACCATATTCCTAGACCTGACATTAGCCCTAGATGTAATCCTAGCCATAACACGAACAGAAACCCTAGCCCATATTAGCACTAAACATAGCCTTAATCATAATCCTAACCTTAAAACTAGGCTTAACTTAAAACCAACCCCATCCCTAATCTTAGACCTAACTTAGCCCTATCCCTAACCCTAAACCTATCCCTAGTCTTAAAATTAAATCTAACTCTCTATCTAGCCCTAAAACTAGTTCTAAGCCTATGCATTACTGGAACTCTAAACCTAGCCCTAACCCTAGCTATTTCCTTAGCTCTAGCCCTAACCCTAGGTTAACCTTAACTCTATATCTAACCCTAATGCAAAGCCTAAGCCTAAACTTAACACTAACACTAACCCTAACCCTAATGCTACTCATAAAACTAGCCCTAACTCTAGCTCTAGCCCTAATACAAAACCAAGCCATAGCCCTAACACTAGCGCTTAACCTAAACCACCTAGCCCTAATACTAGGCCTAATTCTAGTTTTAAGCAGAACCCTAAAACTAACCCCAAACCTGATCCTGATACTAACACTAACCATAGCTTTAAATATCACCCTAAATATAACACTAAACATAACGTTAGACCTAGCCCTAACCCTAAACCTGACCCTAAAATTAGCCCTAATTGTAACCCTAGTACTTACATTAGTCATAACCCTAACCCTAGTCCTAAATTAACCCAAAATCTGGCCTAATCTGAGCCCTAAACCGAGCTTTAACACTAACCCTAACTGTAACCCTAAACCTAGCACTAATAATAAACATATGCTAAGCTCTAAACCTAGCTCTAATCCTTTCCATTACCCTAACCATAAACCTAACCCTAATGCTTGCCCTAGGCCTAAACCTTACCATATCCCCAATCTTAACCCTATCCATTACCCTAAGCCTAACTTGAAACGTAAACCTAACTATATCATTACTCTAATCCTAAACCTAAGCTAATTTGAGACGTAAATTTAAACATTAACCTATCCCAAACACTAATCACGACTCTGACCCAAACAATACCCTTAGCTCTAAAACTGACCCTAATCCTAAAACTAACCCTTACACTACTTCTAACCTAACACTAAACTATCTTTCACTGTAAAACTGAACCTAAAATTAGAGCTAACCCTAATCCTAGTTCTAAACCTAGCTTTAATCCTAACTGAACCCTCACCCTAGCCCTAAACCTAGCTAGAACCCCATCCTTTATACTAAACATAATCATAACCATTAATCTAACCATAATCTTAAAGATAACTTTAACCCTTGCCCTAACCCTAGGCCTAACGAGAACACTAAGCCTAGCACTAACCCTAATTTAGTTCTATTCTAAACCTAAACCTAGCCTTAAGCCTAAGTCTAACTCTTGCCCTAACCCTATCCCTATGCTTAGCCCTAGCACAACCCTGGATGTAAACATTACTCTTAATTTAAACCTAACACTAGACCTAGCCATAACCCTAACCCTAATACTAGCCCTAAAAATAACCCTAGTCCTAACTCTATTTTAACACTAATCTTAACCCTAACATTAGCCCTAAGCCTAACCATAGTTCTAAACCTAGCCCTAAATATAACACAAAATCTAGCCATAATCCTAAGCCTAATCTTTGTGCTAAGCATAACCCTAACCTTAACCCTAGCCCTAACACTAACCCTAACAGTAGCACTTGCCTTAGACCTAACCCTAGCTCAAAGACAAAACCTTACAATAAACATTATCCTAGCCCTATCATAAACCATAGGCCTAAACCTAGCTCTTATCCTTACCTTAATCCTAGCTCAAAATTTAGTTCTAATGCTATCAATTACCATAATTATAACCCGATCTCTAATACTAAACTTAACCCTAACCATAAACGTATCCCAAAACCTAAACATAAACCTCAGCATAGCCATAACCATAGCAAAAATATTAAGCCTTACACTAAACCTAATCCAAAGACTAGCCCTAATCCAAACCCTATCCCTAACCCTAACCCTAAATCTAACATTATCCATTACCCTAAACCTAATCCTAACTGTAATGAAAATTCTTGTCATAACCTAATCCCTAAACCAAACCCTAACCATGAACATATCCCTAGACCTGAATGTAAACCTATTCCTTGCCCTAGCCTTTATTCTAGATCAAACAGTAACCCTTACCCTAACCTAAACATTACCCTAGTCCTAAACCTAACACTTACCATAAACCACACCCTAGACCTATCCCTAAATCTAACTCCAACTTTAGACTTAATCCAAACCATAACCTAGCCTAAACTTAGCTCTAAATCTATCCATTATACTAAACAAAATCTTAACCTAATGCTAACCTTAACTTTATTGCTAAACCAAACTCATCCATTACTATAAACCTTAAATGAAACCTAAACCTAACCGTATCCATTACCCTAACCCTAAGCCTAATACTCACACTAATTTAAACCCTAAACCTAAACTTTGACAAAAACCAAATGCTAACCCTGACCCTAAATCTAATAATATCCTTAACTCTAAACCTGACCCCTACCATAAATATGGCTCTGACACTAGACCTAGCCATAACCAAACCCTAAAACTATCCTTAATCAAAACCCTAGTTTTGACATTACCCCTAGATCTAACCCTGAACCTAACAGAAACCCTAGCCCTAAATCTAGCCTTAACACTAATGTACACACTAACCCTAGTCCTAATCTAATTCTAACCTTCTCCTTAGCCCTAAACCTAGCTATAACCCCACTCATTTCCCAAAAACTTAATCAAAACCCCAATGCTATTCCTAAACCTAGCCCTACCCCTAGGCCTAGACCTAACACGAACCCTAGCCGTAATCCTAGCCCTATTATAGCTTTAACTCGATCCTATACCTAAACCTAGTCCTAAATCTAAAGCTAACTCTTATCCTAGACATTTCCCTAGTTCTATACTTATCCCTTACTGTAACAGTAATCCTAGCCCTAACCCTAACGGTGGATCTTATCCTAAATCTAAACCTAACCCTAACTTCAATCCAAAGCTTCACCTTAACACTAGCCCTAATCCTAATGCTAATTCAAACTCTAGCCTGGACCCTATCAGTAGCCTGAAACAAAACCAAACCATAGCCCTAACCCTAACACTAACCCTAACCCATAGAAGTCCAGATGAAGTGAATCCTTAAAACACAAGCTGTTCCTGTCAGCAAACCGTGAAGTGAGAAGGCCCAACCAGGGAAACATAGTAATTCTAGGTAAAAGATGAATCCTGACTGGTATCAAAGAAATTTGAACAAAACTAACTCTAACCTGAACATTAGTTCTAACACTACAACTAACCCTATTCCTAAGACTAAGCCTTTCCTGTTTATAGAGCTTGATGATAAAAGTCAAAAAAATTGGGGTGACTAGTTGGGCACAGTAAAAGATGAATCCTGCCCAGTATCAAAAATTCTGACCAATAATTGGGGAAGGTGTTTCAGTACATGCCTATTTTCCCTGTTTTATCCTAAAGTGCTCTTGGATGAATTTATTTTTCATGCTTCAGCTTATGCTACTTTCACAGGGAACAATCCAGAGCATGCCAACAATGAAGTGATTGAGTGTGAAGTTTCATCCAGCTACCACCAACATTGTTTGATTTCTCGCTCCATTTCCATTCACAACTACAGGCCACAATGTAGTGAAAACTAAAAATTCAAACTGTTCCTGACATTGAACCTTGAAGGCCCAAACTTGGGAAGCATACTAAGGTTGGTCAAAGATGAATCCTGTACAGTATAAAAGTAATCTGACCAAAAAAATTTGAAGCTCTTTCAGTACATGTGCATTTTGCTTGCTCCTAAAGCTCTCGGAGATAAAGGGTTTTCTTTCTACTTCAGCTTAAGGATATGTCACTGGAAACAAACCAGAGAATTCTCACTGAGAACTGACTGAGTGTGTGAAGTTTCAAGCAGTTAGCACCAACATTTTTTGATTTCCAGCTCTATGTCCATTTACCCATGGAGGTCAAAATGAAGTGAATCCGTAAAATAAAAATTGTTCCTGTCAGCAAAGAATTTAACCGAGAAGGCAGAAACCTGGCGAACATAGTAAGGCTAGGTAAAAATGAATCATGACCAGTATCAAAGATATTTGAACAAGACAAACTCTAACACTAACACTAGACCTAAATCTAAACTAACCTGTTTAGAGTACCTTTGATCATAAAAGTCTCAAAGTTGAGGAGCCTAGTGGGCAAGGTAACAGATGAATCTTGCCCAGGATCAAAGAAATCTGAACAAAAGATTGGGGGAGGTAGTTCAGTACATGCATATTTTCGCATTGTCTTCTAAAATCATCTCGCATAGTGTTGTTTTTTCAAGCTTCATCTTTGGGATACTTTCACAAGGATAAAAAACCAGAGCACCCTCTCAGAGAACTTATTGAGAGTTAGAAGTTTCAAGCAGCTAGAAAAAAAACCCTGTTTGATTTCCTGCTTCATTTCCATGTACCCATATAGGTCAAAATGAAGTGAAACCTTAAAATATAAACTGAAATACTGATAGCAAAGCACTGAACCTAGAAGTCCCAAACCTGGGGAACATAGTAAGGCTAGATAAAAGATAAATCCTGCCTAGTATCAAGGGAATTTGAAAAAAAAAAAAAACTACTGTAAACCTAACTCTAGATCTGTCCTTAATCCTAACCCTACAGCTCACTCTAGCCAGTTAAGAGAACCTTTGATCATAGAAGTCCCAAAGTAAGGGAGTCTAGTGGGGCAAGCTAACGAATGAATCCTGCACAGTATCAAAGAAAGGTGAGCAAATAAATGGGGGAAGTGTTTCAGTATATGCATATTTTTTTGATTTCTCCAAAAGTACTCTGGGATAAAGTTGCTTTGCATGTTTCAGCTGAGGGCAACATTCACAGGGAATAAACCAGAGAGTGCCCACAGAGAATTGATTGAGTGTGTGCAGTTTCAAGCAACTAGCAGCAACCCTGTTTGATATTGTGCTCAATTTCTCTTCTGCAATATAGTTCAAAATAAAGTGAAACCTTAAAATACAAAATGCTCCTGATAGCGAAAAATTAAACCGAGAAGGCCCAAACCAGAGAACATTGTGAGGCTAGGTAAAAGATGAATCCTGCCCAGTATCAAAGATACATGAACAAAACTGATATAACCCTAGCACAAGTTTTAAACCTAGCCCTTTCTTAACCATAAACCTAACCCTAATCTGTTCAGAGAACCTTTTATTTTAGAAATCCCAAATTAAGGAAGCTTGGTGGTGCAAGCTAATAGATTAATCTTGTGCAGTATAAAAGAAATCTAATCAAATAATTTGGTGAGGTAGATCAGTAAATGTGTATTTCCCTTTTGTCTCCAATAATACTTTTGGATAAAGATGTTTTTGTATGCTTCAGCTTTGGAAAACTTTCAAAAGGAAGAAACCAGAGTGCCTGCATAGAACTGATTGAGTGTGTGCAAATTTAAACAGTGAGCACCAACCCTGTTTGATTTCAAGTTCCATTTCTATTTACTCATATAGGTCAAAATGAAGGAAACCTTAAAATACAAACTGTTCCTGACAGCAAAGCATTGAAGGGATAAGGTCCAAACCTGGGGAAAATAGTAAGACTCGTTAAAAGATGAATTATGCCAAGTATCAAATGAATTTGAACAAAACTCGCTATAACTCTAACACTAGATATAACTCAACCATAAACTAATTGTAACCTGTTCAGAGTACCTATGATCATAGAAGTTCCAAACATGGGGCATAACTTAACAGATGAATCTTGTGGAGTATCAAAGAAATTTGATGAAAAATTGGAGGAGATATTTTAGTACGTTCATATTTTCCTGTTATTTTCTTAAAGTGCTCATGGATAAATTGTTTTTCATGCTTCAGCTTAAGGTACTTTCACAAAGAAAATCCAAAGAGTGCTCACAGAGTACTGATTTAGTGTGTGAGGTTTCATGCAGCTAGCACCAATGCTGCTTGATTTCCAGCTGCATTACATTCACACCTATAGGCCATAATGAAGTGAAAATTAAAAATTCAAACTGTTCCTGACACTATACCATTGAACTTTGAAGGCCCAAACTTGGGAGCCTACTAAGGCAAGGTCAAAGATGAATTAGTACAGTATAAAATTAATCCAACCAAAAAAACTTGGGTATCTGCTTGCTCATAAAAATCTCAGAGATAAAGCTGTTTCTTTCTGCTTCATCATAGGGATACTTCCATGGAAAACACCAGATTATGCTCATTGAAAATTGATGGAGTGTGTGAAGTTTCAAGCAGCTAACCGAAACCCTGTTTTATTTGCAGCTTCATTTTTATTCACCCCTATAGGGCAAAAAGAAGAGAAACATGAAAATTGAAACTGTTTTTGAAGGCAAAACCTTTATGTTGGAGGCCCAAACATTTAGAGTATAGTCAAAATACAAAAAAAAAAAAAAGGTTAATCCTACACAGTATCATAGAAATTTGAAAACAAAAATAACTCTTATCCTAACACTAGGTCTATTCATAGTCCTAACACTAACTGTAACACTAATCTTAACCTGCTTAGAGTCCCTTTGATCCTAGAAATCCCACAGTGGGGGATCCAAGTTGTGTAGGCTAACAAAAGTATCTTTCACAATATCAAAGACATCTGACCAAATAATTCGGGAGGTAGTTCAGTACATGCATATTTCCCTGTTTTCTCCTAAAGTGCTCTCACATAAAGTTGCTTTGCATGCTTCAAATTAGGGCTACTTTTACAAAAAATAAACCAGAGAATGCCCATAGAAAACTGATTGAGTAATTGAGGATTGAAGTAGCTAGCACCAACCTTGTTGGATTTTCAGCTCCATTTCTATTTACATGCATTGGTAAAAATGAATTGAAAATTTAAAATACAAACTGTTCAGGAGAGAAAACACTTGACCCAAGAAGACCAAACCTAAAGAATATAGTAAGGCTATGTAAAAGTTGAATCCTGCCCAGTATCAAAGTAATTTGAACAAAACTAAATCTAACAAACCACTAGCTGTAACCCTAGCCCTAACCTAATAGTAAACCTAACCTAACCTGTTTCGAAAACCATTGATCATAGTAGTCCCCAAATAAAGGAGACCAGTGGGGCAAGCTAACAGATGAATCCTGTGCAGTATCAAAGAAATCTGATCACATAATTGGTGAAGGTATAAAAGAGCATACTACAGGGATACTGCCACATTGATGTTCACAGCAGCACAATTCACAATAGCTAGACTGTGGAACCAACCCAGATGCCCTTCAATGGATGAATGGATTAAAAAATGTGGCATCTATACACCATGGAGTATTACGCAGCACTACAAAATGACAAAATCATGGAATTCGCAGGAAAATGGATGGCACTAGAGCATATTATGCTTAGTGAAGCTAGCCTATCCCTAAAAAAACAAATATCAAATGTCTTATTTGATATAATGAGAGCAACTAAGAATAGAGCAGGGAGGAAGAGCAGTAAGAAAAGATTAACATTAAAGAGAGACATGAGGTGGGAGGGAAAGGAAGAGAAAAGGGGAATTGCATGGAAATGGAGAGAGACCCTCATTGTTATACTAAATTACATATAAGAGGTTGTGAGGGGAAAGGGAAAATAAACAAGGAGAGAAATGAATTAGAGTAGATGGGATAGAGAGAGAAGATGGAAGGGGAGGGGAGGGGGGATAGTAGAGGATAGGAAAGGTAGCAGAATACAACAGTTACTAGTATGGCATTATGTAAAAATGTGGATGTGAACTGATGTAATTCTGCAATCTGTATTTGGGGTAAAAATGGGAGTTCATAACTCACTTGAAGCTAATGTATGAAATATGATATGACAAGAGCTTTGTAAGGTTTTGAACAACCAATAAAAAAAGAAAAAAAATGGTGAAGGTATTTCAGTAACTGCATATTTCCTTGTTTTCTCCTAATGTGCTCTTAGATAAATTATTTATTCATGCTTCATTTTAAGGTACTTTCACAAGAAAAAACTAGAGAGTGCCCACAGAGAGCTGATTGAGTGTGTAAGTTTCACGCAGCTAGTAGTAACTCTGTTTGATTTCCAGCTCCATTTTCATTCATGTCTATAAACCATAAAAAAGTGAAACCTAAAAATTCAAACTGTTCCTGATGGTAAACTGGTAAACCTTGAAAACCCAAACTTGGGGATCCTATTAAAACTAGGAAAAGGATGAATCCTGTACAAAGTCAAAGTATCCCATGCAAAAACAAAAATTAAAGCTTGCTCCTAAAGTGCTCACAGATAAAGCTGTTTCCTTCTAATTCAGCTTTGGGCTACTACCACAAGAAACAAATGAGAAAATGTGTACTGAGATCTTATTGAGTGTGTGAAGTTTCAAGCAGCTAGCACAAACCCTGTTTGAGTCCAGCTCTATTTCCATACACCCTATAGGGAAAAATGAAGTGAAAGATGAAAATTAAAACTGCTCCTGAGAGCAAACCCTTTTGCAAGGAGACCCAAACATGGGGAGCATACTAAGAATAGGAAAAAGATAAATCCTGCCGAGTATCCAAAAGGTTGAAAAAAAAAACAACTCTAACCCTAACACTAGCTCTAACCCTAACTTTAACCATAACCCTAAGGATAACCTGTTAGGAGAACTTTTGATCATAAATGTTTTAAACTTGGGGAGACTAGTGGGGCAAGTTACATATGAATCCTGCATAGTATCAAAGAAATCTGTATCACAGTATCAAATAATTGGGGGAGGTATTCCAGTACATGCATATTGCTCTGTTTTCTCCTAAAGTGCTCTTGGATAAACTTGTTTTGCATGCTTCAGCTTATCACTACTTTTACAAGGAGGAAACCAGAAAGTGCTCACAGAAAAATGAGTATGTGAAGTTTCAACCACCTAGCACCAACCCTATGATTTCCAGCTCCATTCTCATTTACCTATATAGGTCAAAATGAAGTGAGACATTAAAAACAAACTATTCCCAACAGCAAACCATTGAACTGAAAAGGTCCCAAACTGGGGCACATAGTAAGGCTAGGTAAAAGATAAATTTTCTCAGTATCAAAAAAATTTGATCAAAACAAAGACTAACCCTAACACTAGCTCTAAAGCTAGTTCTAACCCTAACTGTAACACTAACACTTACCTGTTTAGAGAACCATTGATCCTAGAAGTGTCAACCTTGGGAAGCCTAGTGGAGCAAGCTAAAAGATGAATACTGTGTAGTATCAAAGAAATCTGATCAAATTGTTGAGAGGCTTATTTCAGTAAATACATGTTTGTCTGATTTCTACTTAAGGGCTCTCGGATACAGTTTATTTTCCATGCTTCATGTTTGGCCTACCTTCCAAAGAAAGAAACAGAGAGTCGCCACTGAGAACTGATTGTGTGAAGTTTCCAGAACCTTCTGCCAACCCTGTTTGATTTCTATCTCAATTTTCATTCACATCGATAAGCCATAATGAAGCGAAGCCTTAAAATACAAACTTTTCCTGACAGTAAGGCATTGAACTGACAAGGCCCAAATTTCTAAGGCTAAGTAAAAGATGAATCCTGCCCAGTATCATAGAAATTTGAAGAAAACTAGTGTCACATGGGTGCTCTTGGCGCAGCTTCTCTGGGTGCAGAAAGCTGTCTCAGCCACAAAGGTGCTCTCTTCACAGATGGAAGGCAGCACAGAACACAAAGACTTTGCTTGCGGGTCACCAGACCGAGCTCTGGACACAGCAAAAGGTCACTCCAGAACCACTCACCTCACCAAACACCATACATGGGAAATAGATGGAATACATCTTGCAAAACCTTACTCGTCATCTATCAGTGTGCATGGCTACCAGCTTGGTTCTGCAGTTTTTCAGGTTCCCAGTTTCCACCTCCCTTACCTCTAGCTGTGATAACTCAAGATTTTTCTCACAAGCTTTTTTTTTGGGGGGGGGGTGTAGCTATCAATGCGAACAGCAACTGTACAGGCACCTGGTTTACAATTCAGAGACTATGAATATGGAGGCTCCAGAAAGAAACTCAAGCCCTCTCACCCAGCTCCCTCCACCACCCTGAGCACAGAGACTCAAGCTAGGAATAGACAACACCACCTACTGCAAGAAAAGAAAACAGAGTTCTGAGAGACTTTTTTCTTTCTTACTTTTCTTGCTCTTCTTATCCATTCTTCTTTAACCTTCCCACTCTGGTCCTCACAACCTCAACATATGTGAAACCAAGAAGTATTGCATAGGCCCCAACTCACCACCTCTTTATTTGCTCTTATTTTCTTTCACCCTCTCTTTATTTCTTTCCTTGTTGTTTTTCTTTTTTTCCTCACTCTATCCCACTTTAGGCCTCCTAACTTTTACTATTTATACATAGGGTAATTTTATGAATACAGATAAGGAGTTTGAATTTATAATTTCTTCCATAAATTCCCCCTGACTATTTATTAGATTTCTCCTCCAAATTTGCTAAGTTAGAAATCACATACCCTCAATCCTTTTCCCCTTAAAATAGCATCCCACCCCTGATCCTCAATTCTCTGTATGCATCAAAAAATTGTATACCTTTTATGAACTAATAACTATATTCTAAATAATAATTGAAGCCAATATCCATAGACACAGAGTTTAAATATAAATGTATTTATAATGGTTAGACTTAGGCTTCGAATTAGGGTTGGATTTAGAGTTAGGTTTTTATCTGTGGTTAGAACTAGGGCTAAGGATAGGACAAGGGTTAGAACTAAGTTTTGGGTTAGGTTTAGTATTATGATAAGGGATAGGGTTTGTACTAGTGATAGGGCTAGTATGAGAGTTAGAGTTAGTCTCAGGGCTAGGGTTAGGGTTAGGGTTAGGGATAGGACTAAATTAGGGCTACTGTTAGTGTTAGATTTAAGCCTTTGGTTAGGGTTAGAGTTAGGATTATATTTAGGCTAAGATATTGGGTTATAGCTAGGTTGAGGGCTAGGGCAAGTGTTAGTATTAGGGTTAGTTCTAGGGTTAGGTTTAGGGTTATAATTAAAACTAGGTTTAGGGCTAGGATGAGGGCTAATGTTTGTGTTAGGGTTAGGGCTAGTATTAGGTTTAGGGCTAATGTCAGATCTAGAGTTACAGTTAGGGATAGATTTAGTGTTAAATTAATGGCTTGGTCCAGTGTAGGGGTTAGGTTTATACTAAGGGTCAGTTTTAGAGCTAGGGTTACTATTAGGGTCAGGATCAAGGAGAGAGTTTGGATTGGGTTAGGGTTTAGGTTTAGGGCTTGAATTTTAATTAGGGTTTCTGTTTAAGGTAATGAAAGGGTTAGGTTTTGGGTTTAGGTGTGGTTGAGTTAATGAATAGTGTTAGGGTTAGGCCTAGAGTTAGTATAAGGGTTTTTATTAGGGTAATGAATAGGGTTAGACCTAAGATTAGGGAATGGGTTACGTATAGGAATAGGACTTTTGTTTGAGTTAGGGTTAGGGTTTAGTTGTGGTTTAGTGTAATGGATATGGTTAGGGTTAGGCCTAGGGTTAGCATAATGGGTTATAATTAGGGTAATTGATAGGGTTAGATCTAACATTATGGGTAGGGTTATGTATAGGATTAGGTCTTTTGCTTGTGTTAGGGTTAGATTAACATTTAAGGTTAAAGCTAAGTTTGGTGACTGGGGATGTGACTCAAGAAGTAGTATCCTCACCTGGCATGCCCTTGGTGCTGGGTTTTATCCTGAGCACCACATACCAATGAAATAAAAATGCTGTGTCCAGCAAAAACTAAAAAAAAATGAATATTAAAAATAACTAAGTTTAGGTCTCGGAATAAGTCTAGGGTTTGGGGTAGGTTAGGGCTAGGGTTAAGGCTACAGCTCATGTACAAACAAGCATTATGATTTGAGCTAGTGATAGGGTCAGAGTTAGGGCTATGTCTGGTGTTAGGTTAAGTTTATGGTTAAGATGATGTTTAGAGCTAGGTTTAATGTTTGGGTAGAGTCAAGGTCTGGATTAGTTTTCAGGTTAGGGTTAGGACTAGAATTAGAGATAGGATTAGGGCTAGGAGTAGGGTTAGTGTTTGGTTTAGGTTAAGTTTTAGGATGAAGATTATGATTCAGTTTTGCTTTAGGGCTATGGGTAGAGTTAGGACTAGTTTTAGGATTAATGTTAGGATTATGGCTAGTGTTAGTGTGAGGTTTAGTGTTAGATTTAGAGTTAGTTTTAGATCTAGGCTTTGATTCATGGCTAAAAATAGGGATAGAATTAGGGCTAAGTTTAGGTCTACGTTTAGGGTGAGGGTAAGGGTTAGGGTTAGAACTAGGTATAAGGCTAGGGAGAGATTTTGAGTTAATATAGGTTTAGGGTTAGGGTTGGGTTAGGGATAGGGCTAAACTAGGGCTTGTATTAGGACTAGGGTTACTGTTAGGGTTAGGCCTAGAATTAGGGCTATGGTTAGTATTAGGGTTAGGGTTAGGGTTAGGTTTACATTAAAATATGGGATTTAGCTACTTTTAGGACTAGGGTGAGGATTAAAATTAGAGCTATGTTTAGGGTTATGTTTATGATTAAGGCAATGTTTATGGCTATGATGTGGTCTAAGTTTTGTGTTAGGATTAGGACTAGAATTAAAGCTAGGGCTAATATCAGGTCTAGTTTAGAGTTAGGGAGAATTTTAGGGTTAGGTATATAGCTAGATCTATTGTTAGTGTCAGGTCTCTTGTGAGGGTCAGGTTTACATATATGGGTATTATTAGGGTCAGAAACAGGGTTAGGTTTTTTATTAGATTAAGGTTTAGGGTTAAGGCTCAAGTTATCATTACAGATAGGGGTAGGTTAATGATAGATTTAGGTTTAGAGTTCAGGTTATGTGTATGGTAATGGATAGGGTTAGGGATAGGAACAGGATTAGGGTTAGGCCTAAGGTTAGCAGAAGCATTAGGATTATCATTAGGGTAATTGATAAGGTTAGAGCTAGTGATAGGGCTAGTATTATGCTTAGGATTAGTTCTAGGGTTAGACTTAGGTTTAGGGTTAGGGCTAAGGTTAGAGTTTTGGTTAGCTTGAGGGTTAAAGCCAGGGTAGGGCTTGGGTTAGGGCTAGGTTTTTCAATAGTTTAGGGCTATGGCAAATGTAAGAACTTTGTTATGATTAGGGCTAGTTTTAGGGCTAATGTTAGAGCTAAGTATAATTTTAGGGTTAGGTTCTATGTTAGGGTGATGTTTAGAGCTAGGGTTAGTTTTAGTGTCAGGGTCAGTGTTCAGTTTAGGGTTATGGTTAATGGGAAAGCCAGAATTTGACTATGGTTTAGTCTAGGGGAGTGATTAGTGTTTGGCTTAGTAAGGGTTATTATTAGGGCTAGGGCTAGGTTTTTCTTTAGGTATAGAGATAGAGTTATGGATATATTAAGATTAAGTTTAGGTCTAGGGCTAGTATTAGGGCTAGATTTAGGTATAAGTTTTCCAATAAGGCTAGTGATAGATTTCGGTTTAGGGTTAGATTCAGTTTTAGACCTATGATTAGTTTTAGGGTCAAAATAAGTGTCAGGGTTAGGGTTCGGGTTTGGGTTATTGTTAAAGCTAGAATTAGGACAAGGTTTATGACTACTAATAAAGTTAAGGTTTGGGTTAGGTTAAGGATTATGATTGGGATTAGCATTAGGTTTAGGATTTGGCATAGAGTAAGGGATAGGATTCGAACTAGGGTTAGCACTAATGTTAGGGTTAAAGCTAGGTTTAGGGTTCAGATTAGGGCTAGTTTTTGTGTTAGGGTTATGGCTAGTGTTAAAGCAGTTTCTATTATAAGAAGTAGGATTTTAGAGTTAGTTTTAGGGTTATGGTTAGGGGTTAAACCTTTAGTGTTAGGATTAGGTTTAAGGTTAGGGTTAAATTTAGAGCTTGTGTTAGTGTTAGGTTAATAATTGTCAGAGTCAGTTTTAGTTTTAGGGTTAGGGTTAGGACTCAAATTTAGGCTAGGGTTACTATAAGGGTTCAGTTTAAGGTTAAGGTGGTGATTAGAGCTATGGTGATTGTTAGGATATGAGTCAGATTTAGGGTTAGTATTAAGGTTAAGATTTGGACTGAAATTAGGGCTAGGGTAAGGTCTAGGTGTAGTGTTAAGGTCTGGTTTAAGTTAAGGTTTAGTGTTAGGGCTATTGTTAGTTTTTTTTTTTTTTTTTTTACTGCAAGGTTTAGGGATAGGGCCAGTTTAATGATTAGAGTTAGGCCTAGGGCTACTGTTAATGTTAGGCTTAGGCTTAAGTGTAGGGTTAAATTTAGAGTTAGGTTAGATCTAGAGTCAGGACTAGAAATAAGAATTAGGCAATTGTTATGACTAGCTTTAGGGCTAGGGTTATGATTATGGTAATGGAAAGGGTTAGAACTAAGGATAAGGCTAGTGTTAGAGTTAGAGTTAATCTTAGGGCTAGGGTTGGGGTTAGGGTTAGGGATAGGTTTAAATTCAGGCTAGAATTAGGGCTAGGGTCAATGTTCACTTAGGCCTAGCATTATGGTTAATATTAGTGGTAAGTTTAGGTTAAGGAATGGCGTTATAACTAGGTTTCAAGAGAGGGTGAGGGTTATAATTAGGGTTACGGCTATAGTAAGGGTTAGAGTTATGATTAAGGCTAGGTTTGGAACTAGGATGAGGGCTGTGATTTATTTCAAGTTTAGAGCTGGATTAGGGCTAAGGCTAATATCAGATATAGTTTTATGGTTAAAGTCAGTTTTAGGGTTAGATTTATGGCTACATGTAATATAAGGGTTAGATTTAGTGTTAGGGTCGGGTTTAGAGCTAGGGGTGTTATTAGGGTAAAGGTCTGTCTTAGAAGTTTGAGATAGGTTAAGTTTTAAAGTTAGGGCTTGAATTAGCATTATGGTTAGTGTTAGTGAAATGATAGAGAGAGTTTTAGGGTTTAAGTTTGGTTTAGAATAATGCATAGGTTTAGGATTATGGATAGGGTTAGGTTTAGGCCTAGGGTTATGGTTACAGCAACGTATAGGGTTAGAGCTATTGTTAGGGCTAGGATTATGGATTTGATTAGGGCTAGGGTTAGGATTAGGGTTAGGGTTAAATCTCAAGTTAGGGCTTAGATTAGGGCTAGGTTTTTGGTTAAGTTAATTCTAAGATTATGAGTAAGGCTAATGTAAATACCAGGGTTAAAATTAGGGTTAAATTTAGGGTTAGGGTTAGTGTAGCTCTAGTGTTAGTTTTAGGGTTAGGGTTAGGGTGATATTTGTACTAGGGTTAGTATTATGGTCAGAGTCAGGGTCAGTGTTAGTTCTAGTTTTCAGCTTAAAACTGGAATTAGAGCTAAGGTTAGGGCTATGTTTAGGGTTTTGTTTAGGTTAAGGGTTAGGTTAGGGCTATGACTCAGTTTTGTTTTAGGGCTATTTTAAAGTTAGATTAAGAGTTAGGGTTAGGGTTAGGCTTAGGATTGAATTTTGATTCAGAGTTAAATTTAGATCTAGGTTAGGGCTAGTGCTAATGATAGGGCTAGGGTTAGGGCTAGAGTTAAGTCTAGGATTAGGGTTCTGGTAAGGTATAGGTTTAGAAATAGGGATGGGCATATGGTGAGAGTTAGATATAGTCTTAGGTCTATGGTTAGGGCTATGATTAGAAATATGACTAAATTAGGGCTAAGATTAGGTCTAGGATTAGTTTTGGGGTTTGGCCTAAAGTTAGGTTTAGGGTTAGAATTAAGGCTAGGTTTAGGGCTTGGATAAGGGCTGGGGTTTGTGTTACATTTAGGGCTAGGATTAGGGCTATGGCTAATGCCAGTTCTAAGATTATGGTTGAGGATAGTTTTAGGATTAGGGTTTTGGCTAGGTCTATTGTAAGGGTTAGGTTTACTGTTAAAATCAGCTTTAGAGCTAGGAGATTTATTAGGGTCTGGGTCAGTGTTAGAATTGTTTGATGTTACGGTTTAGGGTTAGGGTTTGAATTAGCCTTAGCATGTGCATTAGGTTGATTATAGGGTTTTGTTTAGAGTTCACATTAGGTTTAGGGTAATTGACAGTGTTAGGGTTAGTGATAGTGTTGAGGTTAGACCTAGCGTCCAATTTAGAGTAAGGCCTATGATTAGTTTAATGGATAGGATTAGAGCTAAGTTTAGGGCTAGGTTTATTGTTAGGAATAGGTCTTGAATTGAGTTTAGGGTTAGGATTAAAATTGGGTTAGGCTTAGGTCATGATTAGCATAAGGGTTAGGGCACTGGTGACCGTTAGGTTTAGGGTTACTTCTAGGGATAAGATAATAGTACTCATAGGGTTAGTGTTATGATTTCGGCTAGTGACATAATTAGGGATAGGGTTAGTGAAAGGGTAATGTATACTATTACATGTAGATTTAGGCCTATGTTTTACGTTATATTGCAGTTTAGGTTTCGAGTTAGGGCTATCTTTATGTTTAGGTTTAAACTAAGGGTTAGGGTTTGAGCTAGGGTTAGGTCTATGGCAAGTATTAGGTTTAAGATTAGGTCTAGGGTTAGTTTTTCAGTTAGGTTTAGGTTTAGCATTAAGCCTAGGATTATCAATAAGGTTAGGTTTATTTTTAGAGTAATGAGTAAGTTTAGAGCTAGGTTTAGGGCTAGGCTTAAGGTTAGGATTAGCGGTAGGGTTTGGGTTAGATTGAGGGATCGGTGTAGGTTTATGTTTAGAGTAATGTTTAGGCTTTGATCCAGGATTAGGACTAAGGCAATGTTTAGGTTAGGATTAGGGCTAGTGTTAGGGTTAGTGTTATGCTTAAGGCTTGATTTTGGCCTTGGATTAGCTCTAGGTTTTTTGTTAGGTTTAGGCCTAGGGTTAGGGCTATGGGTATTTTAAGAGCTAGAGTTATGTTGGGGCTAGTTGTAGGGTTAGGGCTATGGCTAGGTCTAGTGTTAGTTATAGATATTCACGCAGGGTCAGATTTAAAGATTTAATCTAAAGGCAAGTCAGTGTTTGGGTTAGATTTAGAGTTACAGCTGGAAATCGGACTAAGTTTAGGTCTACTGTTAGGGTTAGTGTTTGAGTTAGGTTAAGCATTACTGTTAGGGCTAGGGCTAGGTTTATGTTTAGGTCTAGGGCTACAGTTAGGGCTAGATTTAGGATTTGGTTTAGGTCTAGGGTCAGGGTTAGGTTTTGGTCTAGTTTTAGGGACTTTTTTAGACCTAGGGTTAGTGTTAGGATCAGAATAAGGTCAGGGTTAGCGTTAGGGTTTGGTATAGGGTTAGAGCTAGAATGAGGGCTAGGGTCAGGACTATTAATAGGGTTAGGCTTTTGGTTAGCCTAAAGATTAAGTTTAGATCTAGGGTTGCCATTAGGGTTAGGGTTTTTCTTAGGTTAAGGGATTGCCTTAGAGCTAGGGATAATTCTAGAGTTAGGGTTAGGGTTAGAATTAAATATAAGTTTAGAGCTTGGATTAGGGCTAGTTTTTGTGTTAGGGTTAGGGCTAGATTTGGGCATTGGCTACTGTGAGATCCAGGGTTACCATTAGCCTTAGTTTTAGGGTTAGGGTTACGAGTAGGTCTAGTGTTAAGATTAGCTTTAAAGTAGGGTAATATTTAGAACTATAGTTATTTTTAGGATATGAGTAAGCATCAGGGTTAGTTTTAGGGTTAGGGTGAGGACTCAAATATGTTCTAGGGTTACTGTTAGATTTTGTTTTAAGGTGAGGCCTGTGTTTTGAGCTAGGGTGACTGTTAGGATATCATTCAGGTTCAGCCTTAGCATAAAGATTAGGGATATAACTTGAATTACGGCTAGGGTTAGTGTTAAGGTTTGGTTTAAGTTTAGGGTGGCCTTTAGAGCTAGGGTCAGTGTTAGGATATGAGTCACGGTCAGGGTAAGTTTTAAGTTTAGGGTTAGGACTCAAATTATGGCTATGGTTATGTCTATGTGTAGTGTTAGAGTTTGGTTTAAGTTAAGGTTTAGGATTAGGGATGTTGCTAAGTTTTGTTTTGACCTAAGTTTAACGTTTGGGTAATTATAAGATTAGCATTAGTGTTAGGGCTAGGATTAGTGTTAGGCTTAGGCTTTGGATTCGGGTTAGATTTGGATTTAGCGTTTGATCTAGGATTAGGGCTTGGTTTAACTCTAGGGTAATGGTGAGGGCTAGGGTTATAGTTACAGTAACAGATAGGGTTAGAACTAGGTCTGGGGATAGGGTGAGAGTTAGAGTTAGTCTTAGGCCTAGGGTTTTGATTAGTTCTAGAGATAGGGCTAAGTTAGGGCTAGGATTAAGGCTAGGTTAGTGTCCAGCTTAGTCCTAGTGTTAGGGCTAGGGTTATAGTTAATTTTAGTGTAAGGTATGGTGGTATAGCTAGGTTTAGAGGTAGGGTGAGGGTTAAAATTTTATTTGGCCTAGGGTTAGGGTTAGGGTTATGATAAAGACTAGGTTAAGGCCTAGAATGAGGGCTAGGGTTTGTTTTAGGGTTAGGTCTAGAATTAGGACTAGGGGTATAGTAATCTCTAGCATTACAGTTTGGGGTAGATTTAGGGTTAGGTTTTTGTCTATGCCTAGTGAAAGTGTTAGGCTTCAGGTAAGGGTCAAGTTTAGAACTAGGTATATTTTTAGGGTCAGGATCAGTGTTAGGGTTTGTTTTAGGTTAAGGTTTAGGAATAGGGCTCAAATGAGTATTAAGGTTAGAATTAGGGTTAGGGTAATTGATTGGGTTAGGTTTAGGTTTCAGGGTAGTTTTAGGGCAATGGAGAGCTTTAGGGTTAGCAAAAGGGTTAGGGTTATGCCTAGGGTTAGCATTAGAATTAAGGTTATCATAAGGATAATATATAAGGTTAGATCTATGTTTAGGGCTAGGGTTAGGTTAGGATTAGTGTTAGAGTGAGGTTAGGTTTTGGATTAGGGCTAGTAACCCTAGCTTAGGGTTAGGGTTAAGGTTATATTTAGGATAATTTTTAGGTTTTGAGCTAGGGTTAGGTCTACGATGAGGTTTAGGTTTAGTATTATGGTCAGGATTAGGTTTAGGGTTAGGGCTAGGTTTTTCATTAGGGTTAGGATTAGGTTTAGGGTAATAGATTTGGTTAGATGTAAGGTTAGCTTTATGGTTAAGGTTAGGTTTAGGTTTAAGTTTAGTTTTATGGCTAGTTTTACTGTTGGTTTTAGGATGAGAGTTAGGGTTTGAGTTAGGATTAAGTCTATGGCAAAGTTTAGGTTTTGGGTTAGGTCTAGGGTTAGGTTCATGTTTTAGTTTAGGGTTTCGGTTAGGTTTAGGTATAGGGTTAGAGTTAGGGTAATGACTAGGTTTAGAGCTAGTGTTAGGTCTAGGGTTAAGGATAAGATTAGGGCTACAGTTGGATTATGGTTAGGGATAGTCCTAGGGTTATGTTTAGTCAAAGGTATAGGCTTTGATCTAGGGTTAGGACTAAGGAGAGGGTTTGGGCTAGGTTTAGAATTAGGCTTAGGGTTAGGGTGAGGATTATACATAGGGTAGGTCTAGGCCTTGATTAGGGTTAAGGTTATTTAAGCTTTGTGTTAGGGTTAGACCTAGGTTAGTGGTATGTGTACTGTCAGATCTAGGGTTCTGATTAGAGCTAGTTTCAGAGTTAGAGTTACGGCTAGATCTGGTGTTAGGTTTAGGTTTTGGATTAGGGTCAGGTTTAGAGCTAGGTTTCATGTAAGTGTCAGGCCAGTGTGCAGGTTAATGTTGGGATTAGGGTGAACCCAGAATAGAAATAGAGTTAGGTATAGTGGTAGGGTTAGCGTTTTGTTTAGTTAAGGTTTATTATTACGGCTAGCACTAAGTTGTTGTTTAGGTCAAGGGCTAGAGTAATAACTAGATTTAGGATTCGGTTTAGGTCTAGGGCTAGTGTTAGGGTTAGTTTTAGGTATAAGTTTACTGGTAGGGCTAGTTTCATGTTTTCGTTACAGTTTAGGATCAGGTTTAGACCTATAATTAGTGTTAGGGTCAGAATAATGCTGAAGGTTAGGGTGAGGTTTTGGGTTAGGGTTAGATCTAGATTGAGGGCTAGTGTTAGGACAAGTAGTAGGGTGATTGTTTGGGTTTGGCTAAGGATTAGGATTAGGACTAGAGTTAGCATTATGAATAGGGTTTGGCTTTGGTTAATGGATAGGATTAGAGCTAGGGTTAGGGCTAGGATTAGGGTTAGGTTTAGGGCTAATTTTAGGGTTAGGGTTAGGTTTAAATCTAGTGTTAGGGCTCAGATTAGGGCTTTTTTATGTTTGAGTTTTGCTAAGGTTTGGCTAAAGCCAATGTAAGAACTAGGGTTACAATTAGGGTTAATTTTGCAGTTAGGGTTTCAGTAGGTCTAGTGTTAGCATTAGTTTTAGTGATAGTGTAATATTTAGATATAGGGTTTGTGTTTGGATATGAGTCAGGGTGAATGTTAGTTTTACGTCCAGGACTCAAATTAGAAATTGGCTTATGGCTAGTTATGGATTAGGTTTTGGATTAGGTTGTGGTTTAGGGTTAGAGCAATGGGTCAGTTTTGTTTTAGGGTTAGGGCTTGAATTAGGGCTAGTTTTAGGATTAGCATTAGTGTTAGAGTTAGTGGTAGAATGAAGTTTACGCTTAAGATTAGGGTTAGATTTAGAGTTATGGTTAGATCTAGGGTTAGGACTATGGCTAGGGTTGGGGCTATAGTTAGGTCTAATGTGAGGGTTGTGGTAACGAATAGGGTTACAAATAGAAATAGGGCTAGGGTTTGAGTTAAAGTTCATCTTAGGTCTAGGTTTAGGGGTAGGGTTAAGGTTAGGGTTCAAATAGGGCTAGGATTATCGCTATGATTAGTGTTAGGGTTAGGTCTATGGATATCGCTAGGCTTAGGGTTAGTTTTAGGGGAAGTGATGGGGTTATATAGTTAGGTTCAGTGCTAGGGCGAGAGTTATATTTAGGGATAGGGCTAGGGTGAAGGTTCGGGTTAGGATTAAGTCTATGTTTAAGGCTAGGATTAGGGCAAGGGTTTGTGTTATGCTTAGGGCTAGGATTGGGGCTACGGATAATGTGAGGTCTAGGTTTATGGCTAGGGATAGTGTTAGGGATAGGTTTATGGCTAGGTCTAGTGAAAGGGTTAGGTTTAGTATAGGAGTCAAATATAGATCTAGGTTATTATTAGTGTCAGAGTATTGGTTAGGGTTTTTTTTTGGGGGTAAAGGTTTAAGGTTAGGGCTCAAATTAGCATTAGGTTTAGGGTTAGGTCTACAGTAATGGATAGAGTTAGATTTATAATTCAGGTTAGATTAGAGTAATGTATAGCATTAGTGTTAATGATAGGGTTAGGTTAGGCCTAGGGTTATCATTTTTTTTTACGGTTTAAGTTTAGAGTAATGAATTGGTTTAGTGCTAGTGTTAGAGCTTAGGTTAAAGTTAGGATTAGGGCTAGGTTTTGGTTTACTCCAAGTGTTAGTGTTAGGGTTTGGTTTAGGGCAAGTGTTAGGGATTGAGCTAGGTTTGCTATAGGGTGAGGCTTAGGTTTAGAATCAGGGTTAAGGTTAGGGTTAGGATTAGGGTTAGGGTTATGGCTAGGGTTAGAATTAGGTTTAGGGATGTTTAAGGTAATGGATAAAGTTAGAGCTAGGATTTAGGCTATGGTTACCCTTAGAATTAAGGGTTGGTTTAGGGTTAAGGTTGGAGCTAGGGTTATGTTTAGAGTAAGGGTTAGAGTTTGAGCTAGGGATAGGGCTAGGGAAGGAATTAGGTTTAGGGTCTGTGCTAGGGTTAGGGTTAAGGTTATGCTTAGGTCTAGGTTTAGGGCTTGTATTAGGGCTAGGTTTTGTGTGAGATTTATGGCTATTTTAGGTTTATGGGTTATGTAAGAGCTAGGGTTATGGTTATGTCTAGTTTTTTGGGTTAGGGTTATAGATATGTCTAGTGTTACGTTTAAGTTTTAGATTAGGGTACGGTTTAGAGCTAGGGTTTGTATTAGGGTAAGCATCAGTGTTCGGATTGGCATTGGGTTTATGGTTAGGGCCATAATTAGAACTAGGGTTAGGTCTAGGGTTAGGATTAGCCTTTGTGTTAGGTTAATGGTTATTTTAGTTATGGGCTAGGTTTTTGTTTATTACCAGGGCTAGAGTTATAGCTATATTTAGGATTAAATTTAGGTCTAGTGCTAGTGTTATGGTTAGTTGTAGGTATAGGTTTACTGGTAGGTCTAACATTAAGGTTTGGTTTAGTTTTTAGGTCAGGCTTTGACGTAGGATTAGTGTTATGATCAGAATAAGGCTAAGGCTTAGGCTTCAGGTTAGGGCCAGATATATAATGAGGGCTAGGGTAAGGACTAGTAATAGAGTCAGTGTTTAAGGTAAGCTAAGGATTAGGGTTAGAACAAGGGTGGCATGTGGGTCAGAGTTTGACTTAAGGAAAGAAAAATGTTTTGAGGTAGGGTTTGGGTTAGTGTTAGGGTTAGGGTTAGGATTAGGGTTAAAGCTAGGGTTCAGGCTCAGATTAGTGCTAGGTTTTTTGTTAGAGTGAGGACTGTGGCTAATTAAGAATTATCTTTATGGTTAAGGATAGTTTTCTAGTTAGGATTAGGGATAGGTCTAGTGTTTGAGTTAGGTTTACGGTTATGGTGATGTTTATAGGTAGAGTTAGTTTTAGGTCAGAGTCAGGGTCACTATTAGTTGTAGGGATAGCGTTAGGACTAGATGTAGCATTAGGATTTGTTTTAAGTTAATGGTTAGGATTAGGGCTAAAGCTCAGTTTTTTGTTAGCTATGGCTAGGGTTATGGCTAGTTTTCAAATTAGAATTAGGGTTAGGCTAGTGTTAGGGTGAATTTTAGGTATAGAGGTAGGGTTTAGGACTATGGCTAGGGTTAGGACTAAGGTTAGGGCTAGTGTTAGGGTTAGGCAATAGATAATGTTGGTACTAGGTATAGGTCTAGGGATAGAATTAGGGTTATTCTTGAGGCTAGGATTAGAGTTAGGTTTACAGATAGCAATAAATTAGGGCTAGGATTAGAGCTATGGTTAGTGTTAGTATTAGGCCTAGGTTTAGGTCTAGGGTTAGTATTAGTGATAGTGTTAGGCTTAGGGTTAGAAGAAAGGATGTGTTTATACCTTGGTTCAGAACTAGGGAGAGGGTTGAAATTAGGGTTTGGGCTAGGTTTAGGGTTCGGGTTAGGATTAAGGCTAGTTTTAGGGCTAGGAAGAGGGCTCGATTTTGTATTCGATTTAAGGCAAGAATTAAGCAGAGTGCTAAAGTCAGCTCTAGGGTTATGGTTAGGGAAACTGTTATGGTGAGTTTTATGGCTAGGTCTAGTTTAAGCGTTCTGTTTAGGGTAAGGTAAGGTTTAGAGCTAAGTTTGTTATTAGAGTCAGTGTCTTCCTCAGAGTTTGGGTTAGGTTTTGGTTTAGTTTTAGGGTTCGAATTAGCATTAGGTTTAGGTTTAGGGTTAGGGTTTTAATAATTGATAGGTTTAGGTTTATTGTTCACGTTAAATTTAGGTAAAGATACGGTTAGTGTTAGCGATAGGTTTAGGGTTAGGCCAAAATGGAAAAATGTTAGATTTAGAGTTAGGATTAGGGTTAGTGTTAGTTTTAGCGTAACTGTTAGGGTTTGAGCTAGGATTAGGACTACGGCAAGGGTTACCTTTATGGTTTGGCCTAGGGTTAGGTTTACAGTTAGGGTTAGTGTAGGTTTAAGGTTAGGTCTAGAGTTAAGTTTACAGTTAGGGTTAATATAGGTTTAGGGTTAGGACTAGTGTTATCATAACATTTATACTTAGGGTTAGGGTAATGGGTGGGTTTAGAGCTATGTTTAGAGCTATGTTTGAATTAGTCTTATGTTTCGGATAATAGATAGGTTTAGGGATAGGGTTATGGTTAGGATTAGGTCAAAGGTTAGGGTAGCCTAGGGTTAGGGTTAGGGTTAAGTTTAGGCTAAGTGTTAGGGTTTGAGCTATGATTAGGGCTAGAGTGATGGTTAGGATTAGTGTCAGGTCTAGGCTTAGTATTAGGGTTAACTTTAGGGCTAGGGTTAGCATTAGGGTTATGGTTATGTTTAGGGTAATGGATAGGATTAAAGCTAGATTTGGGCTAGGATTATGGTTAGGATTAAGTCTAAGTTTAGGTTTATGTTTAGGGCCAGTTTTAGGGCTAGCGTTAGGTTTAGGGTAATGGTTATGGCTACGATTAGGGTTAAAACGAGGTGATGGGCTCAGTTTAGGGATAGGTTTTTTGTCAGTTTAGGGCTAGGATTAGGGCTACGGCTAATGTAAGTACTAGAATTATTATTAGGGCTACTTTTATGGTTATGGTTAGGGCTAGTTCTAGTTTTAGGGTTAGGTGTACTTTTAGGGAAATGTTAGAGCTAGGGTTAGTGTAAGGTCAGAGTCAGGCTCAAGGTTAGTTTTAGGGCTGGTTATGACTGGAATTAGGGCTAAGGTTTTGGCTAGGTGTAGGATTAGGTTTTGTTTTAGGTTAAGGGTTAGGCTTAGGGCTATGGCTCAATTTTGTTTTAAGTCTTGAACTAGATTAGGGCTAGTTTTAGTATTAGTGTTATTGCTAGGGCTTTTGTTAGTGTGAGAATTAGGCTTAGGGTTAGGTTTGGACTTATAATTAGTTCTAGGGTTAGAGCTAGAGCTAGTTAGGGCTAAGTTTAGGGCAAGTGTTTGTGATAGGGTTAGATCTAGGAATAGGGCTAGGGCAAGAGTTAGAGTTAGTCTTCATGCTAATGATAGGGTTAGGGCTAAATTAGGGCTAGGATCAGGTCTACAATTAGTGTACTGGTTAAGATTAGAGTTAAAGATAGATTTATATTTGAAGAAAGGGATGGGGATATAGCAAGGTTCAGAACTAGGGCAAGGAATAAAATTAGGAAAAGAGCTAGAATTCGGGTTCGGGTTAGGATCAAGGCTAGGTTTAGGGGTAGGATGAGGGCTTGTGTTTGTGTTAGGGTTATGGCAAAAATTAGGGCTAGGGCTAATATCAGGTCTAGGGTTGTGGTTAGGGATAGTTTTTTTGTAAGATTCATGGCTATGTCTAGTGTCAGAGTTAGGTTTAGGGTGAGGTCCAAGTTTAGAGCCAGGGGTATTGAAATAGGCAGAGTCAGATTTTGGGTTTGGGTTAGGTTAAGGTTTAGGGTTATGGCTCAAAGTATCATTAGGTTTGAGTTAGGGTTAGGGTAATGAATAAGGCCATGTTTAGGCTTCAGTTTATGTTTATGGCTCAGGTTAGGTTTAGGGTAATAGATAGGGTTAGGGTTAGACCTAGGGTTAGCATTAGTTTTTTGGTTATCATTAGGGAAATGGATAGGTTTAGATCTAAGTTTAGGGCAAGGGTTATGTTGAGAATTAGGGCTAGAGTTAAGGTTAGGGTTAGGGTTAAGGCTAGGTTTAGGTTTAGGTTGTGGGTTAGGGTTTGATCTACAGTTAGTGCTAAGGACAGGGTTAGGTTTAGGATTAGGTATAGGGTTAGTATTAGGGATGTCATTAGGGTAAAGGTAATGGACAGTTTTAGATAGAGGGTTAGGGTTAGGTTAGGTTTAGGACTAGGGTTATTGTTAAGTTTAGCATAATTTTTATATTTTGAGCTAGGGTTAGGACTTTGGCAAGGTTTAAGTTTATGGTTAGGTCTAGAGTTAGGTTTAGAGTTAGGTTTAGAGTAGTTTTGTTTTAGGGATAAGGTTATCATGATGTTTATGGTGAGAGATAGGGTAATTAGTGGGATTAGAGGTAAGGTTAATTCTAGTTTTAAGTTTAGCATTAGGGCCAAGTTTAGGGTTAGGGTTAGGTTAGGCTTATCATTTTCTTATGGTTAGATTAAAGGTAAGTGTAAGGGATTGAGTAAGCTTAGGGCTAGGTTGAGGCTTCAGGTAATAATCAGGGCTAAGGATAGAGTTAGCTTTAGGGTTAGGGTTAAGGCTAGGTTTAGCATTAGGTTTAGGGTTTTGTTTAGTTTAATAGAGTAAGAGAGAGAGAGTTTGGGTTTTGGTTACAGTTAAGATTAGGGCAAGGATTGGGGTTAGTGTTTGGGCTAGGGTTATGTTTATGGTAAGGGCTAGGTTTTGAGCTAGTGTTAGTGCTAGGTTTAGGTCGAGGATTAGGTTCAGCCTTAGGTCTAGAGAAAAGATTAGGATAGGTTTAGGGTTATAGTTAAGGTTAGGGCTAGAGTTACATTAGGATTAGGATAAGAGTTAGGGTAATGGATATGGTTAGATGTAGGTTTAGGTTTAGGTTTAGGGTTAGATTTAGTTTTAGGGTTAATTTTAAGGCTATGGTTAAGTTTAGGTTTATGGTACAGGTTAGATTTTAGGGCTATGGTGAGTGTTAATTTTAGGGGTAGGTCTATTGTTAGTTTTCTGGTTAGGGTAAGTGTTACAGTTAGGGTTAAGGATAAGATTATCAGTACAGTTAGTTGTAGGGTTAGGTAAGGTGTTGGTTTAGAGCTAGTTTTAGGGATAGGGTTAAGTTTAGGTTTAGGGCTAGGGTTAGGGTTTAGAATAAGGTATAGGTCTAAGTTTATATTTATGGTAAGGTTAGGCTTTGAATGAGGTTTAAGACTAATGTTAGGGTTAGGTTTAGGGTTAGGTTTAGGGTTAGGTTTAGGGCTAGGGTTAGGGTTGAATTCATGTTTAGGGCTATATTTAGGCCTAGAATTCACTCTATGTTTTGTGTTAGGTTCAGGTATATAGTTAGGGCTATGGGTAATGTAAGAGCTAGGATTATGATTAGGGATAGTTGTAGGGTTAGGATTATGGCTATGTCTAGTGTTAGGTTTAGGTTTTTGGTTAAGGTCAGGTTTAGAGATAGGTTTAGTGTTAAAGGCAGGGTCAGTGTTAAGGGTAGAGTTAGAGTTAAGGTTAAAGCCAGAATTGGGACTAGGTTTATATATAGGGGTAGGGTTAGTCTTTGCATTAAGTTAAGCGTTATTGTTAGGACTAAGACTAGTTTTTTGTTTTTGTCTACAGCTAGAGTTAAGTCTAGATTTAGGATTAGGTTTAGGTCTAGGGCTAGTGATAGGGTCTGGTTTAGGTTTAAGGTTTCTTGTTGGGCTAGTTTTACTGTTTGGTCTAGCATTTGGGTCAGTTTTACACCTAGGTTAGTGTTATGGTCAGAATAAGGTTCAGGGTTAGGGTTAAGGTTTGGAATAGTGTTACAGCTAGAATGAGGACTAGAGATAGAACTATTAATATGCTGAGAGTTTTTTTTTAAAGAGAATGAGAGTGGGAGAGAGTAAGAGAGAGAGAAAGAGAGAGAGAGAAAGAGAGAGAGAGAGAAAAAAAATTTTAATATTTATATTTACTTATTGGCTGACACAACATCTTTGTTTTGTATGTGGTGCTGAGGATGGAACCTGGCTGCACGCACGCCAAGCGAGCGTGCTACCACTTGAGCCACATCCCTAGTCCCATGGTGAGAGTTTTGATTAGGCTAAGGATTAAAGATAGGTCTAGGGTTACCATTAGGGTTAGGGTTTTGCTTAGGGTTAGGGATAGTGTTAGAGCTAGTGTTAGGGGTAGGGTAAGGATTAGGGTTAGGGTTAAAGCTTGGTGTAGGGCTCAGATTAGGTCTAGTTTTTGTTAGTGTTAGGGCTAGGGTTAGGGCAACTGGTAATGGAATAACAAGTGTTACAATTAGGATTACATTTAGGGTTAGGATTAGGGGTAGTTTTAGTGTTAGTGTTAAATTTAAGGTTAGGGTGATATTTAGAGCTAGAGTTATTTTTAGGATAGGAGTCAGCATCAGGTTTAGTTTTAGGGTTAGAATTAGGACTCAAATTTGGGCTATTTTTACTCTTAGGTTTCGGTTTAAAGTTAGACTCATGTTTAGAGCTACGTTGAGTGTTAGGATATTACTCAGGTCAGGGTTAGTTTTAAGGTTAGGGTTAGGAATCGTTTAGGGCCAGGATTAGTTGTGGTAGTAGTTTAGGCTTTGCTTTAAATAAAGGTTCAGCATTAGATCTATTGCTCGGTTTTGTTTTAGTCCAAGGGTTAGGGTTAGGGCTAGTTTTACAATTAGTATTAAAGTTAGTTCTAGTGTTAGTGTCAGGCTTAGACTTAGGGTTAAGGTTACATTTATAATTAGGTTGAGATCTAGGATTAGGCTAGAATTAAAGATAGGGCAAGGGTTAGGGCCAGGATTAGAGTTATGGTAAGGGATAAAGTTAAAACTAGGAATATGGCTAGTGTGAGAGTTAGAGTTAGTGATAGGGCTAAATTTAGAGTTAGGGTTTTGGATAGTGTTAAATTAATGCTAGGATTAGGACCAGGATTAGGACCAGGATTAGTGTTCAGCGTAGGCTTAGTGATAGGGATAGGGTTAGGTTTAAGATTAGGACAAATAATGGCTTTATAGCTAGGTTTAGAAATAGGATGAGGGTTACAGTTAGGGTTACGTTTAGGGTTGGGGTTAGGGTTATGATTAAGGCTAGGTTTAGCGCTAGGATGAGGTTAGTGTTCGTTTTTGATTAAGGGCTAAGATTAGTGCTAGGGCTAATATCAGGTCTAGGTTTATGGTAAAAGACAGATTTTGGGTTAGGCTTGTGGCTATGTATAGTGTAAGGGTTAGGTTTATGGTAAAGGTCAGGTTTAGAGATCAGGGAATTATTAGGATTAGGATTGGCTTAGGTAAGGAGGTAGGTTTATGGCTCAAATTAGCATTAGTGTTAGAGTTAGGGAATAGTTAGAGTTTGTTTTAAGGTTCAGCTTTGGTTTAGCATAATTGATACAGTTAGCGTTTGTGGTAGGGCTAAGGTTAGGGTTTGGTTTAAGGTTAGGGTCATTTTTAGACCTAGGGTTTATGTTATGGTCAGAATTAAGGTCAGGGTTAGGGTAAGGGTTTGTGATTGTGTTAGAATTAGAATGAGATCTATCATTTGGACTATTAATAGGGTTAGGATTTGGTTAGCCTAAAGATTAAAAATAGGTCTAGGGTTACCATTAGGGTTAAGGTTTTGCTCAGGGTAAGGCACAGGGTTAGGGCTAAGGTTAAGTTTATTTTTACTGTTAAAGCTTGGTTTAGGGCTCAGATTAGGGGTAGATTTGTGTGAGGTTTAATGCTAGGGTTAGGACCATGGCTAATATAAGAACTAGGGTTACAATTAGGGTTAAAGGTAGTGGTAGGTCAAGGTTAGGGTTAGGTTTAAGATTAGGTTGATGTTTATAGCTAGGGTTAGTTTTAGGATATCAGTCAGGTCAGGGTTAGTTTTTAGGTTAGTTTTATATGTTATGATTAGGACTTGAATTAGAGCTAGGTTTAGATCTAGGTGTAGTGCTAGGGTTTCGTTTAAGTTAAGGTTATTGTTAGACATGTTGCTTGGTTTTGTTTTAGTGTTATGGTTAGGATTAGGGCTAGTTTTATAATTAGTTTAAGAGTTAGGGCTAGGGTCATGGTTAGTTGTAGGATTAATGCTAGATTTAAGACTCTGATTAGTGCTAGGTTTGTGTTAGGTTTAGGGCAAGAATTAGAGCTTGGAACAATGTCAAGTCTAGGTTTATAGTTACTGATATTTTTAGGGTTAGGTTTATGGCTAGGTCAAATTAAAGTGTTACATTTAGGGAAAGGGTCAGATTAAGAGCTGGGGTATTATTAGAGTCAGTGTCAGGCTTCAGGATTGGGTTAGTTTAAGGTTTAGGGTTAAGGCTCAAATTATCATTAAGGTTAAAATTAGGGTTAGGGTAATGGATTGTGTTAGGTTTAGGTTTAGGTTAGGTTTAAGGTAATGGATATGATTAGGGTTTGTGATAGGTTTAGAATTAGGCCTAGGGTTAGCATTAGGGTTATGGTTATCATTAGGGTAATTTATAGGGTTAGATCTAGGGTTAGGGCTCGGCTTATGGTTAGGATTGGGGCTAGAGTTAGGGTTATGGTCAGGGTGAGGGTGAGGGTCACACTTAAGATTATGTTTAGGGTACAGTACAGGGTTTGAGCTAGTATTTTTGCTATGGCTAAGGTTAATTTAGCATTTTGTCTAGGGTTATAGTCATGGTTAGTGTTACGGTTTGGGCTAGGGTTATCATCAGGGTTAGGGTAATAGGTTTAGACGTCAGGTTAAGGACAGGTTTAGGTTTAGGTTAGCATTAGGTTTAGGTTTAAGATTAGGGTTAGGGTTTGAACTAGCTTAGATTTAGGGTTTGGGTTAGTTTCACTGTTAGTTCTATGATTAGGTTCATGTTTAGGGTTAGGGTAGGTTTATCTTTAGGTCTAGTGTTATCATTAGGTTTAAGTTTAGGTTTAGGGTAATGGGTATGGTTCCAGCTAGGGTTAGGGCTAGGGTTAATGTTAGGATTAGGGCTGGGTTTAGGGTTAGGGTTAGGACTTGGGTTAGTGTTAGGTTTAGGTTAAGTGTAAGGGTTAGGAATTGAGCTAGGTTTAGGGCTATGGCGAGGGTTAGGTTTACATTCTGGCCTGGGTAGAGTTAAGGTTAGATTTAGGGTTAGCATTAGGTTTAAGGTTATATTTCGTGTAATGAATATAGTTGGAGGTTGGGTTTGGGCTATGGTTACAGTTAGGATTAGGGCTAGAATTAGGGTGAGGTTTAGGGTTTGGCTTAGGGTTATGTTTTGGGTAAGTTTTAGCATTTGAGCTAGGCTTATGGCTAGAACGAGGTTAGGGTTAAGGCTAGGTTTAGGGTGAGGGTTACGCTTAGGGTTTTGTTTAGGGCTGTAATTAGGGCTACGTTTTGTGTGAGGTTTAAGGGTAGTGTTAGGTATATGGGTAATGTAAGAGCTAAAGTTATGGTTATGGCTAGACTTAGATTTTGTGTTAGGGTTAGTTTTTGGGTTAGGATAAGGTTTTTAGTTAGGGTTTTTGCTAGGATATGTGTCAGGGTTCACGTTAGGATTAGGTTTAGGGTTAGGTCCAGAATGAGGACTAGGGTTAGGTCTGGGGGTAGAGTTATTGTTTGACTTAGGTTAAGGGTTATTATTAGGTGTAAGGCTAGGGTTATGGCTATATTTAGTATTAGGTTTAGGTCTAGGGCTAGTGTTAATTTAAGGTTTAGTATTAGAATTATTGGTAAAGCTAGTGTTAGGTTTTGGATAAGTTTTAGGGTCAGGTTTAAACATAGGTTTAGTGTTAGGGTCAGAATAAGGGTCAGCTTTTGGGTTAGGGAATGGGTTAAATTTAGAACTAGAATGATAGTTAGGGTTAGGACTAGTAATAGAGTTAGGTTTTGGGATAGGCATAGAATTAGGGTAAGGACTAGTGTAACAATAGGGTGAGGGTTTGACTAAGTATAAAAAATAGGGTTAGAGCTAGGATTAGGACTAGGGATAGGGTTAGGGTAAGGGCCAGATTTTTGGCCTTGGATTCGGCTTTTTTGTTAGGTCAAGGGCTATTGCTAATTTAAGAACTGGCATTACGATTAAGGCTAGTTTTAGGGTTAGGTTTAGGGTGAGGTCTAGTGTTAGGTTTAGGTTTAGGGTTAGGGTGATGTGTATAGCTAGGGTTAGTGTTAAGGTCAGAGTCAGAGTTAGAATTAACTCTAGGGTTAGGGCTAGGACTCTAATTAGTCTAGGGTTAGTGCTAGATCTAGTGTTAGGTTTTGATTTATGTTAAGGATTAGGGTCAGTTTTGTTTGATGGCTAGGACTAAGTTTAGTGCTAGTTTTCAAGTTAGCTTTAGGGTTAGAGCTAGTGTTAGGGTGTGGTTTTGGCTTAGGATTAGTGTTAGATTTAGTGTTAGATCTAGGTTTAGGGCTAAAGTGAAGGTTAGGGCTAGGGTTAGGGCTTGGTTTTGAGTTACCATAAGGGATAGGGTTTGAACTTTGATAGGGCTAGGGTGAGAGTTAGAGTTAATCTTTGTGTTAGGGTTAGATTTAGGGTTACAATCAGGGCTTAATTGGGGATAGCATTAGATATAGGGTTAATATTAAGTCTGAACCTAGGTTTATGCATATGGTTATGATTATTGTTGTGTTTAGGTATGATGTTATAGTTAGCTTTAGAACTAGTGCGAGGATTAAAATTATTGTTAGGTCTATGGTTAGGGTTAGGTTTAAGATTAAGGCTAATATTAGGGCTAAAATTAGGACTAGAGTTTGTTTTAGGGTTAGGGCTTCATTAGGGCTAGGGCTAATGTCAGGTCTTGGGTTATGATTAGAGATAGTTTTAGGGTTAAGATTATTAGGGTTAGGATTAGGTTTATGGATGTGGTTACATTTAGGGTTCAGGTTTGGTTTAGTTTAATATATAGGTTTAGGGTTAGGAATAGGTTTAGGGTTTTTCTAGTTTTAGAAATTGGTTTATGATGAGGATTAGGGTAATGGAGAGGGTTTGGGGTAATGGGTAGTTTTATGGTTAGAATTAAGGCTAGAATTAAGTTTTGGGTTATGGCAAGGGTAAGGGCTAGGGTTAGGATTAGGTTTAGGGTACGGTTTAGGGCTAGAAATAGGGTTATGATTTGAGTTTAAGGTAGTGTTAGGGCTCTGATTAGGAATAAGTCGTGGATTAGGTTAGGGCTAAGTTTAGGGTTACAGCTAATGTAAGAACTAGGGTTATAATTAGAACTAGTTTTAGGGTTATGGTCAGTGCTAGGTCTAGGGTTAGGGTTAGGTTCAGCTTTTGAATGATGTTTTGCACTAGGGTTTGTGTTATGGTCAGAGTCAGAGTCAGGGTTTATTTCAGTTTAGGGATAGGTCACGAATTAGATCTAGGTTTTGGGCTAGGTGTAGGCTTAGGGTTTGGTTTATGTTAAAGATTAGGGTTAGGGCTATGGCTCAAAATATTTGTAGGGTTAGACCTAGGTTACGTCTAATTTTTGGATTAGCATTAGTGTTATGGCTTGTGCTAGTGAGAGGTTTAGTTTAGGGTTAGGGTTAGATTTAGATTTAGTTTTAGATATAGGATTAGGGCTAGGCCTAGGGTTAGGGCTAATGTAATGTCAAGTGATAGGATTATGGTAAGGAATATTGTCAGAGCTAAAAATAGGACTAGGGCGAGAGTTACAGTTAGTCTTAGGGCTAGGGTTAGGTTAGGTTTAGGGCTAAATTAGGGCTAGAATTAGGTCTAGTGTTTGTTTAGGGTTAGGCCTTGTTATAGGCTTAGGTTTAGGTTTAGGAATACGGTTAGTTTTAGGGGAAAAGATGGGGTTAGAGCTAGTTTTAGGGCTAGGTTGATAATTAGAATTTTGGTTAGGCCTGGGTTATGGTTTGGTTTAGTAATAAGGAAAGGTTTAGGGCTAGGATGAGAGCTAAGTGTTGTTTTAAAGTAGGGCAAGAATTAGTGCTAAGGCTTGTGTCAGGTCTACGCTTACATTAGGGATAGATTGAGGTTTAGATTTATGGCTAGGTCTAGAGTTAGGGTTAGGTATTGGATAAGGGTCAGGTTTAGAGCTAAGGGTATTATTAGGGTTAGAATCAAGTTTCGTGTTTGGTTTAGGTTAGGATTTAGGTTTAGAGCTTGAATTAGCATTAAGGTTTGTTTAGGGTAATGATACGTTTAGTTTTAGGGCTCATGTTAGGTGTAGGGTAATTGATAGGATTAGAGATAACAAAAGGGTTAGGGTTAGGCTTATGGTTAGGGTTAGGGTTGTGATTATAGTAATAAATAGGTTTAGGGCTAGGGTTATGGTTAATATTAGAGCTAGAGTTAGGATTAGGCCTTTTGTTAGGGTTAGGTTAAGGATTAAGATATGGTTTAGAGTTTGAGCTAGGGTTAGCACTAGAGCAAGGGTTAGGTTTAGGATTACATCTAGGTTATAGTTATGGTAAGGGTAATAGTTAGTGTTAAGTTTAGGGCTAGGGTTATCATTAGGCTTAGGGTATTAGATAGGGTTTGATGTTGTGTTTGGGATATGGTTAAGGTTAGTTTTCAGTTTAAAGTTAGGGTTAGGGATGGGTTTTAGTTTAAAGTTAGGGTTAGGGATGGGTTTAGAGTAATGGTTAGGGATTGAGTCAGGGTTAGCTCTATGACAGGGGTTAGGTTTGTGGTTATGTCGTGGGTTAGGGTCAGTGTAGATTTAGGTTAAGGGCTTCGGTAATCATCAGGATTAGGCTTAGGGTTAGGATAATGGGTAGGTTTAGAGCTGGGGTTAGGGATAGGGTTATCATTAAGTTTAGGGTTTGAGTTAGGGTAAAATGTAGGTTTATATCTAGGTTTAGGGATAGGGTTAAGGTTAGTTTTGGGGCTAGGGTTAAGGTTAGGTTTAGGTTTAGATCATGGTTTAGTGTTAGTGCTAGGTTATGTTTAAGGGTTAGGAATTGAGCTAGTGTTTGTACTAGGATGAGGACTAGGTTTAGGGTTATGGCTAATGTAAAAACTAAGGTTACATTTACTGCTAGTTTTAGGGTTAGTATTACGTCTAGGTTTAGTGTTTGGTTAGGTTTATGTTTAGAGTAATGGATAGATTAGGGTGAGCGAATGTGTTAGGGTTAGGTAGAGGATTAGCATTAGGATTAGGGTTAGGGTTATGTTAATGGATAAGGTTAGAACTAGGGTTAAGACTAGGGTTATGGTAAGTGTGAGTGTTAGGGTTAGTGTTAAGTATTGGGTTAGTTCAAAGATTATAGTTAGGGTAAGGTTTAGGGTAAGGGTTGGGACTTGGATTAGATTTAGATTTAGGGTTAAAGCTAGGGTTTGGGTTCACATTAGGGCTAGATTTTGGGTTATCTTAGGGGTAGTGTTAGGGATACAGCTAATGTAAAAACTAGGGTTATGATTAGGGCTAATTTTAGAGTTACGGTTAGGGCTAAGCCTAGTTTTATGGTTAGGTTAATTTCAGGGTGATGTTTTGAGCTAGGGTTACTGTTAGGTTCAGAGTCATGGTCAGGGTTAGTTTTAGGCTTGGGGATAGGACTCAAAATAGGGGTAGGCTTAGGTCTAGATGTAGGGTTAGAATTTGCTTTAGGTTTAGGTTTAGGGTTAATGCTATGGCTCATTATGTTTTAGGGCTAAGGCTACAGTTAAGTGTAATTTTACAATTAATGTTAGTGTTATTCCTAGTGATAAGGTGAGTTTTGGTTAGGGGTACATTTAGAGTTATTGTTAATTCTAGGGTTAGGGCTATGGATAGGGTTAGGGCTAAGGTTAGGTCTTGTGTTTGGGTTATGGTAAGCGATAGTGTTAGAACTAAGTAAAGAGGTAGTGCTATAGTTAGAGTTAGTCTTAAGGCTAGGGTTAGGGTTTATTTAGGGCTAAATTAGGGCTAGGAATATGTCTAGGATTGGTGTTAGGTTTAGGCCTAGGGTTAGGACTATATTTTGGATTAGGTTTAGGGTTGGATTTAGGGAAAGTGATAGGGTTATAGCTAGGTTTAGTGCTAGGACAATGATTAAAATTAGGTTTAGGCCTAGGGTTAGGTTTGTGTTAGGATTAAGGCTAGATTTGGTGTTAAGATGAGGGCGAGGGTTTGTGTTAGGGTTAGGGCAAGTTTTAGTGATAGAGATAATTTCAGGTTTAGGGTTACAGCTAGGGATAGTTATAGGGTTGGGTTCATCCCTACGTCTAATGTTAGGTTTAGGGTAAGGGTCAGGTTAAGGGTAAGGTGTATTTTTAGGGTCATAGTCAGGTTTCGGGTTTGTGTTTGGTTAATTATTAGGGTTAGGACTCAAATTAGTGTTAGGGTTAGAATTAGTTAGTGTTCGGTTTATGGATTGTTTTAGGTTTAGGATTCAGGTAAATATTAAGGTAATTGGTAGGCTTAGGGTTAATGATAAAGTTAGGGTTTGGCCTAGGGTTAGTATTTGAGTTAGGGTTATTGTTAGGGTAATGATTCGCATTAGAGCTAGTGTTAGGGCTAGGGTTTTGAATAGGATTAGGGCTAGAGTTAGGTTTATGATTAGGGCTCAGGCTAGGGTTAGGTTTTCGGCTAGCTTTACGGTAGAGATTAGGTTTTGAGCTAGGGTTAATGCTAGCGTGAGGGTTCGGTTTAGGATTATTTGTAGGGTTATATTTATGGTTAACTTTAGGGATATTGTTAGGGTAAGGGGTAAGATTATCATTAGAGTTAGGGTAATGGATACGCTAGATGTCAGGTTAGGGTTAGGGGTAGTGTTAGGTTTAGGGTTAGTGTTAGAGTAAGGGTTAGAGTTTTATCTAGGGTTAAGGCTACAATGAGGGTTAGGTTTAGGGTTAGGTCTAGGATTAGGATTACAATTAGGATTAGAGCTAGGGTTATTATTAGGGTTAAGTTTCAGTTTAGAGTAATGGATAATTTTAGAGATATTATTAGGGCTAGTGTTAACATTATGATTAGGGCTAGGATTAAGATTAGGTTTAGGGATAGGGCTAGGTTCATGTTTAGGGTTCGGTTTTGGGTTTTATCTAGGGTTAGGTTGAGAGTGAGGGTTAGGGTTAACGTAAGTATTAGGATTAGAATAAGAGATAGAGTTAGGTTAGGCTTAGGCTTACGCTTTGGGCTAGATTCAGGCCTAGGATTAGGGCTAGGTTTTGTGTTAGGTTTATAGCTAGTTTTAGTACTATGGTAATGTAAGGGTTATGTCTACGGTTATGACTAGGTCTAGTGTTAAGTGTAGCTTTCAATTAGGGTCAGTTTTATAGCTATGGTTAGTGTTACTTTCAGGGTCTGTGTTTGGATTTGGGTTAGGTGAGGGCTAGAGCCAGAATTAGGATAGGTTATATCTAGAGGTAAGGTTAATGTTTGACTTAGGTTAATGGTTATCATTAAAGCTAGGGCTAGGTTTTTGTTTAGGTCTTCGTTAAAGATATTGCTGGATTTAAGATTAGGTTTAATCTAACGCTAGTGTTAGGGTTAGGTTTACATATAGGGTTATTGGTAGGGCTAATGTTTGGGTTTGGTTTAGGTTCAGGGTCAGAATAAGGGTCAGGGTTTTGGTTAGGATTTGGGTTATTGTCGTAGCAAGAATGAGGGCTAGATTTAGGACTAGTAGTATGGTTAGAGTTTGGGTTAGACTTTGGATTAGTTTTAGGACTAAGTAAAGCATTAGGGTTGGGGTTTGGCTAGAGTTAAGGATAAGGTTAGAGCTAGGGTTAGAGCTAGGGTTTGGGTTAGGTTTGGGGCTAGTGTTAGCGTTAGGGTTAGGGTGAAAACTAGATTTAGGTCTCAGATTTGGGCTAGGTTTTGGTTAGCATTAGGTTTAATGTTACAGCTATTGTATAATCTAGGGTTATGATTAAAATTAGGGTTAGGACTAGGTCTAGTGTTAGAGTAAGGTTTAGGTTCACGGTGATGTTTAGAGGTAAGGGTTAGTGTTAATGTCAGAGACAGGTTCAGGGGTAGTTTTACGATTAAGATTAGGACTCGAATTAAGCCTAGGCTTATGGCTAGATGTAAGGTTAGAGTTTGGTTGAGGTAAAAGTTTAGGGTTAGTGTTATGGCTCAGTTTTGTTTTAGGGCTAAGCCTATGATTAGGGCTAGTTTAAAAATTAGCATTAGGGTTAGGGCTAGTACTACAGTTAGGTTAAGGTGTAGAATTAGGGTCAGATTTAGAGTTAGGTTTATATCTAGTGTTAGGGCAAGATGTAAGGTTAGGGCTAGGGTTATTCCAGGCTTAGGGCTAGGAATAAGTTTACAGTAAGTGATATGGTTAGAATTTGGGCTAGGGATAGGGTGAGAGTTATAGTTAGTCCTAAAGCTAGGTTTAGGGTTAGGTTTAGAATTAAGGCTAGGGTTAGTGTTAGGGTTAGCCTAGGGTTAAGGTTAGGGCTAGGGTTAGTGTTAGGGTTAGGGTTTGGGTTTGGTTTAGGGTAAGCTTTGGGGTTATAACTAGGTTTAGGGCTAGGGAAAGGGTTAGAATTAGGGTTAGGTTATGATTAAGTCTAGCTTTTGGACTAGGATGAGAGCTAGTTTTCATATTAGGGTTAGGGCTGGGATTAAGGCTAGGGTAATGTCGGGTCTAGGGTTCCAGTTATGGATAGTTTTCAGGTTGTGTTTATGGTTAGATCTAGTGTAAGGGTTAGATATAGGGTAAGAGTCAAGTTTACAGATATCTGTAATATTAGGGTGTAGTGTATGGCTTAAGGTTTTATTTAGTTTAGGTTTTAGGTTTAGGGCTCGAATTAGCTTTAGGATTAGAGTTAGGGCTAGTATAATAAATAGGCTTAGGATTAGGGTTCAGGTTAGTTTTTAGGGTAATGGATAGGTTTAGGAATTGTGATAGGTTTAGGGTTAAGCGTAGGGTTTTAATTAGGTTTTGGATTATGTATAGCGTAATGAATTCAATTAGAGTTAGGGTTAAGGCTAGGTTTATGGTTAGGATTAGAGCTAGGGTTATTGTAGTGGATATAATTAGAGTTATGCTTAGGGCTATGGTTAAGGTTAGGATTAGGGCTAGTGTTAGTTTAGGTTTTGGGATAGGGCTGGGGTTTTGTTAAGGGTAATGGTTATGCTTTGAGCTAGGGTTAGGCCCAAAGCAAGCCTTAGGGTTAGGGTTAGGGCTAGGGTTAGGTTAAGGATTACAATAAGGGCTACGTTCAGGTCTAGGATTAGGGCTAGGTTTTATGTTAGTTTTGGCCTTGGGTTAGGGCTATGGGTAATATAAGAGCTAGGGTTATGTTTAGGACTAGTTTTAGGATTAGGTTTAGGGCTAGGTCTAGTGTTAGGATTAGGTTTTTGTTTGGGGTGAGCTTCGGATTTAGGATTATGTTAGGGTCAGAGCAGTGTTAAGGTTAGAGTTAGTGTTGGTTTTAGTGATGGATTTAGGAATAGGGTTAGGTTTGGGGTAGGGTTAGAGTTTGGGTTAGGTTAAGGATTATTGTTAGGGCTAGGGCTAAGTTGTTGTTCTAGGGCTAGAGATATGGCTAAATTTAGGATTAGATTTAGGACTAGGGCTAGTGTTAGGTTCAGGTTAAAGTATAGGATTACCAGTTTAAGTTTAAGTATAGGATTAGGGTTTGGTTTTAGGTTAGGGTTAGGTTTAAACCTATGATTAGTGTTAGGGTCAGAGTAAGAGTCAGGGTTAGGGTTTGAGTTTGGTTTAGGGTTAGAACTATAACGAAGGTTAGAGTTAATCCTAGTAACAGGGTTAGGGTTTGGGTTAGGCTATGGATTAGGGTTAGGACTAGGGTTAGCATTAGTTTTAGGGTTTAGCTTAAGGTAATGGATAATATAAGATCTAGGATTAGAGCTATGGTTAGGGTATGGGTTAGGGCTAGTTTTAGGGCTAGTGTTAAAAATAGGGTTATTGCTCAGAATAGGGCCAGGTTTGGGGTTAGTTTTGGTTTAGTGTTAGGCCTACAAATAATGTATGAACCAGGGTAAAGATTAGGGCTACTTTCTGGGTCAGTGTTATGGCTAGGTCTAGTTTAGGGTTAGGGTTCACGTTAGCATTATGTTTAGAGCTACGGCTAGTGTTAGGGTCAGGGCGAGTTTTCAGGTTATAGTTAGGGTTAGGGTTAAACCCAGAATTATCACTTGAGTTGGGTCTAGGAGTAGGGTTCTTGTTTGTATTAGGTTAAGTTCTATCATTAGGGCTAGGACTAGGTTTTTGTTAAGGTATAGGGCTAGAGATATCTCTAGATTTAGGATTAGGTTTAGATCTAGAGCTAGTGTTTGAGTTATGTTTTAGAATAGGTTTCTTTCTAGTGCTAGTTTTGGGGTTCAGTATAGGGTTAGGGTCAGGTTTAGACCTATGGTTTCCATTAGGTTTGAGTTATGGTTAGAGCTAGAATGAGGGCTAGGGTTAGCACAAGTAATAGGGTTAGGGTTTGGGCTAAGAATTAGGATTAGGCCTACGGTTATCATCATGTTAGAGTTAGCTTAGGTTAAGTGATAGGATTAAGTTAGGGTTATGGCTATGTTTAGGGTTAGTGTTAGTGCTAGTGTTGGCTTTAAGTTTACTGTTAAACCTAGGGTTAGGTTATGCATTAAGGCTAGGTTTTGGTTAGAGTTAGGGCTATGTTTAGAGTTATGGCTAATGTATGGACTAGGGTTTCGATTTGGGCTAGTTATAGGATTAGGGTTAGGACTAGGTCTAGTGGTATGATTAGGTATAACATTAGGTTGATGTTTAGAGCTAGGGTTACTGTTAGGGTCAAATCGAAGGTCAGAGTAGTTTTAGGGTTAATGTTTGGACTCGAATTAGGGCTAGGTTTAGGGATAAGTGTAGGGTTAGGTTTTAGTTTAGGTTAAGTTTTAAAGTTAGGGCTATGGCCCGGTTATGTTTTAGGACTAGGGCTATGGTTAGGGCTAGTTTTAGGCTTAGAATTAGATTAAGGGCTTGTGTTAGATTTAGATTTAGGCTTAGGGTTAAAATTAGATTTCAATTTAGGATGAGGTCTAGGACTAAGAATAGGGCTACTCGTAGGTCTTTATTTATGGCTAGAATTAGGGTTCTGGTAAGGGATAGGGTTAGAACTAGGAATAGGGCTAGGGTGAGAGTGAGAGTTAGTCATAAGGCTAAGCTTAGTGTTTGGTTAGGTATAGGGCTTAATTAGGGCTAGGAATAAGGCTAGGTTTATGGTTATGTTTAGTCCTATGTTTAGTTTTAGGTTTAGGGTTGGGTTTAGTGTAAGCGTTGGAGTTAGAGCTTGGGATAAGGCAAGGGTGCAGGTTAGAATTAGTGTTCGGGCTAGGGTTTCATTAGAGTTTTGATTAAGGCTAGGTTTAGGTTTAGGATGAGGGCTAGGGTTTGTGTTAGGTTTAGGGCTAGGATTAGTTTTAGGGTGTATGTCAGGTCTAGGGTTTTGTTTAGGGATAATTTTAGGTTTACATTTATGGCTATAATGAGTGTAACTGTTAGGTTTAGGGAAAGGATCATATTTAGAGCTAGGTGTATTATTAGGGTCATGGTCAGGTTTAGGATTTTGTTTAGGTTAGGGTTGAGAGTTAGGTCTCAAATTAGCATCAAGGTTTTTGTTAGGGTAATGATAGGGTTTGGTTTAGGGTTCAGGTTCGATTTAGCATAATGCATAGGGTTACGGTTTGGGATAGGGTTAGAATTAAGCATGGAGTTAACATTATAATTAGGGTTATGCTTAGGGTAATTGATAGGTTTAGAGATAAATTTAGAAATAGGGTAATTAATAAGATTAGGGCTAGGGTTAGGCTTATGGTTATGGGTTTGGTTTGTGTTAAGTTTAGGGCTAGAATTATGGCTAGTGCAAATGTCAGGTCTAGGGTTATGGTTAGGGTTAGTTTTGTGGTTAAGTTTATGGCTGGGTCTAATATAAAGGTTATGTTTAGGGGTAGGATCAAGGTTAGAGCTAGGTATATTATCATGGGAAGGGTCATAGTAAGGATTGTTTTAGGATAAGTTTTAGGTTTAGGGCTCAAAATAACATTAGGGTTAGGGTTAGGGTAATGATAGTGTTAGGTTTAGGGTTTAGGTTAGGTTTAGGTTACTAAAATAGGTTAGGTTTAGGGATAAGTTTAGGGTTAGGCCTAGGGTTACCATTAGAGTTATGGTTATGGTTAGGGTAATGGTTAGGATTAGAGCTATTGATGCGACTAAGGAAATGGTTAGAACTCTGGCTAGTGTTAGGGTAAGGTTAAGGGCTAGGTTCTGGGTTATTTTTAGGTTTAGTGTTAGGGTTAAATCTAGGGTTAAGTTTCGGATAAGTGTTGGTTTGGGGTTTAGTTAGGGCTAAGGTTAGGGCTATGGCTAATGTATGAGCTAGTGTTACAATTAGTGCTAGTTTTAGGGTTAGGGTGAAGGTTAGGGTTAGGGCTAGGTCTAGTATTATGCTTAGGTTTAAGTTTAGAGTGATGTTTAGAGCAAGGGTTATTGTTAGGGTCACTGTCAGAGTCAGGGTTAGTATTAGGGTTTTGGTTAGAACTCGAATTAGGGCTATAGTTTGTACTAGGTGTACAGTTAGGGTTTGGTTTAGGTTAAGGTTTAGGGATATAGGTTGGTTTTGCATTAGGGCTAGGGCTACAGTTACGGCTTGATTGTGGATTAGCATCAGCATTAGGGCTAGTGTTAGTTTGAGGTTCAGGCTTAGATTTAGGTTTAGATTTAGAGTTAGGGTTAGATCTAGGTTTAGGGCTAGGGCTAGGGCTAGGGTTAGGTTGAGGGTAATTGTTATGGTAATGAATATGATTAGAACTAGGGATATGGCTAGGGTGAGAATTAAAGTTAGTCTTACTAGTTGTTGTAGGGTTAGAGTTAGGTTTAGGGCTAATTTAGGGCTAGGATTAGGGCTAGAGTTAGTGTTAGGGTTAGGGCTACATTAGGGCTAGTATTAAGGCTAGGGTTAGTGTTGGGATTAGACCAAAAGGTTGGGCTAGAGTTAGGGTTAGCATTGGTGTTAAGGTTAAGTTTTGGGGAATTGGTGGGTTATAGCTAGCTTTAGGGCTAGAGTAAGGGTTAGAATTAGAATTAGACTTAGTGTTATGGTTCAGTTTAGGGTTAAGGCTAGGTTTAGGCTGAGTTACGGGCTAGGGTTTCTGCTAGGGTAATGGCTAGGACTGAGTCTAGGGCTAATATCAGTTCTAGTATAAATGGTAATGATAGTTTCAGGTTTAGGTTATGACTAGGTCTAGTGTAAGAGTTAGGTTTAGGTTAAAGGTCAGCTTTAGGTCTAGGGATATTTTCAGGGTCAGGGTCAGGATTAGCATTTGATTTAGCTAAAGGTTTAGGGTTAGGGCTTTAATTAGATTAAAGTTAGGGTTTGGGTTAGCATAATGGATAGGGTTTAGTTTTGGTTTCAGTTGAAGTTAGGGTAATGGATGGGTTAGGTTTAGCAATCAGGTTAGCATTAGCATTAGGGTTGAGGTTATGTTTAGTTTAATGGATAGGTTTATAGGTAGGGTTAGGGCTAGGTTATGGTTTAGAATAAGTCTAGAATTAGGGGTTAGTTTAGAGCTAGGGCTAGGGTGTGATTTCGGGTAAGTTTAAGGGTTAGGGTAAGTATTTGGTTTAGGGCTAGAGTTATGGTTAGGTTAAGTAAGGGTTAGTGTTTGAGCTAGGGTTAGAGCTAGGGTGAGGATTAGGCTTGGGTTTAGGTCTAGGTTTACATTTATGGTTAGAGTTAAGTTTACTCTTAGGGATAGAGTTTAAATTATGTTTAGAGTTAGGGTTAGGGTAATGGATATGGTTAGAGCTAAAGTTCAGACTAGGTTTAACGTTAGGTTTAGGGCTAGTTTTAGGGTTAGGGTTTAGGATAGAGCAAGGGTAATGTTTAGTGTAAAGGTTAGGCTTTGAGCTAGGGTTAGGTCTAAGGCGAGGCTTACGTTAGCATTAGGTTTAGGGCTAGGGTTAGGCTGAGAGTTATGCTTAGAGCTAAGTTTAGACCTACGATTAGGGCTACGTTTTGTGTTAGATTTTGTGTTAGGTTCAGGACAATTCATAATGAAAAAACAAGGGTTATGTTTAGGGCTATTTTTAGCATTAGGGTTATGGCTAGGTCTAAAGTTAGGTCTATGTTTTGGGTTAGTGTCAAGTTTAAAGCTAGGTTTAATGTTAGAATCAGGGTCAGTTTGGGGGATAGGGTTAAGTTTAGGGTTAGATAAAGAATCAGGACAAGGTTTAGGTCTAGGGGTAGGGTCAGTGTTCAGTTTAGGTTAAGGGTTATTGTTAGGGCTAGTGCTAGGTTTTATGTTTAGGTATAGGACTAGAGTTATAGCTATATTTAGGATTAGCTTTGAGTCTAGGTCTAGTGTTAGGCTTAGGTATAGGTAATGGGTTACCAGTAGGGCTAGTGTTAGAATTTTGTTTAGGGATAGGGTCAGGTTTAGACCTAGGGTTACTCTTAGGGTCAGTTGCGGGTGAGAATAAGATTTAGAGGTAGAATGAGGGCTAGCGTTAAGACTAGTAATATGGTTATAGTTAATTATTGGTTAGAACTAGGGTTAGCATTTGGGTTAGGGTTTACCTTAGTTTAAGGAATAGGGTTAGAATTAGGCTTAGGGCTAGTGTTAGGGTTAGGGTTTTGGCTAGTATGGGGTTAAAGCTAGCCTTAGGGCTTGGATTAGGGGTAGAATTTGTGTTAGGTTTAGTGCTACAGTTAGGACAATAACTAATGTATGAACTAGGGTTATGATTAAAGCTAGTTTTAGGGTTAGGTTAAGGCTAAATATAGTGTTAGGGTTAATTTAAGGTTAGGGTGATTTTAGAGCTAGGATTAGTGTTGGGATCAGTGTTAAGGTCAGGGTTAGTGTTAGAGTTAATTTTAGGTCTACTTGTAGGGTTCGGGTTTGATTCAGGTTAAGGTTTATAAATGGGGCTATAGCTTGGTTTTGATTTATGTTTAGGGCTAGGTATAGGGCAAGTTTTAGGATTAGCATTATTGTTAGGGGTAGTGTTAGCGTTTGCTTTAGGCTTATTGTTATAGTTAAATTTAGAGTTAGGTTTAGATTTAGACTTAGGCTTAGACAGAGGATTAGGATTAAGGGTAAGGATAGAACTAGGGCTAGGGCTAGGGCAAGATTTAGAGTTAGTCTTATGGCTCAGTTTAGGGTTAGGATAGGCTTAAATAAAGGCTAGAATTAGCACTAGGCTTTGTTTTAGGCCTAGGTTTAGGGTGAGAGTTAGTGTTAGGTTTCAGGTTATGATTAGTTTTGGGGTCCAGGATGAGGTTATAGGTAGATTTAGGGCTAGGACATAGAATAGAATTAGGGTTAGGTTTCAGGTTATTGTTCGGGTTAGGATTAAGTCTAGGTTTAGAGCTAGGATTAAGACTAGGGCTAATTTCAGGTCTAGTTTTATGGTAAAAATAGTTTAAGGTTACATATATAGCTACGTCTAGTGTAAGGTTTAGGTTTAGGTTTAGGGTCAGGTTTAATTCCAAGGGTACTATTAGAGTCAGGGTCAGGATTAGTGTTTTGGATAGGTTAATACTTATTATTAGGGCTCGAATTAGCATTAGAGGTAAGATTAGGGTAAAGATCGTGTTAGGTTTAGGTTTCAGGTTAGGTTTAGGGTAATGGATAGGGTTAGGATTAGGGATACTGTTAAATTTAGGCCCAGATTTAGCATTAGGGTTAGGGTTATGGTTAGGGTAATGCATAGGGTTAGAGATAGGAGTACAGCTAGGGTCAATGTTATGATTATTGATAGGGTTAGGCTTAGGGTTAGGGTTAGGTTTAAATCTAGGTTTATGGGTAGTGTTAAAGTTATGATTAGTGATAGGGTTAGGTTTCGTGGTAAATCTAGGGATAATGCTCAGAATAAGGCTAGGTTTTGGGTTAAATTAAAGCTAGGTTTAGGGTTATGCCTAATGTAAGTACCAGGGTTGTGATTAGGGCTAATTTTAGGATTAGAGTTAGGGCTAGGTTTATTGTTAGGTTTAGGTATAGGGTAGGGTGATGTTTAGAGCTAGGGTTAGTGTTAAGGTCAGAGTCAGGGTCAGGGTTAGTTTTAAGTTTTGGCTTAAAACTCAAATAAGGGCTAGAGTTATGGCTAAGTGTAGGGTTAGGGCTTAGTTTATATTAAGGGTTAGGATTAGGTATGGCTTGGTTTTGTTTTAGGGATTGGGTTAGTGCTAGTTTTAGGATTAGCCTTAGGGTTAGGGCTAGTGTTAGGTTTAGGCTAATGTTTAGGGTTAGATTTAGAGTTAGGATTTGTTTTAGGGTTACTACTATGGCTATGAATAGGGCTGGTTTTTGACCTATGGTTTGGGCTAGGATTAGGGTTCCAGTTAATATAGGGTTAGAACTAGGGTTATGACTAAAGTGAGACTTAGAGTTAGTTTTTGGACTAGAGTTAGGGTTAAGTTTAGGGATAGTGCTAAATTATATCTAAGATTAGGGCTATGGTTAGTGTTAGGGTTAGGCCTAGGTTTTTGGTTAGGGTTACTATTTAGGCTATGTTTAGGGCTAGGATAAGGGCTAGGGAGTGTTAGTGTTAGCTCTAGTATCATGGCTAAGACAATATCAGATCTAGGGTGATGCTTATGAACAGTTTTAGGTCTAGTTTTATGGCTAGGTCTAGTTAAGTGTTAGGTATAGCGTAAGAGTTAGGTTTAGAGCTAGGGGAATTATTAGGGTCAGTGTCAGTGTTAGGGTTTGTTTTAGGTTTGAGTTTAGCGTTAGGGCTTGAATTAGCATTAGGGTTAGTGTTAGAGTAATGATTAGATTAGGTCTAGGGTTCAGGGTAGGTTTAGGGTAATTGATAAGTTTGGGGATATTGATATGTTTAGGGTTAGGCCTAGGGTTAGAATTCGGGTAAGTGTAATGATAGAGTTAGACTTAAGGTTAGGGCTAGGGTTATGGTTAGGATTATGTCTTGATTTAGGGTTATGGTGAGAGTTAGATCTAGGGTTAGTTTAGGGTTATGTTTACTGTAAGGGTTAGGATCTGAGCTATGGTTTGCTCTAGGTTTTGAGTTAGGTTTAGGATTAGGACTAGCGATAGGATTACTGTACTTTTTCACTTAGGGTTAGGGTTATGACTAAACTGAGGATTAGTGGTAGTGTTAGTAAAAGGGTCAGGATTAGTGTTAGGTTTTGTATTGGGTTAAATCTAGAATGAGGGCAAAGTTAAGTGCTATCAATAGGCAAAGTTAACTGCTATTAATAGGGTTAGTGTTTTGGTTAGCCTAAGGATTTGGTTAGGTCTAGGGTTACCCTTTGGTTTAGGGTTTTGCTTAGGTAAGGAATTGGTTTAGAGCTAAGGTTATGGCTATGGTTATCATTAGACTTAGGGATAAAGCTAGGTTTAGGGCTCAGATTAGACCTAGGTCTTGTGTTAATGTTAGGGCTAGAGTTAGGTAAAAGGCTAATGTAAGAACTAGGGTTATCATTAGGGTTAGTTTTAGTGTTAGACTATGGGTTAGGTTTAGTGTTAGAATTACATTAAGATTAGGGTGATATTTATAGCTAGGGTTAGTGGTAGGATAGGAGTCATGGTCAGGCTTAATTTTAGGGTTAGAGTTAAGACTCGAATTAGGGCTATTGTTACTGTTAAAATTCATTTTAAGGTGAGCGTGGTGTTTAGAGCTAGGGTGAGTTTTAGGATATGAGTCAGGGTCAGGGTTGGTTTTAAAGTTAGGGTTAGGACTAGAATTAGGGCTAGGGTTAGGTCTAGATGTAATGTTTGGATTTGGTTTAAGTTAAGGTTAGGATTAGGGCTCATAATCAGTTTTGTTTTAGTTCTAGGGTTAGGGTTTGACCTAGTGTTAGTGTTAGGCTTAGTCTTAGAGTTAGGGTTAAATTTGGAATTAGGGTTAGATCTAGGGCTAGGGCTAGAACTAAGGATATGGCAAGGATTATGGCTAGTTTTAGTTTTTATGGTAAGGGATAGGGTTAGAAACAGGGATAGTGCTGGGGTGAGAGTTAGTCTTAGGGCCAGGGTTAGGGTTAGGTTTAGAAATAGGGCTAAATTAGGATTAGGATTAAGGTTAGGTTTAGTGTTAGGTTTAAGCCTAGGTTTAGGGTTAGCGTTAGGGTTATTTTGAGGGTTAGAGTTTAAAGTTAGAGTTTAAAGTCTGGGTTTAGAGTTAGGACAAATTTTTTGGTAAGGGATGTTTTTTATAGCTAGGTTTAGAAATAGGGTGAGGGTTATAATTAGGGTTAGGTCTGTGGTTAGGTTTAGAGTTATGATTAAGGCTAGGTTTAGGGCTAGGATGAGGGATAGGTTTTTTTTTAAGGCTTAGGGCTAGGATTAGTGCTAGGGCTAATTTCAGGTCCAGAATCATGGTTGAATATAGTTTTAGGGTTAGGATTATGGGTACGTCTAGTGTAAGGTTATGTTTAGGTTTAGCGTCAGGTATAGCTAGAGGAATTATTAGGGTCTAATTCTTTGGAAGGCTTTGGGTAAGGTTAAGGTTTAAACTTAGGGCTCAAATAAGAATTAGGGTTAGGGTTATGGTTATGGTAATGGATAGAGTTAGAAATCAGTTTAGGGCTAGGGTTAACGTTATGATTAGGGCTAGGTTTTGTGTTAAGTAAATGATAGGGTAAGTACTAGAGTTATGATTATGGCTAATTTTAGTGTTTTAGGGCTAGGTTTACTGTTAGGTTTAAGTTTAGGGTTAGGGTAATCTCAGGTTCATTTTATGGTCAGTGTAAGGGTCAGGGTTAGTTTTAGGGTTTGTCTTAAAACTCGAATTAGGGCTAAGGTTAGGGCTTGTTGTAGGATTAGGGCTTGGTTTATGTTAAGTGTTAGGGTTAGAGGTTTTTCTCGGTTTGGTTTTAGGGCTATGGTTAGGGTTAGTGAAATTTTTAGGATTAGTGCTAAGGTTAGGGCTAGTCTTAGATTTAGGCTAAGGCTTCAGTTAAGGGTTAAATTTAATGTTAGGTTTTTGTCTAAGGTTAGTGCTAGGTCTAAGGATAGGGTAAGGGTTAGGACTAGGATTTGGGTTAGGTTTAGGTTTCTGGGAAGGGATAGGATTAGAATAAGTTATAGGGCCAGTTTGAGAGTTCGAGTCATTATTGGGGCTAGGGTTTGAGTTAGGGTTTGGGGTAGGGTTAAATTACAGCTAGAATTAGTGTTAGGGTTAGGGTTAGAGCTAGTTTTAGAATTAGCATCAACTTTAGGGCTAGTTTTAGGCTTAGGCATCGAGTTAGGGTTAAAGTTAGGTTTCAATCTAGTGTTAAAGCTAGGGTTAAGGATAGGGCAATTGTGATGAGAAGGTTTAGGGTTAGAGTTAGGTTTACGTTTAGGGTAAGGAATGTGGTTTTGGCTAGGTTTATGGCCAGGGCTAGGGTTAGTATTAGGGTTAGGGCTTAGTTATGGTTTGGGTTATGATTAAGGCTAGGTTTATGGCAAGGTTGAGGTTTAGCATTTGTGTTAGTGTTAGGGATAGTATTAGAGTTAGAGCTAATGTCAGGTCTAGGGTTATCATTAGGGCTAGATTTAGTGTTAGTTCTATGGCTTGTTCCAGTGTAAGGACTAGGTTAACGGTAAGATTCAGGTTTATATCTAGGGTTATATTTAGGTTCAGGTTCAGGGTTAGGGTTTGAGTTAGGTTAGGGTTTTGGTTTAGGGTATTGACAGGGTTATTTTAGGGTTTAGGTTTGGTTTAGTGTAATGGATAGGTTAGGTTTAGGCATAGGGTTAGCTTAAGGGTTAGGGTTATTGTCAGAATTATTTATAGGTTTAAACATAAGGTTAGGGCTAGTGCTAATTTTGGGTTAGGGTTAGGTTTAAGTTTTGGGCTAAAGCTGGATTTAGGACTCGGATTAAGGCTAGGCTATGGTTTAGGTTAGGGCTAGAGTTGAGGCTATGGCTAAGGTATGAAGTAGGGTTATAATTAGCACTAGTTATAGGGTTACAGTTAGGGCTAGATCTAGTGTTAGGTTGAGGTTTACAATGATGATGATATTTAGAGCCGGGGTTAATGTTAGGGTTAGAGTCAGGGTCAGGGTTAGTTTTTGGGTTAGGGTTAAGACTACAATTAGGAATATGGTTAGGGATAGGTTTAGGGTTAGGGTTTTGTTTAGGTTAAGGTTTAGGATTATGGCTATGACTCGGTTTTGTTTTAGGGCTAGAGGTAGAGTTAGAGTTAGTTATAGGATTAGCGTTAGCATTAGGGCTAGTATTAGGTATAGGTTTAGGATTAGGTTATGGTTATATCTAAGTAATAGCCAGGGCAATGAATAAGTCCAGGGTTACACCAAGGGTTAGGACTAGAATTAGAATTCTAGTAAGGGATAGAGTTAGTACTAGGGTTAGGGTTAGGGTGAGACTTAGAGTTCGTCTTTGGGCTAGAGTTAGGGTTAGGGTTAGGCATAGGGCTAAATTAGGGGTAAGATTAGGGGTAAGGTTATTTTTAGGGTTAGGCCTAAGGTTTGGGTTAGGAATAAAATTAAGGCTATGTTTCAGGCTAGGATAAGGACTAAGTTTTTTGTTAGGTTTAGGGCTATGTTTAAGGCTATGGTTAATATCACATCTAGGGTTAAGGTTAGGAATAGTTTTAGCGTTAGGTTTATGGCTATGTCTAGTGTAAGGATTAGGTAGGGTAAGAGTCAGGTTTAAAGCCAGGGGAATTATTAGTGTCAGGGTCAGTGTTACGGTTTAGGTTTTTGGTTAGGTTACAGCTGGAATTAGCATTAGTATTAGGGTTAGTGTATTTATTGTGTTAGTTTTAGAGTTCAGGGTAGGTTTAGGGTAATTGATAGGTTTTGGGAAAGTGATAGACTTAGGGTTAAACCTAGGATTGTATTATTGTAAGGGTTATTTTGTGGCTAATGGATACAGTTAATGTTAAGTTTACGGCACGGTTTATGGTTAGGATTAGGTCTTCTGTTAGGGTTAAGCTGAGGGTTAGAACTAGGATTAGGTTTAGGGTTATGTTTAGCATAAAGGTTAGGTTCTAGCTATTATTAGGGCTAAGCTAAGGGATAGGTTCAGAGTTAGTTCTAGGCATAGGATTATGGTAAATTATGGCTTAGGGTTGGGATTAGGGTTAGACCTTGGTTTAGTGTTAGATTCAGAATAAGGGTCAGGATTAGGGTTAGGGTTTAAGATAGTTTAAGAGGTAAAATGAATTCTAGGGTTAGGACTATTATTAGGGTTAGGGTTGTGGTTACTCTAAGGACAAGGGATAAGTCTCTGGTTATTCTTAGGTTTAGGGTTTCTCTTAGGGTAAGGGATTGATTTAGATCTAGTGTTAGGGATATGGTTAGGGTTAGAGTTAGAGGTAAAGCTAATTTTAGGGCTCAGTTTGGGACTAGTTTTTTGTTAGGTTTAGGGCTAGCATTAAGGGAACGGCTAATGTAACAGCTGGGGTTACCATTAGGGTTAGTTTTAGGGTTGGGATTAGGGGTTGAGTGCTAGGATTAGGTTTAAGGTTAGGGTAATATTTATAGCTATGCTTCTTGTTACAATAAGAGTCAGGGTCAGGGTTAGTTTTATGGTTAGCGTGAAGACTCGGATTAGGACTATTATTAATGTTAATGTTCGGTTTGAGTTTACGGTGGTGTTTAGAGCTATGGTGAGTGTTAGGATATGAATCAGGGTCAGGATTAGTTTTAAGGTGATGCTTAAGACTCAAATTAGGGCTAGGTTTATGTCTAGGTTAGTGTTAGTGTTTGGTTTAAGTTGTAGTTTAGGATTACGGCTATTGTTCAGTTTTGGTTCGCTGCTATGATTAGGGTTAGGGCTAGTTTTACAATTAGCATTAGGGTTAGGGCTAGTGTTAGTGTTAGGCTTAAGGTTAGATTTAGAGTTAGGGTCAGGGCTGGGACTAACTTTGGGACAAGTGTTAAGGCTGGTGTTATGTTTATGGTAGCAGATAGGGATAGAACTAGGGATAGGGCTAGGGCAAGATTTGGAGTTAGTCTTAGGGCTAGGGTTAGGATAGGGTTAGAGATAGAGCCATATTAGGGCTGGGTTTAGGGCTAGTTCTGTGTTTAGCTTAAGCCTAGGGTTAGCGTTAGGGTTAGGTTTAAATTTAGGGTAAGGGATGACATTATAACTAGGTTTGGAGGTAGGCTGAGGGTCAAAACTAGGGTTAGGTGTAGGGCTAGAGTTAGGGTTATGATTAAGGCTAGGTTTAGGGCTAGAATGTGGGCTACTTATGTTTTATTGTTAGGGCTAGGGATTAGGGCTAGGGCTAATTTCAGGTCCAGAATTATGGTTAAAGATAACTTTAGAATTAGGTTTATGGCTACATCTAGGCTGAAGGTTAGGTGTTGGGTTATGGTCAACTTTAGAGATATGGGTATTAATAGGTCCAAGGTCTATGTTAGGGTTTGGGATAGGTTAAGGTTTCAAGTTTGGGCTTGAATTAATTTTAGGATTAGGGTTAGGGTAATGATAGGGTTAGGTTTGGGGTTCAGTTTAGGTTTAGGGTAATGGAATTGTTAGGATTTGGGATAGGGTTAGGTTTATGCCTAGGGTTATCATTATGGTTAGGGCTATTGTTATGGTAATGGATAGAGTTAGATATCAGTTTAAGGCTAGAGTTATGGTTCCAATTAGGGCTATTGTTAGGGTTACATAATGTTTAAAGCTAGGGTTAAGGCTCAGATTAGGGATAGGTTTGGGTTATGTTAGTGCTAGGCTTAAGATTACTGCTAATGTAAGTACTAGGTTTACAATTATGGCTAGTTTTAAGGCTTTAGTGCTAGGTTTAGTGTTAGGGTTAGATTTAGGGTTTGGGTGATGATTAGAGCTAGAAGTGTTACGTTCAGTGTCAGGTTCAGGGTTAGTTTTAGGTTTCGGTTTCCAACTCAGATTAGGGCTAGGGTTAGGTCTAGGTGTAAGGTTAGGGTTTGGATTAGGTTAATGGTTAAGTTTAGACCTATGGCTCAGTCCTGTTTAAGGACTAGGGCTAGGATGAGGGCTCGATTTAGGATTAGTATTATGATTTGGGCTAGAGATAGAAGTAGGCTTATGCTTCATGTTATGGATAGATTTAGAGTTACATTTTGCCTAAGGTTTATGCTAGGGATAACAATAGGGCAAGAGTTAGTACTAGGGTTAGGCCTTGGGTTAGGGTTACAGTAAGGGACAGGGTTAGAACAAATGATAGGGCTAGTGTGAGATTTAGAGTTAGTCTCAGGGCTAGGGTTAGGCTTAGGTTTAGGGATAGGGCTAAGTTACGGCCAGGGTTTTGTTAGGGCCAGGGTTAGAGCTAGGTTTAGGTTTAGGCTTATGCTTCAAGTTAGGATCAGATTTAGAGTTAGGTTTCGATCTAGGGTTAGTGTTAGGTCTAAGAATAAGGCAAATGTTACCATTTAGATTAGGGTTAGAGTTCGGGTTTAGTTTTGGCTAAGAATGTTGTTATAGCTAGTTTTAGGGCATGGGTAAAGTTCACTATATGGATTAGAACTAGGGCTAGTGTTAGGGTTATGATTAATGCTATGTTGAGCACTATGATAAGGACTAGGATTTGTTTTAGAGTTAGGGTTAGTATTAGGGCTATGGCTAATGTCAGTCCTAGGGTTACAGTTAGGGATAGATTTAATGTTAAGTTTATGGCTTGGTCCGGTGTAATGGTTAGGTTTTTGGTTAGGGTCAGGTTTAGATCTAGGGTTACTTTTAGAATCAGTGTCCGGGTTAAGGTTTGTGTTATGTTAGTGTTTAGGTGCAAAACTTGAATTAGTGTTAAATTTAGGATTAGGGTAATGACAGGGTTATGTTTAGGGTTTAGAGTTTCTTTTAGTGTAATGTAGAGGGTTAAGGTTAGGCCAAGTGTTATCAATAACATTAGGGTTATCGTTAGGGTAATGGGTGCGGTTAGCCCAAAAGTTAGGGCTAGGGTTATGTATAGAATTAATGCTAGTGTTTGGGTTAGTGTTAGGCTTAAGTTTAGGATTAAAGCTAGGTTTTGGACCTAGATTAAGGCTGGGTTTTGTGTTAGTTTAGGGCTAGGGTTAAGGCTACTGCTAATGTATGAAGTAGGTTTATGATTACAGCTAGTTATACAGTTAGAATTAGGTCTAGGCCTATTGTTAAGGTTAGGTTTATGGTGATGATGATGTTTAGAGCCAGGGTTAATGTAGGGTCAGAGTCAGGATCAGGGTTAGTTTTAAGGTTATGGTTAGACTACAATTAGGGAAAGGGTTAGGGCTTGGTGTAGGGTTAGGGTTTGGTTTAGGATAAGGGTTAAGTTTAGGGGTATGACTCGTTTTTGTTTTAGGGCTTGGAGTAGGGTTAGAGATAGTTTTATGATTAGTCTTATGGTTAGGGCTAGTGTAAGTGTGAGATATAGTTTTAGGTTAAGGATTAGGGATAACAGTAGAGTTAAGGTAAAATTTAGTCTCAGGGTTATAGTTAAAAATAGAGTTAGGTTTAGATCTAGGCTTTGAGATAGGGTTAAGTATAGGGCTAGGGTAGGGCTACGTTGAGGGCTAGGTGTAAGGTGATGGTAAGGGATAGGGTTAGAACTAGGTATAGGGCTAGTGTGAGAGTTACAGTTAGTCTTAGGGTTAGGGTTAGTGATAGGGCTAAATTAGGGCTTGGATTAGGGCTAGGGTTAGTGTTAAAGTTAGGCATAGGGTAAGGGATAGGGTTAGTGTTAGGTTTAGGTTATGGCTAGGGTTAGTGTTAGGTTTAGGTTAGGGTTAGGTTTAGGGTTAGGGATTGGAATATAGCTTGTTTGAGGACTAGGGTGAGATTTAGGGTTAACGTTAGGGTTAGGGTTATGATTAAGGCAAGGTTCATGGCTACGATGTGGACTAAGTTTTGTATTAGGTTTAGGGCTAGGATTAGAGCTATTGCTAATGTCAGGTTTAGGGTACGGTTAGGGTTAGTTTCAAGGTTAGGTTTATGGCTACGTCTATTGTAAAGGTTAGGTTTCTTGTTAGGGTCAGGTTTAGAACTATGGGTATTATAAGAATCATAGTCAAGGTTAGGGTTTGGGTTAGGTTAAGGTTTAGGTTTAGGGCTCAAACTAGTCTTATGTTTAGGTATTGGGTAATGACACAGTTAGGTTTAGGGTTCAGGTTAGGTGTAGGTTAATGGACAGGGTAAAGGCTAGTGCTAAGATTAGGGTTTTGCCTAGGGTTAGCATATGGATTATAGTTATCTTAGGGTAATGGATAAGGGTAGAGCTAGGATTAGGGCTAGGGTTAGGCTTAGGGTTATGGTTAGGGCTAGGGTTATTATTAGATTTATCTTTAGTGTTAAAGCTATGGTAGGGCTTGGATTAGGGCTAGCTTTTTTAATAGGTTAGGGCTATGACTAATGTAAGAACTAGTGTAATTATTAGGACTAGTTTCAAGATTAATACTAGGGCTAGGTGTAGTTTTAGGATTACTTTTAGGGTTAGGGTGAAGTTTAAACCTAGAGTTAGTGTTAGTGTCAGGGACAGTGTTCAGGTAGGGTAATGGTTAGGGTTAAATCCAGAATTAGGACTAGGGTTAGGTCTAGAAGTAGGGTTAGAGTTTGGGTTAGGTTAAGGGTTATTGTTAAGGCTACATCTAGTATGTCTTTAGGTCTAGAGCTATAGATGTGGCTATATTTATGATTAGGTTTAGGTCTAGGTCTTGTGTTAGGTTTAGGTATATGTATAAGGTTAACAGTATGGCTAGTGTTAGGGTTCGGTTTAGGGTTAGGTTTAGATTTAGAGTTAAGATTAGTGTTAGGGTCAGAATAATGATCAGGTTAAGGGTTAGGATTTGGGTTATACTTAAATCTAGAATGAAGGCTAGGGTTAGAACTAGTTATAGAGTCACGGTTTTGCTTAGGCTAAGGATTAGTGTTAAGAATACGGTTAGCATTAGTGTGAGGGTTTGGCCTAGGGTAAGAGATAGAGTTAGAACTAGGGTAAGGTCAAGGTTTTTGGTTAGGTTTTAGGTTAAAGCTCGTGTCAGGGCTTGGATTAGGGCTAGTTTTAAATTAACCTTAAGGCTAGTGTTATGATTACGGCTATTGTAAGAACTAGGGTTATAATTAGAGTTAGTTTTAGTGTTCGGTTTAGGGCTAGGTCTAGTGTTACTGTTAGGTTTAAGGCTAGGGTGATGTTTAGAGCTATGTTTAGTGTTTGGATATGAGTCAGGGTCATGGTTATGTTTAGGGTTAAGGTTAGGTTTCAAATTAGGTCTAGGTTTAGGGCTGGTGTAGGGTTAAGTTTAGTGTTAGGGGTATGGCTCAATTTTGTTTATGGGTAGGGCTAGGGTTAGAGCTAATTTTTGAATTAGCATTAGGGTTAAAGCTAGTTTCAGGATTAGGCTGAGGCACCAGGTTAGGGTTAGTTTTAGAGATAGGTTTCGATCTAGAGTTAGTACTAGGGCTAAGGATAGTGCAAGGGTTATGAGCTTGGGTTAGGTTTACGAAGAGGAATAGGGTTAGAAATAGAGATAGGCCTTGTGTGAGAATTATAGTTAGTCTTAATTCTAGGGATAAGGTTAGGATTAGAAATAAGGCTAAATTAGGGCTAGGTTAAGGGCTAGGTTTAGTGTTAGGGTTAGGGCTAGGGTTAGCGTTATGGTAGGATAGGATTAATGTTAGTGTAAGGGTAAGGGTTAAGAATTAAGCTACAGTTAAGGCTAGGTGGAGTGTTAGGTTTAGGGTTAGGTCTGGGTTAGGGTTATGCTATAGTTAGGCTTAGGTTTGGGGTTAGGCCTAGGGTTTTCCTTAGGGTTAGTGTTAGTTTTAGAGTAATGTATTGGATTAGATAGAAGATTAAGTTTAGGTTTAAATTTAGGTTATGTTTTATTCTAGGTTTAAGGATAGGTTTAGTTTTGATTTATGGTAAGGGTTATGGTTAAATTTATGGCAAGGGTTAGGCTTAGTGTTAGGTTGAGGTTTAGGTTTATTATTAAGTTTAGGGATAGGGTTAGGTTTAGGGCTAGGGTTATTATTAGGGTTAGGATTAGTATTAGGGTAATATTAAGGTTAGAGCTAGTGTTAGTACCAGGGTTAATGTTAGGATTAGGTCTAAAGTTAGGTTTAGCTTTAGAAATAGGACTAGGGTAATGTATAGGCTAAGGGTTAGGCTTTGAGCTAGGGTAATGTGTAAGGCAAGGGTTAGGGGTATGGCTACATTTAGGATTGTGGTTATTCTTAGGGTAGGTTTATGCCTCAGATTAGCGCTAGGTTTTGTGTTAGGTTTAGGCCCACGGTTAAGGCTGTGTGTAATATAAGATCTAGGGTTCTTATTAGAGCTAATTTTAGGGTTACAGTTATAGCTATGTCTAGTGTTAAGTTTAGGTTTTGAGTTAGGTTCAGGTTTAGAGGTAGCTTTAGTGTTAGTGTTAGGGTCAGTGTTCAGGTTAGAATTAGATTTAAGGTGAAAGCCAGAATTAGAACTAGAGTTAGGTCTAGGGATAGGTTTAGTGTTTGCTTTACTTTAAGGATTATGTTAGGGCAAGGACTCAGGGTCATTTTAGCTTTACATCTAGAGTTATGGCTATATTTAGGATTAGGCTTAGGTCTAGGGCTAATCCTAGGGTTAGGTTTAAGTAAAAGTTTACTTGTAGCACTATTTTAGGGTTTGGTTCAGGGTTAGGGTCAGATTTCGACTGAGCATTTGTGTTAGGGTAAGGATTTGAGTTAGGGTTTGAGCTAGAATGAGGGCTAGACTGAGGACTAGTAATAGGGTTAGGGTTTGGATTAGGCTAAGGATTAGGATTAGAACTAAATTAAGCATTATGGACAGAGTTTGCCTTAGGGTTAGTGATAGAGTTAGAGCTAGGGTTAGGGCTAGGGTAAGGGTTAGGATTATGGCTAAGGTTAGTTATAGGTTTAGGTTACTTCTATGGTTAGGGCTCACACTAGGGCAAGTTGTTCTGTTAGGTTTAGGGCCAGGGTTATGACTATGGCTAATATAAGGTTATGATTAGAGTTAATATTTGATCTAGATCTAGTGTTATCGTTATCTAAATGGTTACTCTGATATTTAGAACTAAGGTTACTGTTAGAATATATGGCAGGGTCAGGGTTAATTTTAGGACTAGGATATGAATTAGAGGTAGAACTAGTTTTAGGGTTAGAGTTTGGTTTAGTTTAACATTTAGGGTTAGGGCATTGGCTCGGTTTTGTTTAAAGGATAAGGCTAGGGTTAAGGCTAGTTCTAGGATTAGTGATAGTGTTTGGTCTAGTTGTTGGTTGAGGATTAGGTTTACTTTTAGGGTAAAATGTAGAATTATGGTTAGATCTATGGTAAGGTCTAGGGCTGGGTTAGGGAAAGATTAGGACTTGTGTTAGGTTTATTGCAATGGATAGGGTTAGAATTAGAAATAGGGCTGGGAGAGTTAGAGTTAGTCTTAGGCCAAGGTTTGGGTAGAGTTAGGGTTAGGGCTAAATTAGAGCTAGGATTAGTGCTAGGGTCAGTGTTAGGGTTAGGCCTATGGTTAGGATAGATATATGATTAGTGTTAGGGTTAGGGTTAGTGATATGGGTAGGGGAAAAGATGATGTTATACTTAAGTTCAGGTCTAGGGTGAGGGTTAAAATTAGAGATAGGCCTAGAGTTAGGGTTTCGGTTTGTTTTAAAGCTAGGCATAGGCCTAAGATGAGAACTACTGTTGTGTCAGGGTTAGGACTAGAATTAGGGCTGGGGCTAATGTCAGGTCTGGATTTATGGTTATGGTTAGTTTTAGGGTTAGGTTATGGATAGGTCTAGTGTAAGTTTTAGGTTTAGGTTAAGGGTCAGGTTTAAAGCTAGGTGTTAGGTTTTTTATTAAGATAAGATATAGAGCTTGGGTTTGTTTAGGGTAACTGTCATTGTCTGGTTAGGGTTAGGTTTAGGGAGAGGGCCAGATTCAGGACTAGCATTGGGTCTAGGGATAGAGTTGGTCTTTACGTTAGGTTAACGGTTACTGTTAGGCCTAGGGCTAGGTTTTTGTTTAGGGCCAAGGCTCGATTTATGATTCTATTTAGGATTAGGTTTAATATAGTTTTAGTGTTACTGTTAGGTTTATGTACAGGTTTACCGGTAGGGGTAGGGATAGTGTTTGCTTTAGGGTGTCTGGTTTAGAGCTAGGGTTAGTGATAGGGTCAGAATAAGGGTCAGAGTGGGAGTTAGGGTTAGAGCTGGAATAAGGGCTAAGGTTAGGACTACTAATAGAGATAGGGTTTGATGTTCGCTAAGGATTATGGTTAGAACTAGGGTAGCAATAGGGTGAGGTTTTGGCTTAGGTTAAGGGATAGGATTAGAGGTAGATTTAGGGTTAGGGTTAGGGTTAGGTTAGGGTTAAACCTAGGTTTAGGGTTCAAAATAGGGCTAGAATTTGTGATAGCATTAGGGCTACAGCTAATGAACAAACTAGAATTTCGATTAGGTCTAGTTCTATGGTTAGCCTTAGGTCAATATTTAGACCTAGGGTTATTGTTAAGGCCCAAGTGAGGGTCAGGGTTACTTCTAGGGTTAGGGTTAGGACTTAAATCAGGGCTACATTTAGGGCTAGGCTTAAGATTAATGTTTGGTTTAGTTAATGGTTAGGGTTAGAATTATGGCTCAATTTTTTTCTAGGGCTAGGGTACTGTTAGGGTTAGTTTTCCAATTAGCATTTGGGTTAGGGCTAGTGTTAAAGTGAGCTTTAGGCTAAAGGTTAGGCTTAGATTCAGGTTTAGGGCTAGGGTAAAGTTTAGGGTTAGGGTTGGTGCTTTGGCTAGGGATAGGGTTTGGGTTATGGTGTCAGATAGGCTTAGAACTAGGGAAAAGACTAGGGTGAGAGAGTTAGTTTTAGGGCAACGGATAGTGTTAGGTTTAGGGTTAGGGCTAAATTAGGGCTAGATTAAAGCTATAGTTAGTCGTAGGTTTAGGCCTAGGTTTAGTGCTAAAGTTAGGATTAGCATTAGGCTTAGGGTAATGTATGATATTATAGCTACATTTAGGGTTAAGGCAAAGCGTAAAATCAGGGTTAGGCCTAGGGTTAATGTTAGGATTAGGATTAAGGCTAGGATTAGGGCTATGATTTGTGTCATGGTTAGGGCAAGAATTAGAGATATTGCTAATGTCAGGTCTAGGTTTGTAGTTAGGGATAGTTTTAGGCTAAGGATTTTGGCCAGGTCTATTGAAAGTATTAGGTTTAAGGTTAGGGTCAGGTTTACAGCTAGGGGTATTATTAGGGTCAGAGTCAGAGTTAGGGTATGTGTTAAGTTAAGGATTAGGCTTAGGGCTCAAATTAGCATTACGGTTAGTATTAGGGTTAGGGTAATGGAAACGGTTAAGTGTAGTGTTAAGGTTAGGTTTAGAGTAATGGACAGGTTTAGCATTAGGGATAGGGTTAGGTTTAGACCTAGGGATATAATTCTGTTAAGGTTATGGTTAGGGTAATAGATTGGATTAAAGCTACATTTAGAACTAGGGTTATGGTTAGTTTAGAGCTTTTTTTTAGGGTTAAGACTAGTGTTATAATTTGGCTAGGGTTATGGTAAGTGTAATGGAAACGATTAGAGCTAAGGATACGGCTAGGGTTATGGTTAGGATTAGGGCTATGTTTTGAGTTAGATTTTAGGTTAGGGCAAGGTTTAGTTTTATCATTATCTTTATGTTAAGTGTTAGGGCTAGGTTTAAAGCTAGGTTTAGGGCTCTGATTTGGTCTAGGTTTTGAATTAGGTTAGGCCCATTTAGGACTGGGGCTAATGTTAGAACTAGGCTTATGATTAGTGCTAGTGTTAAGTTTAGCATTAGGTTTAAGTCTAGTGTGTAAATTAGGTTTAAGTTTAGGGTGATGATTAGAGATAGGGTTCGTGTTGCCATCAGAGTCAAGATCAGTGTTACTGATCAGAATTAAGAATAGACTCGAATTAGGGTTAAGGTTAAGGCTAGGTTTAGAGTTAGGGTTTTGTAAGGGTTAGGGTAAGAATTAGGGATATGTATAATGTCATGTCTAGGATTATGGTTTGGTTAGGGTTAGCGTTAGGGCTTTGTCACAGTTTTGTTTTACAGCTAGGGCTACTTTTAGGATTAGCAATAGTTTTAGCGCTAGTGGTATGGTGAGGTTTAGGCTTAGATTTACTGTTATGGTTAGATCTAGTTTTAGGGCTATGGCTAGGTTTGGGGCTAAGGTTAGAGCTAGTGTTAGGGTTAATAATGGATAGAGTTAGAACTAAAAATTGGGCTAGGGCGAGTGTTAGAGTTAGTCTTAGGGTTAGGATTAGGGTTAGGGTTAACGTTAGGGCTAAATTAGGGCTGGATTTAGGGCTAGGGTTAGGGTTAGTGTTAGGGTTAGGCTTGGGGTTAGGGTTAGGGTTAGGGGAAGGAATGGGTTTATAGCTAGGTTTAGGGCTTGGGCAGGGGTTAGGATTAAGGCCATGTTTAGGGTTAGTGCTAGGGTTAAGATTATGGCTATGTTTAGTGCTAGGATGAGGGTTTGTGTCAGGGCTAGGGGTAGGATTAGGGATAGGGCTAATGTCAGGTCTTGATTTATGGTTAGTGTTAGTTTTACTGTTAGGTTATGGCTACATCTAGTGTAAGGTTTAGGTTTATGTTAGGGTCACGTTTAAAGCTAGGGGAATTATTAGCGTCAGGGTCCAGGTAGGGTTTGGTTTATGTTAAGTTTTAGGCTTAAGGATTGAATTAGACTTTGGGTTAGCGTTACAGATAGGGTAATGGAGTTAGGTTTAGGGTGCAGGTTAGATTTAGATTAATGGATAGGGTTAGTGTTAGTGATAAGGTTAGCCTTATGCCTTGGGTTAGCGTATAAGTTAGGCTCACCTTTAGGGTAATAGATAGTTTTAGAGCTATGGTTAGGGCTAGGCATTAGGATATGATTAGGGCTGGATTTAGGGTTAGGGCTAGGGTTACTGTAAGAAATGGTTTTAGGGTAAGTATTAGCATTTGAGCTAGGGTTAGGTCTTGGGCGAGGGTTAGGGTTAGAGTCAGCTATAGGGTTAGTGTTAGGGTTATTTTAGAATAAGGGTTAGAGTTTGAGCTAGGTTTAGGGCTAGGGCTAGCATCGGATTATGCTCAAGTCTAGGGTTACGGTTAGGGTTACAATTAGGGCTTGTTTTAGGATTAGGAAAAGGGCTAGGTTTTGTGTTAGGTTTAGGGCTAACATTAGGGCTATGGAAAATAATAGAACTAGTAATGTGTTTATGGCTAGTTTTAGGACCGGGGTTATGGATATGTCTAGTGTTAGGGTTAGATATTGAGTTCGGATGAGGTTAAAGCTAGAGTTTGTTTAGGGTTAAGGTTATTGTTCAGGATAGGGTTAGGTTTAAGTTGAGTGCCAGAATTATGACTAGCATTGGGTCTAGGGATAGGGTTAGGCTTTAAGTCAGATTATCAGTTATTGTTAGAGCTAGTGCTATGTTTTTGTTTAGTTCTACGGCTATATTTATTAGTATATTAAGGATTAGATTTTGTCTAGTGCTAGTGTTACTGTTAGGTTTAAGTATAGGTTTACCGGAATGGGAAGTGTTAGGTTTTGGTTTAGTGTTAGGGTCAGGTTTAAAATTAGGGTTAGTGTTAGGGTCACAATAAGGGTCAGGGTTAGGGTTAGATTTAGAACTAGAATGAGGCTAGGAGAGAACTAGTAATAAAAATAGAGTTAGGTTTTGGGGTAGGCTAAGAATTAAGTTTAGGACTAGGGTATCATTAGGGTTAGGGTTTGGCTTAGGGAAAGGGATAGGGTTTAATTTAAGGTTAGGATTTATGTTAGGGTTAAGGCGAGGGTTAGATTAGGGTTAGAGTTGAAAAATAGGGTTAAGTCTTGGATTCGGGTTAATACTTGTGTTATCATATTGGCTATGAATAATGAAAAACCAAGGTTTCTGTTTACAGTTAGTTCTAGGATTAGTGTTAGGGCAATGTTTAGAGCTAGGGTTAATGTTAGGGGCCGAGTTAGTGTCAGGGTTATTTCTAGGTTTAGAGTTATGACTCAAATTAGGGCTAGGTTTAGGGCTAGGTGTAGATTGAGTGTTTGGTTTAAGTTAAAGTTTAGGGTTATGGCTCAGTTTTGTTTTAGGTTTAGGGTAGATTTAGGACTAGTTTTCCAAATTAGCATTAAGGTTACAGCTAGTGTTAGGGTGAGGTTTATACTTAATTTTCGTTTTAGATCTAGATTTAAGCCTTTGCCGAGGCTTAGGGATGAGTTTGGTGCTAGGGATAGGGCTAGCCTTTGGGTTAAGGAATAGGTTTAGAACTAGGGATAGGGCTAGGAAGACAATTGGAGTTTGTCTTAGAAATAGGGATATGGTTAGATTTAGTTTTAGGGATAAATTAGGTCTAGGATTAGTGCTAGGGTTAATTTTAGATTTAGGCCTAGGTTTAGGGCTAGGGTTAGGGTTAGCATTAGGGTTAAGGTAAGGTATGATGTAACACCTATGTTTAGTGCTAGGACAAGGGATAAATTTAGGGTTAGGGCTAGTTTTAAAATTAAGTTTAGGATTAAGTATAGTCTTAGAACTAAGATTAGGGATAGGGATAGGACTAATATCAGGTCGAGGGTTAAGGTTAGGCTAGGGTTAGGGATAGGGCTATGGCTCAGTTTTGTTTAAGAACTAGCCCTAGGTTTAGGGATAGTTTTATGATTAGTGATAGTGTTAGGGTTAGTGGTAGGGTGAAGTTTAGGCTTAGATTTATTTTTACTGTTAGATCCAGGTTTAGGGCTATGTCTAGGGTTAGGCTAAGGTTAGGGCTAATTTTAGGGTTATGGTAATGGATAGGGTTAGAATAAAAAATAGGGCTAGGGCAAGAATTCGAGTTAGACTTTGGGTTAGGGTTAGGGTTAGATTTAGGTTTAGGGCTAAATTAGGGCTAGGATGAGCACTAAGGTTAGTGTTAGAGTTAGGCCTAGGGTTAGGGTTAGTGTTAGTGTTAGGGTTAGGGTTAAATTTAGGTGAAGGGATAGGATTATAGCTAGCTTTAGGGCTACTGTGGGGTTTATAATTAGGGTGAGGAATAAAGTTATGTTTTGGGTTAAGATTAAAGCTAGGTTTACAGTTAAGCTGAGGGATTGTGTTAGGGCTAGGGCTAGGATTAGGGCTAGGGCTAATGTCAGGTCTAGGTTTATGATTAGTATTAGCTTTAGTGTTAGGTTATGGCTATGTCTGGTATAAGGGTTAGGTTTAGGGTAGACGTGAGATTTAGAGCTAGGTGTATTATTAGGGTCAGGGTCTGCGTAGGGTTTGGTTTAGGTTAAGATTTAAGGTTAATCCTCCTGACTCAGTCTGGGCAAATCATATGTCTTAAGAAATTTATCGATGTCTTCACTATCTTCTATTTTATTGGAATATAGGTTTTCAAAATAATTTCTAATTGTCTTCTGTATTTCTGTAGCATCTGTTGTGATATTGCCTTTTTCATCCCGTATGTTAGTAATTTGAGTTCTCCCTCTTCTTCTCTTCGTTAGCATGGCTAAGGGTCTGTCAATCTTGTTTATTTTTTCGAAGAACCAACTTTTAGTTTTGTTGATTTTTTCAATAGTTTCTTTTGTTTCAATTTCGTTGGATACACACAATTTGAACAGACCAATATCAATGGATGAAATTGAAGAAGCAATCAAGAGACTACCCACCAAGAAAAGCCCGGGACCGGATGGGTATACAGCAGAGTTTTACAAAACTTTTAAAGAAGAATTAATACCAATACTTTTCAAGATATTTCAGGAAATAGAAAAAGAGGGAGCTCTTCCAAATTCATTCTATGAGGCCAACATCACGTTGATTCCGAAACCAGACAAAGACACCTCAAAGAAAGAAAACTTCAGACCAATATCCCTGATGAACCTAGATGCAAAAATCCTCAATAAAATTCTGGCGAATCGGATACAAAGGCACATCAAAAAAATTGTGCACCATGATCAAGTAGGATTCATCCCTGGGATGCAAGGATGGTTCAATATACGGAAATCAATAAAAGTTATTCACCACATCAATAGACTTAAAGATAAGAACCATATGATCATCTCGATAGACGCAGAAAAAGCATTCGACAAAGTACAGCATCCCTTTATGTTCAAAATATTAGAAAAACTAGGGATAACAGGAAATTACCTTGACATTGTAAAAGCTATCTATGCTAAGCCTCAGGCTAGCATCATTCTGAATGGAGAAAAATTGAAGGCATTCCCTCTAAAATCTGGAACAAGACAGGGATGCCCTCTATCACCACTTCTATTCAATATAGTTCTCGAAACACTGGCCAGAGCAATTAGACAGATGAAAGAAATTAAAGGCATAAAAATTGTAAAAGAAGAACTTAAATTATCATTATTTGCAGATGACATGATTTTATACCTAGAAGACCCAAAAGGGTCTACAAAAAAACTACTAGAACTAATAAATGAATTCAGCAAAGTAGCAGGATATAAAATCAACACGCATAAATCAAAGGCATTCTTGTATATCAGCAACAAAACTTCTGAAATGGAAATGAGGAAAACCACTCCATTCACAATATCCTCAAAAAAAAATAAAATACTTGGGAATCAACCTAACAAAAGAAGTGAAAGATTAATACAATGAAAACTACAGAACCCTAAAGAGAGAAGTAGAAGAAGATCTTAGAAGATGGAAACATATCCCCTGTTCATGGATAGGCAGAACTAACATCATCAAAATGGCGATATTACCAAAAGTTCTATATAGGTTTAATGCAATGCCAATCAAAATCCCAAAGGCATTGCTTGTAGAAATAGATAAAGCAATCATGAAATTCATATGGAAAAATAAAAGACCCAGAATAGCAAAAGCAATTCTAAGCAGGAAGTGCGAATCAAGCGGTATAGCGATACCGGATTTCAAACTATATTACAGAGCAATAGTAACAAAGACAGCATGGTACTGGTACCAAAACAGGCGGGTGGACCAATGGTACAGAATAGAGGACACAGAGACCAATCCACAAAGTTACAACTATCTTATATTTGATAAAGGGGCTAAAAGCATGCAATGGAGGAAGGATAGTATCTTCAACAAATGGTGTTGGGAAAACTGGAAATCCATATGCAACAAAATGAAACTGAACCCCCTCCTCTCACCATGCACAAAAGTTAACTCAAAATGGATCAAAGACCTTGATATCAAATCAGAGACTCTGCGTCTGATAGAAGAAAAAGTTGGCTACGATCTACATATAGTGGGGTCAGGCTCCAAATTCCTTAATAGGACACCCATAGTACAAGAGTTAATAGCAAGAATCAACAAATGGGACTTACTTAAACTAAAAAGTTTTTTCACAGCAAGAGAAACAACAAGAGAAGTAAATAGGGAGCCTACATCATGGGAACAAATATTTACTCCTCACACGTCAGATAGAGCCCTAATATCCAGAATATACAAAGAACTCAAAAAATTAGACAATAAGATAACAAATAACCCAATCAACAATTGGGCCAAGGACCTGAACAGAAACTTCTCAGAGGAGGACATACAATCAATCAACAAGTATATGAAAAAATGCTCATCATCTCTAGCAGTCAGAGAAATGCAAATCAAAACCACCCTAAGATACCATCTCACTCCAGTAAGATTGGCAGCCATTAGGAAGTCAAACAACAACAAGTGCTGCCGAGGATGTGGGGAAAAGCGTTCTCTTGTACATTGCTGGTGGGGCTGCAAATTGGTGCGGCCAATATGGAAAGCAGTATGGAGATTCCTGGGAAAGCTGGGAATGGAACCACCATTTGACCCAGCTATTGCCCTTCTCGGACTATTCCCTGAAGACCTTAAAAGAGCGTATTACAGGGATACTGCCACATCGATGTTCATAGCAGCACAATTCACAATAGCTAGACTGTGGAACCAACCCAGATGCCCTTCAATGGATGAATGGATTAAAAAAATGTGGCATCTATACACCATGGAGTATTATGCAGCACTAAAAAATGACAAAATCTTGGAATTTGCAGGGAAATGGATGGCACTAGAGCAGATTATGCTTAGTGAAGCTAGCCAATCCCTAAAAAACAAATACCAAATGTCTTCTTTGATATAATGAGAGCAACTAAGAATAAAGCAGGGAGGAAGAGCAGGAAGAAATGATTAACATTAAACAGAGACATGAGGTGGGAGGGAAAGGGAGAGAAAGGGGGAATTGCATGGAAATGGAGGGAGATCCTCATTGTTATACTAAATTACATATAAGAGGTTGTAAGTGGAATGGGAAAACAAACAAGGTGAGAAATGAATTACAGTAGAAGGGGTAGAGAGAGAAGATGGGAGGGGAGGGGAGGGGGGATAGTAGAGGATAGGAAAGGTAGCAGAATACAACAGTTACTAGTATGGTATTATGTAAAAATGTGGATGTGTAACCCATGTGATTCTGCAATCTGTACTTGGGGTAAAAAAGGGAGTTCATAACTCACTTGAAGCTAATGTATGCTAATGTATGAAATATGATATGTCAAGAGCTTTGTAGGGTTTTGAACAACCAATAAAAAAAATTCTGCTAATGAATCAAAAAAAAGATTTAAGGTTAATTGTTGAATTAGCGGTAAGTTAGGGTTAGGGTTAGGGTAATGGATACAGTTAGGTTTATGATTCCTGTTAAGTGTAGAGTAATGGGTAGGGTTAATGTTAGCGATAGGGTTATTGTTATGCCTAGGGATAGCATTATTTTTAGGCCTATCTTTAGGGTAATGGATAGGGTTAGAGCTAAGGTTATGGCTAGGGTTAAGGTTAGGATTATGGTTAAGGTTAGGGTTAGGCCTAGGGTTAATGTTAGGTTTAGGTTTAGGGTAAATTTATGTTAGGCATTTGAGCTCAGGCTAGGACTAGGGCAAGGTTTAGGGTTTGAGTCATGGCTAGGGTTAGGTTTAGGGTTAGGGTTATCTTTAGGCTAAAGATTAGAATTTGAGTTAGGTTTAAGGCTAGGGCGAGGGTTAGCATTAGGTTTAGATCTAAGGTTATGGTTAGGGTTTTGATTAGGGCTACTTTTAGGGCTAGGTTAAGGGCTAGGTTTTGTGTAATGTTCAGGGCTAACGTTAGGTCTATGGTTAATGTAAGAGGTAGAGATATGGTTATGGATAGTGTTAGGTTCAGGGTTATGTATATGTCTTTGTTAGGGTTAGGTTTTGTTTTAGGATAAGGTTTATAGTTAGGGTTTCTATTAGGTTAAGGGTCATTGGTGGGTTAGGATTTCGCTAGTGCTAGGTACTTTTTAGGGATAAGGTTAGATTTATGACTCTATGTAGGATGAGGTTTGGTCTATTGCTAGTGTTACGGTTAAGTTTAAGTATAGGTTTACCGGTAAGGATAATTTTAGGGTTTGATTTAGGGTTAGGATCAGGTTTAGATCTAGGGTTAGTGTTAGGATCAGAATACGGCTCAGGGTTAGGATTAGGTTTAAAGCTAGAATGAGGGCTATGTTTAGGACTAGTAATAGTTTTAGGGTTTTGTCTAGGCTAAGTATTAAGTTTAGGACTAGAGTAGCATTAGGGATAGAGTTTAGCTTAGAGTAAGGAATAGAGTTAGAGATAGGGTTAGGGTTAGGGTTAGAACCAGAGCTCGGATTAGGCTAAGATTTGTGTTAGCATGAGGGCTTTGACTAATGACATATCTAATTTTTTTATTAGGGCTATTTCTAGGGTTAGCATTAGGACAATGCTTAGAGCTAGGGATACTCTTAGGGTCTGAGTGAGGGTCATGGTTATTTGTATGGTTAGGGTTAGTACTCAAATTAGGTCTAAGTTTAGCGATAGGTGTAAGGTTAGTGTTTGGTTTTGTGTAAAAGGGTTTTGTGTAAATCCTTATGGTTAGGATTATGGCTCTGTTTTGTTTTCGAGCTAGGGTAGTTTAGAGCTAGTTTTCCAATTAGCATTAGATTTAGGGCTAGTGTTAGAGTGAGATTTGGGCTTAAGGTTAGGGTTTACAACCAGCTTTAGGGCTTGGATGATGGTTAGAGTTAGGGTTGGGGATTGAGATAGGGCTAGGGTTTGAGTTATGGTAAGAAATAGGATTTGAACTAGTGATAGGGCTAGGGCGAGAGTTAGAGTTTGTCATAGGGCTAGGGATAGGATTAGGTTTAGTGTTAGGGTTAATTTAGGGCTAGGATTAGCCCTAAGGTTAGTGTTAGATTTTGGCCTAGAGTTAGGGCTAGTGTCAGGGTTAGCATTAGGGTTAGAGTAAGGTATAATGTTACAGATACATTTTGGGCTAGGGCATAGGATAAAATTACGGTTACGGCTCTGGTAAAGTTAGGATTAGGATTAAGGCTAGGCTTAGGGCTAGAATAAAGGGTAGGGTTTTTGCTAGGGTTAGGGCTAGGATTAGGTCTATGGCTACTGTCAGTTCGAGGGTTATGGTTAGGGAGAGTTTTAAGTTAAGGTTTATGACCAGGTCTATTTTCAGGGTTACATTGAGGCTTAGGGTCAGGGTTACATTGAGGGTTAGTGTCAGGTTTATTAGGTTCAGAGTCAGGGTTAGGGTATAGGTTAAGTTAAAGTTTAGGGATAGGGTTAAAATTAACATTAGGGTTAGAGTAATGGATATGGTTAGGTGTCAGGTTCAACTTAGGTTTAGTATAATGGACTGGGTGAGTGTAAGTCATAAGGTTAGAGTTAGGACTAGGGATAGAATTTGGTTAAGATATGGTTCAGGTAATGGATAGGATTAGAGCTACAGTTATGACTAGGGTTATGGTTAGGTTAGGGCTATGGTTAGGGTTAGGCCTAGGGTTAGAATTTTCTTAGAGTTATGGTTAGGTAAAAGGATAAAATTATATTTAGGTTGAGACCTAGTGTTTTGGTTAGTAAAAGCGCTATTGTACGGTTAACCTTTGGGTTAGGACAAGGTTTAGGTTTAGCGTTAGGTTTAGGTAAAGTGTTAGGGCTAGGGATAGGGTTAGGGCTATGATTAAACTAGAGTTACGGCTCAGATTATGGCTAGGTTTTGGGTTAGGTTGGACTAGTGTAGGACTACACCTAATGTAAGAACTAGGGTTATGATTAGGAATAGAATTAGGTCTAGGTCAAGGTCAAGAGTTTAGATTAGTTTTAAGTTTAGGGAGATGATTAGAGATAGGTGTAATGTTAGAGTCAGAGTCCGGATCAGTGTTACTTATCAGCGTTAGGGATAGGACTCGAATTAGGGCTAGGATTAAGGCTAGGTGTAGGGTTAGGTTTTGTATTAGGGTTAGGGTAAGAATTAGGGATAGGGTAATGTCATCTCTAGCCTTGCCATTAGGCTAGGGTAAGGTTAGGGCTACGGCACAGTTTTGCTTTAGAGCTAGAGCTAGGGCTAGGGCTAGTTTAAGGATTAGCCATAGTGTTAGGGCTAGTTGTAGGATGAGGTTTAGGCTTAAATTTATAGTTATGGTTAGATCTAGGTTTAGGGTTAGGACCCACATTAGGTTTAAGTTTAGGGCTAGTGTTAGGGTTACCTTAACAGATAGTGTTAGATCTAGAAATAGGACTGGGGTGAAATTAGTTTTATTCCATGGGCTGGGGTTAGGGGTAGGTTTAGGGTTCGGGCTAAATTAGGGCTAGATTAGCACTAGGGTTAGTGTTAGGTTTAGGCTTAGGGTTAGGGCTAGGTTTATATTTAGTGTTTTTGTTAGAGTTAGGGTTAGATTTAGGGGAAGGGGGTTATAGCTAAATTTAGAGCTAAGATTCGGGTTAGAATTTGATTTACAGCTAGTTTTAGGGTTCTGGTTAGGATTAAGGCTAGGTTTAGTGCCAGGATGAGAGTATGTGTTAGGGCTAGGGCTAATGTCATGTCTAGGTGAAAACTAAGTGGTAGTTTTTTGGTTAGGTTATGGCTAGGTCTAGTGTAAGGGTTAGATTTATGGTAAGGCTCTGGTTTAGAGCTAGGTGTTTTATTAGGGTCGGACCGGGTATGGTATGGTTTAGGTTAAGGTTTAGGGTTAAGGCTTGTATTAGAATTAGGGTTAGGTTTAGGATTTGGGTAATAGATAGAGTTAGGTTTCGGTTTCGGATTCAGGATAGTTTTAGATTAATGGATATGGTTATTGTTAGCAATAGGGTTAATATTAGGCCTAGGGTTAGCATTTGTTTTTGGTTTATCTTTAGAGAAATGGATAGGGTTATATCTAAGGTTAGGACCAGGGTTAATATTAAGTTTATGGCTAGGGTTCGGGTTAGGCATAGGGTTAGTGTCAGAGTTAGATTTATGGTAATTATTAGTGTTTGAAGTACGGTTAGGTCTAGGGCAAGGGTTAGGTTTAGAAAACATGAGGAAAAACTACTGTTAACAGGAACTTAGCTAAACATTGTAAAAGCTATCTATGCTAATCCTCAGGCTAGCATAATTTTGAATGGAGAAAAATTGGAGGCATTCCCTCTAAAATCTGGAACAAGACAGGGATGCCCTCTATCACCAATTCTATTCAACATATTTCTTGAAACACTGGCCAGAACAATTAGACAGACAAAAAATTAAAGGCATAAAAATAGGAAAAGAAAAACTTAAATTATCATTATTTACACACAACATGATTCTATACCTAGAAGACTCAAAAGGATCTACAAAAAAAAAAAACTACTAGAACTAGTAAATGAATTTAGCAAAGTGCAAGATATAAAATCAACACACATAAATCAAAGGCATTTCTGTATATCAGCAACAAAACTTCGGAAACGGAAATGAGGAAAAACACTCCATTCACAATATCCTCAAAAATAAAAATAAAATAAAATAAAATACTTGGGAATCAACCTAACAAAAGAGGTGAAAGATTTATACAATGAAAAGTACATAACCCTAAAGAGAGAAATGGAAGAAGATCTTAGAATATGGAAAGATATACCCTGTTCATGGATAAATAGAACTATCATCATCAAGATGGCGATATTACCAAAAGTTCTCTCTAGGTTTAAAGCAATGCCAATCAAAATCCCAATGGCATTTCTTGTAGAAATAGATAAAGCAATCATGAAATTCATATGGAAAAATAAAAGACCCAGAATAGCAAAAGCATCTCTAAGCAGGAAGTGTGAATCAGGCGGTATAGTAATACCAGATTTCAAACTATATTACAGAGTAACAGTAACAAAACAGCATGGTATTGGTACCAAAACATGCGGGTGGACCAATGGTACAGAATAGAGGAAACAGAGACTAATCCACAAAGTTGCAACTATCTTATATTTAATAAAAGGGCTAAAAGCATGCAATGAAGGAAGGATAGCATCTTCAACAAATGGTGTTGGGAAAACTGGAAATCCATATGCAACAAAATGAAACTGAATCCCCTCCTCTCGCCATGCAAAAAAGTTAACTCAAAATGAATCAAGGAGCTTGATAGCAAGTCAGATTCTCTGCATCTGATAGAAAAAAAAGTTGGCTCCGATCTACATATTGTGGGTTTGGGCTCCAAATTTCTTAATAGGACACCCATAGCACAAGAGTTAATAACAAGAATCAATTAATGGGTCTTACTTAAATTAAAAAGTTTTTTCTCAGCAAAAGAAACAATAAGAGAGGTAAATAGGGAGCCTACATCATGTGAACTAATTTTTAATCATCACACTTCAGATAGAGCCCTAATATTCAGAGTATGCAAAGAACTCAAAAAACTAGACAATAAGATAACAAATAACCCAATCAACAAATGAGCCAAGGACCTGTACAGACACTTCTCAGAGGAGGACATACAATCAATCAATAAGTACTAGAAAAAATGCTCACCATCTCTAACAGTCAGAGAAATGCAAATCAAAACCACCCTAAAACACCATCTCACTCCAGTAAGATTGGCAGCCTTTCTGAAGTCAAACAACAACAAGTGCTGGCAAGGATGTGGGGAAAAGGGTACTCTTGTACATTGCTGGTGGGACTGCAAATTGGTGCAGCCCTGGAAAACAGTATGGAGTTTCCTGGGAAAGCTGGGAATGGAACCAAAATTTGACCCAGCTATTGCCCTTCTCTGACTGTTCCCTGAAGACCTTAAAAGAACATACTACAGGGATACTGCCACATAGATGTTCATAGCAGCACAATTCACAATAGCTAGACTGTGGAACCAACCCAGATGCCCTTTAATAGATGAATGGATAAAAAAATGTGGCATTTATACACCATTGAGTTTTATGCAGCACTAAAAAATGACAAAATTATGGAATTTGCAGGGAAATGGATGGCACTAGAGCAGATAATGTAAAGTGAAGCTAGCCAATCTCTAAAAAACAAATGTTAAATGTCTTCTTCAATCTAATGAGAGCAATTAAGAACCAAGCAGGGAGGAAGAATAGGAGGAAAAGATTAACATTTAACAGAGACATGAGGTGGGAGGGAAAGGGAGAGAAAAGGGAAATTGCGTGGAAATGGAAGGAGACCCTCAGTGTTATACAAATTTACATATAAGAGGCTGTGAGGGGAATGGGAAAAAAACAAGGAGATAAATGAATTACAGTAGATGGGGTAGAGAGAGAAGATGGGAGGGGAGGGGAGGAGGAATAGTAGAGGTTAGGAAAGGTAGCAGAATACAACAGTTACTAATATGGCATTATGTAAAATGTGGATGTGTAACCGATGTGATTCTACAATCTGTATTTGGGGTAAAAATGGGAGTTCATAACCCACTTGAATCTAATGTATGAAATATCATATGTCAAGAGCTTTGTTATGTTTTGGACAACTAATAAAAAAAATCGAGTAAGGGCTGGGTTTAGGGTTAGGGTTAATATTTTGATTAGGGAAATGGTTAGAGTTTGAGTTAGATCAAGGACTAGGTCAAGGGTTAGGGTTAGGTCTAGGGTTATGGTTATGGTTACAATTAGGGGTTACAATTATGGGTAGGTTTAGGACTAGGTTCAGGGCTATGGGTAATGTAAGAGCTTGGGTTAGGTTATGGCTAGTTTTAGGTTTAGGGTTATGGATAAATCTAGTGTTATGGTTAGGTTTTGTGTTAGGATAAGGTTTGGAGCTAGTGTTTAGTTAGGGTAAGCGTCAGTATTTGGGTTAGGGTTAGGGCCAGAATTAGGAATAGCGTTGGGACTAGTGATAGGGTTAGTCTTTGTGTTAGGTTAAGAGTTATTGTTAGGGCTAGTTCAAGGTTTTTGTTTAGGGCTAGGGCTAGATTTATGACTCTGTTTAGGATTAGGGTTTGTCTAGTGCTACTATTAATGTTAGGTTTAGATGTAGGTTTACTGGTAGGGGAAGAGTTAGACTCCAGTTTAGGGTGAGTTTCAGGTTTTGATCTAGGGTTAGTGTTGGGGTTAGAATAAGGGTCAGGTTTTGAGTTAAGACTAGAGCTAGAATGAGGCCAAGGGTTAGGAATAGTAAACCAGTTAAGCTTTGGGATAGGCTAAGGATTAGTGTTAAAACTAGAGTAGCATTAGGGTGAGGGTTTGGTGTAGGGTAATGGATAGGATTAATTCTAACCCTAATACTAACCTTCGTCCTTGCCCTAAACCTAGCTATAACCACATCCTTATCCTAAACAAAACCCGAACTCTAACCCTAACCCTAATGGTAACCCTTGCCTTATTGTTAGCCCTAGCACTAACTTTAGATCGAAACCTAACTCTAAATTTAACCCTAAATCACTGCTTAAGCCTAATTCTAAATCTAGCCCTAACTCTAGCCCTAACATAACCCAAGCCATAATTTAGCTCTATCCCTAAACCTAACCCTAACACTAGCCCTAAGACTAACTCTCTCATACTAGCCCTATCACTAATTCTAACCCTATCCCTTACCGTAATCTGAACCCTAGCTCTAACCCTGGTGCTAACCCTTTCTCTATCCTTATCCCTAGCACTAACCTTAGGAAAAACATAACTCTAAATCTATCCCTAACCCGAAGCCTAAGCCTAAACCTAACACTTGCCCAAACCATAACACTAATTCTAAAAGAGCCCTGACATTAGCCCTAGCCCTAAAACAAAACTGAGCCATAGCTCTAACACTAACCATTAACCTAAAACAAACCCTGACCTTATACCTAGACCTAACCCTAGCCCTAATTTGAGTATGAAGCTGAACCCTAAAACGAACCCTGAACCTGACACTGACCCTAGCAATTCTAGCTCTAAACATCACCCTAACAGTAAACAGAACCCTAATACTAAACCTAGCACTAAAACTTAAAACTAGCCCTAATTGTAAACCTAGTACTTATATTAGCTGTAACCCTAACCCTAGCCCTAACGTAACCCATAAACTAGCCCTAATCAGAGCTCTAACCCTAGCTTTAAACCTAACCTAAACCTAACACTAGCCCTAACTGTAACCATTACTTTAGTCTTAAACTGTTTACTAACTCTATCCATTAACATAACCATAATCCAAACCATAATGATAACCCTAAGCATAAACCTAACCCTATCCCGATTCCTAACCCTTTCATTACCCTAAACCTAACCTGAATCCTAAATCTAACCCTATCATTACCCTAACCCTAATCATAAAACTAATTCAAGTCCAAAGTTGAAACCTTAACCTATCCCAAACTCTAACCCTAATGCAGACCTTGAACCTAATAATACCCTTAGCTCTAAACTTGACTGTAACCCAACACCTAACCCTTAGCCTAGACTTAGCCATTAACCTAACCATAAAACTATTTTTAATCATAATTTGGAACCTGAAATTAGCCCTAGCCATAATCCTAGCCCTAACCCAAAAATTACACCTAGCCCTCATCCTAGTCCTAAACCTAGCCTTAATCTCACCCGACATCTAGCCCTACACCTAACCCTAATTCTAAACCAAATCCTACCTCAAACCTAGCTATAATGTCACCCCTTACTCTAAATTTAAACCTAAACCTAACCCTAACCCTAGGGTTAAGCTAAACAAAAAACCTAGCCCCAATCCTAGCCCTAATTTAGCCCTATCTCTAACCCTATCCTAACCCTAGACCTAAGACTTACTCTAAATCTTGCCTTTGTCCTAGTCTTAGTTCTATCCCTATTCACTACCATAAACCTAACACTAGCCAAAACACTTGCTCTAAAATTAGTCCCAGCCCTAACCATAACTCTAAATCTAACCTTAAACCTAAGCCTAAGCCTAACACTAACGCTAGCCCTAACCCTAATGATAATTATTAAACTAGTCCTAACCCTAATCCTAGCAGTAAACCAAAACCGAGAAATAGCCCTAACCCTAAACCTTAACTTAAACCAAACACTAACACTACACTTAGAACTAATACTAGCCCTAATTCGAATCCTAAGCCTCACCTTAAAACTAACCCTTACTCTGACCTATATCGTAACCCTCACTCTCGATCTAAACACTGCCCTATATAAAAAGTGAACACTAATATTAACAATAGCCCTAATTTGAGTCTTAATGCTAACTCTAAAATTAACCCTGACCATGACTCCTATCCTAACAAAACCATAGCTATAAATATCACCTTAATGTTAAGCCTAACCCTAGCACTCAAACTACCCCTAATCCTAACCCTAAAAATAACCCTAATGGTAACCCTAGTTTTTACATTAGCTGTTGCCTTAATCCTAGCCCAAACCCTAACACAAAAACTAACCCTAAACTGAGCCCTAAACCTAGCTTTAACTCTAACTCTAACCCTAACCATAGCCCTAACCCTAGATCTAAATCAATCCCTTACCCTAAGAGAAACCCTAAACCGAAGAGTAACCCTAGACCTATCCCTAGACTTTAGACAAACCAAAACCCAAAGCCTATTAATAGTCAAATCCCTAAGATTAATTTTAGCTTTTAAACTATCCCAAACCCTAATCATAACCCTGACCCTTATTCTGACCCTAGCACTAAACCTAGGTCTAACCCTAACCCCAACCCTAATCATCATGGTCACCTTAAACCTTAACCTAACACTAGACCTAGCCATAACCCTAACCCAATAACTAGCACTAATCATAACCTAACTTCATACATTAGCCATAGCCTTAACCCTAGCATAACCTAACTCAAAACCTAGCTTTAAACTGAGTAGTAAACCTAGCTTTAACCCTAAATTTAAACCTAAACCTAACCCCAAACTAGCCCTAATCCTATGCATATCACTAGCCCTAACCTTAGGTCTAAACCTATCCATTACCTTAACAATATCCCTAACGCTTAAGCTAACACTAGGCCTAACCCTAACCCTATCCATTACACAAAAGCAAACCTAATCCCTAAAACTAACCCTGTCATTACCCTAAACCTAAACTCTAACCTAACCCAAACACTAACCCTGAACCTGACCCTAAAAATAACCCTAGATATAAATCTGAATCTTACCCTAAACCTAATTCTTAGGATGGACCAACCATAAAGCTAACACTAAATGTAGCTTTAACTATAATGCTGGACCTGACATTAGCCCTACCCCTAATTCTGTCCCTAACCATAACACAAAACCTAAACCTCATTCTAGCCTTAAACCTAGCCCTAATCATAACCCTCACCCTAAATCTAGCCCTAACCCTAATAGTAACACTTGCCATAGCCCTAAACCTAGCCAAAACAACAAACCTTACCCTAAACGTAACCCTAACTGTAACCCTAATTCTTTCCATCAAAATTACCCTATTTTGAGCCCCAGCTTTAACACTAGATCAAAACCTAACTTTAAATCTAACCCTAACTTGATGTCTAAGCCAAAAAGTAGCCCTATTCCTCATACAAATTCTAAAACTAGTTCTAACCCTAGCCCTAACACTAACCCTAGCCATAATTTAGCCCTAACCCTAAGTCTAAACCTAACCTTAACCCTAAGAATACCTCTAACTCTCATACTGGCCCTATAACTAATTCTAATCCATTCCCTTTCCAGAAAACTAACCTTATCCGAAATCCTAGTCCAATCCCTTGCCCTATCCTTAGCCCTAGAACTAATCTTAGATAAAAACATAACTCTTACCCTAAGTGAAACCCTAAACCTAAGAATAACCCTAGACCTATCCCTAAACTTTAGACAAACAAAAGCCTAAGCCTAACTCTAACACTAGCCGTAACCCTAACACTAATCCTAAAAAATTGTCCTAACCCTAACCTGAGCCCTAAAACCAAACCTAGCCAAAGCTCTAACCCTAACCCTTAACCTAAACCAAGCCCTTAATCTATACCTAGCCCTAACACCAGCCCTATTTCAAGTTTTCAGCCAAACCCTAAACTACCCCTGACCCTTACTCTTACCATAACACTAACTAGAAGTCTAAATATCATCCTAACACTAAACCTAAACCTAACAGTAAACCTAGTCCTAAAACACTAAAATTAACTGTAATCATAACGTTAGTACTTACATTAGCCTTAACCCAAACCCTAGCACTAAGTTAACAAAAAACTTAGCCTTAATCATAACCATAACCCTAGCCCTAAACTGATTTCTAACGCTGTCTTTTATCATAATCATAACAATAACCCTAATGCTAATTCAAGCCCTAACTTTAAACCTTAACCTATCCAAAACCCTAACCCAGAACTTGACCCTAATAATACCTCTGGCTCTAAACCAGATGCTAACGCTAAACCTAACTCTTACACTAGATGTACCCATAATTCTAATCCTAAAACTATCTTTAACCATAATTATGGACCTGAAATTAGCCCTAGCACTAATCCTAGCCCTAACCCTGAAAAAAATCCCTAGTCGTTATCCTAGCCCTAAACCTAGGCTTACTCATAACCCTAACCCTAACCACAGCCCTGACCCAAATAATAACCCCCACCCTACATCTAAACCTAGCTCTAACGCCATCTATTACCCCAAAATTTGCCCTAAACCTAAACCTAAACTCTAAACACTAACTCTAAATTCTAACTCTAACTTTAATCCTAACCCTAACAATGGCTTAAAAATAAATATTAAACCTAGCACTAATCCTAGCCCTAATTTAGCCCTATCTGTAACCCTAACCCTAACCCTAGTCTTAAGACTAATTCTTGCCCTAGCCGTGTCCCTAGTTCTAACCCTATTTCTTACCATAACCTTAAACCTAGCCATAACCCTTTCCCTATCCTTATTTCTACCCTAACCCTAGATCTAACCCTAATTCCAAATTTAACGCTAACACTAAGCCTAAGCCTAACACTAACACTAGCCCTAACCCTAACCCTAGGACTAAAACAAAACCCAGCAATAGCCCTAACCCTAAAACTTAACTTAAACAAAACCCAAACATGACTACTAGACCTAACCATAGCCCTAGTTCGATTACTAACCCTAACCTTAAAACCAACCCTGATGCTCACTCATATCTTAACACTCACCCTAGCTCTAAACACTGCCCTCACCTGAAACTAAACCCTAACAATTAGAGTTTTAACACTAACCCTAAAGGTAAGCCTGACCCTAACTCCTATTCTAACATGATCCCTACGTATAAATGTCACCCTAGTCTTAAACCTAACAGTAACACTTAACATAACCCATACCCTAACACTAAAACTAACCCTAATGGTTACCCTAGTTCTTACTTTAGCAATTGCCCTAACCTAGCCCTAACCCTAGCAAAAAAAAAAAAAAAAACTAGGCCCTATCCAAGCCCTAAACCTAGCTTTAACATTAACTCCAACCCTAACCATAGCCCTAACCCTAGCTCTAAACCAATCCCTTACTTAAGCAAAACCCTAAACCTAAGGGTAAACCTAGACAAATCTCTAATCCTTAGGCTAACCAAAACACTAACCTTATTAATGGCCCTTACCCTTGCCCTCATTCTAGACCTAACCCTATCTGAAAACCTAACACTAACCCTGACCCTTTTACTGACCTTACCATTAATCCTAGGTTTAATCCTAACCATAATTCTACTTTAAACCTTAACCTATCCAAAACTACCTTAACCCTATACCTAGACCTAATCCTGACCCTAACACTCAGCCTAGCCCTAACCACAGCTCAGAACCTAAGTCTTACACTAAACATAACCTTAACCTAACTCTAGTTCTAACAATCACCCTAACCCTAAATTAAGACCTAATTATAACCATAACCCTAGCCCTAAACTTAAGTCAAATTGTATCATTAACCTAAACATAACCCTTACCCTAATGCTAAACCTAGGCTTAACACTAAACATATTACTATTCCTAATCTTATCAATTATGCTAAACCTACCCTGAACCCTAGATAATCCAATCATTAGCTCAACTCTAACATTAATGATAATTCGAGCCCTAACCCTAAACTCAATCTTAAACCAAACCCTAACACTGACACTGACCCTAATAATTCCCCTAGCTCTAAACCTCACTCTTACTCTATACTTAACCCTTACACTAGACCTAGCCATAAAACTAACCCCCAAACTATCTCTAAGCATAACCCTAGACCTGATATCATTCCTAATCATGATACTAGCCCTAACCCTAACACAAACACTAGCCCTTATTCTAGCCCTAAACATATCCTTAATTATAACCCTAACCATAACCATAGGCCTAATTCTAACAGTAACCCTAGCCCTAATATTAGATCTAATTTAGCCCTATTTTTAACCTTAACTTTAACCCTAGCCCAAAGACTAATTCTACCTATCACATTAATCCTAACCCAAGTTCTAACCATATAGTTTACTGCACCCCTAATCCTAGCCCAAACCATAGGTCTAACATTAGCCCTATTCATAGCCCTAGCAGCAACCCTAGGTCTAACACTAAGTCTAAATACAAACCTAACCCTTACCCTAAACCTAAACCTAACCCTAGCCCTAACCTTAAGGTAATCCTAAAACTACCACTAACCCTAGCACTAAAACAAAACCAAAACATAGAGCTAATGCTAACCCTTTATATGAACTAAGCCCCAACCCTACACTTAGCCATAACTCTAGCCCCAATTCAAGTTATAAGCCAAACCCTAAAACTAATCCTGAATCTGACTCTGACCTTAATACTAACCCTTGCTCTAAACATCACACTAACCCTATACCTAATCCTAACAATAGACCTAGCCCTTACCCTAACCATAAAATAGGCCCTAATCGCAACCCTTGTACTTACATTAGCCGTTATCCTAAACCTAACGTTAACTAACAGAAAACCTAGCCTTATACTGAGCACTCTCCCTAGATTTACCCTTAAACCTAACCCTTTCACTAATTGTAACTATAAACCAAGCTGTAACCCTAAATTTAACCTGAACCCTAACCCTAAGCCTAACCCTTTCAATAATTATAACATTGACCCTAGCTGTACAACTATCTCTAACCTTATGCATTACCCTAATCATAACCCTAACCCTAATGCTAAACCTGGGCCTAAATCTAACTGTATCCCTAATCCTAACTCTATCCAATACACTAAACCTAACTTGAGACCTAAACCTAACACTATATTTACCCTAACCCTAACTCTATTGATAATGCGAGCCCTAACATTAAACCTTAACCTATCCAAAACACTAATCATGACCCTGACCCGAAGAGTACCCTTAGCACTAAACCTGACCCTAATCATAATCCTAACCCTTACAAAAGACGTAGCCTTCAACCTAACCCTAAAACTAATTATAACCGTAACATTAGACCTGAAATTAGCCCTAGCCATATTCCTAGCCCTAAACCTTTGCTTAATCCTATCCCGAAAGATAACCCGAGCCCTAAACCTGATTCTATTCCTCACCCTAGCCCAAAACTTACCTATAACCTCATCCTATACCCCAAAACAAACCATAACCCTAAACCTAAGCCTAACTCTCACCCTAAACCTAGGGCTAACACAAAGACTAGTGCTAATCCTAGCCTTTATTTAATCCTATCTTAACCCTAAACCAACCCATAAGACTAACTCTAACTCTTGCCCTAGCCCTATCACTAGTTTTATCCTTACACTTAATCCTAATCCTAGATCTAAGCCTAAGTCTAAATGTAAACCTAACTCTAAATTTATCTGTAACAATAAATCTAAACCAAGCCCTAACATTACCCCAACCATAATCCTAAAACTTGCCCTATCTCTAACCCTAGCTGTAAACGAAAATGAAGCGAAAGTCCTAATCTTAACCCTTAACGTAAATCAAACCATAATCCTAAAACTAAACCTAAAACTAACTCTAAAACTAAGCCTGACCCTGACAGAGACCCTAATACTAATACTAGCACTAATCCTGATCCTGACCTAAAATTAACACTAATACTTTATCGAGCCTTAACCCAACCCTAACACTAGCCTTAATCATAACCCCAATTCGTAAATAAGACATTGTTCTAAACATAGCCCTAACCCTAACAAAAATTCTATCCATAATCCAAGCCCTAAACCTCACTTAAACCCCAATACTAGCCCTAACTCTAAACCTAACACTATACCTAACTCTAACTCTAACCTTATTCCTTAAACTAAGCTAAACCCTAACCCAAATGCTAACCCTAGTCTTAATTCTAATCCTTATCCTAGATTAAACTCTGACCATAATACTAGTCTTAACCCAAGCCCTCATTCTACCTCTAAACCTAACCCTGACACTCATCTGCCCCTAACAAAAACCCTAGGTCTAAACCTGACCCTAACCCCAAACCAAACCCTAAGATTAGCCTTACTGGTTAACCTATACCTATACGTAAGACTAACAGTGGACCTAGACCCAACGCTAATCCTAAATATAGCTATAACTCTATCCCTTGACCTAAAACAAAACCTAGCACTAGCCCTAAAAATAACCCTTAATCTAAACCGAAAACTTGCCCTACCCATAGACCTAAACCTAGTTCTAATTCTGGCTCTAACCCTAACCCTAACACTATCCCAAGAACTCTCCCTAATTCTAACACTGAACCCAGCTTTAAACATGACACTAACTCAAAACCTAGATCTAACAGTAGACCAAACCATAACCCTAATCTTAAAAGAAGCTCTAAACCTAACCCTAGCTCTTACATTACCCATAGTCCTTACTCTAGCCCTAAACCTAACACAAACTCTAGTCCTAATCCTAGGAATAAACTTAGCTCGAAGCACAACCCTTAGCCTAAACCTAGCCCTAAACTTAGCCCTAACCTAAGCCTCGCCTTAGACCTAATCCTAGCTAAAAGTCTAAACATTACACTAAACATACCACTAGCTCTATCCTAAACCCTATCTCTAACCCTAGCCCTAATCCTAGCATTAAACCTAGCCTGAACTTTAGCTCTAACCATATCCATTACCCTAACCCTTACCCTAATTAAAACCACATTCCTAACACTAAAAGTAACTCTAGCCATAAATGTAAACCAAGACCTAAACCTAAACTTAAACCTCACCCTAGCCCTAACCCTAGCTCAAACACTTACCCTTACGCTAACAAAACTATAACCCTAGCTCTAAACTTAACACTTACTCTACCCATAAAATTTACCCTTAATCACACCCTAAACCTCTCCCTAAACCTAGCCCTAATCCTAGAGTTAAACCAAACCATAACCTAGCCCTAACCCTAGCTCTAAACCTAATCATTATACTAAACAGAGTTAATCCAAACCATAACCTAGCCCAAATCCTAGCCCTAAAACTAAGGGTAACCCTAACCCGATTGCTAAACCTAACACATCCATTAACCTAAACCTTAACTGAAACCTAAACTAAACTCTATCCATTTCCCTAATCCTAAACCTAAACCTAATGCTAATTTGAGCCTTTACCAAAAACCTTTACCTAAACCAAATGCTATCCTGACCCTGACCCTGACGCTAGTAATAACCCTAGCCCTAAAGCTGACCTTTAACCTAAACATAACTCTTACACTAGACCTAGCCATAATCTAACCCTAAAATTATTTTTAATGTTAACCCTAGACCTGATATAAGCCTAGACCTTGTCCTAGCCATAACACTAACAGAAACCCTAGCCCTAAACCTAGTCTTAATTCTAAACTGATACATTACCCTAGGCCTAATTCTAATTCTGAACTTCACCTTAGCCCTAAAGCAAGCTATAACCCCACTCGTTCCAATAAACTTAACATTAACACCAATGCTTTCCCTATCTCTAGTTCAATCAATTAGTGTAACCCTAACACAAACCTAGCCTTAATACTAGCCCTAATGTAGCCCTAACCCTAAAATTAACCCTAAATCTAGCCCTAATTCTAGCCGTAATTTAGACCTAACTCTAACACTAAAACTAGCCCTAATTCTATTCCCAATTTAGGCCTAACCCTAGCCCTAATACTAGCCCTAACCCTAATCCTAACCCAAGACAACTACTATGTCTAACTCTAATTCTTGCCCTAGCCGTATCCCTAGTTCTAACCATATTCATTACCATAACCCTAATCCTCACCCTAACCCTAGCCCTAGCCCTTGCCCTAACCCTAGATATAACCCTAACTCTAAATCGAACCCTAACCATTAGCCTAAAACTCAACCTAACACTAACCCTAACCCTGATGCTAATCCATAATCTAGCCGTAATTGTAGCCCTAGCCCTAAAACAAAACCAACCTATATCCCTAAACCCTATCCTTACATGTACTACTAACTTTAGCCATAATTCGAGTTCTAACCCTAACCCTAAAAGTAACCCTGACTCTGACAGTGACCCTAACAATAACCCTTGCTCTAAACATCACCCTAAGCCTAAAGCTAACCATTACACTAGACCTAGCCCTAATCCTAACCCTAAAACTAGCACTATTTGCAAAACTAGTTGATACATTAGCCATAGCCCTAATCCCTGCCCTAACCAAACCCAAAACAAAGCACTAATCTGAGCCTTAACCCTAGCTTTAAAAAACCCTAAACCTAACCCTAACCCAGAACATAGCCCTAAACTTTACCCTAACACTAGTCAGAATTCTAACCATAACCCTTGCCGTATCACTAGCTCTAACCCTATCCATTACCCTAACCATAAACATAACTCTAATGGCAACCGTAGGCCTAATCCTAAACTTATCCCTAACTGTAACCTATTTTATTAGCCTAAACCTAACCTATACCCTAAACCTAACCCTATGATTACACTAAGTCTAACCCTAATGCTAATTCAAGCCCTAAACCTAACCTTTAACCCAATCCAAACCCTAACTTTGCCCCTTCCTGTAACAATATACCTAGCTCTAACCCTGACCCTAAACCTAAACCTAACCCTTATACTAGACCTAGAAAAAACCTAACCCTAAAACTATCCCTAACCATAATCCCAGACCTGAGATTTGCCCTAGCTACAATTCTATCCCTAAACTTAACACAATACAAACCCATAACCCAAACCCTAACCCTAATCCTAATCTTATCCAAAACCCTATCCATAAATTTAGCTCCAACCCTATAAATTACCCTAAACATAACCCTAATTATAATGCTAACACTAGGGCTAAATCTAACCTTATCATTAACCATAACCCTATCCATTATGCTACATCTAACCTGAACCCTAAACCAAAACTTATCATTATCCTAAACCAAACGATAACGCTAATTTTAGCCCTAACTCTAATCCTTAACCTAAACAAAACCCTAAAACTGACCCTGACCCTAATAATACCTCTAGCTCTAAATTTGACCCCTACATTAAACTAACACTAAATGTAGCTGTAAACAAAACCTAAAACTATCCCTAACTGTAACACTAGACCTAACATTCGCCCTAACACTAATCCTAGCCCTAACCCTAACACAAAACCTAGCCGTCATCCTAGCCCTAAAACTAGCCTTAATCATAACTCTAATGAACCCCTAGCCATAACCCTAATTCTCACCTTCACCCTAGCCCTATCCCTAGATCTAACTCCATCGTTTACACAAAAACTAATCTTAAGCCTAAAACTAACCCTAGGCCTATACATAACCATAACCTAGCCCTATTCCTAGCCCTAATTAAGCCCTATACCTAACCAAACACTAAGCTTATGCGTAAGACTAACTCTCACTCTCACCCTATTCCTAGTTTTAACCCTATACCTTACAATAACCCTAATCCTAGCAATAAACTAAGACCTAACGGTAGCCCTATACTTAGCCCTAGACCTAATCCTTGATTTAATCCTAAATCTAAATTTAACTTTAACCCTAAGCCTAAACCTAAGCCTAATGTTAGCCCTAAACCTAATGCTAAGACTAAAACTACCCCTAGCCATAGCCCTAACCCTAAAACAAAACTGAGCCATAGCCCTAACTTTACAACATACCCTAAACCAAAACCTAACCCTACACCTAGCCTTAACCCTAGACCTAATTTGAGTTTAATCCCTAATACTAAAACTACTCTGACCTGAATTTGACTCTAACACTAACCCTAGCTCTAAAAAGTATACCTAACCCTACCACTAGACCTACTCCTAACCCAAATCCTATAACTAGCCCAAATCATAAACCTAGACCATACATTGGCCGTAACTCTAAAACTACCCCTAACTCTAACCATAAGATAGCCTTAATGCAAGACACAATGCTAGCTTTAACACTAAACTTAAACAACCTAACACTAGCCCTAACCCTAACCCTAAACATAGCCCTAATCCTAGCTCTAATCCTATCCCTTACCCTAAGCTAAAGATAAACCTAATGCTAAACCTATGCCTAACATTAATCCTTAGCCTAATCCAAACTCTCACCCTATTACTAGTCTTAACCCTAGCCCTCATTCTAGCTCTAACTATTGCCCAAACACTTACCATAAACCTGATGCTTATTCTGACCCTGACGGTAATCATTGGTCTAAACCCGACCCTAACCATAAATGGAACCCTATTAAGAGCACTAGCAATAAACCTATATATAAACCTAACCCTAACACTAGCCCTAGAACTAAACCTAATCCTAAATCTAGCCATATCTCTAGGACTAGACCTAAACAAAAACCTACCCCTAGCCCTAATGATAAACCTTAACCTAACATAAACATTAACCCAACCTAGACAAAACTTTAGTAATAATTCTGGGTTAAACCCTAGCCCGAACAATAACCCAAACACTGACCCTGACCCTAACACTAATCCTAGCTCTAAACATCACGTTAATGGTAACCTTAACCCTAACACTAACCTAGCCATAACACTTATGCAAAAAGTAGCCCTAATCGTAACCCTGTTTATACATTAGTTGTATGCCTAACACTAGCCACAACCTAAGATAAAACCTGGCCCTATTCTGAGTGCTAACTAAAGTTTTAACCCTAACCATAAAACTAGCCCTAATTTATACACTAACCCTAGCTCTCACCCTATCAATTACCTTAAGCTAAACCCTAAGCCTAATGCTAACCCTGGTCCTAACCATAAACTTTAGCCTAAGTTAAACCCTAACTAGTCCTAACCCTAACCTTCATTCTATATCTATCCCTAACCCAAACTAAAACCCTAATCCTGACACTTATTCTGACCCTAAAACTAACCACAGGCATATACCTGACCCTAACCTGAAACCGAACCCTAACATTAGCCTTAGACTTATACCTAATCCTCAATCTAGCTATATCTCTAGCCCTAGACCTGAACAACAACCTAGCTATAGCCCTAACAATAACTCTTAACATTACCCAAACACTAAGCCTACCCATAGACCTAAACCTAATACTAATTCTGGCACTAACACCAACACAAACTCTAACCTGAACACTGGCCCTGACCCTAACATATTCCTAGATCCAAAGCTCACCCTTACCTCAAAGATAATCCTAACACTAGACCTAGCCATAACCCTAAGTCTAAAACTAGCCCTAATCATAAGCCTAGCTCTTACATTACCCATGGCCCAAACCATAGGCCTAAACTAACACAAAATCTAGCCCTTATCCTAGGCCTGAACATAGCACTAAGTGTAACCATAAACCTAACCCTTGCCCTAACCCTAACCCTAACCCTAAGCCTCGATTTACACATAACCCTAGCTCAAAGCCAAAACTTTACCCTTAACATAATCCTAGCCCTATCCAAAACCCTAACTTAACACTAGCCCTAATCCTAACATTAACCTTTGCCCTAACAATAGCTCTAATTATATCCACTACCCTAAACATAGCCCTAATCCTAACCATAACCCTAGCCCAAAACCTAGCTCAAATTCTATCCATTACCCTAACCATAATACTAAACCTAATGCTAAACCTAGGCTTAACCTTAACCTAATCACAATCCCTAAACCTATCCATTGCCCTAAAACCAACTGGAACCCTAATCCTAATCCTATTCATTAGGCTTACCCTAACTCTAACCCTATTGCTAATTTGAACCCTAAAACTAAACCTTAACCTAAATCAAACCTTAAGCCAAACACTGACCCTAAAAATATACATAGCTGTAAACTTGACCCTTACCATAAACCTAACCCTTTCACTAGACCTAACCATAAACATAAACCAAAACCTGTCCCTAACTGTAACCCTAGACCTGACATTAGCCCTAGTCCTAATCCTAGCCCTAACCCTAATACGAACACTAGCTCTCATCCTAACCCAAAACCTAGCCTTAATCATAACCTAACCCTAATTCTAACAATTTCCCTAGCCCCAAATCTAGTTATAAGCCCATTAATTAACCTAAACCTAACCCAAACCGTAACCCTAAAACTAAACCTAGCCCTCACCTTAACACTAGGACTAACTCTAACACTAACCCTAGCCCTAATTGTAAACCTAACCCTAGCCTAGATTTAAGACTAACTATACCTCCTGCCTTAGCCCAAGCCCAAATTCTAACAGTATCACTTACCATAATCTTATTCCTAGGCATAGCCTAGAATAACCCTAGCCCTAACCTTACACCTTGCCCTAAACTAACTCTAGTTCAAAACATCACCCAAAACATAAACCTAACCATAAAACTAGACTTAGCCCAAACTGTAACCCTAAAATTAGCCCTAATCATAACCCTAGATCTTACATTAGATATATCCCTAACCCTAGCCCTAATATAACCCGAATTCTATCCCTGATGTGAGCCATAACCCTAACTTTATCCCTAACTCTAAACCTAAACCAAGTCCTAACCCTTACCCGAAACCTAACCCTAACTTTAATCCTTGCACTAACCATAAAGCTAACACTAACCCTAACACTAACCATAACCATAGCCCTAACCCTATTAATTACCCTAATCCTAACCCTAATCCTAACCCTAATACTAACCCTCAGCCTAACCCTAACATATTCGCTAATCCTAACCTATCCATTACCCTTAAGATAACCCTAACCTTAAACCTAGCAGAACACAAAACCCAGACATAACACTAACCCTAAAACTAGCCCTAATTGTAACATTAGTTCTTACATTAGCCGTAGCCCTAAAGCAAACACAGAACCTAGTCTAGCCCTAATCTAAGCTCTAACCCTAGCTTTAACCCTAACACTAAACCTAACCCTAGACCTAACCGTAACCCTAACTCTAGCCCTAACACTAGCACTAGCCTTATTTCTTACCCTAAGCCAAACTCTAACCCTAATGCTACCCTACCCCTAAACCTAAATCTTAGCCTAACCCCAAAACTAACTCTATTACTAGTCCTAACATTAATCCTCAAACTAGTTCTATCACTATTCAAACCCTAACCCTCAACCTAAACCTTATTCTGACCCTAATACTAACCATAGGTCTAAACCTGACCCTAACTCTAAACTGACCCCTAACATTTGCACTACACTTAACCGTATACCTGAACCTTACCCTAACACTAGACTTGGACCTACACTTAATCCTTTATCTATTGAAAACTCTAGGCCTAGCCGTATACAAAAACTCAGTCCTAGCCCTAGTAATAACTCTTAACCTAACCCAAACCCTAGACCAAATCCTATTCCTAATGCTGGCCCTAAAAATAAATGTAACCCTAAACCGTACACTGACCCTTACCCTAACACAAACCCTAGACCTAAACCTTATCCTAACAAAAAATATAACCCTAACATTAGACCTAGCCATATCACAAACCCTGAAACTAGACATCAACATAGGCCAAAATCTACCTCTAACTCTATCCATTACCCTCACCCTAATCCTAACCTAATGATAACCTAGTCCTAACCCTCACACTGATTCTAACCCTAATACTCATCCTAGTCCAAACACTAGCTTAATCCCTAACCCTTAAACTTAACCTAACCCTAACACTAACCCATGGCCTAAACCTAAACCTAACCTTCACCCTAGCCCTAATCCTAACGTTAACCCTATCCCTAACCCTAGCTCTAAGCTTACATATTATCCCAACTCTAACCCTAACATTAATGATAAACCTATCACTAACCCTAGATCTAACCCTACCCATTAACCTAACCCTAACCCTAACCCTGATGATAACCTTAGCCCTTACACTAAATCTACCCTAACCCTAGCTCAAGACATAACCCTAAACCTAACCCTTGCCATAGAGCTAACCCTTGCTCAAACCCTAACCATTATGCCAATCCTAACACTAAACCTATCCCTCACCCTAACCTTAAGCCTAAACCTAACCCTAACCCTATCATAATATCAAACCTTTTCAATACCCTAATCATAATGATAACTCTACCCCTAAACTTAACACTAACCTTGACCCTAACAGTAACTCTAATCTAGACGTAACCCTAAACTTTACCCTTGCCCTAGCACTAACCATAGCTCAAACTCTAAACCATACCCTAAAAAAAACCCTAACCTTAACCCTAGGCCTAAACCTAACTCTAGCTTTAATAATAATCATAACCCTAGCCATAACCCTATCCATTACCCTAAGCACAACCATAACCCTTAGGCTAAACCTAGGCCTAACCCTAACCCTTTTGCTAACTCTAATCAATCAATTACTCTACACTTAACATGAACCCTAAAATCAAACCTATCATTACCCTAACCAAATCCTAATGCTAATTCAAGCTCTAAATTCAAACTAAATCCGAAACCTAATTCTAACCCTAATAATACCCCTAGCTCTAAACCTGACCCTTACCATAAACTGAACCCTTACACTAGACCTAGCCATAAATCTAACCGTCAGTCTATCCCTAACATAAGCCTAGAAATGAACCTAGTTCTAGCCCTAATTCTTGCCATAACAATAAAACAAACCCTAACCCTCATTCTAGCCTTAAATCTAGCCTTATTGCTAAATCAAACCATAACCCTAGCCATAACCAAAATTCTAACCTTTGACCTAGTCCTAAAACTAGCTCTAAGCTTATTCCTTCCCATAAACCTAACCCTATCCCTAAACCTAAACCTAAGCCTAAGCCTAAAACTAGGCCTAAACCTAATACAAACTCTAGACCTAATCCTAGCGCTAATTTAGCCCTAAACCTAACCTAACCCTAGCCCTAAGACTAACTCTAACTCTTACCCTAATACTATTTCTAGTTCTAACCCTATCCCTTAGCATAATACTATCACTTGCCTTTTTATTAGCCCTAAGCCTAGCTCTAGCCCTAATCCTATATCTAACCCTAATTCTAACCCTAACACTAAGCTTAACCTCTCACTAACACAAGCTGTAACACTAATGCTAATCTTAAAACTAGCCCTAACTTAGCCCTAGACCTACAAAACCACTGAGACATAGCCCTAACACAAAATGTTAACATAAACCAAACCCTAAGCCTACACCTAGCCCTAAAACTAACTCTAATTCAAGTTCTATCCCTAATCCTAAAAATACCCTTACCCTGACTCAGATCCTAACACTAACCATACCTCTAAACATCACTCAAAACCTAAGCCAAAACCTAACCCTAGACCTAGCCCTAACCTTAACCCTAAAGCTAGTTCTAATCATAACCCTAGAACTTACATTGTCTGTAGCCCTAAACCTAGCCCTAACCTAACCCAAAATCTATCCCTAATCAGAGACATAAGACTACTTTTTACCCTAACCATAACCCTAATTCTAGCCCTAACCCTTACCCTAAACCTAAACCCTAAAATAACCCAAAACATAATCCTAACCCTAGCCTTAATCCTAACCCAAATCGTAGTCCTAACCTCAGCTGTAACACTATCCATTACCCTAATCCTAATCCTAACCCTAATGGTAACCCTAGGATAACTCCAAATCTATTCCTGACCATAAACTTACACATTGCCCTAAACCTAACCTGAACCCTAAACCTAACCATATCCATAAAACTAATTCTAACACTAATAACCTTAACTCTAAAATTGTCTCTAACCATAACCCTAGACCTGGCATTAGCCTTAGCCCTACTGAACCCCTAACCCTAAAAAAAACCCTAGCCCTAATCCTAGCCCTAATCTTGGCCTTAATCCTAAACCAAAGCTAACCATAGACCTAACCCTAATTTTAACCCTTGCCCTAGTTCTAAAGCTAGTTATAACATCATACCTAATCATAACCATAAACATATACATAAACCTAGCCATAAACCTAGGCTCAGCCTTAATACCAACCCTAGCTCTAATCCTAGCTCTAATTAAGCCCTAATTCTAACCCTAAATCTAACTCTAACACTAAGACTAACTCTAACTCTCACCCTATACCTATCCCTAGTTGTAACCTTATCCCTTATGATAACTCAAGCCCTAGACATAACCCTAGCCCTAACCTTTGCTGTAGCCCAAAACCTAGATCTAACTAACTATAAATCTAATCCTAACTCTAAGCCTAACCACATCATAATACTAGCTCTAACCCTAACGCTAATTTGAAGACTCGCCTTAACCCAAGTTTTAGCTCTCAAGCAAAACAGAGCAATTTCACTCACCCTAACCCTTAACCTAAACCAAACCCTAACCCTACACCTAGCGATAACCCTAGCCCTAATTCGAGTCCTAACTCTAGCCTTGAACTAATACTAACCCTGACTCTGACCTTAACACTAACCCTAGCTCTACAAATGAACCTATCCATAAACCTAATTTTAACACTAGTCCTCAACCTAAACTTAACACTAAAACTAGCCCTAACCATAATGACAGTTTCTAAATTAGCTATAGCCCTAAACCTAACAAAAAACACAGCCCTAAACTGAGGCCTAAACCCTGGCCCTAACATTCACCCTATCCCTAGCCCTAATCCTAGCTCTAACCCTATTTCTTACACTTAGACAAATCCTCACCCTAATGCTACCCTAGTCCTAACCCTAATTCTAATTTTATCCAAAACACTAACTCTATTACTAGTCCTAACCCTAACCCTCATTCTAGCCCTAAACTTAACCCAAACCCTAACACAAACGCTGACCCTTATTCTGATTCTAACACTAAACCTATCTTTAAACCTGACTATAACCCTTTTTCAAACCTAACACTAGCCCTTCCTTTAACCCTAACTCTAAACCTAAAAATAACCCCAGCCCTAGACATAAACCTAATGCTAAATATAGTCATAACCCAGCCTTAGACCTAACAATAACCCTTCACTTAATCCAAACACTGATTCTACCATTAGACCTAACCCTAGTTCTCATTCTGGACCTAACCCTAAACCTAATCCTAACCTGATCCCTGACACTCACCCTTACAAAAAGCCTAGTTCTAAACCTTATCCTAACCAAAAAACTAACCTTAACATTAGACAAACTCTAAATCTAGCCATAACCATAACACTGGATCTTTCATTACCATATACCTAACACTAGCCCTAAACCTCACACAAAACCTAGCCCTAATTACAGCCCTAAACCTAAGCCTAAGCAGAACTCTAACCCTAAACCTAGCCCTAACCTTAACCCTAACCCTCGTTCTAGCCCTAACCCTACCTCAAACCAAAAACTTACCCTAAAATAACCCTAGCCCAAACCCTAAACCTCACCCTACATCTAGCCCTAATCCTAACGGTAACCATAGCCCAAACCCTAGCATTAATTCTATACTTTACACTAACAATAACCCTAAAACTAATGCTAACCCTATCTCTAAACCTAACCCTAATCTTACCCTAGCCTGACCATAAACCTAATCCTCGCCCTAGCCCTAAACCTATCTCAATCCCTAACCCTTACACTTAACCTAACCCTAAAACTAAACCAATGGCTAACCCTAAACCTAACCTCATCCTGTATCCTAACCTTAACCCTACCCTTAACCCTAACTGGAATCCTACCCATTACCCCAAACTAAACATAACCCTAATGAAAACACTAGACCTAAAGCTAAACCTACCCTAACCCTAAACATAAACCTAACCCTAGAAATAACAGTGAACCTAACCCTAACCCTAAAACTAAGCTAGCTCAAAGGCTAACCCTAATCCTAAACCTAAACCTAACACTAACCTAAACCAAAACCAATATTTAACCTGACATCTAAACATATTACCCTAAACTTAATGATAAACCTTTTCCTAACCATAACACTAACCATGACCAGAAACCTAGACAAAACTCTTAATTAATTTTAGCCATAGGAAAAATCCTAGCTCAAACCCTAAATCATACCCTAAACCTAATACTAAGTTTAACTCTCTCTCTAACACTTACCTTAACTCTAACTCTTGCCTAATCCTAACCGTTATCCTAGCCTTAACCCTAGGTCTAACCCTATCAGTTACACTATCTATAATCATAAACCTAATGCTAACCCTAGGCCTAAACCTAAAACTATCAAAATCCCTAATTATATTCATTACATTAAACCCAACCTAACCCTAAACCTAACACTATCCATTACCCTAACCCTAATTCAAAATTTAATGCTAATTTGAGCCTTAACCCTAAATCTTAACCTAGCCCAAAACTGAAAGCTGACCCTGACTCTAATAATACCCCAGCTCTTATTCTGACCCTTTCCCTAAATGTAACATTTTAATTTGACCTAGTCATTAATCTAACCCTAAAAATATCACTAAGTATAAACCTAGACCTGACGTTAGTCCTAGCCCTATTTCTTACCTAACACCAAACCTAACCTAAACCTATCAAAAAACAAAGCCATATTCCTAGCCTTAAATCTAGCCTTAATCCTAAACTTAAACATAACCCTAGCCATTACCCTAAAGCTAATCATAAAATTAGCTGTAACCCTAAACATAGCACTAAAACAAATCTGAGCAACAGGTCTAACACTAATCTCAACTTAAACAAAACCCTAGTACTACACCTAGATCTAACCCTAGCCCTAATTCGAGTACTAATCATAATCGTAAAAATAACCCTGAAACTGACTTACATCCTAACACTCATCTTAGCTCTAAACACCACCCTAACCCTAAACCTACAGTAATTCTATCCCTAGACCTAACCCTAATCTTAGCCCTAACCCTAGCTCAAAACTAAAACTTTATGCTAAACATAACCCTAAAACTAACCCTAACACTTGTTCCAACACTAACTCTAACCTGAATTCAAGGCATATCCCTAACCACAACTCTAGTTTTAACCCTATCAATTACCCTAAACATAACACTTACCCTAATGCTAACCCTAAGCCTAACTGAAGCCCTATCACTAATGCAAACTCTATCAATTACCCTAAACCAAACCTGAACCTTAAAACAAACTCTACCTATACCCTAACCCTAACACTAATGCTAATTTGAGCCATAAACCTAAATACTTACCTAAGCCAAAAGCTAATCCTAATAATTCCCCGAGCTCTAAACTTGACATTTATCCTAATCCTAACCCTTACACTACACGTAGCCATAAGCCTAACCCTAAAACTATCTTTAACCATAACCCTAGACCTGATATTAGCACTAGCACTAATCCTAGGCCTCAATCTAAAACAAACACTAGCCCTCATCCTAGCCCTAAACCTAGCTTTACTCATAACCCTAACCCCAACCATAGCCCTAACACTAACTGTAACCCTCAGCTTATGTCTAAACCTAGCTATAAAATCAGTCTTTATCCTAAACTTAAGCCTAATCCTTTCCCTATTGCTAGGTCTAAGCTAAACAGTAACCCTAGCCCTAATCCTAGCCCTAATTTTACCCTATCTCAAACCCGAACTCTACGTTTAGCCGTATCACTATCTCTAACTCTCACATTAGCTCTATCCCTAGTTCTAAACTTATCACTTACCATAACTAAAACCCTGGCCCTAAAACTTGACTTATCCTTAATCCTAGCCTAATCCTAGATCTAAACCTAACTATAAATGTAACCCTAATCCAAAGTCTAAGCCTAACACTTACACTAGCCCTAACCCTAATACTAATTGTAAAACTAGCCCTAACCCTAACCCTAGGACTAATACAAAACCGAGCAATAGACCTAACCCTAAACCTTAACTTAAACCAAACCCTAAACTACTACCAGAAAAATTCTTAGCTGTAATCGAGACCCAACCTTAAGCTTAAAACTAATCCTGATCCTGACTAATATCCTAACACTCAACCTAGCTCTAAAAATGAACCTTAAACAGAACCCTAACAGGAAACCTAGCCCTTATTCTAGTCCTAATTCAAACCCCAAAAACTAACCCTGATGATGACTTCTATTCTAAAAATAACTCTAACTCTAAATATCACCCTAACCTTATATGTAACAATAACAGTAGAACTACCCCTAACACTAACATTAAAGCTAACCCTAATTGTAACCCTGGTTCTTACATTACTTGTTGCCCTAACCCTAACCCTAACACTGACACATAAACTAGCCCTAATCCGAGCCCTACACCTAGCTTTAACTCTAACCCTAACCCTAACCCTACCTCTAACACTAGCTCTAAACCTATCCCTAACCCTAAGCAAAAACCCTAAAATTAATGGTAATCCTAGATCTATCCCTAATCCTCAGCCTAATCATAACTCTCACCATATTCATAGTTCTAACCCTAGCCCTCATTCTAGCTCTAACCCTATCCCAAACCTTAACCCTAACCTTGACCCTTATTCTGACAATAACACTAACCTAGGTCTAAACCTTACCCTAATGCTAAACCAAACCATAACACTAGCCCTACCAGTAACCTTAAACCTAAACAAGACACTATCACTAGCCCTTGACCTAAACCTAATTCTAAATGTAGCTTTAACTCTAGCTCTAGACCTAAACAAAATCCTAGCCTTAGCCCTAACAATGTCCCTTAACTTAACTCAAAGACTAACCCTATCCCTAGACATAAACCTAATCCCAAATCTGGCTTTAACATTAACTCTAACTATAACCTGAACACTGACCCTGCCTTTAACACTAAACCTATCTCTAAACCTGACCCTATCCAAAAACCTAAACCTAACCCTATACATAACCATAACTCTAACCCTACAATTAGCCCTAATTACAATCTTAGCTCTTATATTACTCATACCCCTAACTCTACACCTTAACCTAACAAAAAACCTACAGCAAATTTTAGGCCTAAATCTACCCCTAAGCCTAAATATAATCGTAACCCTAGCCCTAACCTTAACACTAAACCTAACCCTAGCTTTAGTTTTAAAGCTTACTCAAAGCCTAAATCTTACCATGAATATAAACTTAGACCTATACCTTAATCTAAATCCTAACCCTAGCCCTAACCCTAAACATAACCCTATCCCTTAACCTGGCTCTAAACATACACCATACCTAATCCTACACCTAAATCTATTGATAACCCTGGCCCTAACCCTAACTGTAACCATAACCCTAACCAGAAAACTAACAATAGACCTAACCCTAATACTAACACTCGCTATAGCCCTAACCCTAGCTCAAAACCTAACCCATTACAAAAACCTAAACATAGCCATAGCCTTAACATTAACCCTAAAACTAAATCTAACCCTAAACCTAAACCTAAACCTACATCTAGCTCTATCCATTTCCCTAACCCTTATCCTAACCCTAATGGTAACCCTAGCCCTAACCTTAATCCTAGCCCTAAACCTACCATAATCCTGTCTCTAGTCCTAAGACTGAACCTAATTCTCGAACTAGCCCTAGCACTAACACTAGCTCAAACCCTATCCCTTACCCTAAACATAACACAAGCCAAAACCCTAACCCCAATCCTAGCCCTAAACCTAAACATAACCATAGCTCAAACCCTAGCTCAAACTCTATCAATTACCCTCACCTTAAACCTAAATGTAAGACTAAACCTAGCTCTAACCCTAACCCTAATCATAACTCTATCCCTAGCCCTGATTCTAACCTGAAGCCTCAACCTAGTCCTAACACTTACTCAATTACTGACCATTACCCCTAATCTAATCATAAGAAAATGATAAGCCTAACCCTAACCCTTATCCTAGTCATAATCCGTAACTTAAAACTAGACTTCACCTTAGGTCTAATCCCACCCATTACCCTAACCCTAACCATAAACGTCATCATAACCCTAGCCCTAATCCTTAACCTACTCTAACCTTACCTGTAAACCTAACCCTAGCCCTAACCATAAACCTAACTTTTGCTGTAGTTCTAACACTAGCTCAAACTCTAACAATTATGCTAAACATAACACTAACCTTATCCTAAACCTAAACCTAACCCTAACCTGACATCTAAAGCTGTCCATTACCTTAACCCTAGTGATAACACTAATCCTAGCCATAGACATAATCTTATACCTAACCGTATCATTAACAAATACCATAGTTCCAACCCTAACCCATACCCTAAACCTAACACAAGCCTTAACCCTAATCCTAACTCTAACTCTAGCCCTAATCCTAAACATTACCCTAGCCCTAACCTAGCTCTAACCCTATTCATTACCCTAATGATAACCATAAACCTAATGCTAATCCAAGGCCTAACCCTAACTGTATCAATTACCCTAAATCTAACCTGAACTCTAAGCCTAACCTGAAGCCGAAACATAACCTTATCCATTACTCTAACGCTAACTCAAACCTAATGCTAATTTGAGCCATAACCATAAACCTCAACCTAACCCAAACCCAAAACCTGACTCTGACTATTATAATAGCCTAGCTCTCAACTTGAACCTCACCCTAAACTAACTCTGACACTAGACCTAGCCATAAATCTTACCCGAAAACTATCCCTAAATTAACACCAGAACTGATATTAACCCTAGTCCTAATTCTTGCCATAACACTAACACAAATGCTTGCCTTCATCCTAGCCCTAAACATAGCCTTGATCCTAACCCGAACCCTAACTCTAGCCATATCCCTAATTCTATCCCTCGCCCTAGTCCTGTACCTTGCTATAAACCTGGCCCTTCCCGAAAATCTAGCCCTAACTGTAACCCTGGACTTATCCCTCATACTAATCCTAGATCTGATTCTAGCCCTAATTTAGGCCTAACCCTACCACTAGCACTAAGACTAACTCCAACGCTTGCCCTAGACCTATTCAAAAATCTAACCCTATCCGTTGCCATTATCCTAAAACGTGACCTAACTTTAGCCCTAACACTAGCCCTAGCCCTAACCCTAGAACTAACCATAACTCTAAGTCCAACCCTAACCCTAATCCTAAACCTCACACTAACACTAGCCCTAACACTAACACTACTCCTAAAACTAGCCCTAATCGATTTCAAAAACTAAAACAAAACCGAGCCATAGCCCTAACCCTAAACCTTAACCTAAACCAAAACCTAACCCTACACCTAGCCCTAACCTTAGCCCTAATTCAAGTCCTAACCTAACCCTAAAACTAACCTTGAGCCTGACTCTGACCTTACACTAACCCTAGCTCTAACATCTCCCTAAAAGTACACCTAATCCTAAAATTAGAACTAGCCATAACCATAACCCTAAAAGTAGCCCTAATAATAATACTAGTTCTTAAATTAGACATAGCCCTAATCCTAGCACTAACATAACACAAAATCTAGACCTAAACTGAGCATTAAATCTCATTAGAACTGTAATGCTAAACCTAGCCATAACCATTATCCTTAACCTAGCCCTAACCCTAAAACTGGCTCTAACCCTAAACCTAAGACTAGACTTAATGCTAATCATAATTCTAGCACTAACTCTACCTCTAACCCTATCCATTACACTAAACATAACAGTAACCCTAATGCTAACCGTAGTGTTAAACTTAACCCTAATCCTAAACCTAGACCTGACACTAACCCAAACCGTCGCCCTAGCCCTAATCATAGCTCAAACCCCAACATATACAGTAAACCTAACCATAACACTAACCCTATGCCTAACCCTAACCTTAACCCTAGCCCTAATCATAACAATATCCCTAGCCCTAAACCTATCCATTACTCTAAACATAAGCCCAAATCAAACATACCTCTAAACATAGCTCTAACCCCACCCATTAACCTAACCCTAACTATAAATGTCATGATAACACTAGCCCTAACCCTAAGCCTACTCTAACCCTCACTTTAAACTTAACCCTAGTACTAACAGTAAACCAACTCTAACACTAAATATAAACATAACCCTAGACCTAACCATAAATCTAACACTTGCCGTAGTTTTAATCTTAGCTCAAACCCTAACAGTTATGCTAAACCTAAACTCCCCTATTCTTAAAACTAAATCTAACCCTATCAATTTAGGCATAACCCTAAACCTATGGCTAACACTAACCCTATCCATTACCTAAACCTAATCTGAACACTAATCCTAACCCTATCAATTATGCTAACCCTAACCCTAACCCTAACATTAATGCTAATTTGACCCCTGAAACTAATACAAAACCTAACCCAAACTCTGAAAAAGACACTGACTCTAATAACACACCTAGCTTTAAACCTGACACTTACCCTAAACATAACCCTAACACTAACACTAATCCTTACCCTAAACATAACCCTTAAACTAGACATAGCCATAAAACTAACCCTAACAGTATCCCTAACCATAATCATAGACCTCTCATTAGCACTCTAGCTAATTTTTGTCTTAAACATAACACAAACTTGAGCCCTCATCCTAGCCCTAAAACTAGCCTTAATCCTAAGCCCAACCCTATCCCTAGACAAAACCCTAATTTCAACACTTGCCCTAGTTCTGAACCTAGGTATAACCACATCCCTTCCACTAACCCTTACCCTAAACCTAACACTGTCACTAACAATAACTCTCGCCCTATCCCTAGGCCTAAGCCTAACACTAACCATAGCTATAATCCAATCCGTAATTTATTGCTAACTAACCCTGAATCTAACCCTAGCCCTAAGACAAAACCTAACTCAAACTCTATACCAATTTCTAGTACCAACCTTATCTATTGCCTAACCCTAATACTAGCCCTAACCTTAGTCCTAAACCTAGCCCCTACTCCTAAATCTAGAAATAAACCTAACTCTAAATCTAACGTTAATTCTAAATGTAAACCTCACCCTAACACTAGCCCTAAGCTTAATTTTAATTTGAAAACTAGCCCTAAGCCTAGCCATAGCCCACAAACAAAACTGAGTCATAGCCCTAATCCTAAATCTTAACTAAATCCTAATGCTACAACTAGCCCTAACCCTATCCCTACAACTAATTCTGAACCTGACTCTGACCCTAAAACGATTTCTAAACATCACCCTAACCCTAAACTTAATCCAAACACTAGACCTAACCCTAACCCTAAACCTAAAACTATCCCTAACCATAACACAAAAACTAGCCCTAATCTGAGCCTCAACCCTAGCTTTAACCTTAACACTTACACTAACAATTACACTAACACTAACCCTAGCTTTAAACCTATTCCTTACCCTAAGAAAAACTCTCACCCTAATACAACCCTAGTTCTAACCCTAATCTTTAGCATACCCCAAAACCTAACTATATTACACGTCCTAACCCTAGCCCTCATATGATCTCAAACCCTAATCTGAAGCCTAAGCCTAAACCTTACCCTTATTCTGACACTAACACTAACCCTAGGAGAAACCCTGACCTTAACAGTAAACAGAACCCTAACATTAGCCCTACAAGTAAACCTATACTTAAACTTAACCTTAACATTAGCACTAGACCTAAACTTAATTCTAAATATAGCCATAACTCTAGCCCTAATTCTAAACAAAAACCTATCCGTAGCCATAAAATAACCATTAACCTAACGCAAAGACTAACCCTATCCCTGGATCTAAACATAGTTCTGATTCTGGCCCTAACCATAAACCTAATGCAAACCCAAACACTGATGCTTACCCTGACACAAACTCTATGTCTAAACCTTATCCTAATCCTAAAAATAAACCCAAATGTAGACATATCTATAACCCTAACCCCCAAAACAAGCCATAACCATAACCCTAGTTCTTACATTACCCATAGCCCTAACACTAGCAATTAACTTCACACAAAACCTAGCCCTAATACAAGACCTACTCCTAGAACTAAACATAAAACAAACCCTAATCTTAGCACAAACCCTAAACATAATATTTGTCCTAGCCCTAACCCTAGCTCATACTCTAACCCGTAATCTAAACATAACCTTAGCTCTAACCCTAACCCTAACAATATCCCAAATCCTACGTGTAACCATAGCCCAAATCCTAGCTCTAACTTTATCCATTGCCTTAAACATAACTCAAACTCTAATGCTAACCCTAGCCTTAACCCTAACCCTAACCATATCCCTGATACTAATCCTAACCCTTGCCCAAGCCCTAACCCTAGCTCAAAGCCTAAAACTTACCCTAACCCTAATTCTAACATTAACCCTAGGAGTAACCCAAACCTTAGCCCTAATTCTAACCTTAACCTAATCCCTAACACTACCACTAAACCTATATTACTCTAAACATAAGCCTGAACCAAATGCTAACCCTACGCCTAACCCTAACCCTATCCCTAAGACTAACCCTATACATTACTGTAAACCTAACCGGAATTGTAAACCTAACTCTATCCCCCATTAAACTAACTGGAACCCTAACCGTAATGCTAATTTGAGCCCTAACCTGAAACCTTAACCCAAACAAAACCCTAACTCAGACTCTGACCCTAATAATAATCTAGCTCTATAACTAACACCTACCCTAAATCTAACCCTTACACTAGACCTAGCCATTAACCTATAGCTAACACTATCCCTAACCATAACCCTAGACATGTCATTAGACCTAGCACTAATCCTAGCCCTAACCCTAAACAAATTCTAGTGCTCATCTTAGCCCTAAACCTAGCCTGAATCCTAATCAGAACCCTCACCATATCCCTATCCCTGATTATAACCCTTGCCCTAGCACTGAACCTAGCTATATAACCCCATCCCTTCCCCTAAAACTAATCCTAACCCTGGCCATAACTATAGGCCTAACCCTACCAATTTTCATATTGCTAATCCTAGCCCTTTTTGAACCCTAATCTTAACCCTACCCCTAACTCTAGACCTAAGACTAACTCTAACTCACACCCTACCCTATTTCTATTAATAATTCTATTTCTTACCGTAACCCTCACAATAGACCTAACTGGAGCCCTAAAACTTGCCATAGCCCTAACCCTAGATCTAACCATAAATCTAAACCTAACCCTAATCTTAAGCCTAAACCTCATTCTACCATTAGCTCTAACACTACTGCTAATCCTAAAACTAACCCTAATCCAAGCCCTAGCCCTAATAGAAAACTGAGCCATTGCTCTAACCCTAAAACTTAACCTAAACCAAATCCTAACCCATAACTAGCCAAGCTCTAATTCGAATCATAGGCCTAAAACTAACCGTCACCCTGACTCATATCCAAACAAACACCAAGCTCTAAATATCACCCTAACCCTAAAACTAATGATAACAGTAGACCTAGCCGAAACCTTAACCCTATAACTAACCCTAATCATAAATCTAGTTCTTACATTGGCCTTAGCCAAACCCTAGCCCTAATTCTAACACAAAAATAGTAATAATCCGAGCCCTAACACTAGATTTAACACTAACCCTAAAACTAAATCTAGTCCTAAACCTAACACTAATCCTAGCCCTAACCCTAGCTCTAATCCTATCCATTACCCTAAGCCAAACCCTATTCATAATGCTAACTCTAGTCCTAATCTTAATCCTTAGCGAAACCATAACAATAACCCTATTACTAGTCCTAACACTAGCCCTCATTCTAGATCTAACCCTCACCCAAAACCTCACCCTAACCTTCACCCTTATTCTGACCCTAACATTAATTATAGGTCTTAACCTGAAACTAAACTGAAACCAAAACCTGAAACTAGCCCTATCAGTAAACTTATACCTAAACCTAACCTTAACACTAGCTCTAGACCTAAACCTAATCCTAAATCTAGCTTTTACTTTAGCCCTTGACCTAAACAAAAACTTAGTGCTAGCCCTAACAATAACCCTTAACTTAAACCAAACACTAACCCTACGACTAGACCTAACCCTAATCCTATTCTGGTTTTCATCTGAACCTTAACTTTAACCTGAACACTGGCCCTGCCACTAATATTAAACCTTGCTCTAAACCTGACCTAAATCAAAACCTAAACCTAACACTACACCTAGCCATAACCTTAACTTTAAAACTAGCTTCAATCAGAACCCTAGATATTACATTACACATAGCACTAACCCTAGGCCTAAACCTAATACGAAACTTAAATAACCCTAACCCTAATCAGGGCCTAAACCTACCATAAGCATAACCCTCACCCTAACCCTAACCCTACTCCTAATCTTAACCTTAACAGTCACCTTAGTCCTAAACCTTGCTAAAGCATAACCCTTAGCCAAAATATAACCCAAGCACTTTCTCTAACAATAACCATAACCATAGCCTTAATCCTAACCTTAACCCTAGACATAACACTAGCTCTAACCCTAGCCATTAACCTAACTCTATTACTAACCCTAATGATAACCCTATCCATAACCCTAACTGAAACCCTAATCCAAACCATAAACCTAACCATAGACCCAACACTAAACTTAAAACTTGCCATACCCTTAACCCTAACTAAAACCCTAAACCTTACCCTAAATGCAAGAGTAAGCCTAGCCCTAAAACTAAACTTAAACCCAAACCTAACCTTAACCATAAAGCTAACCTGACATCTTACCAAATCTATTATGCTAAACCAATTCCTAACCTAATGAAAACCCTAGCCATATCCCTAAACCTAACCCTGATTATAACACTAAACGTAACCCTCGTCCTAGACCTAGCCCTAGCTCAAAACCTAAACTTTACCCTAAATATAACCCTTACCCTAACGCTAAGCTAGGGTTACTAACCCTAACCCAAAACCTAAACAAACTCTAGCCCTAATCCTAGTCTAACCCTAGCCCTAAACATAGATCTAACCCTATATATTATCCTTATGATAACGCTAATCATAATGCTAACCCTAGGCATAATCTTATCCTTTTTTCTTTCTTTTTTTGTAGTGAGTCGAGTTACAGATTTTAATTAGCTTTCACATTCCTACAATTTTTGTATCTTTGTTATATTTTCCATTCCGTGGTCAAGACTAAAGGAGGAGCTAGAAACAGACCTAACTCACTTCTTGACTCGCCTTCATCACAGCCTCCAGGTAATTTACTGCCCTTTTTTGCTTATCAGAGCAAAGAGGATAGTATGAGATGTGGTATCACTTGAGTAGCAGGCTCTGTTAACTGCCTAACAGCCATTTTCCCTTTTTTTTTGCCTTGACCACAGCAACAGCAATCATCCACAAAATGTACCAAAAAGGGAGGAATGAAAAGGTTGCACAACTTAAATTGTGATTGGACTTAACCAGTCATAAAAATCTTAATCCCTCCTTGACAGATACTCACTGGTGGAGGCGATCCCCCACTCACTGTCTTGACAGGGTCACAGTGAGAAAAAGTGTTGGCAAAGCCACTCTCCCACTGTCTTGACAGGGTCACAGTGAGGATGAATGCTGGCAAAGCCATGCTGGTTGGTGGGTAACCAAAATCATGAGACCCTTTTTTATGTAATTGGGACTTTTGCATTTTCATGCTTATGTTTCTCACAGGAGGCATGAGTATGTCAAATGCCAAACAAATTAAATTTCAGATGGCAAGAACATAACAGGTAGTTCATGCCTTGGAGGCTGTTCTACCACCCCTCAGCATATCTAGGACAAAGTAAAAGGCTATTCTTCTATCTTAGTACATTGTGGACAAACCTAATTACGGACAACAATCATCCTCTGATAGGTCATGAGAACTAGTGCACCTTGACTGAGAAACAAACTCTTTGAAAACTAGTGTACCTTAACTGAGAAACAAACTCTTTGAAAACTAGTGTACCTTGACTGAGAAACAAAGAAACTCTTTGAAAAAGCAGCTCAACCAGTTTTATGAGAATAAATTTAGGAATTAATTAAAATAGCTTTATAAGACACAGTTTTAGAATAATGTTAGAAATATTATTTTATTTAGATTTTTAAGTTTAGAAATTCTTATGTCTTTAGTTGTATAGGTTTCTGATATGTTTTAAGAATGATTCATAAACTTTAGGATATTTCAAATATAAAATTTAAAGGGACTTTTTTAGATGGGAATTTTAAATTTGAAATAAAGTACAAGTGTACTTTAGGTTAATGATTGATTAGGAGACATAGAGTCTGGTTACATAGTTTGGCATTAGTTAATAAGAAAATAACATATCTTGGGAAAAATAGTAAATCTTGGGAAAATTTGAAGAATGTAAATTAGTGACATATTTTATTAATGATTCTGTACTTTTAATAATTATACAACTGAAGGTCACATCCTGGAAAAATGTAAATTAATGTACCCTCAATCATGGTTAAGGAAATGTCATGTCTTGGCAAAGTTTTAAATTATACAATTAATGACGTATTGTGAATCTATAATAATGAGAAAAATTGTAATAAAAGGGGACCCAGAGAAAGCTGCTTTAGCTCTCTCTCTGGAGATTGCTTGAACAGAAAGACTCCTGTCTCATCTTTTTGCCGACGCCACTCATCCTTCAGGACTCCCTGGACTCCGCTAGGGCTGGACCCCGGCAACTCACTTTTCAGTTAGAGATGACTGTATGATTCAGCTTCCACCATAGGCTTAGAAGAAAATCTAGGAATTTTTTTTTCTTCCAAATGAGTAAGAAAGTGGTTTTTTTGTTTGTCTTTTTCTCATCTTTGAAGGTATTGTTAAGACCTAATGACTAGAGCTGTGGCAGCCATCTTGTGACAATGAGGTAACAAGCAAGTGCAGGAAAGTGGCAAGCTAAGCATGCTGGAGTTAAAAGGTGAAAATTATATGGATTCTTTATCACTTTTCAAAATTGCCAATGAACTCTAGAACAGCCTACATCAGGAATGTTCCTTGGGGGGAAAAAGTATTTCTTATGGGTTTCTTAGGTACCCTATACCTTTTCTAACACTAACGCTCTTTTCTAACGCTAACCCATTGCCCTAAACCTACCCTGAAACCTAAACCTAACCCAATCAATTACCCTAACCCCAACTTTTACCCTAATGCTCATTTGAGACCTATCCTGAAACCTTAACCTAAAACAAACCCTAACGCTGATCCTGACCCTAAAAATACACCTACTCTAAACCTGACCCTTACCCAAAGCCTAACACTTACACTAGACCTAGACACAAACCTAACCCTAAATCTACCCCAAACTGTAACACTAGACCTGACATTATCCCTAGCCCTAATTTTAGACTTAAGCATACAACAAACCCTAGCCCTTATCCTAGCCATAAACATAGCCTTAATCATAACCCTAACCCTTACCCTAGCCCTAACCTAATTCTAACCCTAATACTACGTCTAAACATAGCTATAACACCATATCTTACCATAAAATTTACTATAACCCTAGCCTGAACATTAGGCCTAAGTGAACACTAACCCTAGCGCTAATTCTACACCTAACTTAGCACTATTACTAAAACTAACCAAAACCCTGGGCCTAAGACTAACTAACTTTCACCCTAGCCATAGCCCTAGTTATAACCCTATCTGATACTGTAACCATAACCCTAGCCCTAAGCATTGCCCTATAGTTAGACCTAGCCCTAATCCTAGATCTAATGCTAAATCCAAATCTAACCTTAATCAAAGCCAAAGCCTTAGACTAACACTAGCCCTAACCCTAATGCTAATTTTATAACTAGTATAAATCCTAAACCTAGGACTAAAACAAAACTGATCAACATCCCTAACCCTTAACCTAAACTTAAACCAAACACTAACACTACACCTAGACGTAACCTTAGCCCTAATTTGAGTCCTAAAAATAACCTTAAATCTTACTCTGACCCTGAATCATATCCTATCATAGACCCTAGCTCTAAAGACCACACTAAACCTTAACCAAACCATAAAAGTAAACCCAGCCCTAATTCAAGTGATAACCTTAACCATAATGCTAACCCTGACTCTGATTGATATCCTAACAGTCACCCTAGCTCTAAACACAGCCCTCCCCTTAAACCAAACACTAACAGTAAACCTAGCCATTATTTGAGTCCTAACCCTAACCCTTAAACTAACCCTCTTCATAACACTGGCTCTTACATTAGCCAGTGCCCAAATCTAGCCCTAACCCTAACACAAAAACTAGTTCTAATCCGAACTCTACATCTATATTTAACCCTAACCCTAACCCTAACGCTAACCCTAACTCTGCCATTAACCCTAGCTCTAAGGCTATCCCTTAACCTGAGAAGAACCCTAAACCTAATAGTAATCCTAGACTTATCTCTAATCCTTAGGCTAACCAAAACCCTCACCATATTAATAGTACTAAGCATAGCCCTCATTCTAGTTCTATACCTATCCCACACCCTATCGTAACCCTGACCATTATTCGGAACATAACACTAACCTTAGGTCTAAAACTAGACCAAACGCTAACACTAGCCCTAGACCTAAATGAAACCCTAAATCTAGCCTTAACTCTAGCCTTTGACCTAAACATAAACCTTGCCCTATCCCTAACAATAATCTTTAACATCACTCAAACACTAACCCTACCGCTAGACCTAAACCTATTCCTAATTCTGGATGTAACCTTAATTCTAACTCGAACCCAAACACTGACCCTGCCTTTAGAGTAAACCTATCTCTAAATATGACCCTACTCGAAAATCTAAACCTAACACTAGACCTAAGCATAACCCTAAACCTTCAACTAGCACTCAACATAACCCTATTGCTAACCCTAAGTCCATCAATTATCCTAAACCTAATGCAAACTTTAAACAAAACCCTATTATTACCCTAACCCACACCCTAGTGCTACTTCAAGACTTAACCCTAAAACATAACCTTAAACAAACTCTAACACTGACCCTTACCCTAATAAATCTCCTAGCTCTAAGGATGACTTTTACACTAAACCTAACCCTTACACTTGACTTTACCATAACACTAATGCTAAAAATATCCCCAACCATAAGCTTAGACTTAACATTAGCCATAGCCCTAATCCTAGCCCCAAAATCTAAAAAAAAACCCCACCCTTAATCTTACTCTAAACCTAGCCTTAATCCTAACCCTAAATCTAAATTTAGGCCTAACCCAAGAACTATCCCTTGGCCAAATATTAGCAATAATATGTTCTATTCCTAACCCTATCCCTATCACTAGCCCTACAACTAACTCTGACTCACAACAAAGCATCCTTAGTTTTAACCCTTTCCCTTTCTGGAACCCTAATCCTAGCCCTAAACCCAGCCCTAAGCCTAGCCCTATCATTAGCTCTAGCCCTAACCTAGATCTAATTTTAACTCTAAATCAAACCCTAAACCTATGCCTAACCCTAAAACTAACCCTAAACCTAACTCTAAATTTAACTTTAACCCTAGCCCTAAAACAAAACTGAGCCATAGCCCTAACCCTAACACTTAACCTAAACCAAACCTTAACCCTAACCGTAACCTTAGCACTAATTCTAATTTTAAGCTGAATACTAGAACTAACACTGTCCCTGACGTTCACCATAATACTAACGGTAGTCTAAACATCACTCTAACCCTAACCCTAAACCTAACCCTAGACCTACACTAACCCTAACCCTAAATTTAAACCTAATTGTAACCCTGATACTTACATTAGACTTACCCCTAACACTAGCACTAACTTAACCTAAAACCTAGCCCTAATTCAAGCCCTAACCCGAGATTTAACCCTAACCCTAATCCTAATCCTAGCCCTAATCAAAACCATAACCCTAGCCATAACACTATCTCTAACTCTATCCATTGCCATAACCATAGCTCTAGGCCTAAACCTAACTTTATTCCTAATACTAAAACCTATGTATTATTCTAAACCAAACCTAAACCCTAAACCTCATTCTATCATTACCACTAACACTAACCATAATGCTAATTTGAGCCCTAACATTAAACCCTCACCTAACCCACACTTCTAACACAGAATTTGAACCTAATAATACTCCTAGCTCTAAACCTGACCCTAACCTTAAACTTAACCCTTACATTGCATGTAGCCATAAACCTAACCATAAAACTATCTTTAACCAAACCACAGATCTGACTTTTTCCCTAGCCCTAATCCTTGCCCTAAGACTAAAATAAACCATAGCCTTCATCCTAGCCCCAAACCTAGCTCTAATCATTAGCCTAAGCCTAACCATAGCCCTAACCCTAATTCTAAGCTTCATCTTATCTCAAAACCTGCCTTTAATGTCATTACTTATCCAAACTTAACCCTAACCCTAAACCTATCTCTAGGCCTAAGGTGAACATTAACCCTAGCCAAAATCCTAGCCCAATTTTAACCCTACCTCTAACCCTAACCCTAACCCTAGCCCTAAGACTAACTCTAACTCTCACACTAGTCCTATCCTAACTTCTAAACCTATCCATTACTGTAATTCTAAACTTAGCCCTAAACCTAGCTCTAAAACTAGCCATAATTATTTCCAAATCCTTATTCCTAGTTGTAACCATAGATCTAACCCTAGATTTAAATCTAACCCTAACCCTAAGCCTACACCTGACATTAACACCTTCCCTAGCCCTAATGCTAATCATAAAATTAGTCCTAACCCTAACCCTTGCAGTAAAACAAAACCGAGCACTAGCCCTAACCCTAAACCTTAACTTAAACCAAACCTTAACACTACACCTAGAACTAACCCCAGCCCTAATTTGAGTCCTAATTTCAACCTTAATACTAACCCTAACTCTGACTCATATCCTAACACTAGCTCTAAATTTCAAACTAACCTTAAACATAATCATAACACTAGAGGTTTAACCCCTAACCATAACCCTAAAACTAACCCTAAAAACTCTAGATCTTACATTAACCAATGGTCTAACCATATCAGTAACCCTAACAAAAAAAATAGCACTAATCCGAGCCCTAAACCTAGCTTTAACTCTAAACCTAGCCCTTACCCTAGCTCTAACACTATCATTTACCCTATGCCAAACCCTAAACCTAATGTTAATAATAATCCTAACCCTAATCCTCAACCTAACCCAAATCCTAACCCTATTAGTAGTCCTAAACCTAGTCCTCATTCTAGCTCTAACCATAACCCAAACCCTAACCCTACCCTGACCCTTATTCTGACCCTAACTCTAATCATAGGTCTAAACCTGAACCTAACCCTAAAACAAACCCTAACACTAGCCCTATTGGTAACCTTATACATAATTTTAAACCTAGCACTAGCCCTAGTCCTAAGCCTAATCCTAATCTATTGAAAACCCTAGGCCTAGACCTTAATAAAAACCAAGCCCTAGTCCTAAAAATAAACTTTTGTTTACAGTCAAACACTAATCCTTCACCTAGACTTAACCCTAGTCCTAATTCTGGCTTTCACATTAACCATAAACCTAAATTGAACACTGACCCTGACACTAACAGTAACCCTAGCTCTAAATATCACCCTAACCCTAAATCTAACCTTAAAACTCTACTTAGTTCTAACATTAACCCTAAAACTAGCCCTAATCATAGCAAAGTTCTTACATTTGCCATAGTGCTAACCTATCAAAAAATCTAGCCCTAACCCAAGCCCTACCCTAGCTTTAAACTTAAAGCTAATCATAACTCTAACCTTAGCAGTAACCCTAAATCTAAGCCTAAACCTAGACCGAATCCTAAGCATAACACTAGCCTTATTACTAGCTCTAACAGAACTTATTACCCTAATGATAACCATGATGCTTCTGCTAACCCTAAGCTGAACCCTAATCCTATCCCAATCCCTAACTCTATCCAGTATTTACACCTAACCTGAACTCTAAACCTAAAACTATCATTAACCTATCCCTAACCATAATGATAACTTTAGCATTAAATCTAAACCTTAATCTAATAAAAACCCTAACCCTGACCCTGACCCTAATAATACCAATAGCTCTAAAACTGACCCTAAAAAGAAACCTAACCCTCACAGAAGACCTAGCTATAAACTAATGCTAAACCTCTCTCTAACTGTAACCCTAGACCTGACATTAGTCCTAGCTTTTATCCTAGTCCTAATCCTAAAACAAACCTTAGCCCATATCCTATCCATAAAACTCACCTTAATCATAAACCTAATCCTAACCATAACCCTAATTCTAATCCTAACCCTAGTCCTAAAAGTAGCTATAATCCCATCCCTTAAGCTAAACTTAACCTTAATCCTAACACTAATACTAACCCTAGCCCTAAACCTAGGCCTAACCCTAATACTAATCCTAGTTCTAATCTCAACTCTAATTAGACCTATCTCTAACAAAACCCTAACCCTAGCCGTAAGACTAACTTAAACTCTCATCCTAGCTTATACCTAGTTCTAATGCTATCCCTTACCATCACCCTAAACCTAGCCCTAACCTAAGCCCTAATATTAGCCCAATACTTATTCCTAGATCAAAGCCTAGATCTAAACCTACCTCTAAATCTAACACTAAACCTAAGCCTAAACCTCACACTAACACTAGCCCTAATGCTAACATTAATCCTAAAACTAGTTCTAACTTTACCCCTAGCCCTAAAACAAAACCAAATCATAACCCTAACCCTAACACTTAACCTAAACCAAAACCTAACCCTACACCTAGCCCTAATCCTATCTCAAATTCAAGTCCTAACCTTAACCTGAAAACTAATCCGGACCCTGACTCCAGCACTAACATTAAACCTAGCTCTAAACATTGTCTTAATTGTAAACTTAAACCTAACACTAAACACAGCCCTAACCCTGACACTATCACTAGCTCTAATCATAACACTACTTCGTACATTAGCCATAGCCTTAACTCTAGCCCTTACCTAACCCAAAACCTAGCCTTAATCCGAGTTCTATAATTAGTTTTTTAAAATTATTTATTTCTTAGTTTTTTGTGGACACTACATCTTTATTTTATTGGTATGTGGGGCTGAGGATCAAACCCAGTGATCCGTGCATGTGAGTTAAGCAGGCAATTTCTTGAGCCACATCTCCAGCCCATAAACCTAGTTTTAACCCTAAATGTAAACCTAACCCTAACCCAAACAAAAGAACTAATCCTATACATTACCCAACCCCTAATCTTATGTCTAACCCTATCCATTACCCTAATGATAAACCAAATCTTATTCTAAACCTAGGCCTAATTCTAACCCAATCCATTACAGTAAACCACACCTAAACCCTAAACCTAAATCTTTCATTACCTTAATTCAAAACCTAGTGATAATTCAAGCCCTAAACCTAAACCATATCCTAACCCAAACCCTCACCTTGATCCTGAACCTAATAGTAACCATAGCTCTAAAACTGTCCCTTAGTATAAACCTAACCCCTACACTGGACCAAGCCATAAACTTAACACTATCCCTAACTGTAACCATCAACCTGACATTAGCCCTAGCCCTAACCCTGACACAAACATTAGCCCTCATCCTAACCATAAACCTAGCTTTAATCATAACCCTAAATCTAACCCTAGACCTAACCCTAATACTAACCCTTGCCCTAGCACTCAACCTAGCTATAACCCAATACCTCACCCTAAACTTAACCCTAACTCTAACCCTAACCCAAAGTCTAAACCTAACACTAACACTAGCCCTAATTTAGCCCTATTCCTAACCCTAACCCTAACCCTAGCACTAAGAATAACTCAAACTCTCATATTAGCACTATCACTAGTTCTATCCCTAACCCTTACCATAATCCTAAACCTAACCCAAACCTTAGTGTTAACCATTGTCCTATTTTTAACCATAGCCCTAATCATAAATGAAAACCTAACTTTAAATCTAACGCTAAACCGAAGCCTAAGCCTAAACATTATAAATACATTTATATTTAGAATCTGTGCCTACAGATATTGGCTTCAATTATTATTTAGAATATATTCATTAGTTTCAAAAAAGGCATACCATTTCTGGTGGTGTATAGAGAACTGAAGGTGAGGGTAGGATGCTATGTTAAGAGGGAAAGGAATGAGGGTATGTGATGATTCTAACTTAGCAACTTTGGAGAAGAACTCTAATGAATAGACAGGGGAATTTATGGAAGAAGATATAAATTGAAACTACTTATCTGTATTAATAAAATTACACTATGTATAACTAGTAGAATTTAGAAGGCTGAAAGTGGGATAGAGGGAGAAAGAAAAATGAAGAAAAAATAAAAAGGAAAGAAATAAAGAGAGGGAAAAAATAACAGCAAATAAAGGGGTGGTGAGTTGGTGCCTATGTAATTCCTCTATATTGTACTATTCCAGTGATTCAGTTCTTTTTTAAGAGACAGTAGAGAGGGAGAGAGAGAATTTTAATGTGTAGATATATATATATATATATATATATATATATATATATATATATATATATATATATTTAGTTATTGGCGGACACCACATCTTTGTTTTGTATGTAGTGCTGAGGATCTAAACTGGGCCACACGTATGCCAGGCGAGCGCTCTTCCACTTGAGCCACACCCTCAGCCCCGTGATTCAGGTCTTACAGTCCAATTTCATGGGAAGTTCTTGGTTCACATATGTGGTGATTGTGAAGACCAGAGGGGGAAGAGTAGAGAAGAATGGATGAGAAGAGGAAGAAAACAAAAGTAAGAAAAAAAGACTCTCAGAACTCTGTTTTTTTTTTTTACTGCAGTAGGTGGAGTTGTCAATTCCTAGCTTGAGTCTCTGTGCTCTGGGTGGTGGAGGTGACCAGGGTGAGAGGGCTTGAGCTTCTACCTGGAGCCTCCCTACTCTTAGTCTCTGAATTGGAAACCAGGTGCCTGTACAGTTGCTGTTCTGCATTAATAGCTACACCCCAAAAAACTTGTGAGAAAAATATTGAGTTATCACAGCTGGAGGTAGGGGAGTTGGAAACCTGGTACCTGATAAGCTACAGAACCAAGCTGGTAGCCACGCCCACCAGTAGATGGCGAGTAAGCTTTTTCCAGATGGATTCCATCTATTACCCATGTATAGTGTTTGGTGAGGTGAGTGGTTCTGAAGTGACCTTGTGCTGTGTCCAGAGCTCAGTCTGGTGACCCGCAAGCAAACCTCTGTGTTCTGTGCTGCATTCCATCTGTGCAGAGAGTGCCTGTGTGGATGAGACTGCTCTCTGCGTCCAGAGAAACTTCACAGCTCAGCATTCCATCTGTGCCAAGAGCACAATTGGGCCCTTTTTTTTTTTCAAATTTCTATGATACTGGGCAGGATTCATCTTTTACTTAGCCTTTCTGTGCTCCACATGTTTGGGCCTTGTCGTTCCAATAGTTCACTGTCAAGAATAATTTCTATTTTAAGGTTTCCCTTCATCACAGCTTATTGATGTGAGTGAAAATTGAGCTGAAAATCAAACAGGATTTGCAGGAGGTGATTGAAACTTCACACAATCAGTTCTCAGTGGGCACTCTTTGGTTTCTTTCTTTTGAAGGTAGGCCAAAGATGAAGCATGCAAAAGCAACTGTATTTGAGAGCCCTTAAGGAGAAAACAGGAAACATGTATATACTGAAATAAGTCTCTCAAAAATTTGATCAGATTTTTTTGATACTTCGTAGTATTCATCTTTTCACTTGCTCCACTAGGCTCCCCAAGGTTGACACTTCTAGGATCAATGGTTCTCTAAACAGGCAAGGGTTAGTGTTATGGTTAGGGTTAGTTTTAGAGCTAGTGTTAGGTTTAGAGTTTGTTTTGTTCAAATTTTTTGATACTGGGAAGATTGATCTTTTACCTAACCTTAGTATTCACCCCAGTTTTGGGACTTCTCGGTTCAATGGTTCTCTGTTGGGAATAGTTTGTTTTTAATGTCTCACTTCATTTATACCTATATGGCTAAATGCAAATGGAGCTGTAAATAAGAAGGTTGGTGATAGCTGGTTGAAACTTCATATACTAAATCAGTTGCCTGAGGACACTCTCTGGTTTCTTTCTTGTAAATGTAGCCATAATCTGAAGCATGCAAAACAATTTTATCCAAGATCACTTTAGAAGAAAGCAGGGCAATATGCATGTGCTGAAAAGCCACCCCAATTATTTGGTAAGATTTCTTTGATATGTGCAGGATCCATCTGTAAGCTTGCCCCACTAGTCTCCTTAAGTTTAAAAACTCTTATGATCAAAGATTCTCTTAAGAGGTTAGGCTTAGGGTTAGGTTAGAGTTAGGGCAAGTGTTAGAACTATTGTTAGGGTAATAGTAAGTTTTTTTCAACTTTTTGTATACTGGTTCAAGATTTATCTTTTTCCTATTCTTAGTATGCTTCCCAAGTTTGGGCCTCCTAGTAAAAGGGTTTGCTCTCACGAGCAGTTTTAATTTTCATGCTTCACTTCATTTTGACCTATAGGGGTGAATGGAAATGGAGCTGGACTCAAACATGGTTTGTGCTAGCTGCTTGAAACTTCACACACTTAATCAGTATTAGTTTAGGGCTAGGGTTACAGCTAGTGTTTTGTTAGTTTTGGTATTGTTCAAATTTCTTTGACAATGGGAAAGATTCAACTTTTACCTAAGCTTACTATATTCTCTAGCTTTAGGACTCTTGAGTCAAGGGTTTACTCTCTTGAACACTTTGTATTTTAAGTTTTCATTTCATTTTGACCTATGTGTATAAATGGAAATGGAGCTGAAAATCCAACAGGGTTGGTGCAAGCTACTTCAAAGCTCACACACTCAATCAGTTTTCTATGGGCATTCTCTGGTTTATTCCTTGTAAAAGTAGTCCTAAGCTGAAGCATGCAAAGCAACTTTATATGAGAGCACTTTAGGAGAAAACAAGGAAATATGCATGTATTGAACTCCCTCCCCAATTATTTGGTCAGATTCCATTGATATTGTGAAAGATTCATCTGTTAGCCTGCCCAACTTGGCTCCCAAATTGTGGGACTTCATTTAATTAAAGGGACTCTAAACAGGTTAAGATTAGTGTTAGGGTTACTTTTAAGACTACGATTATACCTAGTGTTAAGATAAGAGTTACTTTTGTTTTCAAATTTCTGTGATACTGTGCAGGATTCATCTTTTTCCTATTTTGACTATACTCCAAATGTTTGGGCCTCCTACATAAAGGGTTTGCTTTCAGGAACAGTTTAAATTTTCATATTTCTCTTCTTTTAGCCCTATAGGGTTGAATGGAATTGAAGTTGGAAATCGAACAGCGTTTGGGCTAGCTGCTTGAAACATTCACACACTCCATCAATTTTCAGTGAGAATAATCTGGTGTTTGCCGTCCAATTAGCCCTAACATGAAGTAGAATGTTACAGCTTTATCTCTGAGTGCTTTAGGAGGCGGCAGAATACCCATGTACTGAAAGAGCTTCAAATGTTTTTGGTCAGATTAATTTGATACTGTACAGAATTCATCCTTGACCTAGCCTTAGGCTCTCAAAGTTTGTGCCATCAAGGTTAAATGGTTTAGTGTCAGGAACTGTTTGAATTTTTAGGTTTCAATTCATAATGGCTTATAGGTGTGAACGGCAATGGAGCTGAAAATCAAACAGAGTTGCTGCTAGCTGCATGAACCTTCACACACTCAATCAGCTCTTTGTGGGCACTCTTTTGTTCTTTTTTGTGAAAGTACCTTAAGCTGAAGCATGGAAAACAATTTGTCTATGTGCATTTTAAGAAAAATAAAAACAGGAAAATATGAATGTACTGAAATATCTCCTCCAATTTTTCATGAAATTTCATTGATATTGCACAAGATTCATCTGTTAAGTTGTGCTGCTGGGCTCCCCAAGTTTGGGACTTCTATGATCATATATACTCTAAACAGGTTAGAATTATGATAGGGTTGGGTAGATCTAGTGTTAGAGATAGAATGAGTTTTATTCAAATTCTTTTTGATACTTGGCTTAATTCGTCTTTTATCTAGCCTTACTATTTTCTCCAGGTTTGCCCTTATCTTTTCAATGGTTTGCTGTCAGGAACAGTTTGTGCTTTAAGCTTTCCTTAATTTTGACCTATATGGGTAAATGGAAATGGAACTTGAAATCAAACAGGGTTGGTGCTCACTGCTTAAATCTGCACACACTCAATAACTTCTATGTGGGCACTTTCTGATTTCTTCTTTGTGAAAGTTTCCCAAAGCTGAAGCATGCAAAAACATCTTTATCGGGGGCTGGGGATGTGGCTCAAGTGGTAGCACGCTCGCCTGGCATGCGTGCGGCCCGGGTTCGATTCTCAGCACCACGTGAAAAACAAAGATGTTGTGTCCGCCGATAACTAAAAAATAAATATTAAAAAATTCTCTCTCTCTTTCTCTCCTCTCTCACTCTCTCTCTCAAAAAAAAAAAATCTTTATCTGGAAGTAATGTAGGGGATAACAAGGAAATATACGTGTACTGAACTACCTCCCCAAATTTTTTGGTAAGATATCTTTGATACTGCACAAGTTCATTTGTTAGCTTACCCCACTAGGTTACCTTAATTTGGAACTTCTATGATAAAATGCTCTCTAAACAGATTAGGGTTAGTTTTATGGTTAGTGTAAGGGCTAGGTTTAAACCTAGTGTTAGGGCTAGAGTCAGTTTTGTTCATGTATCTTTGATACTGGGCAGGATTCATCTTTTACCTAGCCTCATAATGTTTTCTGGTTTGGGCCTTCTTGGTTCAATGTTTCACTGACAGAAACATTTTGTATTTTAAAATTTCACTTTATTTTGAACTATTTTGTTGAACAGAAATGGAGCACGAAATCAAAGAGGTTTGCTGCTAGGTGCTTGAAACTGCACACACTCAATCAGTTCTTTGTGGTCACTCTCTGGTTTGTTCTTTATGAATTTTGCCCTAAGCTGAAGCATGCAAAGTAACTATATCCCAGAGTACTTTTGGAGAAATCAAGGAAATATGCATGTACTGAAACACTTCCACCAATTATTTGCTCAGATTTCTTTGATACTGTGCACCCTTCATCTGTTATTTTGCCCCACCAGGCTACCTTAATTTGGGACTTCTATTATCAAAGGTTCTCTAAACAGGCTAGGGTGAGCTGTACTTTTCCGCTGCACTAAGCCCTGATGAATCCAAATTTTAAAAGTTTAGAGTAAAAAGGGTTATTTTAATTTTATCTTTGGGGAATATATACCCCTTTTCAATTCCTTCTTTTTCTTTAATAAGTACATTTTAATAGTTTGATGAGCTCTTTCAACTATGTCTTGTCCCTGTGGATTGTATGGGATTCCTGTTATATGAGTAATGCCAAATGATGAGAAAAATTGGTTAAAAGAGGTATAAGTATAATCAGGGGCATTATCTGTTTTTAACTGTTTTGGAATGCCCACAGTGGCAAAATTTTGTAAGCAATGAGTATAACATCTTTAGTTTTTTCTCCGGCATGAAGGGAGCCCATCAAAAATCCAGAAGAAGTATCAACTGTAACATGCAAATATTTCAGTTTTCCAAATTCTGGCAAGTGTGTGACGTCCATCTTCCAAATATGGTTAGGTATCAATCCTCTAGGATTGATTCCAAGACTTACTTGTGGTAAAAAGGTCACACAATTTTGACATTATTTTATTATTTGTCTAGCTTGTTCCTTTTCTAAAGTATTAGCATTGACATGGAACTTTTTATGAAAATTTATAGCTTCTTCTAGTGTAGAGAAAATATGTATGTCATATGTAGTTTTATCTGCTAAATCATGGCTCAAAGTAAGCGCTCCAGGCAACCCTGTATATGCCGGGATATGTCCTAAAAAGAATGGATCATTTCTGTTCCAGAATAGACTTTGTATAGTGGAAAGCAAAGAGAAAACAGTAGAGAAAGGGGAAATCCTACCAGCATCTTCAAGGGATACTATAGCATTAACTATATACTGACTATCGGAAAATAAATTAAATACAGAATCTTTAAACATCACAAACCCTGCAATACTGTCTTACGCTCTACCTTTTGAGCTGATTGTTTGGGTACTAAAAATGTAAAAGTTTAATCAGCTGTAACTATTGCTGCTGTACTATTATTTGATCCATCAGTGAATATATTTGGAGCATTCTCGATAGGTGTTTTTCTTGTCATTTTTGGAAAAATTACAGGATGCAATGACCAAAAAGACAATAAAGGATTAGATGGTAAGTGGTTATCAAATGAAACATTAGATTTGCACATGATTATTGCCCAAGTATTTAAGTCATTAGCTAACTCATCAATTTGATTCATAGTATATGGAGTAATAATTTTATTGGGAGAAATTCCAAACACTCCCTTTGCTGCTTTTACTCCTTTGAGAATTAATTGTCCTACAGCCTCAGGACACCTAGTAAGAATAGTGTTAGGAGAATAAGATAAATGTATCCATAATAATGGACCTTCTTGCCAATATAATTGACACATAGTTAGGCTGTTAGCCATCCCTTGAGGGAGTACTTTCCATTCATATCTCTGATCAGGACCTTCATGATTCAGTTCAGGGATAGTAAATGCAAAACGTGGACTATCCTTAGGATGAATTGGAATTGAAAAAAAAACAATCTTTAATATCTATAACTAAAACATACCAGGTTTTTGCCAAAGCAGACAATTGAGGAATCCCCGATTGAGCAGGTCCCGTAATAACCATCTCATTATTAATGGCTCTTAAATCTTGTAATAATCTCCATTTACCAGATTTCTTTTTGATGACAAAAATGGGAGTATTCTGGGGAGATACAGAAGGTTGGATATATTCTTCCGATAATTGTTGTTTGACCAGGTCATGGGCTGCTTGTATCTTTTCTTTAGTCAGGGGCCACTGAGAAACCCATAGTGTTCTTTCTGATTTCCAAGTAATTTATATTGTTTCAGTGGCCCTTTCTGAAAATCCAACCCATGTCTGTCTGTTCCTTGATCTATTTGTATTGGTGCTGCTATACCTTGTTCTTGTTTTTCTAATCTTTTTCCTTTCCTAAAACCTTGTCTAGTCATAATAGTGGGTGCATTTTTGTTGATGTTATTTGTTAATGTCAAACCTAATGGATCTAGGGCATCTCGTCCCCATTAATTTATAGGAAGATGATCCAATACATATGGCTGTATAGTTCCTTCACATCCTTCAGGATCCTTCCAATCTAATACCATTGCACTTCTATGGGGATTAGTCGCCACTCCTAGGCCTTGAAGCGTTTGAGTGGCTTGTTGTAATGGCCAATGTTTTGGCCATTCTTGACGAGAGATGATGCTAAGGTCTGCACCTGTATCCAGTAGCCTATTAAATTCATGCCTTGAATATTTAGTTTTAGCATGGGGCGAGAATCTAAATTTAAAGACAGCATAGCCCAATCTACACCTGTGGAGCCTAATCCCTTGGAACCTCTTTCTACAGCATGACTGGAAAATTTATGATGTAGGCTTGGTTTTATTAGTAACTGTGCTATTCTATCTCCTGGTGAAGTTACTGATATACCCTTTGGAGAACTGGCTATAATTTTTATTTCACCTTCATAATCGGATCAATTACCCCAGGACTTATCATAAGTCCTTTTAGAGTAGAAGAGCTGCATCACAATAATAAGCCTACTGTTCCTTTGGGAAGATGTCCTTTCACCCCTGTGGGAATGATTTGAACTCCCATTTCTGGAATTAGTACTGATCTGGCGGAGGCACATATATACAACCTTGCACTCCCTCTGGTTTGTCTGATGAGGGATCTGATGGACAATGTGTCCTGGGCACTACCCTGATGAGGTTGCTGGGTTCCTCCAGTGCTCTGTATATTTGTGGGTTTTTGCCCCAGAGCATTGGGCCCCCCTGTCCATTTTTTGGCAATGGACCCCAATGCCTTTCACCACGATATCATGGATAAACACTTGGTCCTTGTTCATAGGGTTAGGATTAAGGAGAGATTTAGTGTTAGGTTAACAGTAGTTGTGTTCAAATTTCTTTGATACAAGGCAGGATTTATCTTTTACCTAGCCTTACTATGTTTCCCAGGTTTGGGACTTCTAGGTTCACTGGTTTGCTGTCAGTATTTCAGTTTTTATTTTAAGGTTTCACTTCGTTTTGGCCTAATGGGTAAATGGAAATGGAGCTGGAAATCAAACAGAGTTTTTGATAGCTGCTTGAAACTTCACACACTCAATCAGTTCTCTGTGAGGACTCTCTGGTTTTATCCTTGTGAAAGTAACCCAGAGATAAAGCTTAAAAAAACAACACTATGCACGAGCATTTTAGGAGACAAAAGGAAAATATGCATGTACTGAACTACCTCCCCCAAACATTTGGTCAGATTTCTTTGATACTGGGAAGGATTCATCTTCTAGCTTGTACCACTAGGCTCCTCAACTTTGAGACTTCTATGATCAATGGTTTTCTGAAGAGGTTAGGGTTAGGCTTTTGGTTAGAGTTATGTCTAGTGTTAGTGTTAGAGTTTGTCTTATTTAAATTTCTTTGGTACTGGGCAGGATACATTTTTACCTAGCCTTACTATGTTCCCCAGGTTTTGGCCTTCTCAGTTAAATTCTTTGCTGACAAGAACAATTTTTATTTTATAGATTCACTTCATTTTGACCAACATGGGTAAATGGACATGGAGCTGGAAATCAAAGAAGATTGATGCTATCTGCTTGAAACTTCACACACTCGATCAGTTCTCTGTGGGCACTCTCTGGTTTCTTCCTTGTGAAATTAGTAATAAGCTGAAGCATGCAATACACATTTATCTGCAAACACATTAGGAGAAAACAGGGAAATTTGCATGTACTGAAATAGCTCCCCCAAATATTTTGTCAGATTTCTTTGAAACTGTCCATGATTCATCTGTTAGCTTCCCCCACTAGACTCCCCAATTTTGAAGCTTCTATGATCAAAGGCTCTCTAAACAGATTAGGTTTAGGGTTAGACTTAGTTTTAGGACTAGGTTTAGACCTAGTGTTATGGTTAGAATTAGTTTATATAAAAATTTCTATGATACTTGGCAGGATTCACCGTTTTTGTATTTTAACTATACTCCAATTTTTTGTGCCTCTTATGTAAAAGACTTTTCTCTCAGGAACAGTTTCAATTTTCATGTTTCTCATTTTTTTGCCCTATACGGGTGAATGGAAATGAAGCTAGAAATCAAACAGGGTTTGTGCTAACTGCTTGAAACTTCACACACTCAATCAATTCTCAGTGAGCATTCTCTGGTTTGTTTCTTGTGAAGTATCTCTAAGCAGAAGTAGAAAGAAACAGCTTTATCTCTGAGTGGTTTAGGAGCAAGGAAAATACACATGTACTAAAAGAGCTTTGGATTTTTTTGGTCAGATTATTTTGATACTATAGATTCCCCAAGTTTGGGCTTTCAAGGTTCAATTGTCAGTGTCAGGAACAGTTTGAATTTTTAGTTTTCACTCCAATATGGCCTATAAGTGTGAATGGAAATGGAGCTGGATATCAAACAGAGTTGGTACTGGGTGCATGAAACTTCACATATTAAATCAGTTCACTGTGGGCATGCTCTGGTTTTATTCTTGTGCAAGTACCTTAAGTTGAAGCATAAAAAATTAATTTATCCAAGAGCACTTTTGGGGAAAACAGGGGAAATAGGCATGTACTGAAACACGTCTCCCAATAATTGGTCAGATTTTTTTTGATACTGGCAAGGATTCATCTGTTACATTGCCCTCTGGGCACCCCAAGTTTGGGATTTATATGATCAAGCTCTATGAACAGGACAAGCTTACTTTTTTGGATTAGGGTATGGGCTAGGGTTAGAACTAATATTTAGGTAAGAGTTAGTTTTGTTCAAATTTCTTTGATACTGGTCAGAAGTCATCTTTTACCTGGCATTACCATGTTTCCCAGGTTGAACCTTCTCAGTTCAAGGTTCACTGTCAGGAATAGTTTGTGTTTTAAGGTTTCACTTCATCTTGACTTCTATGGGTTAGAGTTAGGGTAAGGGATATGGCTCATTTTTGGGGGGGGAGGTCTAGGACTAGGGTTAGCACTAGTTTTTGAATTAGTGTTAGTGTTAGGGCTAGTGTTAGGGTGAGTTTTAGGCTTAGGTTTAGGGTTAGATTTAGAGTTAAGGTTAGATCCAGGGTTAGGGTTAGGGCTAGGGTTAGTGTTATAGTGAAAAATAGGGTCAGAATTGGGGATACAGCTAGGACGAGAGTTAGAATTAAATTTAGGACTAGGTTTAGGATTAGGGTTATGGTTAAAGCTAAATTAGGGCTAGGATTAGGGCTAGGGTTAGTTTTAGGTTTAGGCCTATGGGTAGGGCTATGTTTAGGATTAGAATATGTTTTGGAATTAAGTTTAGGGGAATGAGTGGGGTTATAGCTAGGTTTAGGACTAGGGTGAGTGTTAGATAGAATTAGTGTTAGGGTCAGTGTTCAGGTTAGGATTAAGTTTCGTTTTAGGGCTAGGTTTTCTGTTAGGTTCAGGGCTATAACCCAAGCTAGGGCTATGTTTAGGATAAGGGTCAGGTTTACAGTTAGAGGTATTATTAGGGTTAAGGTCAGGGTTACCATTTGTTTAAGGTAAATGTTTAGGGTTAGGGCTTGAATTAGTATTAGGTTCAGGCTTAGGGTTAGGGCAATGGATAGGGTTCAGTTTAGGTTTTAGTTAAGTTTTATGGTAATGGATGTGATAGATTTAGCAATAGGGTTAAGGTTAGCATTTGGTTAGTATTATGTTTAGTATAATGGTTAGATTTAGAGCGAGGGTTAGGACTATGTTATTGTTTGGGTTAAGTATAGGATTAGAGTTAGTTTTAGGGATAGGGATAGGGTTTGCTGTACAATAAGTGTTAGGTTTAGGGCTAGGGTTATGGTTTGTTTAGGGTAAGTGTTAGTGTTTGAACTAGGGTTAGGGCTCGCGCGAGGGTTAGGTTTATGTTTAGGTCTAGGGATAAGTTTATGGTTAGGTTTTGGTTTAGGGATTGGGTTATTTCTAGAGTTTTCATTACTGTTAAGTTTAGGTTTAGGGTAATGGATAATGTTAGATTTAGGATTAGGGTAAGAATATAGATTAGGGCTTGTTTTAGGATTAGGTTTAGTGTAAGTCTTAATGTTTCTGCTATGGTTAGGGCTATGGTGAGGTTTAGGTTTATGGTTAGGTCTTGGGATACCTTTATGTTTAGCTTTAGGTTTAGTGTTAGGGATAGGGTAACAATTAGGGTTAGGGTTAGGATTAGGGTTATTGACAGGCTGAGAACTAAAGTTTGAGCTAGGATAAGGTTAGGATAAGAGCTAGGGTTAGGTTATGGTTTAGGATAGGGCTAGCGTAATGTTAGGGTAAGGGTTTGGCTTTGAACTAGGGTTAGGTCTAAGGCAAGGGTTAGTGTTAGTGTTTGAGTTGGGGCAAAGTTTAGGTTTAGGCTTATGCTTAGGGCTAAGTTTAGGCGTAGGATTATGGCTAGGTTTTGTTTAAGTTTTAGGACTAGGGTTAGGACTATGGTTAGGGTAAGGGCTACTGTTAGGGTTAAGATCATGGTAAAAATAGTGTTAGGGCTAGGGTTATGTTTAGGGCTAGTATTAGGGTTAGGGTTATGGCTAGGTCTAGTGTTAGCAATAGGTTTTGGGTTAGGGTCAGGTTTAAAGATAGGTTAATGTTAGTGTCAGGGTCAGTGTTCCGGATAGGATTAGGGTTAGATTTAGAGCCAAAATTAGGACTAGTGTTAGGTCTAGGGGTATGGTAAGTGTTTAATTTAGGTTGAGGGTTATTGTTAGTGGTAGAGCTACGATTTTTGGGGGGTCTAGGGCTAAAAGTATAGCTATATTTAGGATTAGTTTTGGGTCTAGATTTAGTGTTAGGGTTAGGTATAGTTATAGCATTACCAGTAGGACTAGTGTTAGGGTTTGGTTTAGGGTTAGAGTCAGGTTTATACCTCTAGTTACTGTTAGGATCAGAAAAAGGATCAGGATTAGGGTTGGAAATTAAATGAGGGCTAGGGTTGGGACTAGTAATACTGTTAGTGTTTAAGTTAGGATAAGGTTTAGGTTTAGGACCAGGATTAGCATTTCGTTAAGGGTTTAGCTTAGGGTAAGTGATAGGGTTAGAGCTAGGGACAGGGCTAGTGTTAAGGTTAGGGTTCGTGCAAGTGTTAGGATTAAGATTAGGGTTTAAGCTTTGGTTAGGAGTAGAATTAGGGGTTGGATTTGTGTTTGGGTAAGGGCTAGGGTTATGACAATGACTAATGTACAAACTAGAGTTACAATTAAGGCTAGTTTTAGGGTTAGGGTTAAGGCTAGTTCTACAGTTATGGTAATTTCAGATTAGGGTGATGTTTAAAGCTAGGATTAGTGTTAGGATCAGGGTAAGGTTCAGGGTTATTTTTAGAGTTAGGTTTAGGGCTAGGTGTAGATTTATGGTTTTGTTTAGGTTAAGGATTAGGGTTATGCATATGGCTTGGTTTTGTTTTATGTCTAGGGCTAGGTTTAAGCAAAGTTTTAGGATTAGAATTACTGTTAGGACTAGTGTTAGAGTTTGGAATAGGATTATGTTTATGGTTAAATTTAGAGTTAGGTATAAATTTGGAATTAGGTTTAAATCTAGGCTTCAGCTAGGACTAAGGTTGGAACTAGGGCTAGGGCTAGGGCATGAGTTTGAGTTAGTCTAAAGGCTAGGTTTAGGGTTAGGATAGGACTAAATTAGGGTTAGTGCTAGGATTAGTGTTTGTGTTAGGCCTGGGGTTAAGGCAAGGGTTATGGTTAGGTTTAAGATTATGGTTAGTTTAGGGTTATGGTTAGGTTTAGGGCAAGGGATGGGGTTATAGCTAGGTTTAGGGCTAGGGCAAGGGTTAGAATTAGGGTTAAATCTCAGATTATATTTTGGATTAGGACAAAGACTAGGATTAGGACTAGGATTAGTCTAGGGTAATTTCAGGTCCATTTTTACAGTTAAAGACAGTTTTAGGGTTAGGCTAAATGTAGTGTAGGGTTTAGGCTTAGGGTTAGGGTCAGGTTTAGAGCTAAGGGTATTGTTTGGGTCTGAATCGTGATTACTGTTTGGGATAGGTTAAGGTTTAAATTTAGGGCTTTAATTAGCATAGGGTTAGAATTAGGGTAATGAAAGAGTTCTGTTTAGGTTTCAAGTTAGGTTTAGGGTAATGGATAGGGTTAGGAATAGGAATACAGTACATTTTAGGACTAGGGTTAGCATTAGGGTTAGGATTATGGTTAGGGTAATGGAAAAGGTTATGAGCTAAGGTTGTGGTTATTCTTAGTGCTAGATTAATTTTAAGGTTAGGGTTAGGTTTAAAGCTTGGTTCAGGGCTCAGATTAAGCTAGGTTTTGGGTTAAGTTAGGACTAGTGTTAGGGTTATGGCTAATATAAGTACTAGGGTTACAATTAGGGCTAGTTTTAGGGTTAGGGTTAGGGCTAGGTCTAGTGTTTTGTTTAGGGTTATGTTTAGCGTCATGTTTAAAGCTACGGTTAGTGTTAGTGTCAGAATCAGGATTACAGTTAATTATAGGGTTCTGCTGAAAACTAGATTTAGTGCTAGGGTAAGGGCTAGGTGTAGAGTTAGGGTTTGGTTTAGGTTAAGGTTTAGGATTATGACTATGCCTCAGTTTTGTATTAGTGCTAGGCTAGAATTAGGGTTAGTTTTAGGAGTAGCATTAGAATTAGGGTTAGGGTTAGTGTTAGGTTTAGGCTTAGGCTTTGCATTAGGGTTAGATTTTGAGTTAAGGTTAGATCTAGGGTTAGGGCTAGGGCTACGGAAATGGCTAGGGTTAGGCCTAGGGTTATGGCTAGGTTTAGGGTTCCAGTAAGAGATAAATTTAGAACTAGTTTTAGGGCTAGGGAGAGAGTTAGACTTAGTTTTTGGGCTAGGATTAATATTAGGCTTAGGGTTAGGAATAGGGCTAAGGTAGGTCTAAGATTACGGATAGGGTTGGTATTAAGTTAGGCCTAGGTTTATGGTTATAGTTATGATGAAGGATATGTGTAGGCTAATATGAGCTAGGGTTTGTGTTCAGGTTAGGGCTGAGATTATATCTATGGCTAATGTCAGGTCTAGGGTTATACTTATGAATAGTTTTAGGGTTAGGTTTTGGCTAAGTCTAATGTAAAGATTATGTTTAGGGTAAGGGTTGGGTTAAAGTTATGGGAACTATTAGGGTCAGGATAATGGTTTAGGGTTTCTTTTAGGTTTAAGTTTAGGGTTAGGGCTCAAATTAGCATTAGGGTTATGGTTAGGGTAATGATAGGGTTAAATTTAGGGTACAGGTTAGGTTGGTACTGATAGTGTTGGGGTTAATGATAGTGTTTAGGGTTAGGCCTAGGGTAAGCATTAGGAAAAGGGTTATGATTAGGATAATGGATACAGATAGAGTTAAGTTTAGGGCTATGGTTGTGGTTAGAATTATGTCTTGAGATAGGGTTAGGCCTAGCATTAAAATTAGGGTATGTGTTATGATAAGAGTAATGGATACAGTTAGACCTAAAGTTATAGCTAGACTTTGTTTTAGGGTTAGGTCTGGAGTTTGTGTTAGGGTATGGGTTGGCACTAGGGTTAGGGTTAGTGTTATGTTTAGTGTAAAAGTTAGGTTCTGAGCTATGATTAGGGTTAGAGCAAGGGTTAGGTTCAGGATTATGTTTAGGGATAGGATTACAGTAGGTTTAGGGTTAGGGTAAGGGTTAGAGAAATAGTTGTAATTAAGTTTAGGGTTAGGGTTATGGTAATAAATACAGTTAGATGTAGGTTTAGGGTTATGGACAGGGTTAGATTTAGTTTTAGGGTTAGGTTTATGGTTATTTTTAAGTTTATGGTAAGGGTTAGGGTTTGATCTATGGTTAGGGCTATAGCAAGTATTAGTTTAGAGTTAGGTCTAGGGTTAGTTTTCTGTTTAGGGTTTAGGATTATGGTTAGGGTTAAACCTAGGGTTACAATTAGGGTTAGTGTTAGGGTTAGGGTAATGGGTTTAGAGCTAGGGTCAGGGCTAGGGTTATGGTTAGGATTAGGACTAGGTTTATTTTAAGATTCAGAGATAGTTCTAGGTTTATGTTTATAGTAAGGGTTAGGTTTTGAGCTAGGGTTAGGACTAAGGCGAGGGTTAGGTTTGCTTTAGGCCTAGGTTTAGGGTTAGGGTTATGCTTAGGGTTAGGTTAAGGCCTAGGATTACCTCCAGGTTTTGTGTTAGGTTTAGGCCTAGGTTTAAAGTTGTGGGTAATGTATGAGCTTGGGTTAGGATTAGTACGAGTTTTAGGGTTAGAGTTATGTCAAGATCTAGTGTTAGGTTTAGATTTTCAGTTAGGTTCAGGTTTAGAAGTAAGTTTACTGTTAAAGGCAGAGTCAGTGTTTTGGTTAGATATTAAGTTAGGGTTACAGCCAGAATAAGGACTAGGTTTAGTTAGGGGTAGGGTTACTGTTTGTGTTAAGTAAAGGGTTATTGTTAGGCCTAGGACTAGGTATTAGTTTAGGTCTAGGGCTAGAGATAAGGCTAGATTTAGGATTAGGTTTAGGACCAGGGCTAGTGTTAGGTTTTAGCCTAGTGTTAGGGTCAGGTTTAGAAATAGGGTTGTGTTAGGGTCAGTATAAGTATCAGGGTTAGCGTTTGGACTTGGGATACGATTAGAGCTAGAATGAGGGCTAGGTTCAGGACTATTAATAATGTTAGAATTTTGGTTAGCCTAAGGATTAGGCTCAGGTCTAGGGCTTACTATTAAAGTTAGAATGCCTTAGAGCTAGGGTTAGGGCTAGAGTTAGGATTAGGGTTAAATCTAGGTTTAGGCCTCGAATTAGGGCTACATTTTGTGTTAGGGTTAGGGCTAATGTTAGGGCAATGCCTAATGTAAGAACTAGGGTTACAATGAACGTTAGTTTTAGGGTTAGGGTTAGGGATAGTTCTAGTGTTAGGGTTAGGTTTAAGGTTAGGATGATATTTAGAGCTAGGGTTAGTGTTAAGATATGAGTCAGGGTCAGGTTTAGGGTTAGGACTAGAATTAGGTATAGGTTAACTTTTAGGATTCAGTTTAAGGTTAGGAGGGTGTTTAGAGCTTGGGTGAGTATTAGGATATGAGTCAGGGACCGGGTTAGATTAAGGTTAGTATTAGAACTCAAATTAAGGCTATGGTTAGGTATAGGTGTAGCATTACGTTATGGTTTAAGTTAAGGATTAGGATTAGGGCTATTGCTACGTTTGTTTCACTGCTATGGTTAGGGTTAGGGCTAGTTTTACGATTAGCATTAGGGTTAGGGTTAGTTTTAGTCTTAGGCTTAGGCTTAGGGTGAGGTTAGATTTCGAGTTAGGGTTAGATCTAGGGTTAGGGCTAGAACTAAGGATAGGACAGGATTAGGGCTAGGGTTAGGGTTACTGTAATGTATAGGGCTAGAACTAAGGGATAAGGCTAGTGTAATAATTAAATTTAGTCTTAGGGCTAGGGTTAAATTTAGGTTTAGATATAAGTTTACATGTAGGTCCAGTGTTAGGTTTTGCTCTAGGGTTTCAGTCAGCTTTAAACCTAGGGTTATTGTTAGAGTCAGAATAAGGGTCAGGATTAGCATTAGGGTTTGGGATTGGATTAGAGCTAGAATGAGGTCTAGGGTCAGAACTATTAATATTGTTAGGATTTTGGTTAGCATAAGGATTAGGGATAGGTCTATGCTTACCATTAATTTTAGGGTTTCACTTAGGTAAAAGATAAGTTTAGAGTTAGGGTTAGAGCTAGAGTGAGGGTTAGGGATAAATCTAGGTTTAGAGCTCCGATTAGAGATAGTTTTTCTGTTAGAGTTAGGGCAAGGGTTAGGACAATCGCTAATTTAAGAACTAGGGTTACGATTAGGGTTAGTTTTAGTCTTAGGGTTAGGTTAGTTCTAGTGTTAGGCTTAGGTTTAAGATTAGGATGATAATTAGAGCTAGGGTTAGTGTTAGAATATGAATCAGGTTCAGGGTTAGGGTTAGGACTCAAATAAAGACTAGGGTTACTGTTAGGTTTTGGTTTAAGGTTAAGATGGTGTTTAGATCTAGGCTGAGTTTAAGATATTTGTCTGGGTCAGGGTTATTTTTTATTTTTTTTTAATTTTTTTTTTTTTTTTAGTTTTGGGCGAACACAACATGTTTGTTTGTAGGTGGTGCTGAGGTTCGGACTTGGGTCGCACACATGGCAGGTGAGCGTGCTACCGCTTGAGCCACATCCCCAGCCCCAGGGTTAGTTTTAAGGTTACTGTTAGGACTAGAATTAAGGCTAGGGTTAGGTTTAGGTTTAGTGTTAGTGTTTGGTTTATGTTAAGGTTTAGGGTAAGGGCTATTGCTCGGTTTTGTTTTACTGCTAGCCTTAGGTTTAGGTCTATTTTTACAATTAGCATTAGGGTTAGCGTTAGTGTTACTGTTAGGCTTAGGCTTAGGCTTAGATTTAAGGTTAAATTTACAGATAGGGTTAGGGCTAAAACTAAGGATAGGACTAGGGTTAGGGATAGGGTTAGGGTTATGGTAAGAGATAGTGTTAGAACTAGCAATAGGGCTAGTGTAAGAATTAGAGTTAGTCTTTGAGCTAAATTTAGGGTTAGGGTTAGGGTTAGTAATAGGGCTAGAATTAGGGCTAGGATTAAGGTTAGGATTAGTGTTCAGCTTAAGCATACAGTTAGGGTTAGATGTAGGATTAAGTTTACGGTAAGGGATGGTGTTATAGCTAAGTTGAGAGTTAGGGTGATGTTTAGAATTAGGGTTAGGGCTATGATTAGGGTTAGGGTATTGATTAAGGTTAGGTTTAGGGCAATATAATGGCTAGGGTTTGTTTTATGGTTAGGCCTAGGAATAGAATTATGGCTAATTTCAGGTCTAAAATTTTGTTTAAAGATAGTTTTAGATTTAGAATTATGGCTACACCTTATGTAAGGTTTAGGTTAGGGTCAGGTTTAGGGATATGCCTATTATTAAGGGCAAGTTCTGGGTTGGGTTTGGGATAGTTTAAGGCTTAAATTTAGGAATAGAGTTAGCTACAGGGTTAGGATTAGTATAATGTTTGGCTTAATATTAGGATTCATGTTAGGTTTAGGGAAATGATTTGAGATAGGTTTAGAGATAGGATTAGGTTTAGGCCTAGGGTTAGCATTAGGGTAAAGGTTATGGTTATTATAATGGATAGAGTTAGAGCTCATGTTGAGGCTAGACTTATGGTTATGATTAGGGCTATTGTTATGGTGAGGGTTAGGGTTAGGTTTAAAGCTCGGGTTAGGGCTCAGATTAGGGTTTGGTTTTGTGTTAAATTAGTGCTAGGGTTAGGGTTATGGCTAATGCATGTACCAGGGTTATGATTAGGGCAAATTTTAGGCTTGAAATTAGGGCTAGGTTTAGTTTTGTGGTTAGGTTAAGGGTTAGGATGATGTTTAGAGCTAGGGTTAGTGTTAGTGTCAGAGTCAGAGTCAGGGTTAGTTTTAGGGTTTGGCTTAAACCTCGAATTAGGGCTAGGGTTAGGCGTAGGTGTAGGTTTAGGTTTTGGTTTAGTTTAAGGGTTCATGTTAGAGCTATTGCTTGGTTATATTTTAGGGCTTGGGCTAGGGTTAGGGCTAGTTTTAGGATTAGTGTTAGGCTTAGGGCTAGTGTTAGTGTTAGGCTTAGGCTTCCGTTTCGGGTAAGATTTAGAGTTGGATTTTGATCTAAGTTTAGTGCTAGGGCTCTTTATAGAGCAAGGTTTAGCACTAGGTTTAGGGCTTGTTTTAGGTTAAGGTAAGCAATAGGTTTAGAACTAGCAATAGGATAGTGTGAGAGTTAGAGTTAGTCTTAGGTCTAGGTATAAGTTAGGAATAGGGTAGAATTAGGGCTAAGATTAGGGCTAGGGTTAGTTTAGGGTTAGGACTAGGGTTAGAGTTAGGGTTAGGGTTAGCATTAAGGGTAGGTTTAGGGCTAGGATAAGGACTTAATTTTTTGTTAGGATTAGGGCTAGGATTAGGGCTAATTCTAATGTCAGTTCTAGGGTTACGGTTTAGAATAGTTTTAGGTTATGTTTGTTGCTAGGTCTAATGTAAGGGTTAGGTTAGGGTAAGATTCAGTTTCAGAGTTAGGAGAATTATTAGGGTCAGGGTCAGTGTTAGAGTTTGATTGAGTTTAGGGTTTAGGGTTAAGGCTCGAATTAGCATTTGGGTCAGAGTTAGGTTAATGATAGGGTTTTGTTTAGGGTTCAGGTTAGGTTTAGGGTAATTGATTGGGTTAGGGTTAGTGATAGGGATAGTGTTAGGCATAGATTTAGCATTAGGGTAGGGGTAATGGTTAGGATAATGGATAGGATTAGAGCTAGGTTAGGACTAGGGCTATAGTTATGAATAGGTCTTAAGTTAGGGTTAAGGTTAGGGTAAGAACTAGGGTTAGTTTAAGGGTTATGTTTAGCATTAGGATTAGGTTTTGAGCTAGGGTTAGGCCTAGGGCAAGTGTTAGGTCTTGAATTAGGCCTAGGAATAAGATTGCAGTACAGTTAGGGTTAGAGTTAGGATTAGGGCTAGCATCATCATTAGGGGTAGGGTTAGGGTTAGAGTAATGGATATGGCTAGATGTAGGTATAGGGTTAAGGGGAGTGTTAGATTGAGGTTTAGGATTAGGGTTAGGGGTATGGTTTATGGAAAAGGTTAGGGTTTGAGTTAGAGTTAGTCTATGTTGAGTGTGAGTTTAAGCATTAGGTCTAGGGTTAGTTTTCCAGTTAGTTTTAGATTTGTGATTAGACCTAGGTTTATCAATAGGTTTCAGGCTTAGGTTTAGGGTAATGGGTAGGTTTAGAGGTAGGATTAGGGCTATGGCTAAATTTAGGATTAGGGCTAGTGTTAGGGATATATTTAGGGATTGGTATAGGTTTATGTTTAGGATAAGGGTTAGGCTTTGAGCTAGGGTTAGGACTAATTTAGTGTTAGGTTAGGGTTAGGGTTAGGGTTAGGGTTAGAGCTAGGTTTAGACTTAGGATTAGCTATAGGTTTTCTGTTAGGTTTAGGCCTAGGGTTAGGCCTGTGGGTAATGTAAGCTAGGGTAATAATTATGCCTAATTTTAGGGTTAGGGTTATGGCTAGGTCTAGTGTTATGGTTAGGTTTAAAGTTAAGGCGATATTTATAGCTAAGGATAGTGTTAGAATATGAGTCAGGGAAAGTGTTAGTTTTAGGGTTAGGGTTAGGGTTAGGACTCAAGTAAAGTCTAAGTTTACTGTCAGGGTTCAGTTAAGTTGAGGGCAGTGTTTAGGGCTAGGGTGACTGTTTGGATATGGGCTGGGTCAGGGTTAGTTTTAAGGTTAGGGTTAGGACTCTAACTAAGGCTAGGGTTACTCTTAGAGTTCTGTTGAAATTTAGGGTGGTGTTTAGAGCTAGGGTGAGTGTTAGGATATGAGTCAGGGTCAGGTTACTTTAAGGTTAGCATTATGACTCCAATTAGGGCTAAGGTATGGTCTAGTTGTTTGTTAGGGTTTAGAATAAGTTAAGGTTTAAGGTTAGGGCTATTGCTCAATTTTGTTTTAGTCTTAGGCTTAGGGTTAGGGCTAGGTATAAAATTAGTATTTGAGTTAGGTATAATGATAGTGTTAGGCTTAGGCCTAGGGTTAGGTTAAGATTTGGAGTAAGGATTAGATCTAGAGTTAATGTTAGATTTAGGATAATGGATAGGGTTAGTTTTAGGGTTCAGCATAGGTTTAGTGTAATGGAGAGATTTGTTTTTGCGAGAGGGTTAGTGATAGGCCTAGGGTGAGCATTAGGATTAGGTTATCATATGCGTAATGTATAGGGTTAGAGCTAGGGTTATGGTTAGGTTTAGGGCTAGAATTAAGGTTAGAGATTGGATTAAGGCTTGTAACCCTAGCTGAGAGTAGGGTTATAATTAGGTATAGAGTACATGTAAGTTTTTGAGCTAGGGTTCTTTCTAGGGAGAGGGTTAGATTTAGTGTTAGGTCTTGTGTTAGATTATAGTAATGGTTAGGGATAGGTTTAGGGTTAGGGCTAAAGTTTTCATTAGAGTTAGGTTTAGTTTTAGGGTAATCGATTGGATTAGATGTAAGTTTAGCTTTAGGGTTGAGTTTAGTTTTAGTGCTAGGTTTACTATTGGGTTTACGGTAATGGTTAGGGTTTGAGTTAGAATGAGGGTTATGGCAAGGATTAGGATGAGGTCTCGGGTTAAGTTTATGGTTTGGCTTAGGGTTTCGGTTAGGGTTATCATTAAGGTTAGGGTTAGATTTAGGGTAATTGTTAGGGTTAGGGCAAGGATTAAGGTTAGGGTTAGGACTAGAGTTAGGGTTATTGTTTAGTGATAGGGCTAGGGTTTTGTTTAGGCAAAGGTTTAGGCTTTGAGCTAGATTTAGGGCTAAGGTGAGGGTTAGAGTTAGCATAGGTCTAGGGTTAGAATTAGGGTATGCTGGGGTGGGTTAGGGTTCAGATTACGACTAGGTTTTGTGTTAGGTTTAGGCCTAGCTTTAGTGCTATTGGTAATGTAAGATCTGGGGTCCTAATTGTGGTAGTTTTAGGGATAGGGTTATGGCTAGGTCTAGTGTTAGGTTTAAAGTTTGGTTTAGGGTCAGATTTATAGCTAGGTGTATCGTTAGTGTCAGTTTCAGTTTTTAGATTAGACTTAAGGTTAGGGTGAAATCCAAAATTAGGACTAGGGTTAGGTCTAGAGGTATTGTTAGTGTTTGGTTTTGGTTAAGGGTTATTGTTAGGGCTAGGATTCAGTTTTGTTTAGTGCTAGGGCTTGAGTTATTGCTTGATTTAGCATTATATTTAGTCTAGTGCTAGTATTAGGCTTAGGTTTAGGTAAAAGTTTACTGGTAGGGCTAGATTCAGATTTCAGTTTAGGGTAAGGGTAAGGTTTAGACCTGTAGTTAGTGTTAGGTTCAGATTAAGGGTGTAAATTAGGGTTAGGTTTTGGATTAGGGTTAGGGCTAGAATGAGGGCTAAGGTTAGGACTAGTAACAGTGTTAGTGTTTGGTTTAGGCTAAGGATTAGGATTAGGACTAGGATTAGCATTGTGGATAGGGTTTTGCTTAGATTAAGGGGTAGGGTTCAAGCTAAGATTAGGGCTAGTGTTACTGTTAGGTTTAGGGCTTGTGTTAGGGTTAGGTTTAGTGTTAGGGCTAAGATTAGGGCTATTTTTGTGTTAGGTTTAGAGCTAGCGTTAGGGCTAGTGTTACGTTTAGTTTTAGGGCTAGGATTAGGGTTAGGTTTTGATTTAAACTAGTGTTAGGGCTCAGATTAGGGCTATTTTTATGTTAGGGTTAGAGCTAGGGTAAGGGCTATGACTAATGTAAGCACTAGAGTTGTGATTAGGGTAGTTTTACGATTAGGGCTTGGGTTAGGTCTAGTGTTGGCATTAGCTTTAGGGTTAGGATGATATTTAGAGCTAGGGTTAGTGTTTGGATATCAGTCATGGTCAGGGTTAGTTTTAGTCCTAGGACTCAAATTTGAGCTAGTGTTATGGCTAATTGTAGAGTAAAGGTTTGATATAGGTTAAGATTTATGGTTAGAGAAATGGCTTGGTTTTATTTTAGGGCTAGGCTAGAACTTGTTGTGGGATTAGCAACAGTGTTCAGCTAGTGGTATGGTGAAGTTTAGGCTTTAGGGCAGTGCTAGATTTAGAGTTAAGGTTAGATCTAGGGTTAGGGCTATGCCTGGATATACGGCTAAGTTTAAAGCTAATGTTAGGGTTACGGTAAGGGATAGGGTTAGAAATAAAAATAGGGCTAGATTGAGAGTCAGAGTTAGTTTTAGGGCTAGGGTTAGGAGTTCACTTAGGGTAGCGCTTAATTACGGCTAGGATTAGGGCTAGGTTTAGTGTTAGTGTTAGGCCTATGGTTAGGGCTATGGTTAGATTTCGTGTTAGTGTTAGGTTTAGGGTTAATTTTAGGGGAAGGGATGAGATTTTAGCTAGGTTCAGGGCTAGGGAAAGAGTTAAAATTAGGGATAAGGCTTGCGTGAGGGTTCGGTTTAGAATTAAGGCTAGATTTAGTACTAGGATCAAGGCTTGGGTTTGTGTAGGTTTAGGCCTATGAAAGGGCTAGAGCTAATATGAGGTCTAAGTTTATTATGGTTAGGGATAGTTTTAGGTTTAGATTAATGGCGAGGTGTAGTGTAAGGATTAGGTTGAGGGATAGGGTAACATTTAGAAATAGGGTATTATTAGGGTCAGAGTCAGAGTAAGGGTTTGTTTAGGTTAAGGTTTAGTTTTAGGGCTCAAATTAGGGTTGGGTTTAGGGTTAGGGTAATGGATATGGTTAGGTTTAGGGTTCAGATTAATTTTTTAGGTAATGGATAGGGTTAGGGTTATAGAAAGGGTTAGGGTTAACCTAGGGGTAGCATTACGTTTAGGGTTAGGGTTAAGGTAATGGATAATATTACAGGTAGGCTAAGGGCTAGGATTATGGTTTGTATTAAGGCTAGGTTTAGTATTAGGTTTAGGTTTAGGGTTAGGGTTAAAGATAATGTTAGGGCTCAGACTAGGACTAAGATTTAGATTAACTTAGGGCTAGAATTAGGGCTATGAATAATGTAAGATCTAGGGTTAATATTTTGGTTAAATTTATGGTTAGTGTTTGGCCTAGGTCTAGTGTTAGCATTATTTATAGGCTTATGTGATATTTATAGCTGGGGTTAGTATTAAGATGCAAGTCAGTGTCAGGGTTAGAGTCAGGCCTAGTACTAAAATTAGAGTAAAGAGGTTATGGCAAGGTGTAGGGTTACAGTTTATGTTAAGGTGTAGGGTTAGGGCAATGGCTCTGTTTTGTCTTAGGGCTAAGGCTAGGGTTAATGCTACTTTCAAGATTAGCGATGGTGTCGTGTCTACTGGTCGGTTTTGGTTTAAGCTTAGGTTTAGGGTTAGATTCAGAGTTCTGCTTAGGCCTAGGGATTGGTCTGGAGCTACACTTAGGGATAAGGTTAGGGTTTGTGTTAGGGTTATGGTAACTGAAAGGGTTAGAACTAGAAATAGTGCTAGGGCTAGTGTTAGAGTTAGTTTTAGGCCTAAGGTCAGGGGTAGGGTTAGGGTTAAATTAGGGCTAGGATTAGCGCTAGGATTAGTGTTAGGCTTAGGCCTATGGTCAGGGCTAGAGTTAGGGTTAGTGTTAGGGTAAGGGTTAGGGTTACAGTTAGGTGAAAGGATGGGGTTATAGCTAGATTCAGGGCTCATGCAAGGGTTAAAATCAGGATAGGGCTAGGGTTAAGTTCAGGTTAAGATTAAGGCTAGGGTGAGGGCTAGGTTTTGTATTAGGGTTAGGGCTAGTATTAAGGGTAGGGCTAATGTCAGGTCTAGGTATATGGTTAGGTTTAGTTTTAGGGTTAGGTTGTGGCTAGGCCTAGTGTAAGGGTTAGGTTTAGGATAAAGGTCAGGTTTAAAGCTAGGTATATTATTAGGGTAAGGGACCGTGTAGTGTTTGGTTTTGGTTAAGGTTTAGGGTTAAGCCTTGATTTAGTGTTATGGTTAGTGTAAGGGTTAGGGTAAAAGATAGGGTTAGGTTTAGGGTTCAAGTTAGGTTAAAGTAATAGAAATGGTTAGTGTTTGGGATAGTGTTAGCATTAGGCCTTGGGTTAGCATTTAAGTTAGGCTTATCTTTAGGGTAATAGATAGGTTAGGACTGTTTAATGTTAGGATAAGGGCTAGAATAGGGTTAGGTCTAGAGTTAATGTTAGGGTTATGTTTAGGTTAAGTGTTAGCATTAGTGCTAGGATTAGTGTTAGGGAAAGGGTAAGAGTTAGGGTTAGATCTAGGGTTACAGTTAGGGTTACAATTAGGGATAGGTTTAGGGCTAGGATAATGGCTAGGTATTGTGGGAGGTTTATGGCTAGAATTAGAGCTATGGGTAATATAAGAGCTATGATTATGTTTATGACCAGTTATAGGGTTAGGGTTATAGTTACATCTAGTGTTAGGGTTAGGTTTTGGGTTAGGATAAAATTTAGAGCTAGCGTTTGTGTTATGGTAAGGATCACTGTTTGGGTTAGAGTTAAGCTTAGGGTTAGGGCCAGAATTAGGACTAGCATTGGGTGTAGGGGTAGGGTTAATCTTTGCATTAGGTTAAGGGTTATTGTTAGGGCCAGTGCTAAAATTTTTTTAGCGCTAGGCCTAGATTTATTACTCTATTTAGGATTATGTTTGGTTCAGTGCTAGTGTTATGGAACCCTAACAGTACCTGTAACAGTAGGGGTACTGTTAGGGTTTCATTTATGGTTGGGGTCAGGTTTAGACCTAGGGTTATTGTTAGCTTCAAAATAAGGGTCAGGGTAAGTGTTTGGTTTTGTGTTAGGGTTGGAGCTAGAATGAGGCCTAGGATTAGGACTAGTAATATAGTTAGTGTTTGGGGTAGGCTAAGGATTAATGTTAGGACTAGGGTAGCATAAGGGTGAGGGTTTGGCTTAGGGTAAGTGATTTTTTTAGAGGTAGGGTTAGGGTTTGTGTTAGGGTTATGTTTAGGGCTATGTTTAGGGTTAGGGTTTAAACTAGATTTAAGCCTCGGATTAGGGGTAGGATTTGTGTTAGTATTAGGGCTATGGCTAACGTAAGAACTAGGCTTCCAATTAGAGCTAGTTTTAGGGTTAGCATTAGGCAGATGTTTAGAGCTAGGGTTAGTGTTGGGGTCCAAGTCAGTGACAGGGTTATTTATAGGGTTAGGGTTAGGGTTAGGGCTCAAATTAAAGCTAGGTTTAGGTCTAGGTGTAGGGTTATGTTTTGTTTAGGTTAAAGGTTAGGAATATGCTTATGGCTCGGTTTGTTTTAGGGCTATGGTAGGGTTTTGACTATTTTTCCAATTAACATTTTGGTTAGCGCTAGTGTTAGGGTGAGGTTTGTGCTTAATGTTCGGGTTATATCCATGTTTAGAGCTACGGTGAAGGTTTGGGCTAGGGTTGGGGCTGGTGATACGGCTAAGTTTTGGTTTATGATAAAGGATCGGTTTAGAAATAAGACAAGGGCTAGGGTGAGAATGAGACTTAGTCTTAGGTCTAGGGTTAGGTTTAGGTTTAGGCTAAATTAAGGCTAGGATTATTGCTATGGTTATTGTTAGGTTTAGGCCTAGGATTAGGGCTAGTGTTAGGGCTAGCATTAGGGCTAGGGAAGGTATGAAGTTATAGGTACGTTTAGGGTTAGGGCAAGGGAAAAATTTAAGTTTAGGGCTAGGGTAAAAATTAGGATTAGAATTAAGGCTAGGCTTAGAGCTAGGATTAGAACTTTGGTTTGTTTTAGGTTTAGGGATAGGCATAATGACAGGTCTAGGGATATGATTAAGAATAATTTTACAGTTAGGTTTATGCCTAGGTCTAATGTAAGGGTGAGGTTGAGTATTGGTGTCAGGTTTACAACAAGTATAATATTGGGGTCAGAGTCAGGGTTAGTGTATGGATTAGGTTCACGTTTAGGGTTAGGGCTCAAATTAGCATTACGGTTAGGGTTAGGGTTAGTATAATGGTTATGGTTAGGTTTAGGATTCAGGTTAGTTTTAGGGTGATGGATAGGGCTAGGGTTATTGATAGAATAAGGTTAGGACTAGGGATAGAATTTGGTTAAGGTCATGGTTAGGCTAATGGATAGGATTAGAGCTACAGTTAGGGCAGTTAGGGCTAGAGATATGATTGGGTTATGGCTATGATTAGGGTTAAGCCTTGTTCAGGTTAGGTCATGGTTAGTGTAATGAATAGGATTAGAATTGCGGTTAGGGCTAGGGTTATGGTTAGGTTATGGCTATGATTGGGATTATGCCTTGAGTTAGAATTCGGTTAGGGTTATTGTTAGGGTAATGATTAGGATTCGAGCTAGGATTAGGGCTAGGGTTATGGTTAAGATTAGGGCTATGGTTCAGGTTAGCTTTTAGGTTAGGAGAAGGTTTAGGTTTAGGTTTTGGTTAAGGGTTAAGGCCCAAGTTAGGGTTTGGGTTAGTATTAAAGTTAGAGTGAGGGCTTGGATTAGGGCTTGGTTTTGGGTTAGGTTAGGGCTAGTGTAGCACTACGTCTTATGTAAGATCTAGGGTTACGAAAAGAGCTAGTTTTAGATTTACCCTTAAGTCAAAGTCTAGTGTTAGTGTTAGGTTTAGGTCCAGGGTGATGATTAGAGATAGGGTTAGTGATAGGGTCAGTGGCAGGATCAATGTTATCTTTAAGGTTAGGGATAGGACTTGAATTAGGGCTAGGGTTAAGGCTAGGTATAAGGTTAGGGTTTGTGTTTGGGTAAGGGTAAGAATTAGGGATAGGGCTAATATCAGGTCTAGGGTTAAGTTTAGTGTTATGACACAGTTTTGTTTTAGAGATAGGGCTAAGGTTAGGGCTAGCTTTAGGATTAGCAATAGTGTTAAGGCTAGTGGTAGGGTGAGCTCTAGGCTTAGATTTTTTGTTATGGTTATACCTAGGTTTAGAGCTAGGATTAGGGCTAAGGTTAAGGCTAGTGTTGGGGTTATGGGAACGGATAGGGTTAGAACTAGAAATAGGGCTAGCGCGAATGGTAGAGTTACTCTTTGGACTAGGTTAGGAGTAAGTTTAGTGTTAGGTCTAAATTAGAGTTAGGATTAGCGCTAGGGTTAGTGTGAGAGTTAGGCCTAGCATTAGGGCTTGAGTTAGGGTTAGTGATAGGGTAAGGGTTAGGGTTAGAGTTAGGGGAAAAAATTGGGTTATAGCTAGGTTTAGGGCTAGGACTAGGGTTATACTTAGTGTTAGGGCTAGGGTTAGGGCACAGTTTAGTATTAAGGCTAGGTTTAGGACTATAATGAGGGTTTGTGTTAGGGATAGGTATATGATTAGGGCTAGGGCTAATATCAGGTCTAGTATTATGGTTAAGGGTAGTTTTATTGTTAGGTTATGGCTAGGTCTAATGTAAAGACTAGGTTTAGGGTAAAAGTCAGGTTCAGAATTAGGGGTATTTTAGTGTCAGCGTCAGGGTAGGGATTGGTTTATGGTAAGGTCTAGAGTTAAGGCTCGAATTAACATTAGGTTTTGGGTAATGGATCGGGTTACATTTAGGGTTCAGTTTAGGTTTAGTCTTTTAAGTAGTGTTAGGCATAGCTATATGGTTAGGTTTAGTCTTATTGATAGCATTTGATTTAGGCTTATATTTAGGGTAATGGATAGGATTAGAGCTAGGTTTGGGGCTAGGTTTATGGTTAGAATTAGGGCTAGAATTAGAGTTAGGGTTAGTGTTAGGATTATGGTTAAGGGTAGATTTAGGGTAAGTGTTAGGGTTTGAGCTAGGTTTAGGTCTAGGGCAGGGTTAGGGTTAGAGCAGATATAGGGTAAAGGTTAAGATTAAAACTACAGTTACCATTAGGGTTAGTGCTAGGATTATGGTAATGGATAGAGTTAGGGCTAGGGTTTGGACAATGGTTACAGTTGTAAATAGGGTGAAAGTTATAGTTAGGGACAAAGCTATATAAATGTTTAGAGTTAGGATTAGGGCTAGGTTAAGTGATAGTGATAGTGTTAGAGTTACTTAATTCAAATTTCTTTGACACAATCCAGGAATCATCTTTAACTAACCTTACACTGTTCCCCAGCTTTAGGTCTTCTAGTCAAAATGCTTTGTGTCAGGAACAGTTAATATTTTCATTTTACTTCATTTTTACCTATAAAAGTAAATGGAAGTAGACATGGAAATCAAACAGGGCTTATGATAGTTTCTTGAAACTGCACACACACCTTCATTTCTTTGTGGGAACACTCTGGCATGTTCCTTGTGAGTGTGGGCCTAAGCAGAACCATGCAAAAACAACTTTATCCGAGAGCTTTTTAGGAGAAAGCAGTGAAATATGAATGCACTGAAATTTCTCCCATAATTATTTGGTCAGATTTGTTTGATACTGCATAGGATTCATTACTTAGCTTGCCCCACAAAGCTCTCCAAGTGTGGGACTTCTAGGATGTATGGTTGTCTAATCAGGTTATGGCTAGTGTTAGGTTTAGGTTTAGGGCTATAGTTAGATATAATGTTAGGTTGAGAGTTAGTTTTGTTTAAATTTCTTTGATACTTGAAAGGAATCATCTTTTACCTAGCCTTAATATGCTCCTAATGCTAACTGTAGGCTTAAACCTTACCCTAGGTTTAAGGGCTAGGACTAAAGATAGAACTAGCAATAGGGCTAGGTGCAAGAGTTAGTCTTAGTGCTAAGGTTAGAGTTTGGATAGGACTAAATTAAGGCTAGGATTAGTGCTAGGCTTAGTGTAATTTTTAGGCCTAGGTTTAGGGCAATGGGTTAGTGTTAGGTTTAGGGTTATGGTTAGGTTTAGGGTAAGGGATGGGTTATAGCTAGGTTTAGGGCTAGGGCAAGGTTTGGAATTAAGGTTAAAACGGTGGTTATTGTTTGGGTTTGGGCTAGGGCTAATTTCAAGTACAGCATTATGGTTAAAGATAGTTTTAGGGTTAAGTTTATGGCTACATTTAGTATAATGGTAGCTTTAAGGTTAGTGTAAGGTTTAGAGCTAAAGGTATTATTAGGGTAAGGGTCATTATTAGTGTTTGGGATAGGTTAAGGTTTTAAGTTAGGGCTTGAATTAACATTAGGATTAAAATTAGGGTGATGATAGGGATAGGTTTAAGTTTCATGTTAGGTTTAGGATAATGAAAAGGGTTATGTGTAGGGATAGGGTAAGGTTTAAGCCTAGGGTTAGCATTAGGCTTAGGGTTATGGTTGGGGTAATGGATAGGGTTAGAGCTCAGTTTTTGGCTAGGGTTATGTTTATAATTAGTGCTAGTGTTAGGGTTAAGGTTAGGTTTAGTGTTAATGCTACGGATAGGGCAGAGATTCGGGCTAGATTTTGGGTTAAGTTAAGGCTAGGATTAGGGTTACTTCTAATAAAAGTACTCAGGTTATGATTAAGGCTATTTTTATGGTTAGGGTTAGGGCTAAGTCTAGTGTTAAATTTAGGGTTAGGGTTAGAGTGACGTTTAGAGCTATTTTGGGGGTTAGGGTCAGGTTCAGTGTTTGTTTTAGTTTTTGGCTTTAAACTCAAATTAGGGCTAAGGTTACGGCTAGGGGTAGGGTTAAAATTTGGTTTAGGTTAAGGGTCAGGGTTAGTTCTATGGCTTGGTTTTTTATTAGGGCTAGGGCTAGTGTTAGGACTGGTTTTAGGATTAGCATTGGGGTTAGGGTTAGGGCTCGTGTTAGGTTTAGGTTTAGGCTTATGGTTATGGTTAGATTTAGATTTAAGGTTAGATCTAGGGTTACTGCTAGAGCTAAGAAAAGGTCTAGGGTTACGTCTAATGTTAGATCTAGAATTAGGGTTTCAGTTCGTATAGGTTTAGAACTAGTTTTAGAGCAAGGGTGAGAGTTAGACTTAGTCTTAGAACTAGGTTAAAATTAGGGTTAGGGCTACTTCAAAATTAAGGCTAAGATTAGGGCTAGGGTTAGTGTTTGGGTTAGGCCCAGGTTTAGGGTTAGAGTTATGATTGAGGCTATGTTTAGGGCTAAGGGCTAGGGTTTTTTTTTTTTTTTTTTTGGTTTAGGGCTAAGATTATGCCTAGGGTAATGTCAGGTCTAGGGTTACCATTAGGGATATTTTTATGCTTAGGTTTTTGGCTAGGCCTAGTGTAAAGGTGAGATTTTGGGTAAGGATCAGGTTTAGATCTAGGGGAATTATTAGGGTCATGTTAGGAGTTAGGGTTTGGTTTAGGTTTGAGTTTAGGGTTAGTGCTCAAATTGGCATTAGGATTAGGGTTACTGTAATAATAGAATTAGGTTTAGGTTTCAGGAAATTTTAGCATAATTGATAGTGCTGGGTGAGTAATAGGGTTAGTATTAGGCTTAAGATTATTATTAGGGTAAGGTTTATGTTTAGGGTAATGGATACAGTTGGAGTTTAGTTTAGGGCTAGGGTTGTGTTAGGATTAAGTCTTGAGTTTGGGTTAGTGTGAGGGTTAGGAACTAGGGTTATGTTTAGCATAAGGGCTAGGTTATGAGCTATGGGTAGGGCTAGAGTAAGGGTTAGGTTAATGGTTAGCTCTAGGAAATAGAATTACGGTTGTTTAAGCATTAGAGTTAGTGTTAGGGCTAGGATTATCATTAGGCTTAGCGTTAGGTTTAGTGTAATGTATACGTTTTAATTTAGGTTTAGGGTGAGGGTCAGGGTTAGATTTAAGTTTAGGGTTAAGGTTAAGCTATTGTTATGTTCAGGCTTATGGTAAGGGTTAGGTTTTTAGCTAGGGTTAGGGTTATAGCAAGTGTTAGGTTTAGGGTTATGTCTAGGTTAGTTTTCTAGTTAGGGTTAGGGTGATGGTTAGGGTTAAGGTTAGGATTACCAAAAGGTTTAAGATTAGGTTTAGTGTATTTTGTAGGTTTAAATCTGAGGTTAGGACTAGGGTTAAGGTTAGGATTAGGGCTAGGGTTACGGTTAAATTTACTGAGAGTTCTAGGTTTATATTTATGGTAAGTGTTAGCCTATGAGCGAGGGTTGGGACTAAGGCTAGGGTTAAGTTAGGATTAGGGCTAGGGTTAGGGTTAGAGTTATGCTTAGGGCTAGATTAAGGCCTAGAATTAGCTTAAGGTTTTAGTCTAGGTTTAAGCCTAGGCTTAGGGCTATGGGTAAAGAACGAGGGATATGTGTAGGGCTAATTTTAGGGTTAGGGTTATGCCTAGGTCTTGTGTTAGGTTTTTATTTTTGTCAGGGTCAGGTTTAGAGGTAGATTTAGTGTTAAATGCTGGTCAGTATTCAGGTTAGAGTTAGAGTTAGGGTTATAGCCAGAATTAGAGATAGGTTTAGTTCTAGAGGTAGGGGTAGTGTTTGGGTTAGGGTAAAGGTTATTTTTAGGGCTAGGACTAGGTTTTTGTTTAGTTCTAGGGCTAGAGTTAAGGCTAGATTTAGGATTAGATTCAGGTCTAAGGGTAGTGGTAGAGTTAAGTTTAGGATTAAGTTTTTCGGTAGTGCCAGTGATAGAGTTTGGTCGAGGGTTAGGGTCAGGTTTAGACCTAAGTTTAGTGCTAGAGTCAGAATAAGGGTCAGAATTAGCATTAGAGTTTGGAATAGGATTAGAGCTAGAATGAGGGCTAGGGTCAGAACTATTAATGGGATTAGAATTTTGGTTAGCCTAAGGATTATGGATAGGTCTAAGGTTACAATTAGGGTTAGGGTTTTTCCTTAGGGTAAGGAATAAAGTTAGAACTAGGGTTAGGTTAGATTTAGGGTAGGTCTAAATCTAGGTTTAGAGCATGAATTACGGTAAGATTTTGTTGTAGGTTTAGGGCTAGAGTTAAGGCAATGGATAATGGAAGAACTAGGGTTACCATTAGGGTTAGGAGTAGGTCTAGTGTTTGGGTTAGTTTTAAGGTTAGGGTGATATTTGGAACTACGGTAAGTTTGGGAATGATTCAGGATCAGGGTTAGGGTTATGACTTGAGTTAATGATAGGGTTACTGTTAGGTTTTTATTTAAGCTTAGGATGGGGTCTAGAGGAAGGGTGAGCGTTAGGATATGAGTTTGTTTCAGGGTTAGATTTAAGGTTATGGTTAGGATTCAAATTAAAGCTAGGGTTAGGTGTAGATGTAATTTTAGAGTGATTAAAGTTAAGGTTTAGGGTTAGAACCATTGCTCAGTTTTGTTTTACTGCTAAGGTTAGGGTTAGGGATAGTTTTATGATTAACATTAGAGTAAGGGCTAGTGTTAGTGTTTGGCTTAGGCTTAGGTTTGGGGTTAGATTTAGAGTTAGATTAGAAATAGGGTTAGGGAAAGAACTAAGGGTAGGGCAAGCATTTGTGCTAGGTTTAGGGCTAGGTTTTGAGTTATGGTAAGTAATAGGGTTAGAATGAGAGATAGGGCTAGAGTGAGAGATAGAGTTATTCTTAGTGCTAGGGTTTGGGTTAGATTTAATTATAAGGTTACCGTTTGGGCAAGTTTTAGGGTTTGTCCTATGTTTAGGTTCAGGATTAGACCTAGGGTTATTTTTTGTGTCAGAATAAGGGTAAGGGTTAGGGTTAGGGTTTGGGATAAAAATAGAGCTAGAATGAGGGCTAGAATCAGGACTATTAAAATAGTTCAGAATTGGTTAGCCTAATAATTAGGAATAGTTCTCGGGTTACCATTAGGGTTAGAGTTTTGCTTAGGGTAAGGGATAGAGATAGAGCTAGGGTTAGGGTTTGGGTTAAGGTGAAAGCTAGGTTTAGAGCTTGAATTAGGGCAAGTGTTTGTTGTAGGGTTAGGGCTAGGGTTAGGGGAAGGGCTAATGTAAGAACTAGGGTTCCCATTAGGGTTAGTTTTAAGGATATGGTTAAGGGTAGGTCTAGTGTTAGCGTTAGGTTTAAGGTTAGATTGATATTTAGAGCAATGGTTAGTTTTATAGCTAGGTTTACAGGGAGGGTGGTATTTAGAATTAGGGTTAGAGCTTTGGTTACTGTTAGAGATATGCTTAAGGCTAGGTTTAGTGCTAGGATGAAGAGTAGTTTTTGTTTTAGGGTTAGGGCTATGATTTGGGGTACGGCTAATTTCATGTCTAGAATTATGTTTAAAGATAAATTTATGTTTAGGATTATGGCTACATCTAGTGTAAGGGTTAGGTTTAAGGTTAGGGTCAGGTTTAGGGCTAGGGGTATTATTATGGACAAGGTATGGATTAAGGTTTGGGATAAGTTATTGTCTAAAGTTAGGGATTGAATAAGCATTAGGGTTAGGGTTAGAGTAATGATAGGGTTAGTATTAGGGTCCAGGTTAGGTTTAGGGTTATGGATAGAAATAGGATTAGAGATAGCATTAGGTTTAGACCTAGGGTTAGCATTATGGGTAGGGTTATGTTTATGGTACTGGATAGGATTAGACTAGGGTTAGGGCTGGAGTTATGTTTAGGGCCTGGGTTAGGTTTAAAGCTCAGGATAGGGCTCAGATTACTGTTAGGTTATGACTTAAGTTAGTGCTAGGTTTAGGGTTATGGCTAATATAAGTACTAGAGTTACATTCAGGGCTAATTTTAGGGTTAAGATTAGGGCTAGGTTGGGTGTCAGTGTTAGGTTTAAGATCAGGGTGATGTTTACAGCTAGGGTTAGTTTTAGTGTCAGAGTGAGGGTCAGAGTTAGTTTTAGGGTTTGGCTTAAAACTCAAATTAGGTCTAGGGTTAAGGGTAGGTGTATGGTTAGGGGTTCATTTAGTTTAACGATTAGTGTTAGAGCTATGGCTCAGTTTTGTTTTAGGCTAGGGCTAGGGTTAGGGGTAGTTTTAGGATTAGTGTTAGGCTTGGGGATAGTGTTTGGGTGAGGCTTAGGCTACAGTTTAGGGTTAGATTTAGAGATAGGTGTTGATCTAAGATTAGTGCTGGGGCTAAAAATAGGGCAAGGGTTAGGACAACAGTTAGGGCTAGGGTTATCTTTATGGTAAGGAATAGGGTTAGAACTAATGATAGGGCTAGTGTGAGAATTAGAGTTTGTCTTATGGCTAGGTTTAGGGTTATGTTTACGGATAGGGCTAAATTAGGACTATGGTTAGTGTTAGATTTAGGCATAGGTTTAAGGTTAGAGTTAGGGTTACGTTTAGTTTAAAGGAATGGGTTATAGCAAGATTGAGGTCTTGGCGAGGGTTAGTATTAGGGTTACGGCCAGGGTTAGGGTTAGGATAATGAGTAAGGCTAGGGTTTAGAGCTAGTTTGAGGGATAGTGTTTGTATTAGGTTTAGGGCTAGTATTTGGTCTATGGCTAATATCAGGTCTAGGGTTACAATTAAGGATACATTTAGTGTTTGGTTTATGGTTTTGTCCAGAGTAAGGGTTAGGTTTATGGTAAGGGTCAGTTTTAGAACTAGCGTTATTATTAGGCTCAGAATACAACAGACACTAGTATGGCAGTATGTAAAAAAGTGGATGTGGAACAAATGTGAATCTGCAATATGTATACAGGGTAAAAATGGGAGTTCATAATCTGCTCGAATTAAATGTATGAAATATGATATTTCAAGAGCTTTGTAATGTTTTTAACAACTATTAATAATAAAAAATTTAAGAAAAGAATCAAGGTGAGGGTTTGGGTTAGGTTAGGGTTTAAGTTTAGGGCTAAAATTTACATTAGATTTAGGGTTAGGGTAATGAAAGGGTTACATTTAGTGTTTAGTTGTGGTTTAGTGTAATGGATAGGGTTAGGGTTATGCCTAGGTTTAGCCTAAGGGATAGGGTTATCATTAGTATAATGGATAGATTTAGATTTAAGTTTAGGGCTAGGGTTATGTATAGGAATAGCGCTATTGTTTGGGTTAGTGTTAGGTTTAATTTAAGGTTTAAAGCTAGGATAAGGACTCTGATTAAGGTTAGGTTTTGGCTTAGGTTAGGGCTATGGTTAAGACTATGGCTAATGTACAAAATAAGGTTATGATTAGCTCTAAGTTAGGGTTAAGGGTATGTATAGTGTTAGTGTTAGATTTATGTTTAAAATGATTTTAGAGCTAGGTTTAGTGTTAGGGTAAGTGTTAGGGTCAGGTTAGGGTTAGGACTAAAATTAGGGATAGAGTTAGGGATAGGGTTAAAGATAGCTGTCACTTTAGGGTTTTGTTTAGGTTAAGTGTTAAAATTAGGGCTATGACTTGAATTTGTTTTAGGCCTAGGGCTAAGGTTAGAGCTAAGATTAGGCCTAGGTTTAGGGTGATGGTAAGAGAAAAGTTTAGATCTACCCTATAGGTCTAAGGCAACAGTTATTGTTAGTTTTAGGGCTAGGGTTATGTTTAGTGTTAGGGATAGGGACAAGTTAGGTCTGGGATTAGGGCAAAAGTTTATATTAGAGTTAGGCCTGGGGTTAGGGCTAGGTTTAGAGTTAAGGTTTGCATAAGCATTAGATTTAGGGTAAGGGATGAGATTGTACCTAGTTTTAGGGATAGGGTGAGGGTTAGAACTAGGGATAGGGTTAGGGTTACTGTTATGATGAAGGTGAGGATTATGCCTAGGATGTTGATTACATTTTGTGTTAGGGTTAAGACTAGAACTAGAGCTAAGGCAATTGTCAGGTCTAGGGTTAGAGTTAAGAATAGTTCTAAGGTTAGGTTTATATCTAGGTCTATTGTAAGGGTTAGGTTTATGGTTAGGGTCAGGTTTCGAGCAAGTGGTTTTATTTCGGTAAGGGTTAGAGTTTAGGTTAGGTTATGGTTTATAATTAGGGCTCGAATTAGCATTAGGTCTAGTGATAGGTTAACGATAGTTTGAGGTTTAGGGTTGAAGTTAGGTGTAGGGTAATGGATAGGGTAGGGATGGGCTTCGGATTAGGGTTTGGTCTAGGGTTAGCATAAGGGTTACCATTATCATTAGGGTAATGGATAGTGTTAGAGCTAGTGTTAGAGCTAAGGATATGCTTAGAATTGGGTCTAAGGTTAGACTTAGGATTAGGGTTATGGCAATAGTTAGTGTTAGGGTTAGCTTTATGGTTAAAGATAGGGTAGGGCTTGGATTAGGGCTAGGTTTCACAATAGGTTAGGGCTTAGGCTAATCTAAGAACTTGTTATGATTAGAGCTAGTTTCAGGGTTAATTTTAGGACAAGGTATTGTTTCAGGGTTAGGGTGATGTTTAGAGCTAGGGTTAGTGTCAGGGTTAGTGTTCATATTAGAATTATGGTTAGAATTAAAGCCAGAGGTAGAACTAGGATGAGGTCTAGGGGAAGTGTTAGTGTTTTGGTTAGGCTAACGTTTATTATTAGTTCTAGGTCCTGGTTTTTCTTTAGGTCTAGGTCTAGAGTTATGGCTAAGTTTAGGATTAGGTTTAGGTCTAGAGTTAGTGTTATAGTTTGGTTTAGAGTTATGTTCAGGTTTAGACCTATTTTTAGTGTTAGGGTCAGAATAAAGGTCAGGGTTTGGGTTAGGGTTTGGATTATGGTTAGAGCTGTAATGAGGGCTAGAGTTAGGACTAGTAATAGGATTAGGGTTTGGGTTAGGTTAAGGATTAGGGTTAGAATTAGGATTAGAGTTAGTGTTAGGGTTTGTCTTTGTGTAAAGGATAGTGTTAGAGCTAGGGTTAGGGCTAGGGTTAGGGTTAAAGCTAGGTTTAGACCTCAGATTAGGGCTAGTTTTTGTGTTAAGATTAGGCCTAGAGTTAGAGTAACAGCTCATGTAAGAACTAGGGTTACAATATGGTTAGTTTTAGGGTTATGTTTCGGGATTCGACATCTAGTGTTAGCATTAGGTTTAAGGTTATGGTAATATTTATAGGTAGTGTTAGTGTTAGGTTAGTAGTCAGGAAAAGGGTTAGTTTTAAGGTTTAGGCTAGGACTCAAATTATGTCTAGGGTTACTTTCAGTGTTTGGTTTAAGGTTAGGTTGGTGTTTAGAGCTAGGGTGAGTTTTAGGATATGAGTCAGAGTCAGGGTTAGCATTTAGGTTAAGATTAGGAATCGAATTAGGGTTAGGGTTAGGTCTAGGTGTAGTATTAGGATAGGGTTAGGTCTAGGTGTAGTATTAGGATTTGGTTTAAGTTAAGGTTTAGTATTAGGGCTATTGCTTGGTTTTGAATACTGCTAGGGTCAGGGTTAGGGCTAGTTTTATGAGTAGCATTAGGGTTTGTGATAGTGTTTATGTTAGGCTTAGGCTTAGGTTAATGTTAGATTTAGAGTTATGTATAGATCTAGGGTTACAGCTAGGAATAAGGACAGGGCATGTTTTACGGCTAGCTTTAGAGCTAGGGTTAGGTTTATGTTAAGGGATAGGGTTAAAACTAGGGGTAGGACTAGTGTAAAAAATTAGAATTTATCTTAGGGCTATGATTAGGGTTAGGGATAGGATTAAATTAGGGCTGAGGTCTAGGGTTATTGTTCAGCTTAGGCCTATCATTAGGTATTGAGTTAGGGTTATGTTTAGGGTAAGGATTGGCATTATAGCTAGGTTTAGAGGTAGGGTGTGGTATAAAATTAGATTTATTCCTATGGTTAGGGTTAGGGATATGATTAAGGCTGGTTTTAGGGCTAGGGTTAAGGGTGATCTTTAGAGGTAGGGTTAGTGTTCTTGTCAGATTCAGAGTAAAGGTTAGTTTTTGGTTCAGCTTAAAACTCGAACTAGTGCTAAGTTTAGGGTTAGGCATAGGATTTGATTTAGGTTAAGGGTCAGTTTTAGGGCTACGTCTGGTTTTTGTTTTATGGCTAGGTCTAGAATTAGCACTAGTTTTAAGATTAGCGTTAGGTTTTAGGGCTAGTGTTAGGTTTAGGTTTAGGCTTAGAGTTACAGTTAGATTTAAGTTAGAGGCAGATCTAGGTTAGGCCTAGGGCTAAAGATAGGGCTAGGGTTAGGGCTAGGATTATTGTTCCAGTAAAGGATAGGGTTAGAACTAGGGATGGGGCAAGGGTGAGAGTTAGCGTTAGTCTTAGGGACAGGGTTGGGGCTAATTTTAGAGATAGGCATAAATTACGGCTAATATGAGGGCTTGGGTTAGGGCTAAGATTAGGGTTAGAATTAAGGCTAGGTTTAAGGCTAGGATAAGGGCTGGGGATTGTGTTACTGTTAGGGCTACGAATAGGGCTAGTGCTGATGTCAGGTCTAGGGTTACGGTTGAGGATAGACTTAGAATGTAATATGGCTAGGTCTAGTGTAAGGGTTAGGTTTAGGGTAAGGGTCAGGTTTAGAGCTAGGAAACTTATTAGGGGAAGATTCAAGGTAAGAGTTTGTTTGAAGTTAGGGTTTAGGGTTAGGGCTCTAATCTGCTACAGGGTCACAGTGAGGGTATTTATAGGTTTTTGTTTAGGGTTCAGGTTAGGTTTAGGGTAATTGATAAGGTTAGGGTTAGCGATAAGGTTAGGGTTAGGTCTAGAGTTAGCATTAGGGTAAGTGTTATGGTTAGCATAATGGATAGGGTTATAGCTAAGTTTAGGGCTAGGGTGATGGTTAGAAATGGGTCTTGAGTTAGGGTTAGGTTTAGATCTAGGGTTAGGTTTAGGGTTATGTTTAGTGTAAGGGTTGGGTTTTCAGCTAGGTTTAGGGCAAAAGCGAGGGTTAGGTTTGGGGTTAGGTGTATGGATAAGATTATACTATGGTTAGGGTTAGGGTTAGGATTAAGGCTATGGTCATAATTAGGGGTAGAATTAGGGTTAGGACAATGGATATGACTAAAAGTAGGTTTAGGTTTCATGGTTGGAGTTAGATTGAGTTTAAGGCTTAGGTTTAGGGCTATGGTTATTGTTAGGTTATGATAAGGGTGAGGGTTTGAGCTAGGGTTAGGCCTATGATGAGGGTGAGGTTTAGGGTTAGATCTAGAATTAGTTTTCTGTTTTGGGTTAGGGTTAGGGTTAGGCCTAGGGTTATCAACAGAGTTACAGATTTGTTTAGGGTAATGGATATCTTTAAATCTAGGTTTAGTGCTAGAGTTAAGGTTAGGATTAGTGCTAGGTTTAGGCTTTGATTAGGGATATGTGTAAGTTAATATTTAGGGTACGGGTTAGGTTTTGAGCCAGGGTTAGGACTAAGGTGAGTGTTCGGGGAGTGTTAGGGCTATGGTTTGTGTTAGGGTTATGATTAAGCCTAGGTTAAGGCCTAGAATAAGATCTAGGTTTTTTGGTAGTTTTAAGCCTAGTGTTAGGGCTATGGGTAATATAAGAGCTAGGGTTATGATTACGGCTAGTTTTAGGGTTAGAGTTATGTGTAGATGTTGGTTAGGCTTAGGTTTCAAAATACGTTAACTGTTAAAGGCAGGGTCAGTGTTCAGGTTAGAGTTAGAGTTAGGGTGAAAGCCAAAATTAGGACAAGGTTAGGATTAGGGGTAGGGTTAGTGTTTGTTTTAGTTTAAGGGTTATAGTTAGGGCAAGGACTACATTTTTATTTAGGTCTGGGGCTAAAGTTATCACTAGATTTAGGATTTGGTTTACGTTTAGGACTAGAGTTAGGGTTAGGTTTAGGTAGAAGTTTACTCTAAGGCTTGATTCAGGGTTCAGTTTAGGGTTAGGTTCAGGTTTAGACCTATAATTAGTGTTAGTGTCAAAACAGGTTGAAGATTTGGGTTAGGTTTTGGGTTAAAATTACAGCTAGAATTAGTGTTAGGTTTAGGACTAGTAATAGAGTTTGTCTAAAGATTAGGATTAAGACTAGGGTTACATTATGGATAGGGTTTGGCTTAGGATAATGAACAGGGTAAGGGCTGGAGTTAGGGTTAGATTTAGGACTAGGGTTAGGGTTGGGGTATACTCTATTGTTAAGTCTTGGATTAGAGCTATTTTTGTTTTAGGTTTAAGGCTAGAGTTAGGGCTAAGGCCAGTGTAAAAACTAGTTTTATGATTATGGTTAGTTTTAGAGATGGGATTTGGGCTGTTCTAGTGTTAGCATTAGCTTTAGGGTTAGGTTGATATTTAGAGCTATGGTTAGTTTTAGGCCTAGGATTTGAATTAGAGCTAGGGTTATGGCTAACTGTAGGATTAGCGTTTGGTTTAGGTTAAGGTTTAGGGTTAGAACAATGGCTCAGTATTGTTTTAGGGCTAGGGCTAGTGTTAGGGCTAGTTTTAGGATTAGCAATGGTATTAGGGCTACTGGTAGGGTGAGGTTTAGGCTTAAGTTTAGGGTTTTATTTAGACTTATGGTTACATCTAGGGTTAGGACTATGGCTACAATGAGGGCTAAGGTTAGGGCTTAGGTAACAGATAGGGTTAGAAATAGAAATAGGGCTAGGGTGAGAGTTAGTTAGTCTTAAGATTAGGGTTAGTGGTTGGGTTAGGGTTAGGGCTAAATTAGGGGTAGGATTAGCGCTAGGATTAGTGTTAGTGTTAGGCCTATGGTTAAGGCTAGTGTTAGGGTTTGTGTAATTATTAGGGTTAAGGTTAGTTTTAAGGGATGTGATGGGATTATAGTTAGGTTCAGGGCTAGGTCAAGGGTTAAAATTAGGGATAGAGCCAGGGTGAGGGTTTGGATTAGGGTTAAGTCTAGGTTTAGAGATAGGATGAGGACTAGGTTTTGTGTTATGCTCAGACCTAGAATTAGGGCTAGGACTAATGTCAGGTTTAGGTAATGGTTAGTGTTAGGTTTATGTCTAGGTCTAGTGTAAGGGTTAGGATTAGTGTAAAGTTCAGTATTAGAGCTGGTGTATTTTTAGGGTCAAAGTCTATGTTAAGGTTTATTTAGGTTAAGGTTTAGGGTTAGGGTTCAAATTAGCATTAGGGTTAGGGTTAGATTAATAAAAAGTTTTAAGTTTAGGTTTCAGGTTAGGTATAGAAAAATGTATAGGGTTAGTTTTAGGGATAGTGTTAGGTTTATGCCTAGGGTTAGCTTTTGGCCTAGGCTTATATGTAGGGTAATGAATACAGTTAGTGCTATACTTAGGGATGAGTTAAAGTTAGGGTTGGGACTAAGGTTCGGGTTAGGCCTAGGGTTATTGTTAGGGTTAGGTTTATGTTAAGTGTTTATGGTTAGGGCTAGGGAGAGGTTTAGGGTTAGAGTCAGGGCAATGGTTAAAATTAGTGTTAGAGTTAGGGCTAGGGTTAGCATTAGTGTTAGGTTTATATTTAAGGTAATGGATAGAATTTGAGGCAGGATTTGTGCTATCATTACAGTAAGGATTACGGCAAATGTTAGGGTTTGGGATAGCATTAGGTTTACATTTAGGGTAAGAGTTAGAGTTTCAGCTAAGCTTAGGGCTAGGCAAGTGTGTGGGTTAGGCTAGAGCTAGGGTTAGGCTTAGGCTTACAGCTAGTTTTAGTGCTACATTTAGGGCTAGGTTTTGAGGAGAGGTTTATGGCTAGACTTAGGATTATAAGAACTAAGATTATGGTTATGGCTGGTTTTAAGGTTAGGGTTATAGATAGTTCTAGTGTTAGGGGTGTTTTTTGGGTTTGGATAAGCTTTAGAGCTAGGGTTTGTGTTTGGGTAAGGGTCAGTCTTCATTTACCATTGGATTTATGGTTAGGAACACACTTTTACTAGGGTTAGTTCTAGGGGTATTGTTATTCATTGGGTTAGACTAATGGTTATTGTTAGTGCTAGAGCTAGGTTTTTATTTATGATTTAGTCTAGAGTTATGGCTATATTTAGGATTAAGTTTTGATCTAGTGTTAATTTTACAGTTAGGTTTGCATATAGGTTTACCGATAGGGCTAGTGTTAGCGTTTGGTTTAGGGTTAGGGTCAGGCTTAGACCTAGGGTTAGTTTTAGGGTCAGAATAAGGGTCATGGATAGGTTTAGGGTTTGGGTCAGGGTTAGAGATAGAAAGAGGCCTAGGGTTAGGACTAGTAATAGAATTTGGGTTTGGGCTAGGTGAAGGATTAAGTTTAGGACTAGGGTAGCATTAGGCTAAGGGTTGGCATAGGGTAAGGGATAGGGTTAGAGCTAGGGTTTGAGTTAGGGTTAGGTTTTGGGTTAGCATTAGGGTTAAAGCTATGGTTAGGGTTCAGATTAAGGTTAGGTTTTGTGTTAGGGTTCGGGCTATTGCACTTGTAAGACCTTGCATTACAATTAGGGCTAGTTTTAGGATTAGGGTTATGGCTAGGTTTAGTGTTCGGGTTAAGTTTAGGTTTAGGGTGATGTTTAGAGCTAGGGTTAGATTTAGGATCAGAGTCAGGGTCAGTATTAGTTGTACGGTTATGTTTAGGACTCAAATTAGGGCTAGGGTAAGGGCTAGGTTTAGCATTAAGATTTGGTTAAGTTAAGGTTTAGGATCAGAGCTGTAGCTCATTTTTGGTTGAATGCTATGGCTATGGTTAGGAATGTTTTCAAATTACCATTAGATTAGGGCTAATGTTAGGGTGAGGTTTAGGTTTAAGTTTAGGGTTAGATTTAGAGTTAGGGTTAGATCTAGGTTTATAGCTAGGGCTATGTTAAGGGCTAGGGTTAGGGCTAGGTTTGGTCATGGTAAGGGATAACGTTAGAACTAAGAATAGGGCTAGGGCAAGAGTTAAAGTTAGTCTTAGGGCTAGGGAAATGATTAGGTTTACGGTTAGGGCTAAATTAGGTTTAGGATTAGAGCTAGGGTTAGTATTAAGGCTAGGCCTTTGTTTAGGGCTAGGGTTAGAATTAGGGTTAGGGTACACTGTGATATTATATCTAGGTTAATGGCTAGGATGAGGTTTCCCTTTAGGGTTAGGCCTAGTGTTAGAGTTACGGTTCGGATTAAACTAGGTTTAGGGCCAAGTTTAGGGCAATTATTATTATTATTATTTTTTTAGCATAAGTGCTAACATTAGGGCTGGGACTAAAGTCAGGTCTAGGGTTATGGTTAAGGATAGTTTCAGGGTTAGGTTTATGGCTATGCATAGTGTAAGTTTTAGGTTGAGGGTTAGGGTCACTTTTAAAGATAGGGGTAGTATTTAGGTCGGGGTCATGGTTAGGGTTTGTTTAGGTTATATTTTAGGGTTAGGGCTCAAATTAGGTTAGGATTACGTTTAGGGTTAAGATAATGGATATGGTTAGTTTTAGGGTTTAGGTTAGGTTTAGGGTAATGAATAGGGTTAGGGTTATGGATAGAATTAGGTTTATCCTTGGATTAGTTTTAGGGATAGGGTTAGGGTTAAGGTAATAGCTAGGATTAGAGGTAGAGTTAGGCCCAGGGTTATGGTTAGGATTAGGGCTAGGGTTAGGATTAGGTTTAGAGGTAGGATTAGGTTTAAGCTAGTGTTAGTGTTAGGGTTAGGGCTAGGTGTTAGATTAGGTTTGGGCTAGGATATGGCTATGGCTAATATAAGAACTGTGGTTATGATTAGGGCTAGTATTACGGTTAGGGTTAGGTCAAGGTCTAGTGTCAGTTAAGTTATGATTGGAGTGTTGATTTGAATATGGTTAGTGTTTAGGGTCAGAGTCAAGGTCAGTGTTAGTTTTAGGGTTAGGGATAACACTCGAAAAAAGGCCAGAGTTATGAATAGGTGTAGGGTTAGTTTTTGTGTTATGGTTAGAGCAAGATTTAGGGCTAGGACTAATGTCAGGTCTGAGGTTACAGTTAGGTTAGTGTTAGGGTTAGGGCTAGGGCTTAGTTTTGTTTTAGAGCTACATCTAGGTTTAGAACAAGTTATAGGATTAGCGATAGTATTAGAGTAGTGGTACGGTGAGGTTCAGGCTAGGGTTAGAATTTTATTTAGAGTTATGGTTAGATCAAGGGTTAGAACTCATCCTAGGTTTAGGGGTTATATTAGGGCTAGTGTTAGGGCTATGGTAACTTATAGAGTTAGTACTAGAAATAGGTCTAAGGCAAGAGTTATAGTTAGTCTTAGGGGTAGGATTAGTGTTAGGATTATGATTAGCACTTAATTAGGGCTAATATTAGAGCTAGGTTTAGTGTTAGTTTTAGGGTTAGGGTTAGCGTTAGTGTTAGTGTTAGGATTAGGTTTAGTGTTAGTTTTAGGGTTAAGGTTAGGGAAAGGGTTGTGTTTATACCTAGGTTCAAAACTAGGGTGAGGGTTGAAATTAGGGATTGGGCTAGGGTTAGTGTTCAGTTTTGGATAAAGTCTAGGTTTAAAGCTTGGATTTGTGTTAGGTTTAGGGCAAGAAGTAGGTCTATGGTGATTGTCAGTTAGGGTTACACTTAGGGATAGTGTTAAGATTAAGTTTCTGGCTAGGACTGTTGTAAAGTTTAGGTTTCAGGAAAGGGTCCAGTTTAAATCTAGGTGTATTGTTAGGAAAAAGCATGTTTTTTAGGGTTTTGTTTAGGATATGGTTTAGATTTAGGACTTGATTGAGCATTAGGGTTAGGGACTGAATTAGAGTAATTAATAAGGTTAGGTTTAGTGTTCAACTCAGGTTTAGTGTTCAGCTTAGTTTTTTCTTTACACTAACCCTAGCACTAATCCTATCCCTTACTCTAAGACAAAACCTAACCCTAATGCTAAACCTATTCCTAAACCTAATCCTTAGCCTAACACAAATCTTAAATTTATTACTAGTTCTAACACTAGCCATCATTTTACTTATAATCATCACCCAATCATTAACCCTAACCCTGACCCTTATTTGACCCTAACTATAAACCAAACTTAACACTAGCCCTATCTGTAAAGCTGTACCTCAACCTAACCCTAACACTACCCATGGACATAAACTTAATCCTTAATCTAGCCATATCACTCACTCAAGACCAAAACAAAAACCTATCCCTAGCCCTAATAAAAACCCATTACCTAATCCAGACACTAACCCTGAATCTAGACCTAACCAATCTTAATTTAGGCTCTATCCCTAACCTTAATTCTAATCCAAGTACAGACCCTGACTCTAACACTAACTTAGCTTTAAAACTGATGCTAACCAAAACATAAACATAACACTACACTTTATCATAACCCTAATCATAACCCTAGTCCTTATATACCCATTGCCCTAATTCTAGCTCTAAACCTAACACAAAATCTAGCCCTAGTCCTAGGCCTAAACCTAGCCCTAAGCATAATCTTAACCCTAACCGTATCCCTCACGCTAATCCTAACCCTCAACTAAGACCTAACACTAGCTAAAACGCTAATCCTAAATATAACCCTAGCCCTTTCCCAAAACTAATACAAACACTTGCCCTAATCATAATGTTAATACTAGCCCTAATACTGTCTCTAAAATTATCCATTTCAATAAACCTAACCCTAAAACTAATGACACACCTAGCTCCAACTCTAAATGTAAACCTAAATCTAGACCTAACCCTAAACCTCACCTTCATCATAGCCCTAGCCAGAGATCAAACCTTAAACTATACTCTAATCCTAACCCTAGACGAAACCCTAATACTAACCCTAAACATAAAACAACCCCTAACCCTAAACCAACATCTAATCCTATCCATTAACCTAACTGTAAAGGTAACCTTAGCCCTAACCCTAACTCTAAACCTAACCTTTAGTGCAAATCTAACCCTAGACCTAACACTAAAGCTAACTCTCACCCTAGCACTAACGCTAGTTCAAAACCTTACCCATATCCTAAATCTAACTCAAACATTAACCCTAGCCCTAGCCCTAACTCTAACCCTAACTCTAGCCCTAACCCTAATCAAAATGCTAGCCCAAACCCTAGCTCTAATGATATCCATCACCCTAACAATAACCATAACCCAAATGCTAATCCTAGGCCTAACCCTAACACTATAACTACCACTAACCATACCCATTATCTAAATCTTAACCTGAATCCTAAACCTAAACCTATCCATCACCCTAAACCTAACTCTAACTCTAACTCTAATTTGAGCCCTAACCGTAAAACTTAACCTAACCCATATCATGAAGCTGACCTTAAAAAACACCTAATTCTAAACTTGATCCTTACCCTAATCCTAACCCTCATACAGGAACTAACTATGAAACTTACCCTATAACTACCCCTAGCCATAACCCTAATCCTGATATTATCCCTATTCCTAAAATTTGCTCTAAACCTAACAAAAACCCTAGCCCTCATATTAACACCAAATCTAGCCTTGATCCTAACCAAATCCTAACCCTCTCCCTAAACATAATTCAAATCATTTCCCTAGCACTAAACCTAGATATAATCCCATCTCTTCTCCTAAACCTAACCCTAAACCTAATCCTAGACATATCCCTAACATTAGGTCTAAAACTCACACTAATCCTAGACCTATTCCTAGGCCTAGCTTAGCACTAACACTAACCCTAAAACAAGCCTTAAGAGTAAATCTAACTCTGGCCTGTCTTATTTTCAGTTCCAACCCTATCTCTTACCATAACCTTAACTTTAGCCTTAAAACATAACCGAGCTATAGCACTAACCTTAATCCTTAGCTTAAACCAAATTTTAACCTCACATCTAGCCCTAAGCCTACTCCTAATTCAAGTCCTATCCCTAATCTAAAACTAACCCTTACCCTGACTCTTTACCTAACACTAACCCTAGCTCAAAAAATCAACCTAAACTTAAACCTAACACTAAAACTAGACTTAGCCCTAACCATAACCCAAAATTTAGCACTAATCATAAGCCTACATTTACATTAGCCATACCCCTAACAATAGCCCTAAAAAAACTCAAAATCTAGCCCTAATCTGAGCCCAAACCCAAACTTTAACTCTATCTCTAACTTTAAATGTAGCTCTAACCCTTACCCTAAACATAACCCTAACTTTAATCCTACACTAACCCTAAACTTAACTCTAACCCTAGCCTAACCCTAACCAAAACCCTAGTCCTAACCCTAACTCCAACCCTATCCAATATCCTAACCCAAACCCTAACCCTAATGCTAACCCTCAGCCTAACCCTAAAACACTTTCTAACCCTAACCTATCTATTATCCTAAACATTAGCCTAACCCTAAAGTTAACCTAATACTAGACCTACACGTAACAATAACCCTATAACAAACCCTAATTGTAACCCTAGTTCTTAAATTAGCCGTGGACCTAAAGCTAAGACAAAACCTAGCCGTAATCCGAGTCCTAACACTAGCTTTAACTCTAACCCTGGCCCTAAATCTAAGCCTCACCCTAAGCCTAGCTCTAACCCTAGCAATGACCCTGGCCTTACCCTAAGTCAGACTCTAATCCTAAAGTTACCTAGTTTTAACCTAATCCTTAGACTAACCCAAACTCTAACTCTTTTACTAGTCCTAACACTAGCTCTTGATCTAGTTGTATCTCTATCCAAAACCTTTAATCTAACCCTGACCCTTACTCTGACCCTAATACTAACCATAGGTCAAAACCTGACCCTAACCCTAAACTGACCCTTAACACTGGCACTACCTGTAACCCTATACCTATACCTAACCCTAACACTAGACCTAGATCTATCCCTAATCCTTAATCTAGTGATAACTTCAGCCCGAATCCTAAACAAAGACCTAGCCCTAGCCCTAATAATAATCCTTAACCTACCCCAAACACCAACCCTACGCCTACTGAACCATAGTCCTAATGCTGGATCTAATCATAAACCTAACTCTAACCCAAACACTGACCTTTATCCTAACACAAACCCTAGCTCAAAACCTTTTCCTAACCAAAAACCTAACGCTAAACTAGACCTAGCCATATTACTAATAATAAAACTAGACATAACCATAAGCCAAACGCTATCTCTAAACTCTTTTTATTACCCTAACCATAATCCTAACCCTAATGCTAACCCTAGCCCTAACCCTAACCATGATTCTAACCCTAAAATTCATCTTAATGCAAATCCTAGCTCAATCCATGAACCCTTAAAGCCTAACCCTAACACTAACCCTTTGCCTAAACCTAAACCTAACTTAACCCTAGCCCTAATCCTAAATTTAAACCTAGCCATTACTCTAGATCTAACCCTATCCATTACCCTACCATAACACTAACCCCAGTGATAACCCTAGCCCTAATCCTAAATCTACCCTGAACCTTACCCTAGACATAGCCATAAACCTAAACATTGTCATAGACCTAACCCTAGCTCAAACCCTAACCATTACCCTAAACCTAACCCTACACCTATCCCTAACACTACCCTTAAGCCAAAACCTAATCCTAAACTGAACCCTAATCTGACATCAAACCATATCCAATACCCTAAACCTAATGATAACGCTAGTCCTAATCCTAACACTAACCTTGACCCTAACCATAACTATAACCTGGGCCTAACCCTAAACCTAACTTTCGCCCTAGTGTTAACCCTAGTTCAAACCCTTAACCATACCCTAAACCTAAACCTAATGCTATCCCTCGGCCTAACCCTAACCCTAACCCTAACTCAAGCCCTAATACTAACCATAATTCTTGCCCTAACACTAGTTCTAACAATCTCCATTACCCTAAATATAACTCTTACCCTAATTCTAACCCTAGGCCTAAACCTAAATCTTTCACTAAATCTAACCTTATCAATTACCCTACACATAACCTGAACCCTAAACCTAAACCTATCATACCATGTCCCTAACCCTAATGCTAATTTGAACCCTAATTCAAAACCCTAACCTAAACCAAACCCGAAAACTTATTCTAACCCTAATAATACCCCCAGGTCTAAACGTAACAATTACCTACACCTAGCCATAAATCTAACCCTCAATCTATCCCTAACTGTAACCCCAGAGCTGACACTGTCCATAGCCCTAATTCTTGCCATAACCTTAAAACAAACCCTAGCCCTCATTCTTAAGGGCTAGGGTTTGTTTTAGCGTTAAACCTAGCCTTATTACTAACCTAAAACCTAATCCTAGCCCTAACAATAATTCTAACATTCAACCTAGTCCTAACACTAGCAATAACCCCATCTCTTCCCGTAAACCTAATCCTATCCCTAAAGCTAAACCTAAGCCTAAAACTAGGCCTAACCCCAGAACAAACAGTAATCCTAATTCTAGACCTAATTTAGCCCTAAACCTAACATAACCCTATCCCTAAGACTAACTCTAACTCTCACCCTTCTTCTATTTCTTGTTCTAACCCAACCCTTACTATAACCCTAAAACTGCCCTAACTTTAGCCCTAACCCAAGACCTAGCCCTAAACCTACATTTAATCATAACTCTAAATGTAACCCTAAACCTAAGCCTAAATCTCTCACTAACACAAGCTGTAACACTAACACTAATCTTAAAACTAGCCCTAATCTAGCCCAAGATCTACAGCAAAACAGAGCCATGGACCTAACCCTAAAATTTAACATAAATCAAACCCTAAGCCTACTCCTAGCCCTAAATCTAGCTCTAATTTGAGTCCTATCCCTAACCCTAAAATTAACACTGACCCTTACTCTGACCCTAAACTAACTCAAGATCTAAACATCACCCAAAACCTAAACCAAACCCAAACACTAGACATAGTCCTAACCCTAACCCTAAAACTAGTTTTAATCATAATCCTAGTTCTTACACTAGCTGTAGCCCTAACCCTAGCAGTAACCTAAGACAAAACCTATCCTAAACAGAGCCCTAACACTAGATTTAACAATAAAAATAACCGTAACCCTAGCTCTAACACTTACCCTGAATCTAATGGTAACCCTAACCCTTGAAATAACCCAAAACCTAACACTAACCCTAGCCCTAATTCTAGCTCTAATCCTATCATTACCTTAACCCTAACCCTAACCCTAATGCTAACAATAGGATAACCCTAACCCTATACCTAACCCTAAACCTTTCCATTACAATAAAAGTAACAAGAATCCTAAACCTAACCATATCCATAAACTTAATCCTAACCCTAACCCTATCGCTAATTTGTGCCCTATCCTTAAACATTAACCTAATCCAACCTGGAACTCTGTACCTTACTTAATATTGCCCCTAACTTTAAACCTTACCCTAAAACTTAAGCTAATCTTTACACTATACCTAACTGTAATCCTAATCCTGAAACTATCTCTAACCATAATCCTAGACCTCACATTAGTCCTAGCACTAATGAAGCCCTAACCCTACCACAAACCCTAGCCCTAATCCTAGACCTAAACTTAGCTTTAATCCTAACTCTAACCCTAACACTAGCCCTAAACCTAATTTTAACCCTCGCCCTAGGTTTAAACCTAAAGATAACATCATGTCTAACATTAACCATTACCCTAACACTAGCCCTAATCCTAGGCTTAGCCTTCATGCTAACCCTAGCTCTAAACCTAGCCCTAATGTATCCCTAACCCTAACCCTACCAAACCCTAAACCTAAGACTAACTCTAACTCTCGCCCTTGCCCTATCCCTAGATATAACCCTATCCCTTATGATAACCTAAACCCTAGCCCAAAACCTACCCATAACCTAGATTCAACCCGTACTCTAAATCTAACCCTAACCATAAGCCTAAACCATACCCTAACATTAGCTCTAACACTAAAGCTAATTTGAAAAGTAGCCCTAACCCGAGCCCTAGTCCTCAAGCAAAACTGAACCATAGCAGTGACACTAACACTTAAAACTAAACCATAGCCTAAACCTACACCAACCCCTAACCCTATTCCTAATTCAAGTCCTAACCCTAATCTTAGAACTAATACTAAACCTGACTCTGACCTTAACACAGACCCTAGCTCTACACATCACACTATCTCTAAACCTAATCCTAATACTACACCTAGTCCTAAACTTAATCATAAAACTAGCCCTATTTGTAATGCCAGTACTTACATTAGCCACAGTCCTTAACCTAACACAAAACCAGGCCTAATCCAATGCCTAACCCTAGCTTTAACCCTAACCCTAAGCCTGACCCTAACCTTAACCTTACCCCTGGTCCTAATCCTAGCTCTAACCTTATACCTTACCCTAAGCCAAACCCTCACACTATTGCTACCCTAAACCTAACACTAATCTTAAGCTAACCCCAAACCCTAACTTTATTACTAGTCCTAACCCTAGGCCTCATTCTAGCTCTAAACTTAACCCAAACCCTAACTCTAACTGTGACCTTTATTCTGACTCTAACACTAAAGCTAGGTTTAGACATGACCCTAACCCTTATCTGAAAGCTAACAATAGCCCTACCAGTAACACTATAGCAAAATTTATAGCCCTAGACCTAAACCTAATTCTAAGTTTGGCATAACCCTAGCCCTAGCCCTAGCCCAAGCCCTAACAATAACCCTTAACCTAAATCAACCACTAACCCTACCCCTAGACCTAATCCTATTCTTTATTCAGGGCCAAACCCTAAACCTAATCCTAACCTGAACCCTGACAAATACCCTAACAAAAACCCTAGCTCTAAACCATATCATAACCCCCAAACTACCTAACACTTGATAAACCCTAAATCTAGCCATAACCATAACTCTAGCTCATAAATTACTAATAAAACTAACACTAGCCCTAAACCTCACACAAAACCTAGCCCTAATTGTAGCCCTAAACCTAACCTTAAGCATAACTCTAACACTAAACCTAGGCCTAAACCTAAGCCTAACCCTCGTCCTAGGTCTAAACCAGGCTCAAACCATTAACCTTACCATAAACATAACTCTATCCCAATCACAAAACCTCACCCTAAACCTAGCCCTAATCCTAACCTTAACCATAGCACTAAACCTAGCTCTAACTCTATCCACTTCTGCCGCATTTCGGCTGCAGCAAACTAACCGGGGGGTGATGAGGAACTTGTGTAGATTGATACAGCAGGAGTGAGAACCATTTATTGTAGGAAACGAGGAGTATATACATTCCACACAGCTTATCTTAATTAACATGAACTAGATACAGCAGTCAAGAAGCTCTTGGAAAAATTGTACCAGCAATGACACTGTTAGCAAAGATACCAAGTTGTAGATTACAGTTTGTTGTCTCAGTCCAGGTAAAGCAGTGTCTCAATTGATTAACTCACAGTCCAGGTAAATCACAGTACAGGTAAGTTCACAGTCCAGGTAAGTTCTGTAGGCAGCTAGCTTAAATTACAGTCCAGGTAAGTTCTGCATGCAGCAAGCCTAAGCTGTAGCAGCAGAAACAGCAACAGCTCCGAAGTCTCGTCTGTTTCTCAGCCAAAGTTTCCTCCGGTTTTCAGCAACACTGGAAATTCTTCCATCCTTGTCCTCACCGGCACTGGGATGAAGGCAGGAACTCTGGCAATGATGCTAATGAAAATCCTCTAGTATTCCAGCAGGCACTAAGAAAAAAACCTTCTGAACAATTTAGTACATTACCTCAAGTTTTTTTACATTTGAAATAGGCCTTAATAGTGCTCATTACTCATTAGCTACTGGCCTTGGAAATGATCAAACTTCAGAGACACGGCCGTAGTCCGCTGGCAGCCCCAAATGGCCCTGGGGAGAGTGCAGGGAGTGTTCCGGACTCAAACAGCCACTGGCCACAGGGAGCAAGTGCCTGCGAGACTGTGCCTCTGGTCTAGATTTGGGCTCTCACAGTGGCATCCAGCTCCCCAGGCAGGGGGCGGGAAAGAGCCTGCTGCCACTTGGAATGTCCTTGCTGCACCATGACCAGCTTGCGCACTTGGCAGCCGCCGTGCCGATTCACGCACCCTCTGGTAATGAAAAATATTCAGTAATAGCCTTTTGCTGCAAATTTTTTTCTGATAATCCTTCTCTCCAAACTTTCTTTTTCTTTCTGACTAGAGTTCCTGGGCTTCCATCAACTCATGCCCTAACTATTCTTGGTTCCACTGGGGTGCCTCTTTCCCTTGGTAATTTACTTCTCACCCCTTCCATATTTTCATCACAAAGACAATACAACATTTCAAGACAAAACAAGACACAAACATACTGTATTAATCTTCTCCATTTTTTTCAAAATGGCCATAATTCCTCTCGCCCTATCTGCCTAGGGACGAGCAGATTTGCTCTCATCCTCTTTATGATCGGGCAGCTTTTTTTCACCACTTACCCCCGAGTGTCCCGGGGCTCCCCGTACAGGCCACCATCTGCTGCAGCCCAGCTGGCTGGGCAAAATAACCAGGGGGTGATGAGGAACTTGTGTAGATTTACACAGCATGAGTGGGAGCCATTTATTGTAGGACAGGAGGGGTATATATATATACATTTCAAACAGCTTTTCTTAATTAACATAAACTATATGCAGCAATCAACCAATAAGGAACCTCCACACTTAATGGCTTCCTGGCGTTACTTCACAAACCACTCCTTCTGCAAAATGCCAGGCACCATCTTGACTTTTTTACAGACTCTGACAACTTCCTTAACCACAACACTAAACCTAATGCTAAACCTAGCCCTAACCCTAATCTTAACTCTACCCTAGCCCTGACTGTCAACCTAACACTCACTCCAGGCCTAACCCTACGTCAATCCCTAACCCTTAAACTTTAGCTAACCCTAACTAAAACTGAAGGCCTAACCCTAACTCAAACCCTTACCCTAGCCCTAATCCTAACCTGAACCCTAGCCATAACCCTAGCTTGAACTCTACTCATCACCCTAACCCTAAAGTTAACTCTAATGATAACACTAGACCTAAAGCTAAACAAACCCTTAACTTAACATAAGCCTAACCCTAGAACTAACAGTGAACCTAACCCTAATCCTAAACCTAAGCTAGAGTAAATACTAACACTAACCCTAAACCTAACCCTAACTCTAACCTAAACTTATTACTAACTCTATCCTGAAATGTAAACCTATTTTCCTAACCCTAATGATTACCCTACCCCTAACCCTAACACTAACCCTAACACTAACCATGACCATAACCCTAGCAAAAACCTTACCCTACCACTAACCCTAGCAATAACCTTACCCTACCACTAACACTAGCTGAAAACCCTAAACCATTTCTGAAACCTAATCCTAACTCTAACCCTCGCCCTTACCCTTGAAAAGGTTAAGAATGTAAGAATTAAGTTCTGTTTTCCTGGAACCTGAAACTCATATAGAAGTTGAAAACAACTCCCGGAAATGCCCACTGATCGTCTGGTTGCTCTACGAAAACAACCCCTCCCAGAAACCATGCAATGATTGGCTATGCCGTATTTGAAGTCCCTGCCCTCTCCAAGGAAAGTATATAAGCTCTGCTTAAGCCTTTCCCGGGGCTCTCTCTCTGCTCTATTCAAGTGAGCTCTGAGCCCCAGTCTGCTGGACCCCCAATAAACCCTTTGCTGTTGCATGAGACAGTCTCTTGGTGGTCTCTTCCTCCAACGCTCGCCCGACCTTTACATCTGGAGGTTCCACCGAGATCCGGCAGTGACGGACAAAAGACCCCAACTGGCTCCTCTCAGGGTAAGTAAGGTGCCTCTTTCCGGTTTCAGGTTTCAGGTTAGGGCTTGGCAAACTGGCTGCCAGTGAAGAGCGTGAGCTCTCTCCGACGGTGGCTGACAGACGTGTCACAGAGCCACAGGCCACGTCCCTGGGGGATGTCGCTGAGGACTTGGGAAATCAAGGAACAATAGTCTCCTTGACTCAGTGATATTTTGTTTCGGATTCGGTATTGCCAGCCCATTTGGTTTTGCCGGCTACTCAGTCCTGGTCTCAGTGTTGGACGTCCATTGTCTGTCTTTATTTTCTTGTCTTGTCTGTGTCGGGTGTCGTTGCTTTCACTGTTTGTGTATCTTTCATTATGGGACAGAGCACTTCAATGTCTCTGTCCCTGACCCTTGATCACTGGACCGAAGTCCGCTTAAGGGCTCAGAATCTTTCTTTTTCAGTAAAATGCCGGACCTGGCAAAGTCTCTGTGTCTCAGAATAGCCCACTTTTGGTGTCAGATGGCCCCCAGAAAGATCTTCCTACTTCCCACTAATTCAAAAAGTCAGAGATATTGTCTTTTAGCTGGGGCCACATAGCTATCCAGATCAACAACCGTATATCTTAACTTTTCAGAACCTCTGCGAATCTCTTCCTCCATGGGTGAAACCTTTCCTTGTCCCTGCTCCTGCTCCTACTTCTTCCCCCACGATTCTATCTCTCAAACCCTCTGCTCCTCCTCCTCCACCACCCTCTGTTCTTCCTGAGTCTCAAGGTTTGACACTACTGGACTCTCCTGCCTCTCCTTATCCCCTTCCCTGATCCCCCAACACCCAACGCCCTCTATGTGATTCCCCTGCTGCTGACTCAGCCTCTCCACCATTGGAGGAGGCTAGGTTAGCCCAGCACCCTCCAGATGACTTCCCCGTGGCACACAAAGCCCCTCCTCCCCTGAAGGAAGCTGGCCCGGCTAAAGGAACTCACTGGCGGTGAATGCTTGAAAACCCTGGAGCTCCCGTGATGCTCCCCCTCCATCCCTACGGGCCAATGATTGACGACGGCCATGGGGGAGAAATGCAAGCCTACCAGTATTGGCCTTTCTTTTCTTCAGACCTTTATAACTGGAAAAATAACAATCCCCCTTTTTTTGAGGACCCCACCCGGCTCACAGGTCTGGTTGAATCATTGATGTTTTCACACCAGCCTACTTGAGATGAGTGCCAACAACCCCTAGGGACTCTCTTCATGATAGAGGAACGAGAGAGAATCCTCTTGGAAGCTAGAAAAAAATATCCTCGGACCAGATGGGCTACTGACACAACTTCCCAACATAATCAAAGCCGGCTTCCCCTTGAACCAAACCAACTGGGACCCCAACACCTTTGAAGGTAGGGAGCATCTGTCCACTTATCTATGGGCTCTAATAGTGGGTCTCTGAGTGGCCGCTAGGTGACCAGCTAATTTGGCCAAGATAAGAGAGATTATTCAAGGGCCTGATGAATCTCTCTCTATGTTTCTAGAGAGAATTATGGAGGCATATAGGAGATATACTCCTTTTGATCCTCAGGCAGAGGATCAAAAGGCATCTGTCACGATGGCCTTTATTGGGCAAGCTGCCCTGGATATTAAAAGAAAGTTACAATGCTTAGATAAATTACAAGATATGACTTTGAGATATTTTGTCAGAGGAACTGAGAAGGTATACTATAAGAGAGAAACTGAGGAAGAGAAGGAACAAAGGAGGGAGAAAAAAGGAGCAAAGGGAGGATGAGAGAAGTAAAAGACAGACTAAGGCATTGACTAAGGTCCTGGTCACAACAACAAATAGGCCATAAATTAAGAAACAGGGAGACAGGAAGGGATACCTGGACCCACGTCAGAGGCCACCCCTGGCCTCAGATCAATGTGCCTAATGTAAAGAAAAAGGACACTGGGCCAAAGAGTGCCCTAGAAAGAGACAGCCACGCCAGCCAGCCATTCTGACTCTGGAGGATGACTAGAAAAGTCAGGGCTCGAATCCCCTCCCCAAACTCAGGGTAACTTTTGAAGTGGAGGGGACCCCAGTAAACTTTGAAGTGGATACAGGGACAGTATACTCAGCCCTTAAGGCCCCACTGGTCCGTCTATCAAATAAAAGGTCTCTAATTCAAGGGGCTAATGTCAGTAAATATCGGGCTTAGACAACTAAGAGGACCATGGGCCTGGGGAAAGGAAAAGTCCATCACTCCTTCCTAGTAATCCCAAAATGCCCAGCTCCATTGATGGGCAGAGATCTGCTCACCAAGCTCCAGGCCAGAATAACTTTTAACCCTGAAGGCCCCGAAGTGGAATTTCTAAAATCCTCCAGTAAAAACTCCTATAGTCACGACTTTAACTATGTCAGTAGAAGATGAACATCAACTCTTCACACCCCCCAAGACTGATCAAACAGGCAAGCTACCCCAGAAATGGATAACAGATTACCCAGATGCCTGGGCAGAAACTGCTGGGTTAGGCCTGGCCGTGAAACAACCTCCAATAACAGTGGAGTTAAAAACCTCAGCCTCCCCAATCAATGTCAAATAATATCCTCTGAGCAAAGAAGCTACAGATGGGATAAGTTCCCATATTCAGAAATATCTGGCCTTAGGGGTCCTAAGACGCTGTCATTCAGCCTGGAAAACACCCCTGCTACCAATGAAAAAAGCCAGGAACCTGGGACTATTGCCCCGTTCAAGACCTAAGAGAGATCAACAGCAGAGCACAGGACATTCACCCTACGGTACCTAATCCGTAGAATCTGCTTAGCACTCTGAACCCTGAGCGGAAATGGTATACTGTTCTGGAATTAAAAGATGCTTTCTTTTGCTTGCCTCTGCATATAGATTGTCAGTTGCTGTTTGCTTTCAAGTGGGTACACCCAGAAACTGGAAGGTCTGGTCAACTAACTTGGACTAGTCTCCCACAGGGGTTCAAAAATTCCCCCACTCTCTTTGATGAAGCCCTCCACAGAGATCTCAAAAACTTCAGAACTATGCACCCCGAAGTCACCCTGCATCAATATGTGGATGACCTGCTACTGGCAGCCGACACCAAGGAAAACTGTGAGTCTGGGACCCAAGCACTATTATCTGAGCTTGCTCAACACGGGTATAGAGCTTCTGCAAAAAAGGCCCAAATTTGCCAGCAAGGAATAATCTTCCTGGGCTATTCCCTTAGGGGCGGTAAACAATGGCTCACTGAGCTCAGAAATCCAACCGTTGTGCAGATACCACCCCCATCTAACAGGAGGCAACTCAGAGAGTTTCTTGGGACTGCTGGCTTTTGCAGGTTATGGATACCTGGGTTTGCATCCTTAGCTGCTCTTTTTTACCCACTGTTAAAGGGAGATGCCCAATTTCAATGGACCCCTGAGCACCAGCAAGCTTTTGATAACATCAAAAGGGTGCTGCTATCTGCTCTGGCCTTAGCACTCCCGGATGTAGAAAAACCCTTTACTCTCTACATTGAAAAAAAGAAAGGAATAGCACGAGGAGTGCTCACTCAGACTCTAGGGCCCTGGAAAAGACCTTTAGCCTACTTGTCTAAAGAGCTGGACCCAGTGGCTAGTGGATGGCCCCATTGCCTCAAAGCTATAGCAGCGGCGGCCCTTCTAATCAAGGATGCTGATAAGTTAATGCTGAGGCAGAAGCTAACCATTATAGCCCCCCATGGCCTAGAGAGCATCATCCGCCAGCCACCAGACAGATGGCTATCAAACTCTAGAAAGCGCCTACGAGGAACCAGACCAGGACAATTCTGGGAAGTGGACTTTACTGAAATTAAGTCAGCAAGGTATGGACTCAAATATCTCCTAGTCTTTGTAGGTACATTTTCAGGATGGATTGAAGTCTTCCCCACAAAAAAAGAAATTGCACAAATGGTGGTCAAGAAGATCCTGGAAGATATTTTTCTAAGATACGGCCTGCCTAAGATAATAGGGTCTGATAATGGACCGGCGTTCATGGCCCAGGTAAGTCAGGGGTTAGCCAGGACCCTGGGGATTAATTGGAAGTTACATTGTGCTTATAGACCCCAGAGCTCAGGACAGGTAGAGAGAATGAATAGAACCATTAAAGAGACCTTAACGAAATTAAGCTTAGAGACCGGCATAAAAGATTGGACTATGCTCCTGCCTTATGCACTGTTTCATGCAAGAAATACTCCCTCTGTTTCTTTGCGTAACCTCAGCCCCTATGAAATTTTCTATGATGCCTCTCCTCCAGTAAGGGACCTAACCCAACTCTACGACCTAACGATTCCTTTCACACCCACTTGCTTGACAGACTTAAAGCTCTTGAAAGAACCCAGCAATACCTGTGGAAACAGCTGGCCACTGCCTACAAACCTGGGGACAAAGGGACTCCACACCAATATCAAGTTGGAGACTTTGTCTACGTAAGATGACATCAGGTGTCATTCCTGGAACCCTGCTGGAAAGCACCATACCAGGTGCTACTTATAACACCTACAGTGGTAAAGATAGACGGAATCACTTCCTGGATCCATGCCTCTCATCTCAAGCCTGCGCCCTGTCCAGACTCTGGCCGGAAACTGGAAAAGACTGGTAACCCTCTCAAATTGCGTGTTCACCATGTGGATCGGGCTATGGACTCTCCCCTTTATCACCAGTAGTCCTATCCCTCATTAGCCCGTTCAGCAGCGATGGCTGATCACAAATCCTACTGGACAAGAAGTATGGTCTATCTTGCATACAGCCCCCTTAGGGACCTGGTGGCCATCTCTCCACCCAGACATTTGTCAGCTGGCTATAGATCTTTCCTATTGGGATATCCCTGATGAAGAGGACACCACTAAAATTCCATTAAATCCCTTCCGTACCATAGATAATAGAAAAAAACATTATGGATGTAGGGACACACGAGCCAGATGCAGGTTGGCTATCCTAGATTACTATGTTTGCCCAGCAGACTATCAAAGCCGCAAACAGTCACGGCTGTGTGGGGGAGAAGCCGACTTCTTCTGTAAGTCATGGGGATGTGAGCATACAGGGGCTGCCTGGTGGAACCCAAACTCCCCTGAGAGTCTGATTCGGGTAGGAAGAAATAATACTAAGTTAAGTCCCGAATAATGTCTCCCATTTAAATGGGACCCCCAAGCGGGGACTTCTGGACCAGCTGACCCTACTACATGTGACACAAGTAGCCTATGTAACCCCCTAAATATAACCTTCACCTCCAAAGGAAGAAACCAAAATATCTGGACATGGCTTTCAGGAAAAACCTATTGAATGCAATTTTACACCACAGGATATGATTTTGGACTTTGGATCACTATCCGGTTTGAAAGAAAAGAAATTCCCTTAGCCATAGGGCCCAATCCCCTCAAGCCAGGAATTGGGCCTCATAGACCTCCTGAACCTAAATCTACTAGAATCTCTTCACTTTCCCATACTCCTCAAGTCTCACCTTCGTTTACTTCCCCAATCCAGAGTGAAGTCAACCCCTGCCCCTGGGAGCTAATTGAAGGAGCCTTGAAAATGGAACCTGGTGGGCATGTGACTCAGGGTTAACTCCTTGCGTTTCAGCCCAGGTATTTAACAGCTCTGTAAATTATTGTGTAATAGTACAGATGTTTCCCACAGTGCTCTATCAGGACGCAGGTTCGTTTGAAGGTCAAATAGGGGGGCATACAACCCGGTTCCTCTGGAAACCTGTATCCCTCACTTTAACCATCCTATTAGGAATAGGAGTGGCTGCAGGGGTGGGCACAGGAACAACTTTCCTTGTCCGTGGGACACAACAAAAGACCCAATTAGAGGCAGCAGTACACCAAAACTTAAAGATATTAGAAACCTCCATCACAGCTTTACAGGAATCTTTAACCTCTCTCTCTGAAGTTGTTTTACAGAACAGGAAAGGGTTGGACCTCCTCTTCATTAGAGAAGGGGGCCTTTGTGCTACACTGAGGGAAGAATGTTGTTTTTATGCTGACCATACTGAAGTTGTAAAAGAATCTATGAGTAAATTAAGAAAAAACCTTGAAGAGCATCAGCGAGAGAGAGAAGTCAAAAAAGGGTGGTTTGAGTCTTGGTTCACACAGTCCCCCTGGTTAACTACGCTTTTATCAGCTGTGGCCAGTCCATTAATAATCCTCATATTATTGCTAACTGTAGGACCCTGTTTGCTCAACCGTGTAGTTTCCTTTCTCCAAGCTCAAATTGGAAAAGTTAAACTTATGGTAATCAGACAGCAATATGCCTCACAGGCAGAAATAGAGTGTGATACCCCTCAATAATTATGATTTCTTACTTTTAATATTAAAAGTAGTCAGAAAAAGAAGTGGGGAATGAAAAGGTTAAGAATGTAAGAATTAAGTTCTGTTTTCCTGGAACTCATGTAGAATTTTAAAACAACTCCCGGAAATGCCCACTGATCATCTGGTTGCTCTACGAAAACAACCTCTCCCAGAAACCGTGCAATGATTGGCTATGCTGTATGTGAAGTCCCAGCCGTCTCCAAGGAAAGTATATAAGCTCAGCTTAAGCTGTTCCTGGGGCTCTCTCTCTGCTCTATTCAAGTGAGCTCTGAGGCCCAGCATGCTGGACCCCCAATAAACCCTTTTCTGTTGCATGAGACAGTCTCTTGGTGGTCTCTTCCTCCGATGCTCACCCGACATTTACACCCTTACCCTAACCCTAACTCTAGCCATCATCCTAACCATAACCCTAGCCCTAACCCTAGGTCTAACCCTATAAATTACCCTAACAATACCATAATGCTAATGCTAGCCCTAGGCCTTACCCTTAACCTATCAGAAACCCAAACCATATCCATTACTCTAAACCAAACCTGAATGCTAAACCTAACCCTATGCATTACCCTAACCCTAACTCTAAACTTAATGCTAATTCGAGCCCTAGACCTAAATCTTATCCTAACCAAAACCCAAAGCCTGACCATGATATTAATAATTGGCATAGCTCAAAACTTGACCCTTTCCCTAAACAAAACGTTAAATTTTACCTAGCCATTAACCTAACCCTAAGACTCTCCCTAATTGTAAATCTAGACCTGACATTAGCCCTAACCTTAATTCTTTCCCAAAACCTAACACAAAAGCTAGCCCAAATCCTAGTGTTAAACCCAGCCTAAATCCTAAACCAAACCATAACCTTAGCCCTAATCCTAAAGCTAATAGTAAAACTAGCCCTCACCCTTAACACAGCACTACAACAAAACCAAGGAAACGTCCTAACACTAAACCTTAACTTAAACCAAACACTAGCACTACACCTAGAAGTAACCCTAGCCCTAATTCAAGACCTAATTCTAACCTTAAAAATAACCCAGACACTGACTCATATCCTAATACTCAACCTAGCTCTAAAAAGCACCCTAAACTTAAACCAAACCCTAACAGTAACCTAGCCCTAATTTGAGTCCTAACCCTAACCCTAACACTAAAACTAACCCTGACCTGACTCATAATCTAACACAAACTCTAGCTATAAATATCAATCTAACCTTAAACCTAATCCTAACACTTGACCTACCTCTAACTATAACCGTGAATCTAACCCTAATTTTAACCCTAGTTCTTTTATTAGTCATTGCCCTAACAATAGCCGTAAACCTCACAAAAAAACTGGCCCTAATCTGAGCCCTAAACCTAGCTTTAACCCTAAGCATAACCCTAACCCTAGCCCTAAACCTATCTCTAAATATATCCCTTACCCTAAGCAAAACCATAACCCTAATGGTAATCCTTGATGTATCCCTAATTCTTAGGATAACCAAATAATAACCATATTAATAGTTCTAACCCTAGATCTCATTTTAGCTCTATCCCTATCCCAAACCCTGACCCTCATTCTGACCATAACACAAACCTAAGGTCTAAACCTGATCCTGACCATAACCCTAAACCAAACCCTCACACTAGCACTACTGGTAACCTTATACCTAAACCAAACCCTACCATTAGCCCTAGACCTAAACTTAATTTTAAATCTAGCCTCAACTCTATGTCTAGAAATAAAGAAAACCTAGCCATTGCCCTAACAATAACCCTTATCCTAATCCAAACACCAACCCAACCTCTAGACCAAAACCTAGTCCTAATTCTGGCTTTAACCTGAACTTAAAATGTAACCCAAACACTGACCCTGCCTTTAACACTAAATGTACCTCTAAACCAAAACATAATCAATACCTAAACATAATTCTAGACACATCCATTACTCAAACAATAAAAATATCTTAATCATAACTCTGGCTCATACATTACCCATATTCCTAACCCTAGGCCTAAACCTAACACTAAACACAGAGCTAATCCGAGGCCTAAACCAAGCCCTAAGAGTAACACTAACCATAACCCTAGTCCTAACCTAACCCTAGCCCTAAGATAAATCTATTCCTCACCTTAGTCCTAACCCTAATTCAAAGCTTAAACTTTACCTAAAAATAAACCTAGACTTATCACGAACTCTAACCCTAAACCTAGCCCTAATCCTAAACTCAAGCCTAGCCCTAAACCTAGCTCTAAACCTACCCCTTACCCTAACCGTAAACTTATTAATAATCCTAGCCAAAACCCTAACTCTAACCTAATAACCTAACCCTATACCGAAAACTGACCCTAGATATAATCCTAAATTTAACTCTCGGCATAGCCCTAACCCTAACTCAAACCCTAAACCTAACCATCAACCTAAACATAACCATAGCCCTAATCCTAACCATAAACCAAAATCTAACTCTAACCCTAATCCTATATTAAACCATATCCATTAGCCTCACCCTTAACCTAAACTTAATGATAACCCTAGCCCTAACCCTAACACTAACTCTACCATAATCCTATACCTAAAACTAACTGTAAAACTATTTCCCTAGCCATAACCCCATCTCAAAACTGAACCCTTACACTAAACATAACTCTAAAACTAACCCTTGTTCTAAACCAATATCTAACCATAACTAAAGACCTATCTCTAACCATATCCCTAGTTCTAACCTAGGCTTCAATAAAACCCACTACCATAAAAATAACACTTACCCTAATTCTAAACCTAAGACTAACCCAAACCCTATTACTAATGCTATCCCTATCAATTACCCTAATCCTAACGTGAATCGTAAACCAAACCCTATTTATACCCTAACACTAACCATAATGCTAACTTGAGCCCTAAACCTAAATCCTAACTTAAAGAAAACCTTAACCTTGAACATAACCTGAAAAATTCCCCTAGCTCTAAACCCCACACTTACCCAAAGCCTAACCCTTACACTAGATGTAGACCTAAACCTAAGCCTAAAATTATCTTTATGCATAAACCTAGACCTGATATTTTCCCTAGGCCTAATTCTAGCCCTAAACCTGAAAAAACCACTAACCCTCATCGTAGCCCTAAACCTAGCCTTAATCATAACCCTAACTCTACACCTATCCCTATCCCTACTCTAACACTAACCCTACCTCTAAACCTAGCTATAATGCCATCCCTTATCCTAAACATAACCCTAACCATAACCCTATCACTAGGCCTAAACTGAACACTAACTCTAGCCTTAATCCTGGCCTTAACATAACCCTTATCCAAACCCTAAACCTAATCCTAGCCCTAAAACAAACTCTAACTCTCACACTAGCCCAATGCCTAATTCTAATCCTATCCCTTACAGTAACTCTAAACTTAGCTCTAACCCTTGCCCTCATCCTTGCCCTATACTTATTCCTTGTGTAACCCTAGATCTAAGCCTAACTCTAAATATAACCCTAACCATAAGCCTAAGCCTAACACTAACACTAGACCTAACCCTAATACTCATCATAAAACTAGTGCTAAACCCAACCCTGGGACTAAAACAAAACTGAGCAATAGAACTAACCCTAAACCTTAACTTAAAATAAACCCTAAATTACACCTACAACTAATTGTAGCCTTATTTTGAGTCCTAATATGATTACCTTAAAACTAACCATGACGCTAACTTATACCCTAACACTCACCCCAGCTATAAAACACAACTCTAACCTTAAACCAAAACCTAACAGTAAGCCTAGCCCAAATTTGAGTCCTAATCCTAAAACTAACCCTGTCCCTGACTCCTATGCCAACAATAACCCTAGCTCTAAATTCATCTGAACCTTAAGCCTAATCATACACAAATCTTAAACAATAATCCTAAATCTAACTCTAATTGTAATCCTGATTTTTACACTATTTGTTGGCCTAACCCTAGCCCTAATGCTAACACAGAAACTTGCCATAATCTGAGCCATAAACCTAGCTTTAACAGTAACTCTAAACCTAACCCTACCTCTAACACTAGCTCTAACTCTATTCCTAAACCTAAGAAAAACCCTTACCCTAATGGTAATCCTAGACCTATCCATAATCCTTAGGCTAATCACAAAACTAAAACTCTTACTAGTCCTAAACCTAGCCCTCATTCTAGCTCTAACCTATCCAAAAGCCTAACCTGAACCCTAACCTCATTCTTACCATAATACTAACCCTAGGTCTAAACATAACTCTAACCCTAGACCAAACCTTAACTCTAGCCCTACAAGTAAACTTATATTAAACCTGACTCTACCACTAGCCATAGACCTAAACCTAATCCTAAATGTAGCCTTAACTCTAGCCCTAGAACTAAAGAAAAACCTAGCCCTAGCTCTAATGCAAAGTCTAACCCTACCTCTAAACATAAACCTAGTCCTAATTTTGGCTTTAACCTTAACCCTAACACTAACCTGAACATGGACATTGTAATTAACACTAAGCTATCTCTAAACCTGACCTTAACCGAAAATCTAAACCTAACACTAGACATAGCCATAACCCTAACCCTACAACTAGCCCTAATCATAATTCTAGCTCTTACATTACCCATAGCCCTAACCCTACACCTTAACCTAACACAAAACATAGAGTGAATCCTAGGCCTAATCCTAGCCCTAAGTCTAACCCTAACCCTAATCCTAACCCTAACTGTAGCCTTAGTCCTATATTTACTCAATGCCTAACTCTTGACTTAAATATAAACTTAGACTTATACCTAACTCTAACCCTAACCCTATTCCTAACCCTAAACTTAACCCTCTCCCTAAACCTACCTCTGAACATACACATTACCCTAACACTATACCAATTGATAACCCTAGCCATACCCTAATCCTAAATCTAATCCTAACTGCAAAACTAACCCTAGACCTAACCTTAAACCTAACAAATGACATAGCCCTAACTATAGCTCTACCCTAATCTGTACCAGAAACCTAAACCTAACAATGCCTTAACCTTAACCCTAAAACTAAATCTAACCCTAAACATAAACCTAAACTTACATATAAACATATCCATTACCCGAAAACTTATCCTAACCCTAATGGTAAATGTAGCCCTAAACCTAATTAACACTAAACCTACCGTAATCCTATCCGTAGAAATAACACTGAACCTAACTCAAAACTTAGCCCTCACCCTAACTCTAGCTCAAACTCTAATTCTTACCGTAAACAAACTCTAGCCCAAACCCTAATTCTAATCCTAGACCTAATCCTAACTGTATCCATAGCCTAAACCCCACATCTAACTCTATCCATTACCCTAACATTAATCCTAATCCTAATTCTAACCCTACCTCTAAAAACCGTAAATCTACATTTATCCTTAGCTCTGATTCTAACCTGAACCCTAACCTAGCCCTAACACTTACTAAATCCATGAGCCTTACCCTTAACCTAACTGTAAGAAAGTCCTAAGCCTAAAACTAACCTTAACCGTAGCCCTAACCCTAATACTAACCTTAACCCTTGACCTAACCCTAAACCTCACCCTAGCATTAGCAATAAACCTAGCTAAAACCCTAACCCTTATTGTAATCTTAACCCTAACCCTAACCATACCCTTAACCATAACCATAATCCTAACTCTAGCCCTAAACCTAAAAATAATCCTAGCCCTAAACATAGCTCTAAATCAATCCATTACCCTAAAAATAACCATAAACCTAATGCTAACCCTAGGCCTAACACTAACCCTATCCATTAACCTAAACCTAACATGAACCTTAAACCTAACCTGAAGCCTAAACCTAACCCTATTCTTTACACTAACCCTAACTGTAAACCTAATGCTAATTTTAGCGCTAATCCTAAACCTCAACCTAATCCAAATCAAAAACCTGACCTGACCATTATAATACCCCTAGGTCTAAATCTGAACTTTATCCTAAAACTAACTCTGAATATAGACCTATCCATAAACCTTACCCAAAAACTATCCCTAACCATAACCCTAGACCTGATATTAGCCCTAGCCCTAATTCTTGTCATAAACCTAACACGAATGCTAGCCCTCATTTTTGCCCTAAACCTAGTCTTGATTCTAACCCGAACCCTAAATCTAGTGCTATCCTTAATTTTATCCCTCGCCCTATGTCTGAACCTAGATATAACCACAACACTTCTAAATCTAACACTAACCATAGATTTAACACTTACACTAATCCTAGACTTTATATTAGCCCTAATTTAGCACTAATCCTAATCCTAACACTAGCATTAAAATTAACTCTAACTATCACACTACCCCTGTCCCTCATTCTAACCCTATCCCTTGCCATAACACTAACACTTGATCTACCCTTAGCCCTAAACCAAGCCCTACCACTAACTCTAATTTTAAAACTATCCCTAACCTAGTCCTAGCCCAAGGGGAAAAAAATGAGCCATAGCCCTAACTCTAACTCTTAGCCTAAACCAAAACCTAACCCACACCTAGCCCTAATTCAAATCTTACCCTAACCCTAAAACTAACCTTGACCCTGACTCTGACCCTAACACTAACTCTAGCTCTCAGATCACCCTAATATTATACCTAACCCTAAAACTACACCTACCCCTAACCCTACACATAAAAGTAGCCCTAATCATAACCCTACATCTTAAATTAGTTGTAGCCCTAATCCTAGCCCTTCTCTAACCCAAAACCTGGCATTAACCTGAGCCCTACACTGGTTTGATACCTAACCCTAACCAGAGCCCTAACCATTACCCTAAACCTAACCCTGACACAAAAATTGCCCTATTCCAAAACCTAACCCTAGCCTTAATCCTAATAATAATCCTAGCCCTAACCCTAGCTCTAAACCTATCCATTACCCTAACCATAACCATAACCCTTATGCTAACCTTAGGATAACCCTAAGCCTATATCTAACCCTAAATTTATCCATTACCCTAAACCTAACCTGAAACCTTAACCTAACCATAAGCATTACCCTAACCTTAAACCTAACCATAATGCCAATGAGAGCCCTGATTTTAAACCTTAACCTAATTCAATCCTTAATCATGACAGTGACCCTAATAATAACCCTATCTCTAAACCTGACCCTAACACTCAACCTAAACATTACACTAGAACTACCCATAAACCTAAACATAAAACTAACCTAAGTATAAACCTAGACCTGACATTAGTCCCCACACTAATTCTAACCCTAACCCGAACACGAAACAAAACCCTAATCCTAGCCCTAAACCTAGCATACATCCTAACCCTAACCCTAACCCTAGCCCTAACACTATATTGACACTTGCCCTAAACCTAGCTATAACATTATTACCTTTTCTTATAACATCATAACTTACACTAATCCTAACCCTAACCCTAGCCCTTAAAGTAGGCCTATCCCTATAACTAACCCTAGTGCTAATCCTATCACAAATTTAGTCCTAAACCTAACCCTAACTGTAACCCTAAACCTAACTCTCACCCTAGCACTAACTCTAGTTCTAAATCTGTCCCTTAGCATGACACAAAACCTAGACCTAAACCTATCCCATTCCTACTTTTGCCCTAGCCCTAAACCTAGACCTAAACCTAACACTAAATAAAACCCTAATCCTAAGCCTAAACATCACCGTAACACTAGCCATAACCCTACTGCTAATTGGAAAACTAGCCCTAACCCTAGCTCTAGCACTCAAACAAAACCGAGTCATAGGCTTAACACTAATCCTTAACCTAAACTAAAAGCTACGCTTATACCTAGCCCTAACCCTAGCCCTAATTTGAGTCCTAATTAACTCTACAACTTACACTGACCCTGACTAAAACCCAAAAATAAACCTAGGTCTAAACATCACACTAACACTAAACTTAACCCGAACACTATACCTATCCCTAAACCTAACCATAAAACTAGCCCTAATCTTAACAACAGTTCTTACATTAGCCACAGCTTTGTGCTAACAGAAAAGCTAGCTCTAATACGAGATCGAAACTTAGCTTTAAACCTAATCCTAACCTAAACCTTGACCTATACCTAACCCTAACACTAGCCATTACCCTACATCTAAAACTATCACTTACCCTAAGCCAAACCCTCACCCTAATACTACCCTAGTCCTAACCATAATCTTTAGCCTACCGAAAACCATAACACTATTACTAGTCCTAACCCTAGCCCTCATTCTAGCTCTAACCCTAAACCATATCCTAAACTTAACCCTGACCCTTATTCTGACCCTAACTCTAACCCTAGGATTAAACCTTACCCTAACCCTAAACTGAACCCTAACACTGGACCTATGGGTAACCCTATATATAAACACTCGACCTAGACAAAAACCTAATCCTAAATCTAGCCATAATTCGAGAATTAGTCCTAAAGAAAACCTAGCCTTAGGCTTCACAAGAACCCTTAACCTAACCCAAACACTAACTCTGCCTCTAAAATAAAACCTAGTCCTAATTCTGACCATGAAACTAACTCAAACACTGTCCCTTCCTGTAACACAAATCCTAACTCTAAACTTTATGCTAACCCAAAATCTAGCCATAAACCTAAAATTACACCTAGCCATAACCCTAAATCTAGGTCTTACATTACATATAGCCCTAACGTTAGCCCTAAACCTCACACAAAACATAGCTCTAAGCATAACCCTAACCCTAACCCTACACCTAACCCTAGCCCTAATACTTGCCATAACCCTAACCCTGGCTCAAACACTACACCTTACACAAATATAAGTATAGAGCTAATTCCTAACCCTATCCCTAGTCCTAATCCTTACCATATCCAAGGCCAAACTCTAGTTCTAACTTTATCCATTACCCTAAATATAACCATAACCCTAATGCTAACTCTAGCTCTAAATTAACCCTAACCCTAAACCTAGACGTCACACTAAACCTAACCATTGCCTTAGCCCTAACCATAGGTCAAACCAAAACACTTATCCTAAACCTAACCCTATCACTAACTCTAGGCTTAACCCTAACCCTAACCTTAACCCTAGCCCTAATCCTAAACATAACCCTTGCCCTAAACCTATCCACTACCCTACACATAAGCCTAATCCAAATGCTAACCCTAGGCCTAACTCTAAACCTATCTCTAACACTAACCCTATCCATTTCCTAAAACTAACCTGAACACTAAACCTAACCTGATTAATTACTATAACTCAATCCCTAACCCTAATGCTAAATCAAGCCCTAAACCTGAACCATAACCTAAACCAAACCCTAAACAAGTCACTTACACCGAAGTAAGACCCTTTCCCGAAATCTAACCCTTAAAATAGGCCTAGCCATAAACCTATCCTTAACACTATCCCTAAGCGTAACCCTAACTGACATTAGCCATAGACCTAATTCTCGCCCTAAACCTAACACAAACCCAAGCCCTAAACCTAGCCTTAATCTTAACCATGACCTAACCCTAGCCCAATCCCTAATTTTAACCCTTGCCCTAGTTCTGAACCTAGGTATAACCACATCCCATCCCCAAATCCTAACCCTAACCCTAATCCTAACACTAACACTAACTCTAATTCTAACCCTTTCCCTAACATGAACCCTAGCTCTAATCTTAGCCATAATATAGTGCTAATCATAACCCTAACTCTAACTCTACCACTAAGACTGATTTAACTCTTGCCTAGACCTATTTCTTGTACTAACTCTATCTTTAACCATAATCCTAACAATAGTTCTAACCTAACCCCTAAACCTAGCCCAAATCTTAACCCTAAAACAAACCATAATTCTAAATATAACCCTAAACCTAAGCCTGAACTTCACTCTACCATGAGCACTAACACTATCACTATTCCTAAAACTAGTTCTAAACCTAGCTGCAGCTCTAAAACAAAACTAATCCCTATCCCCAACCTTAACACTAACCTAACTGTAACCACAGACCTGAAATAAGACCTAGCCCTAATTCTTGCCCTAACCCTAACACAAAACCTAACCCTACACCTATCCATAACTCTAATCATAACCTAACCCTAACATTAGACCTAGCCCTAATCCTAACCCAAAAACCAGCCCTAATCATAACGCTAGTTCTTCTATTAGCCATAGCTCTAACCTAGCCCTAACCTAATCTAAAAACTAGCCCTAACTCTAACCCTATCACTAGCTTTAAACATAACCATATCTCTAAACCTAATTCTTGCTGGGAGCCATTAGCCAAGTAGGTATGACAATTTCCTTGCCAGCATACCCCATGTTGCTTAGTGGGAGGACTTGTGGAAATAGGATATTTTGCAGTAACATTGCATGTAAGGTGACCTTGCTCAAGGACCAGGGCGGATCCGGGTTTAGGGCGGTTCCAGATTTAAGATTATTCCTGCTGGGAATAGGGCGTATCCTGCTGCCTGAGATCCCCTTGAGTCTCTCCCGGGATTTAGAGAGAGTTTTTGGGAGGCAGAGGAGGTGAATTTGGCAGGGAACGTGGATTTCCCCAAAACGTGTTTGGAGAGGGCCAGTGTGAGTTCAGGAATAAAGAATTGCTGTTTGAATCTACAAAGCTGTGAGTGGCTCGTGATTTGTGCCCAGCCAGACTGCGGCAAATTCTAAACCAAGCCTTTATCCTAACCATAAACCTAGCCCTAACTCTAGCTCTAATCCTAGCTATTACCTTAACCCTAACCCTAACCTTAAAACTCATAGTAATCCTAGGATAACCCTAACTCTATCCATAACTCTAACCCTATTCATTACCGTAAATGTAACCTGAACCCTAAACCTAACCATATTCATTATCCTAACGCTAAACATAATCCTAACCAAATGTGAGCCCCAACACTAAACCTTTACCTAAACAAACCCTAACCGTGACCCTAACCCTAATAATACCCCTATCTCTAAAAGTGACCCTAACCCTCAACCTAACACTTACACTATACAGATCCATAAACCTAACCCTGAAACTATCCCTAACCATAACCCTACACCTGACCTTAGTCATAGCCCTAATGTTAGCACTTATGCTAAAAAAAGAAAAAAAAAAATTCCCTAAATTTGGCCTTAAACCTAGCTTTAATCGGGACCCAAACCCTAACACTAGGCCTAACCCTGAAATGAACACTCATCCTAGCCCTTAATCTAGCTATAATATCATACTGTACCCTAACCCTAATTCTAACCCTAGCCCTAAACAAAGGCCTAGTCCTAATACTAACCCTAGCTCTAATCCTAGACCTAATTTAGCCCAATCACTAAACTAATCATTTCCCTGGCCCTAAGACTAACTTTAACTCTTGCCCTAGCCCTATCCCTAGTTCCAATGTTATCTTTTACCATGACCAAAACCTAGCCCTAACCCTAGCCCCTAACTAAGTCCTAGCCCTAAACAAGATCTAACCCTAACTCTAAATCTAACCCTAACCTTAAACCTAAACATCACCCTAACATTAGCCCTAACCCTAATGGTAATTTGAAAACTATCCCTAACCATAGCCATAGCATTCAAACAAAAATGAGCTGCAGCTCTGATCCTAAACCTTAACATTAACCAAATCTTAACGCTAAACCTAGCCCTTACCCTAGACCTAATTTGAGTCCTAAACCTAACCGTACAACTAATACTGACCCTGACTCTGATTCTAAAACTAACCCAAGCTCTAAACAACCCTTACCCTTAACCTAACCCGAACACTAAACCTAGCCATAACCCTAATTTTAAAACTAGCCCTAATCATAATGCAAGATCTTACAATAGCAATAGCCCGAACCCTAACACAAAACCTATCCTTAATCTGAGCCCTAACCATAGATTTAACTCTAATGCTAACCCAAAACCTAACTCTAACCCTAACCCTAGCTTTAACCACATCCCTTACCCTATGCCAACCCTTACTTAATGCTACCCTAGTCCTAAACATAATCCTTCACCTAGCCCAAATGCTAACTCTATTACTACTCCTAACCCTAGGCCTTATTCTATCTCTAACCCTGACCCAAACCCCAAACCTATCCCTGACCCTTATTCTGACCATAAAACTAACCCTAGGTCTAAGCCTGACCCTAACCCTAAACCAAACACTAACACTAGTCCTATTGGTAAACCTATATGCAAACCTAACTTTGACATTAACATTTGACCAAAACTTTATCCTAAATATATCCATAACTCTAGCCCTAGCCCTAAACAAAAACCTAGCTCTAGCACTAACAATAACCATTAGTCTAACACAATGAGTAACAATTCCCCTAGAACTAACCCTAGTAAAATTGTCTTCCTAACCATAAATCTAATGCTAAATGAAGACTGACCCATACCCTAACACAAACGCTAACTCTAAAGCTTATCGTAACCCAAAACACACCCCTAACACTAGAATTATCCAAAGCCGTAACCTTAAAACCAGCCATAACCGGGGCTGGGGATGTGGCACAAGCAGTAGCGTGCTCGCCTGGTATGCGTGCGGCCCGGTTTTGATCCTTAGCACCACATACAAACAAAGATGTTGTATATGCCGATAACTAAAAAAAAAATATTAAAATTCTCTCTCTCTCTCTCTCCCCTCTCTCACTCTCTTAAAAAAAAACAGCCATAACCATAATCTTAGTTCTTACATTACATTCCTAACACTAGCCATAAACCTCTCCCCAAAACCTAGCCCTAAATGTAGCACTAATATTAGCTGTAAACCTAAGCGTTACCCCAGGCCTACCCTAACCCTCACAGTTGCCTAGCCCTAAACTTAGCTGAAAGTCTAACTCTTACCCTAAATGTAAACCTAATGGTATCCCAAACCCTAAAAATTGCCCTAATCCTAACTGTAACAATAGCATAAATCCTACCTCAAATTCTATCCATTACCTTAAATATGACCCTAACACTAATGCTAACCCTAGGCCTAAATCTAACACTAATTTTAACCATAGCCCTGACTCTAACCCTAAACCTCTCCCTAGACCTAACCATAAACACTTAATATAAACCTAACCCAAACAGTAACCCTAGGCCTAACCCTAACCCTAGTCCTAATCCTAACTTCAACTCATCCCTAAGTATAGCACTAACTCTATTCATTACCCTACATATAAGCCTATCCCAAAAGCTAACCCTAAGCGTAAACTTAACAGTATCCCTAAAATTAACCCTATACATTACTCTATACCTAACCTGAAGCCTAAACTTAATCCTATTTATTACTCTAACGCTAACCCTAATGCTAATTTGAACCCTAACCCTAAACCTTAACCTAAATAAACCTTAACAAAGACTTTGACGCTAATAATACACCCAGCTCTAAAACTGACCATTACACTAATCCTAAACCTTACACTAGACCTAGACATAAACTTAACCCTAACCATAACCCTAAACCTGACATTAGTCCAAGCCCTAATTCTACGCCTTACCATAACAGAAAACGTAGTCCTCATCCTATCCCTAAACCTAGATTTAATCCTAATCCAAACCCTCACCCTGGCTCTATCCCTAATTTTAACCCTTGACCTGGCCCTGAAACTAACTATAACCCCATCACATCCCTTAAAACTAACCTTAACCCAAACAATTACACAAACCCTAACACTAGCCTTAACCATAGGCCTAACACTAACACTAACCCTAGCGCTAATCCTACCCCTAATTTAGCCCTAACCCTAACCCGACCACTAACCCTAATCCTAAAACTAACTCACTCTCACCCTAGCCCTATTTCTGTTTCTAACCCGATTTTTTACCTAAGCCCTAACCTTAGCCCTCATTGTAGCCATAGCCCTAACCCTAGATGTAACCTTAAGTCTAAATAAAACCCTAAACTTAAGCCTAAACCTCACCCTACCACTAGTCCAAAATACCATTGCTTATCCTAAAACTAGCCCTAACACTAGCCCTAGCCCTAAAACAAAACTGAGCCATTGTTCTAACCCTAAACCTTAACCTAAACCAAACCCTAATCCTGCAGCTAGCCATAACCCTAGCTCTAATTCAAGTCCTAGGCCTACAGCTAACCATAGCTCTAAATATCACCCTAACCCTAAATCTAATGCTAACACTAGAACAGCCCAAATTCCATCCCTAAAACTAACCCTAATCATAAAACTAGT